>NC_141693.1:1935690017-1936345201 GCF_964263255.1 Lissotriton vulgaris
ACTTCACGTCCCTTCAGCACCCTCACACCCCCTCAGCCCCCTCACCTTCACACACCCTCACTCACCCACACACCCTCACTCACCCTCACACCCCCTCACCCTCACACCCCCTCACCCTCACACCCCCTCACCTTCACCCCCCCTCAACCTCACACCCCCTCAACCTCACACCCCCTCAACCTCACACCCCCTCACCCTCACATACCCTCACACAGCCTCAACCTCACACCCCCTCAACCTCACACCCCCTCAACCTCACACCCTCTCAACCTCACACCTCCTCACCCTCACATACCCTCAACCCCACACCCCCTCAACCCCACACCCCCTCACCCTCACACCCCATCACCCTTACCCTCACCCTCACACACCCCCACTCACACTCTCTCACACTCTCACTCACTCTCACCCCCTCTCACCCTCACACCCCCTCTCACCCTCACAGCCCCTCACTCACCCTCATCCGCCCTCTCACCCTCACAGCCCCTCACCCGCCCTCTCACCCTCTCACCCTCACACACCCTCTCACCCTCTCTCACCCTCACACACCCTCACACACCCTCTCACCCTCACACACCCTCTCACCCCCTCACCCACCCTCCCACCCCCTCACCCTCACTCACCCTCTCACCCCCCTCATCCTCACCCTCACATACCCTCACCCACACACCCTCTCAACCTCACACACCCTCACCCTCACATACCTTCACCTCACACCCCCTCACCCTTACCCTCACACCCCCTCACCCTTACCCTCACACCCCCTCACCCTTACCCTCACCCTCACACACCCTCACTCACACTCTCTCACCCTCGCACACACTCTCACCCCCTCTCACCCTCAACCCCCCTCAGACCCCCTCTCACCCTCACACCCCCTTTCACCCTCACACCCCCTTTCACCCTCACACCCCCTTTCACCCTCACACCCCCTCTCACCCTCACACACCCTCTCACCCTCAGACACCCTTGCACCCCATCACCCTCGCACCCCCTCATCCTCACACCCCCTCACCCCCCTCACCCTCACATCCCCTCACTCTCAAACTCCCTCACACCCCCACTCCCTCACACCACACACACCCCCGCACACTCACACCCCCACACACTCACACGCTCACACCCCTCACCCTCACACCCCCTCACCCACCCTCACACCCCCTCACTCTCACACACCCTCATTCACACACACCCTCACACACCCTCACCCTCTCACACACCATCACCACTCTACTGCCCTCACTCTACTGCCCTCACTCTACTGCCCTCCCTCTACCGCCCGCCCTCACTCTACCGCCCTCACTCTACCGCCCTCACTCTACCGCCCTCACTTTACCGCCCTCACTCTACCACTCTACCGCCCTCACTCACTCTACCGCCCTCACTCACTCTACCGCCCTCACTCACTCTATCGCCCTACCTCTATCTATCTATTGCCCTCCCTCACTCTTATCTATCGCCCTCCCTCACTCTTATCTATCGCCCTCCCTCACTCTTATCTATCGCCCTCCCTCACTCTTATCTATTGCCCTCCCTCACTCTTATCTATTGCCCTCCCTCACTCTTATCTATCGCCCTCCCTCACTCTATCTATCTATCGCCCTCCCTCTATATCGATAGCCCTCCTTCTATCTATCCCCCTCCCTACCTCTATCTATCCCCCTCCCTCCCTCTATCTATCGCCCTCCTTCTATCTATCGCCCTCCCTCTATCTATCGCCCTCCCTCTATCTATCGCCCTCACTCTATCGCCCACCCTCCCTCTATCTATCTATCTATCGCCCTCCCTCTCTTCCACCCACCTCCTTCTCTAACTCCCTGTTCTCTTCTCTTCTCCTGTGCTGATCTGCTGTTCTCTTCCACCGCCTCCTTCTTTAACTCTCTGTTCTCTTTTGCTGATCTGCTGCTCTCTTCCACGCCGCCTCCTTCTTTAACTCCATGTTCTCTTCTCCTGTGCTGATCTGCTGCTCTCATCCACCCCACCTCCTTCTTTAACTCCCTGGTCTCTTCTCCTGTGCTGATCTGCTGTTCTCTTCTACCCACCTCCTTCTGTAACTCCCTGTTATCTTCTCCTGTGCTGATCTGCTTCTCTCGTCCACCCCAGCTCCTTCTTTAACTCCCTGTTCGCTTCTCTTCTCCTGTTCTGATCTGCTGTTCTCTTTCACCCGCCTCCTTCTCTAACTCCCTGTTCTCTTCTCCTGTGCTAATATGTTGTTCTCTTCCACCCGCTTCCTTCCTTAACTCCCTGTTCTCTTCTCCTGTGCTGAACTGCTGCTCTCTTCCACCCCACCTCCTTCTTTATATCCATGTTCTCTTCACCTGTGCTGATCTGCTGCGCTCTCCTACCCTGCCTCCTTCTCTAACTCCCTGTTCTCTTCTCTTCTCCTGTGCTGATCTGCTGCTCTCTTCCAACCCGCCTCCTTCTTTAACTCCCTGTTCTCTTCACCTGTGCTGATCTGCTGCTCTCTTCCACCCGCCTCCTTCTTTAACTCTATGTTCTCTTCTGCTGCGCTGTTATGCTGCTCTCTTCCACCCACCTCCCTCTCCAACTCCTTGTTCTCTTCTCCCAAGCTGATCTGCTGCTCTCTTCCACCCGCCTTCTTCTTTATATCCATGTTCTCTTCACCTGTGCTGATCTGCTGCTCTCTTCCACCCCGCCTCCTTCTTGAACTCTGTTCTTTTCTCCTGTGCTGATCTGCTGTTTCCTTCCACCACCTGCTTCTCTAACTCCCTGTTCTCTTCTCCCATGCTGATCTGCTGTTCTCTTCCACCCCGCCTCCTTCTTTAACTCTGTTCTTTTCTCCTGTGCTAATCTTCTGTCTCTTCCACCTGCCTCCTTCTTTAACTCCCTGTTCTCTTCTCCTGTGCTGATCTGCTGCTCTCTTCCACCCCACATCCTTCTTTAACTCCCTGTTCTCTTCTCTTCTCCTGTGCTGATCTCCTACTCTCTTCCACCCTCCTCCTACTTTAACTCCCTGTTCTGTTCTCCTGTGCTGATCTGCTGCTCACTTCCACCCGCCTCCTTCTCTTACTCCCTGTTCTATTCTCTTCTCCTGTGCTGATCTGCTGCTCTCTTCCACCCCACCTCCTTCTTTAACTCCCTGTTCTCTTCTGCTGTGCTGATCTGTTCCTCTCTTCCACCCACCTCCTTCTCTAACTCCTTGTTCTCTTCTCTTCTCCTGTGCTGATCTGCTGCTCTCTTCCACCCCACCTCCTTCTTTAACTCCCTGTTCTCTTCTGCTGTGCTGATCTGTTCCTCTCTTCCACCGTGCCTCCTTCTCTAACTCCCTGTTCTCTTCTCTTTTCCAGTGCTGATCTGCTGCTCTCTTCCACCCCACCTCCTTCTTTAACTAACTGTTCTCTTTTACCGTGCTGAACTGCTGCTCTCTTCCAGCCCACCTCCTTCTTTAACTCTCTGTTCTCTTTTGCTGTGCTGATCTGCTGCTCTCTTCCACCCACCTCCTTCTCTAATTTCCCGTTCTCTTCTATTCTTCCGTACTGATCTGCTGCTCTCTTCCACCGCCTCCCTTGCTAGCTCCCTGTTCTCTTCTCCTGTACCGATCTGCTATTCTCTTCCACCCGCCTCCTTCTTTAACTCCCTGTTCTCTTCTGCTGTGCTGATCTGCTGCTCTCTTCCACATACATCCTTCTGTAACCGAACACACACATACATACAACCACGCACACACACACACATACAACTGCACACACAACCACACAAACACATACAACCACACATACACAACCACACAAACATCACCCCACCCACAAACATCACCCCACCCACAAACATCACCCCACACACAAACATCACCCCACACACAAACATCACCCCACACACAAACATCACTACACGCAAAACCACATGCTCAACCACACGCTTAACCACACGCTCAACCACACTCTCAACCACACGATCAACCACACGCTCAACCACACGCTCAACCACACGCTCAGCCACACGCTCAGCCACACGCTCAGCCACACGCACAACCACACACACAACCACACACACAACCACACACACAACCACACACCCAACCACACACACAACCACACACATCTATCTATCGCCCTCACTCTATCGCCCTCACGCTATCTACCTATCGCCCTCACGCTATCTATCTTTCGCCCTCACTCTAATTATCTTTCGCCCTCCCTCTAGCTGCCCCAGACCATCAGACAGGCCAGTTCATGGACCTGTTTCAGAAAGTATCTGGAAACCTGGTTGTTTCCTAGGATGGAAAACTAGTTCTTTCACTGCCTATTACGGGCTGGTAACGTGCTGACCATCACCATTTCTAAAAGCGCCAGGATACCCGTAGGGTGACAGTTTTTGCGCTATATAAGTGATTTTTACATTACATTACATTACATCTATCGCCCTCCCTCTAGATAGCTTTCGCCCTCCCTCTAGCTATCTATCACACTCACTCTATCTATTGCATCACCACAGCATGACTTAGGGGTACCACAGCATCACTCAGGGGCACCACAACATCACTATGCGCCACCACAGCATCACTGAACGCCACAGCATCACTCGTCGCCACCACAACATCCCTGAGCGCCAACACAGCATCAATCTGTGCAACCATTCAACAACAACTGGTTCAAATATTTTCTCTCAATGTTTCAAGCTTTATTACAAATGTCATAGAAAGATGTTAATATTTCACTTCTGTTCTTGGATTTTCGTTACAATAAAATGCACTGAACATAATCTTCACAAAAGTTATTTACAAAAGTTTAAGCTATTGCCATTATAAATTACAATAACTTTTATTTAAGTATTAATTATTTAGAAAAATTAAAAGCCATTGTTATTTGTAATATCAATACATCTAAGTCACATAAATACAAAACATGTTGCATTACAAATGCTATAGGTGTCACATTTGCAAATGATAAAAGTATTGGCATTGCAAATGGCAAAGCTATTAATTTCGCTATTTTCAAAACCAACACCTAAATAAAAAATGTGTCATTTACAAGACCAATAGCTCAAACTTTCCTAATACGAGACCTATTGCATTGCAAATGCTTGTTGGGGTAGCAACTGGGTTGGGCCTTAATCCATTTCCTTCGCCTTAGTATATTAGACCTTCTATACCTCTCATCCCCATACCTCTTTATAAGCATGGGGCGGTAGGATACATATTCTGTTGGTTCATTCTCTGGGGGGCCAGTCACCTCTGCCACCTCTTCCACTTCTTCCCCCCTGGCCACTTTATTTTCCTCCTGGGTTTCTACAGGTCTTACAACTGAGGGCATCAAGTTTTTAATCTGTGCTAATTCCCCATTTATGCCCTTAAATTGATCACCATGTCTTTTTAAAATGTCATTATTTAGTACTGTAACCTCTAAAATACCCTGCAGAGTCTTCTGAAGCATTAGCATAACTTCGAGCATGGATTGGCCGTTAGAACCCGTCACCTCCAGGCTACATAGAGATATGCCTGATACATCTAATC
Organism: Lissotriton vulgaris; assembly: GCF_964263255.1. Taxonomy (NCBI): domain Eukaryota; kingdom Metazoa; phylum Chordata; class Amphibia; order Caudata; family Salamandridae; genus Lissotriton; species Lissotriton vulgaris. The sequence continues at coordinate 1,935,695,491 of NC_141693.1, forward strand.
CGACTATTTTTGGGGACCCTAGACTTTCATGACCCTTATGACAGGGAGCCTCCCCAATAATGTTCCCTTCTCCCAAGGAGTCACTACAGTCTACTCGTTCTTCATTCGTCATTTCTGCTTCTAAGTCCTGGGTGCAAATCGACTGAAACATCGTTGGCGAAGATGATAAACGCGGTTCCATTGGTATCTCAGCGATGTTAAAATCAGTCTGATTTAAGGCCTCAATGCTTGATGCAGCCGGATCCTCGATAGTTTGCGTGGTCTCAATTTCAATTGTCTCCTTTTCTGCTCTCTCTTTCCCTTTATAATGTTTGCCAATAAAATCCTTAATGGTTTTTGATACCACCGATCCCCCTTTTGCACCTGTTGACCTGGCAGATGCCGGCGCTGGCTGCGGGGTTGTGCTTGAGAGGGGGGGTTGCTCTAATGGATATTGTTCTGCCAGCGGTTGGTGTTACCATCTCATTATTTACGTCATCCAAGCCTTTGGTGAGCCTGTCGCATCCGCTGTTCCCGATTTATTTGCAGATTTTTTGATATTTCTTAACCCTCTGCGTGGTTTAGCTTTCCCTAGGGCCATTGCTTTTCCTGTGTCCATATTTTGCGTTCTTTTTCTCAACTTCCCACAGGTTACGGAGGGATTTCCTTCACCTTAGGGCATTCACCACTTGTTTGGTGCACAGCAATCCCCACTCCACATATGCTTCCCCAAGTTAATTATTATTTATTATATATATATATATGTATAGAGGGGAAGAAGAATTATAACTTCACTTACCTCTGTTTCTTTGAGCCTGCACTCTTTCCTCCTCCTCCCCACTTATGCTCCTATTGGTTACTCCATCGATGTTGCCAATTTGCAATTTATGTTGCTCTCTGCTCCCCTCTCAATGCAGGTCCAGACGTTGGCCCTTCTTAATGGAAGCACCTAATGCCACTATCCTGGATACAATTCAGGGCACTCTCCTGGGCACACCACGTCTATCGCTACAATTCCTCACGCTGATCCAGCTCCAAGACAGGGTGCAGCGCCGCGCTCCCTCGGACCCTCGTCAATAACCTTTCGTGGCTCCAATGCTTGCCGTCTCCCACGGAATCCGACAGTCCGTTGAAGCTCCCGCTGTGCTCCAAGTTAACTCAACACCATTCCGGCACCAGCCGCGGCGGCAACAGCGGTCACAGCAATAGATCGTCCGTGAATCAGCCGGCAAACGCGGCCGCGGCAACCCGGAACCGGAAGTTAGGAGCGTTTCCTGGTGGTGATCGAAAGGGAGGACGGGAGGATCTGCGAGTGCGTAGGATCGGCTCAGAAACCAGAGGTGCCTGAATTTGATTCACAACTAGTTATGTGTTCTTTAAGCGCAGTTATCTAGCAGGCACTAGGTTTAGGATTTCAATGGTGCGACATGTGCAGCGGCACTGGGACTATTAACAAATGCCTTGCAAATAAATACAATATTCATTATAACATACAAACTTCAAAATATATAGCACAATAATTGTAAATGTCACAGTGTAACACAATGACAATGCAAGTGCAAATATTTACTATATGTTCATTATTGTTTCAGAGTTTATGTTCACGTTACGTTTGCGGTGCAAAATAAAAAAACTCTCCATTAGAGAAATCTGTAATTAAAAAAAACTTGCCCATCTCAATAAAACAATAATTACACTTCAAGTGTGTCTCTTTCACTGATATTGCACAATTGCTCAAATGATCATTTTCACAATGGACAATAACCAAACAACACGTTTTCATCTAGTTTTCTTAATGTTATTTTTTAATTTGCTAAAACAGAGCTCCTGCTGTACTTGTATGTTTTTTCATCTACCCGTTACCTATTCTCCCCATAGCTGCACCACTTCCAAACCTACTTATCAGGTACATGCCTTTTTATCTTTGTCCTTCACCATTTACCTAATCTCCCCACTTTATATTATGGCTAGTAACAGCACAATATATTGCCTTTTTGTAAATAAACAAGCCATAACACTTTAACAGACTTTCTGTACCTTATATTTTGCAACTACTCAGCAAGCTACAACTTACACAAAAAGTGTATTATTGATCACATAGGTGAAACCAAATGCATTTACTAATGCTTGTTTTATTTGTGTTTTTTGTTTACCCAGGCCTATGCAAAAAGCTCTGGTGGTTTTGAGAAGACAAGGGGCCACACAGTACATCGGAAACCTTTTATGGTTTCAGTTTATTATGTAACAAAGATAATGTTTAGAATCAACACTTGGAGACAGAGCTATATAGTTCATCATAAACCTTACAAAATGTTTTAGTCTGAGCCTTCTGTTAGCCATGAGAGCTGATTTTTCTATGATTGTAGTTTGCAGATTTCAGACCTGGCTAGGCTTCAGTTATAAAAGAAACCAGGAAGAGAAAGGCCCGGAAAGAGCGAAAGTTCAAAATCAAATTAAATGCAGAGGTCAATACAAAATAAATACTAGCATGCCTTTGACAATTAAAGTAAGTGCAGTGTAATGTAGGTCCTTTTTTAAATGATTTTTCATTTGCAAACCTTTAATGTCAGCAGCATGCATTGTGGGGGTAGTTTCCGTGATTTGTTCATAGATTGCATGTATGTATTTATCGTGTACTATATTTGAAGTAACTGTTTACATCATGAAGAATGTTAACCAATTAGAGAAACTTTTTTACCTTCATGTTGCCTTTTTCATGTAGCCACACTGCATCTCAATGGTGTTTTGATCTCTTCTTCCCCATCTATCACATACATCGTTTTGTTTTTAGATACAACTCGTTGAAAGCATAAGTATTATAATAGTCTGCAGGCCTAGTTAGTCTGCAAAGTCGTCTGTGGGCTGCATCTTTTACTCTGGTTTGCGTCAGTAGTTCGTGCATATATTAGTAGTGCAGGTCTTCGTCTACCTTCAATAATGAATTATTGTTTCCTCTCACTGTGTAATTTGATAATATTATAAGTTCAAAATGTGTCTAAAAACGAAGGCATTCACTTACAGGTTTACTTAAAATTTACTGTACCACCTGGACTATGAAATTGGGTTAATGCATCCAGTCGTCCAAAACCCAGTTGCCGAAGGAATAGGAATGAGAAAGTATGCAGGTGTTATCACACCGGTTAATTACTGGGTAGTTTAAAGCTTGGACATCCATTGAGATTTAGACTGAAACCCTTTAATAGAGGAAGCCTGCCCTGAAATTACCTAAACATTAGGATGTTGGTCCAAGGAGCAACAAAATCTGCATGTTATTCCCCTTAATTGTTGAAATCTTGAAATATTTGCACCCTCCTTCAGGCCACTCGTAGAGAGGGCATAGTAGGACTAGTGATCCTTCGCTGGATCCATATTTAAGTGTGTTTCGAGTAATTTGACTACACAATGATGGACTAGTGGAAGAGCAATGGCAAACATCTTATTAAATATAGTCTTTGATGTTTCTGAAAGCATGGCATTTGGCAAAGTATGTAGGCTTAGCAGTTCTTGCCTGCCTTTAATCTCTATTAACCTCATGCGCGCTAGCAGAATTCCGCTCGTACGCTGAGATTTTTAAAAACGCATGTTACGTTACGAGCTGGGCTCGTCATCAGCGTGCGAGGAGGCTACGCCATGACGAGCCCAGCTCGTCATCAGCGTGGAAGGGGTTAATATTTAAAGGACATACATTGGCTGGTAGAGTGTAAGTATTGCATATAGATGGTAATGAGCAGATTACATATGGGCATTACGTTTCTGTTCATCAGTTTATACACTGAGACCAACAGCGGGTCCTCCATTATGTAGGAGGAGCGTCACCCACCCGCCCCCGCCAGCACCTGCAAAAATCAAAAAAGAATATGATATTAAAACAATTTTATTATCATTTTATTTTTCTTCTCTGAGCCGAGTCTTGCAGGTGGGGCCATACTCACCCAGCACAACAGCAAGCACAGAGGGGAGTGGTGGGCACTGCTATCAGTGAGCATGTCAGTTTGGCTGGCTGTCTCAGGATGGCCAAACCGATAGGCTCACTGACATCTCTCCAACCCGAGCTGCACTGGTGGATGGAGAGAACAGCAGGCGCAGGCTCCTAGCCTCGATGGAGTGGAAAACTACCCCGCTCAGGCCAATCCCAGTGCCTCTCTCACCAGCATGAGATAAGCACTGGAATTTGCCGTAGGGGAGTCTGGGAGCCTCAGCTTGTGTACAACAGTCAAAAAACAACAAAGAAGTGGCCAATGCCGATGTCTTATTTTACCACCTAAATGCCAAGACGAAATTAATTCGAAAAAATGTTATTTTAATTTTTAAGAAAATTGATTCATTTTTAAACTTCTCATAAATAAAACTACTCAAGCTTATCAGGCTGCCTGGAATAATGGCCACAACCCGCCAGAGCCCCACCTGTAAAGCCCCTTTAGCATTCCCTAAGGGAAGCACATTCATCTGGTGGGAGGCATTATCTAATGATTCATTCCGGGTTGGCAGGCAATAACCTCGGACAGGTGGGTTCTGCAGATCGTCTGGAAGGGCTATACCTTACTCTTACTCTTTTCCCCGCCTCACACCTTCCACCTTCTCACCATCGACTGACTGAGGACCATCTCTCCATTTTCTGTCAGGAAGTGCAAGCCCTTTTGGCCAGAGGGGCTAAGAGGAGGGTACCAGCACCAGCAGTAGGTGTCTAAGACGGACAGAGCCGTTATCCTATCTTTAAGCTGCTTCCTTGTAACACCTTCCTCCAGAAGCAAAAATTGAAAATGCTCACCTTGGCTCTGGTCCTATCTGTCCTCAAACCCGGGAGGCTGGATGGTGGTTGTTGGACCTGCAGGACACATATCTTCATATACCTGTCCTGCTGACCTATAGGCACTACCGGCGGTTCGTGGTAGGACAGGAGCATTTTCAGTACGTCATACTCTGCTTTGGTCTCACCGGCACCTCCAGGTGTTCACGAAAGTGATGCTGGTGGCGGCAGCACACCTTCAGAGGTTTACTTGACTGACTGTTGAAGACGAACATCCTTTGATCTTTGGGGTTCACTCTCAATGTGCCAAAGTCACACCTGACTCATTCTCAGATGCTCCCCTTCATCGGAGCCATTCTGGCCACAGTGCAGTGGCCACAGTTCAAACCCTGGCAAAGAGAGTCCAGGACATTCAGGCTAGGATCCCAATCTTTCAGCCTAAGCCCTGGATTTCAGTTAGGTTGACTCTGTAGCTGCTGGTACTGATGACCGCCAGCATCCTTCTGGTTAAGCAAGCCAGGTGGCATATGTTGGCTCTGTAGTGGAACCTGAAGTCTCGGTGGGCCCAACATCAAGGGGACCTCTCCGACCATGTCCAGATCTTGGAAGAGACTGTGAAAAACCTGCAGTGGTGGTTGCTGAACCGCGATTGAGTGAGCAGCAGGGGGGTATCACAGGCCCCTGCAGCCCCGCGGTGCGGGGGCCCCTTACCCTCAAGGGGGCCCCGTCAGCACTGCACTTCTGCTGGGGAGCTCTAGATTGAGTCCAGAAGGGGCCCTTCACTTACCCTGCAGGGGGGGCCCCTCAAGGTTCGTTACGCCACTGGTCAGCAGCAGACCTCTCTCCCTACCTCAGGCAGAGCTGACAGTGGTTACTGATACATCCCTCTGAGTTGGGCGACCATCTTGGAGAGGTGGAGAGCAGAGGCCTCTGGATTCCAGCAGAGTCCTGGCTCCATATCAACCTTCTGGAGCTGAGGGCCATCCCCTCGGCGTTAAAAGCCTTCCTTCCTGCCATCTGAAGGTAGCTGGTACAGGTGCGCACATACAACAACATTGTCATGGGGTACTGCGCAAACAGGACTAAGTGAGGTCAAGGATTCTCTGGAAATGGTAGGATCACCAAGGGATCTTCTTGGTGATGAACCACCTAACAGGATTGTTGAATGCCAGGCCGGTAGAGCTCAGCAATGGGCGCCTAATGGATCACAAGTGGCAATTACACCCATATTTGTTGCAAGGTCTCTTCTGCGAATGGGGAGAATCTTGTCTGAAGCTGTTTGCCAAGACCGTGCACTGTCAGCACTTCTACGCACTGCAGTTTCCAAGGAATCTCTTGCTCTGAGACGCGTTCTGCCTCGAGTGGAACTCGGGACTCCGGAATGCCCATCTACCAATCCCACTCCTGCACCAAATTCTCAAGAAGATGAGGACCGACTAGTGGCTCCTGGCAGGATTGTTGAATACCACCAGGGCAGGTGAGATCAACACCCAGAGGATCACCAGTGGTAGTCACCTAGTTACACTACACAGTCAGCACTTCTGCGCACTGGAGTTTCCAAGACATCTCTCGCTCAGAGACGCGTTCCGTCTCAAGTGGAACTCTGGACTCCAGTATGCCTTTCAGCCAATACAATTCCTGCCACAGTTCTCAAGAATATCAGGACCGACCAGGTCCAAGTCACCCTGGTGACTCTGGATTGGACATGGAGAATATGGTGCCCAGAACTCCTGGACTTGAGCTTCTGTCCTCCGATCAGACTGCCCCTCCAGGAGGATCGGCTGTCTCAGCGGCATGGCTGGGATTTGCACTTGGGCCTTCATGTTTTCCCCCATCATGTCTGAAGATTGATTGCCGAAAATTGAACACCTGTAACCCTCCTCTGGAGGTGGTCAATGTCATCTTGCCAACCAGACATCGCTCGACAAAAAAGCGTATATGCATGCCATGGCGTCAAGTTTGTGCTTTGGTGCAGCACACATCAGATTGACTCCCTCCAGGCCAAGCTATCTGTAGTTTTGTTGTTTGTTTTGCTCTTCACCCAACAAGGCCTTCCCCAAGGCACCTTTCAACTCTTTGGGCTTTTTTGTGCTTGCCATATCTGCTTTCTTTGTTTAAGTCTCTAAATTATGTGTTTTTTAAAATGTTTAAAACATTTATTTCTTCCCTCTTCCTTTGTCATGCTGCAGTGGGACCTTAAGTTGGTTCTTACATTTCTGATGTGCACTCCATTTGAGCAACTTCACAGCTGTTTCTTGCAGTTGCATTTGGGTAACCAGGCGCTCTATAAGTGCCCCTTCATTCATTCATTCATTCATTCATTCATGTGGTCCCAAATCACTATTGTCGTATGCTCAGGTTCGCTGCGCAAGGCATTTTGCGTGCTTGGTCCTGCAGGACTTTCTGATTTATGTCTATTCACAGACCCATCGCCAAATTGGTACTACTTTGATATCTATTCAGAAGGTGAGGGATCTGCAGCTAGAAGTATTTATGAGAAGAACAAGTTACAGACCTTCGGTAACACTCTTCTTGGTATATAGGGCCCGATGTAGGTAAACGCGATTTTCCGAATTCAAAATACCGAGGCGGGCCGAATCGGTATTCTGAAATCGGAAAACGAGATGTAGGGAAAAAAAAGCGAATGAATACCGAATCGGTCGGCATCGGTAATGAGAATCGGTACGTTCCGATTCGGCACGGTCCGAATCGGCAATCATAGATTCATAGCCATGAAAACACACCCATGGCGAAAAAGCCCATAGGAATGCATTGAAGGAACCGAATCGGCTTTTACCGATTCGGATAATACCGAATCGGATTTTACCGAATCGGTAATATCCGATTCGGTAAAAGCCGATTCGGCAAAAGCCGATTCAGCCAATGAGGTGGCTCCCCCTCCCCCACCCAAACAGGGAGTGGCAACCCTGGCAGGTGCAGCTAATTAAGAAGTTTCTGGAGAGCCAGCCTGAGCTCAACACTCACAGTTAGCAGCAGTGGGAATAGGAGGTTGCCAACTGAACTGAAGAACATGGCAGAGCAGTCAGAAAGCCAGAAGTCCTCCCAGAAGAGGAAGCCGAAGTTCACCACCACCGAACTTCAGGTGCTGGTCGAGGAGGTGGTGAGGGTGCACCGCCAGCTGTTTGGCAAGCTGTCCCTCAACGTGCCAGACAGCACCAAGAGGAGGATCTGGGCCGAAATCGCCCAGAAGGTGAATGCTGCGGGTGTCACCCCCAGGTCCGTAGAAGAACTCAAAAAGAGATTCTATGACATCCGCAGCCTCACAAAAAGGAAGATGGCTGAGATACAGAGGCAGGCTGGAGGCACTGGAGGAGGCAGGAACCCGGCGCCACCCCTCACCGAGCTGGAGGAACTGGTCTCCAGCACCATTGAGAGGGAGAGTGTCAGTGGAATCGGGACCCTGGACAGCTCTGCGAGAGCTACAGCTACAGGTAAGAAGCATGCGCATCATGACACACCCTACCAGACACCTCCCCATTAGACACAATGCATAGGCAAACCCCAGCACAGTACTGTCACCAACATACAAGAGACAAGCATCATGGTACATGTAGTCAGCAGAAGTTAGCTAAATATGGCAGTGCAGAATCACAAGACAGGAAACAGTGTGACACAGTGTAAGGAGATGCAAGGACATGTGGAATGCTATAATTGTACTGACTGTAATACATCGGCACTCAGTTTACAAATGCTTCTTTGTACCTAGGGGCCCCATCAGGCGGAACAACATTGACATCAGAGGGAGCAGCACCGTCTGACACTGCAGTCGCAGGGCCGAGCACCAGCCAGGCTGGCCAGGAGGAGGAGGAGGAAGGAGACACCCTAGGGCTAGGTATGGAGGGAGACCTGGGCATAGACTTCGATGCACTGCACTCCCCACAAATGGCCAGCACACCCCCCTTGCAGTTCTCCCCAGAGAACTCCCCTACAAGGGACACCATTCCGCCTACACCAGCTCCTGCCACAACCATGGCCTTGCCACCTGTACAACCTGTCCTGGGAGCAGGGGCTCAGGGACCGGCCAGCTCCACACCCCCACCAGTGGCACCCCAGCCCACTCAGCAGGCCGGAAGCAGCAGTGCCCGGCGCTGTACCATCACCACCACTGCTGCACCAGCACGGGAGGGCAGTGTATTCCTGGGCCTCGAGGGACAGATGGTGAAGATTCAGAGGCAACAGGCAAGATCCACTATGGCCTGCCAACGCCAGCTCCTGCAGCACAACCTGCAGATGGGAGAGTTGGTCAAGGGATTCCAGGCCGTCGTGGAATCGAACAAGGAGGTGGCAGCAGGGTTAGGCAGGCTAACCACTGCCATCACCCAATCATCTAGCAGACAGGAGGAGCATGAGCTGGTGCGCAGGCGGGATGCCCGGGTGCTGAACCGCGCCATGGGCCGCCTTGCTGCGGCGACGGCACAACTGTGCCATCGCAGCGCGAACCAGGAATCTAGCCTGAGTCAGCATACGGCTGAGCTCACAAGGGGGATGGCCCGGATCACCACTGCTATGGAGGCCATGATTATTTCTAACACCGCCTCCAATCCTGCCCTGGACCTGGGTGATGCTGGGGACAGCAGCAGCCGCAGCAGCCCGGCCAGCGCTGCGTCTGAGCCACGGAGGAGCACCAGGCGCTCCGCTGATGCTGCTGGGCATTCAGAGGGGGCTGAGGGACACCCCAGTGGGTCTGGCAAGCGGGCAAAGAAATAGCCTTGCAAGGGCGGGTGAGGCAACCTGAACCTTGGACTTGTGTTTATTTCCCATACACCATTTTTTGTTGCACATCAGTGCTGTAACTGTGTTGCAACACTATTAAAATTTGTTTTTTCCAACCAACATTTTGCTGTCTTTGCATCTGTACTCAGTCAGAAATAGTTCTCAGTAATCTCCTCACGTCTGTATCTGCCATCACTTGGCGTACACACCCCAGCTGGCTGAGTCAGTGGCACAGCTTCGTCGTCGTCATGGTCCTCGTAGTCAGACAACTCCACCTCAGTGCCCTTCTTCACCGCAAGGTTGTGTAACATTGCACATACAGCTATGATCTTGCAGCAGGTGATGGGGGTATACTGCCTTGCACCTCCACTCTTGTGCAGGCATCTGAATCTACTTTTCCAGATGCCAAAGGTCCGTTCGACAACATTCCTTGTGCGTATGTGGGCCCGGTTATACCTCCTTTGGCTGGGTGTGGAGGGGTTGAGGTAGGGGGTGAGTATGAATGAGCGGAGGGCATATGCACTGTCGCCTGGAAGAGAAAGGGGTCACATTACACACATGCATACATGTATTCCACCTAGCTACTATGTGTTATGGGGGTCTGATGATGTGTCTCACCTAGGAGGTATCCTTCACCAAATTCGCCAGCCATCAGCCGTGCATAGATGCCGCTCTGTTGGAAAATATAGGAGTCATGGGTACTCCCTGGAAATTTTGCGACCAGGTCTGTGATGGTGCACTTTGCATTGCAGATCACCTGCACGTTGATGGTGTGTGTAGACTTGCGATTGCGGTATATGTATTCAGTGTCCGCTGGTGGGCAAATCGGAATGTGCGTGCCATCTATGCAACCGATGATTTGGGGAAATTGTGCCATCTGGTAGAAGTCAGCTTTGGTTTGTAGCAGTTCTGCGTGGGTTGCAGGGAAAGAGATGTATTGGTCCATCCTGTGTATCATGGCATCAAGGAATGTGTGGAAGAACCTTGACAGGCTGCTCTGGCTCACCCCTCCTGCCGCTGCAACTCCCCTTTGATAGCTGCCAGACGCTAGCAGGTGTAGACTGCATAGCACCTGGATGTGCGCAGGGATGGCGTGTGCCCTTGGGGTGTGGTGGTCCAAGAATGGCTTGAGATCCCTGATGAGCTCAAGTATGGTGTCAGAGTCCAGCCTGTATCTCTGTAGTATCTCTGCCTCTGTGAGCATGAACAGGGTTATCCTCTGTCTGTAGACCTGTTCATTTCTTAGCCATTCCCTCTGTCCTTCCTGCTGTAGCCGTAGCCGCCTCGCAATGACATAGAAAGCTGCCATCCTGCAAGTTGCAATGCATTTTGGGCCTGTTTATATGGGTTGGAGTTGGTTACCACCTGATTGCAATCCATGGTAAATACCGAGTGATTTCTACCGATTTTGAGCCGATTTCGGTGTTTCTGTGCCTCCCTACATCTCCCCATCTGTCGGAATCGGGGAATTTCCCGATCGGCGATTCATACTATTCGGCATGTTTTCCGATTCGGCTAATGTCCGAATCGGTCTATCTACCGATTCGGTACATGGACCGAATCGGTGATTTTCCGATTCGGTGTCACTAACGATTCGGTACATGGACCGAATCGGTGATTTTCCGATTCGGTGTCACTAACGATTCGGTACATGGACCGAATCGGTGATTTTCCGAATCGGTGTCACTTACGAATCGGTACATGGACCGATTCGGGGATTTTCCGAATCGTTGGCACTACCGATTCGGTACATGGACCGAATCGGTGTTTGCATCCGATTCGGTGTTTTTCCGATTCGTTACATATCCGATTTTCGGTATGTACGTATCGGATTCTTTCCCATTCGGTACTCATTCCGATTCGGTTTTCACTCCGAATCTTTATGTTTTTTGTTCCCTACATCTCGATGGCTGTTTACCGATCGGTAAGGGCCAATAATCGGTATTTTCGGCCGTTACCGATCGGTAACACCCTACCTACATCGGGCCCATAGACTCTAGCTAGCATTACCACCCCTCCAATCTTCCCTGTTCTGTGGAGGGAATAATAAGATTCCATGTCTAAGAGTCTACACAATGGTCATACCAATTTTTTGGGCCTCTGCATCTGGGCACGCAGAAAGTCTCGAAAGGAACTGATGTCAGTGTATGCCATTTACGGCTGGAACAGCGTCAGTGTGAAGCGGCATGGCGCCACCTATTGGCAGGCATCGGTACTGCTGAAATGTTTCTGGATCGAGTCTAACGCCTGGGGAATATTCAAAAGGAATCTGCAGGTAGATATAGTATCTATCAGAAGGAGCTTTACCAAAGGTAAGTAACTTGTTCTTAAGTGCCATTCATCAGTAATGTTTGTCTAATCTTCACACATCTGTCCACCATTCCATTTTTTTGTGAAATCTTTATCTAATTATTTATCTAACTTTATATGGGGTTTTGTGCTTATAGATCGATCTTGTGTACCAGTAACAAAGACATTGTTGAATTAACCTAGAACCTAATTATGATGTCAGGTGGGTCGCCACCGACAGGCTGCGGGCTACGGTCCATCCGACATTTGAGGCTGCGGTCCTGCTGCTGCATTATGATGCGGTCCGTCGGTTAGACCAACACCTCCGACAGGGTGTCGGCCGGACTATAATCTCTACAATGGGGTTGGTGCCTGCACAGGCACTGCTGTAAGGATTACGGTGTCCCTTTCCGACAGCCTTTTCATGGTGGTCCGACTGCCCCCATCCTCACAATGAGACCTAGGGGGCACATGTGATGCCCCCCAAACATCCATGCACCGTGTGCATGGATGTTCAAAAACATCCCCTTTTCTATTGTGGCTTGTGCTGCCGTCCTTTTCCGGACTGCAGCACAAGCCACAATGGAATAAGGGATGTTTATGACCGCCTGTAAGGTGGTTGTATCGTAATTGGGCTGCCGACTCCTTGTCGGACAGTACTGAGCCTGAAACAATGGCAATTGGACACTCATCTTACCGCCATCGTAATGAGGCCCCTAATCTTAATTGTTTTTTAAAAAACATTTTTACTGGGTTTTTGAGGTGTTATAAGGAGCATTACATGTTATAACCATATGCTTCAAAGTACATTACGTAAGAAGTACCGTTGTAGTCCAAAGGCATAGAAAATTATTCAATTTTATGCATTAAACTTCAGACGGTGACAGTAGGCAGGTCTAAAAGTTTTTAAATTGCCCCTGTGGTAGGTGTTGCATTATTGTGTCTCACCCATAAGCAAAAGGAAACTGTCAACTTGGAGCAAACACTGAGGGAGGTGGCAGGGAGAGGCAGGAGGGCGGGCACGGTTCTAGTGCCATGTTGGCATTATGGCAATATGGAGCGCAGGTCTAGGCATAGGGAGACTGCACTATGGTACTCCACTGTGCTAGACAGTGGTCGGGCTATTTGTAATTATGTACTTGGAAGGGCAGCCCTCATTGTTGTAGATAGTCAACACCGCGGAAAGGAGTATCCACCTGGATACCATGAATGAGCCCTAAAGGCAGGGGCACAAGATCTTTGTCAGATATTTGCTGGAAGTGTGTAAGCAAAATGCCCCATTGCGGAGAGATAGGGCATTGGCGAATCCAATGCACCTCCTCATATCAAAGTGCTTCCTCCTCTGCAACACCTTGTTTGCTCATCGGCCAGCCCATGTCTCCACTGAGGGGCTCGTAGGTGTGCGCCAGTGTAGTGTGATTGCGTGATTGACTAAAAGTAGGGCCAGTGCTGCAAAGCCTGTGTGCACCCTGTGTTGCTTTCTCTGCTTGAAGTTGTCCAGCGAACAGGCTTCCCAAGTGTATATACCCTGTAGACCTGTGACCTCCTGTAGTGTAGCGTGTATGGCGCGCCTGTAATGGTGTAAGGCTGAGCAGGACCATAACATGTGCATAAGCGTTTCATCAGGGGTTTGACATCGGGGAAAGCAATGTTTGACTCAGGGTAGTGGCGGCAGAGCTGCGCTGGTGTTAGATAGGCTTGAATGTAGGATGAAGAACTGTATATTCTTAAAATGTGAGTTTTGGGAGACTTTCTTTGGAAATTTTAGGGCCTTTTCCCATTTTTTATCATGAAGCACCCTCCTGAACTCCTCCTCCCTCTTTTGGCAAAGTGTGTCTAGCGATGTGGCCGACAACTCATGTATGGCTTTGCACCGCCAGGTGATGAGGTGACGACCTAGTCCCATGGTCAGTTCGGCCTGGAGCACCGGGTGTGTCATTAGTTTATCCCCAATAGATCCCAGAGGCACTGACAGGAGTGTATGAGGTGCCTGTGGAGGAAGACCTGCCCCACAGGGAGCACAATCTCCTCAGCTAGTTGGACAAAAGGCAGAATTCCCCGGCTGTGTAGTACTTTGCGGTAATCCGACCAGGGGCAGCATAGGGGTATAGAGAGGAGTGCCCCGGGAGAGATGATGTATCCTAGTCATACTAGCTTTTGCTATCGACACTTGTATGGGGTACAGCGGGACAGAAAGGGAAACCTGGTAGGAGCAGGCAGCGAATTGCCGGCAGGGGCCCTGCTTCTGAGCACGCCTTCTCGAGGTAGCACCTGGCTGTCCAATGGAACAGCCACTGAAACAGCGCCACCAGGAAATATTGAAGGATGACGCCCCCAGACCTCCCCATTCCTTTGGCATCTTGAGCAAGGTGACTCGCCAGCAGCCCGCTCCCTAAATGAGTGAACAGAGTAGCGCGTCCATTTCTTTAAAGAAGGTGTGGGGCCGGTTAACTGGGAGATTTGCAAAGTAATATAAGAGGCGGGCAGAATTACCATTTTCACCTTGGCTATCTTGCCAATGGGGGCTAGAGGAAGTGTCCTCCAAAAACCTACCTGGGAACGTACGCCCATCAAGGCCCTGCGATGGTTGTTCTCATAAAAATTGCAAGGGGCGTGATACAGGTGAACTCCCATAAGGCCCCTAATCTTAATTGGTACACATCCCTGAGGTACATTCTGGTGTGATATCATTTAAAGGTGCATGGGCTTTTACAACATTGAGACTGTTATTATGGTGTTAGATTCTCTTATGTGTCTGCAGCTCTTTTTGCCCACATCTATGTGAACAATGTCATGTTAGTCCAAACAGTGTAATATTAATGTCCCTAATAGTTGCATCCTGTGATTAGATATGTCACATAATCTATATATATAAAAATGAAAGTATGTCTGTTTGTCCTTTATGCATGACTACACCATTCATCCGATCGGCATGAAACTTTGGGAAGTTGTTGAGTACATTCCCGCGAAGGTTTCTGGCAAAAAAAAGTAAAAATTAAAAAAATATATATATAATAATTTGTTAAAAGCTGTTGAATACACTCCAGCAAAGGTTTCCGGCAAAAAAAAAGAAACATTTGTTAAATATCAGCCCCCCGGCCCCCAGGGCCCTCATAATCTTTCCAATACTGAACGTTTACAGTTTCCGGGGCAACTCGCTTTTGCAATGACCATCAACAAAGCACAAGGACAATCGCTGCAAGTGTGTGGACTAGATTTGGAGAATCCGTGCTTCTCACATGGACAACTGTATGTGGCCAGCTCACGCGTCGGAAAACCTTCTGATTAATCTTTCGAATACTGAAATAGACAGCGAATTTGCGAGCATCGTCGACAGTTATAACCCCCAAACTGAAATCGATTGGTCAATCTACATCAGAAGCACGAAAGAAAAAGGCTGTCAGGTTGGCATCCGCAGCAGCGGTTTTTCAAAGTCATATGCACGAGTTAATCGGTGATATGCAAGAGGTAGTATTCTTTTGAGGATGATATCCTTATCATGGGATCAAACAAAAAAATGCATGATGAACGATTGAGAAGTGTGATGAATATTTCACAAAGTAAGGCTGTCACTGCAGAACCTTCAAAATGTAAATTTGCAGAAAAAAGTGTCACTTATCTTGGACATGAAGTCAGTTCTTCGGGTATAAAATCAAAATCTAGTCTTGTAAGTGCCATCAGAGATGCCCCTGCGCCCAAGTCCAAAGAGGATCTCAGATCATTTTTAGGACTCGCAGTTTTATGCAAAATGTGTTGATAAGTTTTCAGAAAAAACTCATGTCATGAGGTTATTGCTTAAAAACAAAACACAGTTTAATTGGTGTGCTTCGTGCCAGAAATCTTTTGAGGAGAAAAAAAAGTCATCGCTCAGGCACCTAGCCTCCAAGGTTTTGACCCCTGTGCTAGAACCATTGTCACAACCGAAGCCAGCAGCAAAGGTCTAGGTAGCATTCTTACTCATATTGATGAAAACAACAAAGAAATCATTATAGCCTTTGCGTCTCGTTCACTCACTACTCACTCCAACAGAGGAACGTTATTCTGTGGTTGAAAGGAAACGCTTGCTGTAGTTTGGTCTTTGGAACATTTTAGGAAGTTTTTGTGGTGGAGAAAATTCGTGGTCCGTTGTGATCATAAACCCTTAACTAAGTTACTTACAACTGATGGTCTTATTAAAGCCACAGCTAGGATATCTAGGTTGTCCATGAGGTTACAGGATTTTATGTATGATATACAGTATATGCCAGGTGCCAAAAACTTTACAGCTGATTTTTTAAGTTGTATGTCATTGTCACTGATTGAATTAGACAAGAACTTGTGGACTGATTTTTCAGTTGCTCATATCTCTTTTGATAAAGCTCAAAGTAGTTTTAGTGAAAATGAATGGCTTGAAGCAGAAAGTGCTGATCAAATGGTACTTGTTTTGAAACAGTTAATCATTAAAGGTTGGAAAGGAATTGGCAAAAAGTGTGTCAATGATGATTTGAGAGGTTTCTGGGAGGTTCGTGATGAGCTTAATCTTTCTGATATATTAGTAGTACGTGGTGATAGAATCGTGCCACCAAAAGGTTTAAGGGAGAAAATCGTTGATTTATATCATGAAGGACATTCTGGTATCACTCGCACGAAACTCTGCATTAAATAACTCTATTGGTGGCCCAAGATGGATATGGAAGGTGAGAGATGTGTTAGGTCATGTGTTAAATGTGTGGTTTCAGATAAGACTCTTAAAACTTTCAACCCACCATTAGCTTCTCCTGATTGTCCTACATTTTCTTGGGAAATTGTTGCCATTGATTTTATGGGACCAGTGAATTGGCAAGATGGAGTGCAGAAATACATATTAGTGTTGATTGATACTTTCTCAAGATGGCTGGAAATCAATGTAGTAAATGTGATTAATACTAAAACTGTGATTGCATTTCTTGATGAAATTTTCTTAAGAGAAGGTTTTCCCAAGTTTATTTTATCTGATAATGGGGTACAGTTTAAATCCCTTGAAATGAAGAACTACTTAATAGCTTCTGGAATACAACAAAGATTTACTGCCCTTTACCATCCTAGTGGGAATGGTATTGTTGAGAGAGCTAACCGTAGAATTAAAAGAATTCTTCAACTAGCGAATAGAAGTAATTTATCTTTGGATGATGAATTAAAAACATTACTATGGGCCTACAGGAGTACTATCCATGGTTCCACAGGCCAAAGTCCTTTTTCATTAATGAGAGGCAGAATCCCATACTCAAAAATCAATCCAGGTTGGTTGAATAGAAGTGTATGACCAAGTGTGACTTAACTAAAGTTAGAGAGTGCATCAAAGATTCTCAAACAAAGAAAAAAATCTACTATGTCTCCAAACATGGACCTAAACAAGTGAATTTGAGACGTGGCCAATGGGTTTGTGTATAAGAGTGCTAAAAAAGTTACAAAAGGTGAGAGTAAATGTAGTGAACCTAGACTAGTTGTCAAAGTTATGAATAACATTGCATTATTACAAAATGGTGAAGTATGGCATTTCAGTCGTCTTGCACCTGTGTCCCATTGTGATGAGAATAAGGATGTGTCACTACATCCTGGTGGTGTGATACATCTAATTGTACACAAGAACTAGATGTTTCTAGTGATAGTGTACCTAATGTTACTCAAGATCACAATTCTAAAATTGTGGATGAAAATTTGGTCATTTCTGATTGTGTTCCTATTCCTGAATGTAATTCACAAGTAGATGAAAATTTGCATGCCCAACCTAGTACATCTAAAGTTATCCCTGATGGAAGCATTGTCAAGACTTCTAGATGAAGGATTGTTAAAAAACTCAAATGTTTTGAAATGTTTGATTGTAGTTAATCAGTTAATCTGAACATATGATTTATATATATATATATATATCTTGTGATCAAGCTCTGCGTGCAGAGCAAAATGCGCCAGGGAGAGCACTTGCTTGTTAAATGGCAGATTATTAAAACTGCACTGCTCACTCTATTTTGTGTGATGGCGTCCTAATTCCTGGATTTTGGGAGTTGGAGGGAGAAAGAGGTCCGCACCCAACAGAAGCCGTGTCGAGAGTGGCTGGGACTTGTTTTCATATATATATATATATATATATCAATGCTCATAGGTGTCCACCTTTGAGTAGCACGCGAACAGCAGCTTGGTTTATGTATAGGTGAGGACGGGGATCCACTCGTAGACGCCGCTCCGTACGGGATCTGCCCGACGCGTTTCGAAGCTCCATCTGCTTTTCTTCAGGGGCTTTAACGGAAGCAGTGTGCACAACCGCCGACCCACTTCCCCATTTTATGTATAACACACCCACCGATGGGAGGCTCAAATGAGACTGTGCATTCTGGGAAGTGTGGTCCGGGAAGCACACAATCAAGTCCTGTATGGACTCCACAAGTGGTCCCGTCCTCGATTCCAAGTACGACTGCTGCTTCACATCAGTGACCCCCAGGGTACCGGGGTGGTGCATACTCCGCGGCTGGACGGCCGCGTATAAATCAATGCTCGAAGGTGTCCATCTTTGAGTAGCACGCGAACAGCAGCTTGGTTTATGTATAGGTGAGGACGGGGATCCACTCGTAGACGCCGCTCTGTACGGGATCTGCCCGGCGCGTTTCGAAGCTCCATCTGCTTCTCTTCGAGGGGCTTTAACGGAAGCGGTGTGCGCAACTGCCGACCCACTTCCCCATTTTATGTATAACACACCCACCGATGGGAGACTCAAATGAGACTGTGCATTCTGGGAAGTGTGGTCCGGGAAGCACACAATCAAGTCCTGTATGGACTCCACAAGTGGGCCCGTCCTCGATTCCAAGTACGACTGCTGCTTCACATTAGTGACCCCCAGGGTACCGGGGTGGTGCATACTCCGCGGCTGGACGGCCGCGTATAAATCAATGCTCGAAGGTGTCCACCTTTGAGTAGCACGCGAACAGCAGCTAGGTTTATGTATAGGTGAGGACGGGGATCCACTCGTAGACGCCGCTCCGTACGGGATCTGCCCGATGCGTTTCGAAGCTCCATCTGCTTCTCTTCAGGGGCTTTAACGGAAGCGGTGTGCGCAACTGCCGACCCACTTCCCCATTTTATGTATAACACACCCACCGATGGGAGGCTCAAATGAGACTGTGCATTCTGAGAAGTGTGGTCCGGGAAGCACACAATCAAGTCCTGTATGGACTCCACAAGTGGGCCCGTCCTCGATTCCAAGTACGACTGCTGCTTCACATCAGTGACCCCCAGGGTACCGGGGTGGTGCATACTCCGCGGCTGGACGGGCGCGTATAAATCAATGCTCAAAGGTGTCCACCTTTGAGTAGCACGCGAACAGCAGCTTGGTTTATGTATAGGTGAGGACGGGGATCCACTCGTAGACGCCGCTCCGTACGGGATCTGCCCGACGCGTTTCGAAGCTCCATCTGCTTCTCTTCAGGGGCTTTAACGGAAGCGGTGTGCGTAACCGCCGACCCACTTCCCCATTTTATGTATAACACACCCACCGATGGGAGGCTCAAATGAGACTGTGCATTCTGGGAAGTGTGGTACGTACAGGACTTGATTGTGTGCTTTCCGCACTACACATCCCAGAAGTCTCATTGGAGCCTCCCATCGGCGGGTGAGGTATATGAAATTGGAGAAGTGTAGCGGGTGCGCACACCGCTTCCGTTAAAGCCCCTGAAGAGAAGCAGATGGAGCTTCGAAACGCATCGGGCAGATCCATTACGGAGCGGCATCTACAAGCGGATCCCCGTCCTCACCTACACATAAATAAAGCTGCTGCTCGCGTGCTACTCAAAGGTGGACAACCTGGGAGCGAGAATCTGTATGCGGCAGTCCAGCCGCAGAGTATGCACCACCCCGTTAACGTTGGGGGTCACGGCAGTGAAGTAGCAGCCGTACATGGGATCGAGGACGGGCCCACTTGTGGAGTCCATACAGGACTTGATTGTGTGCTTTCCGCACTACACTTCCCAGAAGTCTCATTGGAGCCTCCCATCGGCGGGTGAGTTATATGAAATTGGAGAAGTGTAGCGGGTGCGCACACCGCTTCCGTTAAAGCCCCTGAAGAGAAGCAGATGGAGCTACGAAACGCGTCGGGCATATCCATTACGGAGCGGCATCTACAAGCAGATCCCCGTCCTCACCTACACATAAATAAAGCTGCTGCTCGCGTGCTACTCAAAGGTGGACAACCTGGGAGCGAGAATCTATATGCGGCAGTCCAGCCGCAGAGTATGCACCACCCCGTTAACGTTGGGGGTCACAGCAGTGAAGTAGCAGCCGTACATGGGATCGAGGACGGGCCCACTTGTGGAGTCCATACAGGACTTGATTGTGTGCTTTCCGCACTACACTTCCCAGAAGTCTCATTGGACCCTCCCATCGGCGGGTGAGTTATATGAAATTGGAGAAGTGTAGCGGGTGCGCACACCGCTTCAGTTAAAGCCCCTGAAGAGAAGCAGATGGAGCTTCGAAACGCGTCGGGCAGATCCATTACGGAGCGGCATCTACAAGCGGATCCCCGTCCTCACCTACACATAAATAAAGCTGCTGCTCGCGTGCTACTCAAAGGTGGACAACCTGGGAGCGAGAATCTATATGCGGCAGTCCAGCCGCAGAGTATGCACCACCCCGTTAACGTTGGGGGTCACGGCAGTGAAGTAGCAGCCGTACATAGGATCGAGGACGGGCCCACTTGTGGAGTCCATACAGGACTTGATTGTGTGCTTTCCGCACTACACTTCCCAGTAGTCTCATTGGAGCCTCCCATCGGCGGGTGAGTTATATGAAATTGAAGAAGTGTAGCGGGTGCGCACACCGCTTCCGTTAAAGCCCCTGAAGAGAAGCAGATGGAGCTTCGAAACGCGTCGGGCAGATCGATTACGGAGCGGCATCTACAAGCGGATCCCCGTCCTCACCTACACATAAATAAAGCTGCTGTTCGCGTGCTACTCAAAGGTGGACAACCTGGGAGCGAGACTACATATATATATATATATATATATATATATATATTTGTTGTTGTTTTGTTTCCTTTAAGAAGAGGGATTGTGTAGTATATCACTTTAAGATAGAAGTGTATTACATGGTTACGATCTAGAATATTGTTTATTGAATGAGCTTCCTTGGAGATCGGTTACTGGAAGAGATGTCCTGACTTGTGGATGCTGGATTCTCTTGTGCTGGGGGTTTAAATAAAGAACCTACAATCAATTAACTTCCAGTGATTTCATTTACAATTGCTACAGGTTCACGCAACCACTCACAAAGGTGTGACTCACAGAATAAAACCAGAGTAAATCTAAAACAGAAATATGAAGTACAAAGCAGGTGAAAATAAGGTTAGGTAACCACCCATAGCACTGTAATAAAACTGGGGTAAAACCATTAGTAAAAGAAGCGTAGGTATTACCCCACACACAGTAATGATAAGGCATAAAATGTATTCGTAGTACTGAATTAGCGCAAGCAATGGGGTAAATAGACTCGTACTTACACCTAAGAACAAAGAAATGAGAAAACAAATGAAATATTAACAGTCCAGTAAGTTGAATTAGTACAAGTAAGTATACAGGTCCCAAAACAATAAACTAAAACAATAGAAGTAGTCACAGTAGTCGTTTGGATGCTGGAAGGTATCTCACTCGACTTCCTTACTGTTCCAATGCTTGAACACCACAGACTAATTCAAAGAAGCCAGTTGCACTGTATAAGTTTATTGTTTGATTAATTAAAATCATTACAAACCCCCCCGATGTCCATAAAAACGTAGTAAAAATTTCATTTCAATTATAAATACACCTAATTTTGACATGATTCCACAATTATATAAAAGGATATATGTTACTTTTTAAAAATTTGGGGACCTTTTGGAAAAGATTATTGCATAGTATAAACCCCAGTGTTCCAAATTTTAATGTTCATACACCTCTATTTGCGACCTGCTGCTAGCCACTGGTAAGCATGTTGTGCCTGCGGCTTGTAGACAAGAGAAAGTCAGTGAATTAGCCATGCCGAAGAAAAAATAAAACTGCTAGCGTCCAATACAGTGTAGGGAAAACATGATGCTTGAGTTCTTTCAATGTGCACTATAGTATTGAAAAACGAGAAGTACTGGAATCAGAGATGCATGAAAAATCCTCAAGGGCACACAGGCAGTAGGAGGACAACAGTTGGAGGAATCAAAAATATATAGCTGCAGCATGTCGGGATGAAAGGAAGGCTGCACAGAACATTATTGAGGTGATGGTAAACAAAAAAAAATGTGGAAGGCAGTGTAAATGCAGAACTCAGGCAAAACATATGAGACATGACCACCGCAAGTTGGCGGCGCGCAATACGGCGGTGAACCGGGTGGCTGCCAGCACGTTTGTGCATGAAACGTTGTAAGCAGCGATGAAGTGGCGAAGCCTCTGACGACGAAGTCAGAAAGACCAATAAGCTGCAGCACGAGACCTTCAAAGCAGGTAAGCTCCTCACGCATAGTTTTGAACAATGAACGTTAAACTGCTGGCATAAGTCGAGTGTAAAAATAAATAAATAAATAAATAATAAATAAAATCGTCTCACCCCGCATGAAAAAGGCTCTGGTCATGGTCTCGAAACAGTGTGCACAAACGCAGATAGTAGTTCCTCCAAAGCACTTGATCAAGCGGAGGTTTTCACGTAGAATAACTAACACAGCCAGGCTCAATAACAGGAACTTAAGAAAATAGACGAGTAGACTATGGCAGTTAAACATCAAGTAAAATACAAGCAGTAAATCCAGTAGTGTAGTGGTTGAAATTTCACGCATTTTGTATAATCAGGCACGCCTAGATGAACAGAAATGGCAAAGAGTACACAACTCACCACCGTTGAGTGATGTGGCACGCCCGAATTGAGTTTTGAGTAAAATATAACAGTGTCAGACCAATAGCTCACCCACATAAATGAAGTCAGTTTGTGTAAAATAAGGAAATCACTGACAAGGATGCCACGTGGATGACCAATAAATGCTCAGGCAGTCGCTGGAGATCACAAGTATAACAGCATACGGCACAGCAGTACATAACTCACCAAGCTTGAGTGGATGTTGGCACGCCCAGGTGAGGCTGACCGGTGTCTTTTGGTCACTGGTGGGGCTGGGGCTGCCATGAAGTAACGCATAAATGTTTCAAGCTTGGGTTCTTAGATTTAGTTGCAGTATTTAAAAGGTATATAAGTTGTTGTAGGAGGATTTCTTGAAAAGTAAGTCCATAACATTTGAATCCACGCAGAGTTAGAACACCAGATCGTCGCCAGAATGTCATAGTAGAAACTCCACAAGAATCCAGGTAGTAGTTCCAAGTTGTAAGTTATTAGATGGTTCAGTTACAGAGGTGATAAGGTAAGTAGCCAAGGCAGTAAGTAAGCCAGTAAGTAAGTTGATATGAAGGCCCCACCAGGAGCAGCTTCCTTCTGCTCAGCCTGAAGTCAACTGACTAACATGAGTCACCCCACATTCTGTGACATCATATAACATTCTAAATATACTCAGAGTGGACAAAGAGAGAAGACATGGTGAAAAGGAGGAAGACACAAAATGACATTACAACAGATTGTATCGTGGGTTTTCTCTGAAAAATCTTTTAAGTGTTGCACTGTCTTGTACTGCAACAAAAGTAACTTAGTGCCTGTAGAAGAGTTAACCTGTTTACTGATGACCTGTGTTGCTTAAACTGTGTTAGTAGTTTGTTTCATGCCAAACTAGAAAAGTAACGGAAAAAAAGTAATTTCAAGTGTTCTGAACAGTTTAGAGCCCATTTTCTCCACTGCAAAAGTAATTTAAATATTCCTACAAAACCAGTGCGCACTGTATTTTGAAAGATAACATTGTATGAAAAGTATAACTTAACTTCTACTGAGTACATATTGGTTCTAGAAATAAAAATAACAAAGTAACAGCTTTTGATACAAACAATTGGTATGGATTGAATCTTTGAGTGTGTGACATCATTTCTTGCCTGAGTGTGTACAACAAATGCCTGACACTACCCTTCGATAAGCCTGACTGCTCAACTACACTACCACAAAAGAGAGTAAGACATTATCTACTTTAGCCTCAGCTATACCTCTTGGGGACCCACTGGACTGTGTGCCAACTATACCTTTAATTTGATATAGTATATACAGAGGCAGCTTCCAACAGTGGTGTTATATCGCTGGCAATGGTTTGTCAGCTCCTTCCATGCTTAATTCAGCCACGCCATGTCTGCTCCTCTCATCACTCTCAAATCCTGCAGGGACCTCTGCAACTTCTTGACAATGCAGACATGGTTGATCTGATGTTGAATGATCTGGTGACACCCACATTGCCTCGTGTATCCGTTTGTATGGGAATACAGCACCACCTATCACCAGACTGTTCAGGGCACAGAGATCTGCAAGCCTTTCACAATTCTTGTTCATATCGCCAAGGCCACGGTTGCCCATGACTTCTTCGTACCCAGTGTTGTCGCTTTCAGTCTTTGCACTGAGGTCCCGCTTCAGTATTTTGATGTCTTTCTCAAGGCATTTCTCCAGGATGGACTGGAATGTTTTATAAAACTGTTCTTTTTCCTCTTCTTTGCTGCCATTTGTAGGTGCATAGCACTGGATAACATTCATGTTGATCATCTTTTTCTTTGTGTGGAAGACTGCTGTGATAATTCTGGCTCCATGGGCTTCCCATATTATTAGAGCCCTGTTGGTTGCTGGCATTAGCACCGGTGCTGCTCCATAAGTATGTGGAGCATATTCTTCCTTATGTCCAGAATACAGCAACATTCCTCCTGGAGTCATTCTTTTCTGTCTGGACTGTGTCCATCTGGTCTTGCTGATGCCTAGCAGTTGTATTTTTTCATCTCTGCTGCCACTTGGGCTGTCTTGCCTATCTTGGACATGGCCCTCACATTCCATGTTCCAATGATGATGGTCTTGGTTGAAAGCAGGTCCACAGAGCAACAGAGACCCAGTAGAAAACCAGTGGGAGAAGATCAAAGAAAAAGTGACATCACTTTCTAGGAGCTACTGGGTCCCTAGAAACAGCAGCATAAAGAATGGATCTCCACTAAGACTCTCTGCAAAATCCAAATGAGAAAGGAAAAGAAAGCTGCAGTCAACACCAGCTGAACAAGAGCATAAAAAGTGAAAGCTCAAGGTGAATACACCAAAACCACCAAGGAAGCAAAGAGAAACCTAAATGCAGAAAAACTAAAATTCATCGATGGTCTTGCCTCAGAAACCCCGGCAGCAAAAAGACATGGAAACTTGAAAGAACAGAAACAGCAAGACAGAAAGACATGTTAAAGGCAAAGCTGGAAAGACAATCGTGGGTAACAAAGGCCAACAACGAAGATGGGTAGAGCACTTTGAAGAGCTGCTGAACTAGCCTGTGCTGTAGTTTCTACCAGAAAAACAGTCAGCTGACAAGGACTTACCATTCGACTGCAGCAGACAAGCCAAGGGAGAAATTAGGCAAGCCATTAAAATCTGAGAAATGGGAAGGCAGCAGGATCCGACAACTTTCCTGCAGAGACACTGAAAGAGCCATTGAAACATCAGTAGACATGCTCTACCCCATGTTTGGAAGGATCTGGGAAGAGGAAATGTGCCATCTGTCTGGAAGGAGAGATATCTGATCATGATCCCCAAGAAAGGGGACCTGAGTAACTGGACAGACTACAGAGAGATAACTCTTCAACCCCAGACAACGTTTTCAACAGTCATGCTGAATAGAATGAAGGAACAAGGTGACGTACAGTTACAATACCAGCAAGCTAGCTTCCACAAAGATAGATCCTGCACAAACCAAATTTCAACACTGCACATTATCAATGAGCAGTATATGGAATGCAACTTCTCCCTCTATGTCAACTTCATTGGCAATGAGAAGGCATTCAACATCCAGTGGCTCTGCTCTTTTTTGAGTTACCGAACTCAGACTGTACAGTTGGGTACTTTTTTCTCAAACCCAAAATCATTGCAGTTTGGAGTATCGCAGGGAGCCTCCTTGAGCCCTACCCTTTTTAATGTATACGTGTCTTCTCTAGCTAAAATCTGTGAAAAATGGGGCAGCAAATCTGTTCTTATGCAGAAGATACCCAATTGATGTTTGCCCTTAATGGACATGAAGATACAAGGACCTGACTTACGAGCTGTCTTTCAGAAATGGCAGTTTGGATGTCCGATCATTGTCTGAAATTAAATGCTGACAAATCGGAGATTCTACTTTTTGGAGGTGCACACCTAGTGTGGAACGCAACTTGGTGGCCGGCATCAATGGGCAATGCCCCCGCCCCCAAACAAGTTGCAAACAATTTGGGCATTCTTGTTGATAGTGCTCTTACCATGCATTCTATGGGGATCCAGGTGCTCTAGGTGAGAAAAGCTTTGAAACACTAAAACTGTTAAGAAGACTCTTTCAGTGGATCCCCATAGAATGTGGGAGAACCATTGTCTAAGCGTTGCTTATAAGCAGGCTGAACTATGGAAATGCTCTATTTGTTGGCATGGTGGACTATCTATTCTCACGATTGCAGCTGGTACAGAACGCCGGGCGCAAATTGGTATGTTACAAAAGCAAGTACGGCTCAGCATCAGAATCTCTGAGGGCACTACATTGGCTCCCAATGAGACAAGAGCCAATTTCAAATTTCTGAGCCACACCTACAAGGTCCTACATCATTTGGGCCCAAAGATCCTCCAAGACAGAGCCAAACTCTATGCACCAGCGAGGAACTTGAAATCGCGATTCCAGGTACTGGCGCAGACTAAACGGATCAGGAAGTCCAGAGCAGGGGGTCACTCAGGGTGACACTCTGGT
The DNA here is from genome assembly GCF_964263255.1 of Lissotriton vulgaris. Lineage (NCBI taxonomy): Eukaryota > Metazoa > Chordata > Amphibia > Caudata > Salamandridae > Lissotriton > Lissotriton vulgaris. The sequence continues at coordinate 1,935,722,067 of NC_141693.1, forward strand.
ATGAAATTCCACTTGATCTTCGGCTCACTGATGGCTACCTGGTATTTAGGAAAAAACTGAAAACGCATTTGTTCCCCAAAGCTTGATCCGTTACTAGCTGCCCACTGATGAACTCCTCATTTATGTTTTGCTCTCCTTTAGCGACTTGATATCATCTGGATGAATGCCTGCGCTTTATAAATAAATATACATCATGGACAGAGAGACTCTTTGGAGACCCCTCCGCCACAATGGTGTGCCAAATAAACTCGTAAGAATCATAAGAAACTTTTGCGAGGGAATGACCTCCAAGATAGTCCATGGAGGACAACCCACGGAAGCCTTTGAAGTGAGGTCGGGAGTCCGCCAGGATTGTTTGCTCTTACCTTTTTTCTTCTTGCTGGCCATAGACTGGATCATGAAGACATACACAGCAAGGAGAAGAAATGAGATCCAGTGGACACATTGGATGCAGCTCGATGACCTGGACTTTTCAGATGACCTGGTTTTTCTCTCCCATACCCATCTGCAGATCCCAGAGAAGACTGGCAAAGTGACATTCACATCAGCACAATTTGGTCTCAACATCCACAGGAGAACAACTAAGATCCTCAAGGCTAACATGGCCATCACAACTGCACTCTTGCAGGAGATGTATTGGAATTGGTTGAGGGCTTAACCTACCTGGGCAGTGTAAAAGACAAGCAGGGCAGCACGGATGTCAACATCAAAGCAAGAATCAGCAAAGCAAGGGCTGTCTTCATTCAGCTACAGAAGATCTGGAGCTCCAAAAACCTACCGCTGCAAACCAAGATCTGGCTTTTTAACACCAATGTAAAATTAGTCCTTCTCTATGGAGCGGAAACTTGGAGGACAACAGTGACCACCACCGAAAAAGTTCACACTTTCAAGATATATTATGTTACAGTGACTTTTGTAAAGCGCATGGCTATCCTGACAGGTTTACTAGTGCTGGCCTCCTCAGAAATCAAAGTACTCAATCTATTATATCAGATTATGTAGATGGAAGCAGTTTAATCATCAAATTCTTCTGAAAACATATTATGTAGATGGAAACAGCCAAGTCTTCAGTTTCTTCCTAAATACTGTAAGCGAATTAAAAACTTGCAGCGAGTGTGGCAGGTAATTTCACAATTTAGTGCCATGTGTACTCATTGCTTTGCGAAAGCCCGTTTGGGTGGTAGGGCATTCACAGTGAGAACAGCCAAAATGTGGAATGCCCTGCCTGAGAACTTCTGCCAAGCTAAAACAGAGACCTGTTTCAGAAAAGCATTAAAGACATGGCTCTTTGGACTTGACTAGGCTCGGGTGTAGTGCTGAAACCTCCCTGTGCATGCTGCCTGCTGCTAGAGCGCCGGGACACGTCTGCTTTGAGGTAGCTGTCTGCGCTATACAAGCTCCAGTATTATTATTATTATTAAGATATAGAAAAGATCAACCACCTTGCTGGGCCTTCCCGATTCTAGGAATCAGGGCCACATCTAAATGGTTTGAACGCAGAGCGCGATTTGGAGTGTAAGTAGACACCATAGGTTGTAATTACAATGGACCAGTATTAGAAAGGCACTTATACATGTAGCATAAGGACTTAAATTGGACCTGCTGCTCAATTGGCAACTAGTGCAGAGTATTAAGCAAACAGGCTGTTGAAGCCATCAGCCCTGTCTAAGGACAATCCTCCAAATCCGCTGGCCAAACATCCTGAGCAAGAACGACCTTTGGCAGAAGACTTTCCTACTTCCTGCTCATGAAGAAATCAAGAAAATACGCTGGATAGATCCCACCCTCCGCAAGCCTGCATCAATCACCACCAGGCAAACCCTCACCTAGTACCCTCAAGGGAAAAGGAAAAGAGGAAGGCCAAGTAACACCTGGTGTCGAGGCCTCGATGCTGACTGCAAGGAGATGGGTTACACCTGGAATCAGATTGAAAAAAAAAGCCTGGGACATAGGTGGCTGGAGAATCCTGGTTGATGACCTATATCAAAGGAGGGGTAGTAGGCATAAGTAAGTAAGTACATACATTTAAAAGGGAGGTTTGGGCTCTGCCAAAACTTTAAATGGCTAAGTCGAGTTAGCCCTTTTAAACTGCTCTTCCAGTCTGCAGTGGCGGGCTGGGTGCCATGTTTTATGTTGTCTTACTTAGGGTGGCACAACAAGTGCTACAGCTCCTGGGGGACACTCTAACTTACAGGCCTTTGGCACCTCTGATACCATATTTTAGGGGCTTACAAGTAAGTTAGGCTATGCCAATTGAAGACAAGCCAATTAAACATGGACCACTTTAAGGGTCAGAGCACAGACACTGAGTACTGGTTAGAAAGGCTTGCAGCATTTCAGCTTCATTACACTAGTACCTGGTAATCAGAATAGGGGCAAACAGTCAGAGAAAACCTGCAAAAAGCCCTTTTTCCTTACAGCTGGTCTGACAGTTGTGTGTGAGAGCCTTTTTTTTGGCTTCTTGTTTATCTGTTTTACAGTTTGGCTGCTGATTTTCCTGATATTACCGCAAACATTGCCAGCAATACCTTGCAAAACATCAATACATTGCATCTTTGAAAGCTCAAAACTACTCCAATTTGCAAATGTGGGCTATTCTTTTAGCTATCTGATTTGCTAATGGGTGCCACTTTTATTTTGTTGCCCATTCTATTTTCTGACTTAGTCCAACCCTGCTATACTTAATCTTACAAAGCATAATAACATATACTTTTTCAGATATGTTTCTATATTATAGTCCCGTTCACCGTGTGAGTCTTGTATAGTGCATGAAAAAAGTGAACTGAGTTCTTCTAAATGTCACATTATGGGTTGGTGTGCAATATGGAGCATGACTAAAAGCTCTGGAATGATGATTAAAGCAGTTAGAGATTCTCATGGTGCTTGTTGGTGGCTCATTAAGGTGTTCAGACCACAGGCTCATCTACTCATTGGCCTCTCTGACAATTTGATGTGTCTGGAAGGTTTGTGAAAGCAGATGTGACTGTTGAGGTATGCTAGGATAGTGTTATGTAGCTCTTTGAAAGTGTGGGTGAGGAATATGAATTGTGCTCATCTGTGGATGGTGAGCCAGCGGACCTTCTTCAGGTGTGCTGTGATGATAATCCATGTCAGCGAAGTAGACCCTGTTTACATTTCACGTTTTACCTAAACTTGCATTCCCTAAGAGTGCATACTTTTTCCAGATGTTGTGTCAGTAGTTGTTTTTTCATGCAACATCTGAGTATCTATAGGGCATAATGTGAACGGATTTGCCTTATGGCATCTAGATAAGTTTGCTTTGTCAAAGGTTGAGCCTGACAGTACACAATTGGATCTCAAAGGAGTCAAAGGCTTGATATCAGTCCTCCAATTATGGAGGAAGATTTCCTAGACTTGACCGGAACCATTACTTTGAGCTCTCCACTTGATCCCCTCCCTCCAAAATACTGGAAAATACTTGCATCACAGCTGGCCCGGCATTTAAGATACAGCTGTAATCTTTCTTTGGCCAATTTAGGGCTCCCAAGGCCTGGAAGCAGTTGTTAGTTACGCCCTTACTAAAGAAAGCGTCCACAAGCCTTAAAGACTTTGCTAATTTCAGGCCCACTTCTCAGCTATCTTTTGTGATAAAGGTATTGGAAAGGCATGTCAATAAAATTATATTGACCCATATTGAGGCCAGTAACTAGTTTTGCATGTCCCAATGTGGGTTTAGGCCTCGTCATGGGACCGAGACAGCTCTGGCCGTGGTCAGTAAAAATATCCAGATGGCTGTAGATAGGGGTCAACAAGTGGTTCTAGTACTTCTGGACCTGTCTGTGGCATTCAAAAATGTGGATCCCTCCATCCTGCTCAAGAGATTAGTGGAATATGGTACAGCGGAAAAAGCCTTAGACTGGTGCAGCTTTTATCTGACCTCGAATAGGCAGTACAATTCGCTCATTTTCCGTTAAGCTTCATCACAGAACTACTCTCTCAGTACCACCATGTCTAATATTTACACCCAGCCTCTCATTAAACTCATATGTGAGCTGGAAATGAACTGCATTAATTATGCGGACGACAAGCAGCTGGTGGTGTTGTTTAACCCAGGCTCTGTGGGGTCCTTGGACTCTTTTCACCAGTGCATGAAGAGAATAGACGACTGGCTTAGAAACAACACTATACAGTTTAATGCTAGAAAAAAGGAGACCATGCTCTGCAGGGTAGAGAGTGCAGTTCCCAGTCATCTAAATGATTTCTGCCCGACAGGAAATGGGTCAAGTTCTGTATGGGTAGACTTCGTACGAGATCTGGGGGTACAACTAGTTTCCACTCTTTCGTTAGTACACCATGAAAAGAAGACATCCAATAACTGCTTTGTTCTTATGAGAGCTTTTTGTAAAATCCTCCTGCTTCTTCCGACCAGCTGGCAATTCTACATCATCCATAATACCATCATTAACCGGATGGATTATTTTAAGGCCCTTTTCATCGGCTACCTGAGAAGTGAATAAAGTATCTTTCATAAATCCAAGTTGCAGCTGCCAAACTGGCGCTTGGACAGACATTGAGTTCATTCACCTCTACAGCCCTTGATTCCTCGCACTGGTTGCCAGTGAAAATAGAATTGAATTTAAAGTAGCATGCTTGATGCACAAGATGGTCTACCAGCAGGCGCCTCGTATCCTGGCAGATAAGATTACTCCATACCAAACAGGCAGATTACTTCCAGATTCCTAGGTACAAGAAAGCAAGAGCCGGAGGTAGACCCTATTCAGTCGAGGTACCCAAACTATGGAACAATACACTAGCACATATTTCACTGACTCAGGACCGTTTATTATTCAGGAAACTCTTGAACATGTGGAACTACAGGCAGTAGGTGCCAGGATACCCGTGGGGTTGCAGTTGTGCTTAACAAATGTTTATAATAACTCTGGACTTAGTGAAGGTTTCTCACAATTGTTCTCAGAGGGTCATAAAGTTGTTTTGATTACACACTCATCCAATCTGAAACCTCCCTGCAGAGCTCGTAGACTGACTGTCACACATTTGACAACTGTAATTACCACTTTATGTGAAGGAGTGTGAGGGCAGTATACAGATGTCAAAATACTACTGTATTTAGAGGTGAGGTCAGGAGAGGAGTGAGTGAGCATGGCGAAGGGCGTGACACAAGAAAGTAATGCAGAAAGAGAGAGTGAAAAGATAGTGGTGAAGAGGAAGGACATGGCGATGTGAGGAGAAAAGGGGCATAACTGGTTGAAACACTCCAAAAACTTCTTCTACAGACAAGCAATTTTCAATTTAGTCTTAAATTCTCAGAAGTGAAACATGTTTAATTCTAATTATTCACAACAAAATCATCCTTACTCTTAGACCTGGCACTATTGGCGTGGGTCTCCCTTCCATTTTTTTGCTGTTGCCTCCTGTATTTTTGCTATGTGTTTTGCTGGTCTAGATGCTTTGGGCACTTTGCCACTGCTCTTCAGTGCCAAAGTGCAAGGGCTCCCTATTGCAAAGTATTGTATTGTATTAGTGACTCCATGATTGGCTCATTTGATTGACTTGTCAGACCCTAGTACAGTGCACCATTCGTGCCCAGGGCCTATAAATCAAATGCTGCTGGTCGGCTTCCAGCCCTGGTTGTGCCACCCACAGAAGAAGCTTGTAAAATGTGACTCAGGCCTGCCATTGGAGAGCCTGTGTGCATCCTGGGGCTGCCATGTCGACTTGGCAAGTGCACCCACTTGCCAGTCCCTAAACCTTCACTTTTCTACATATTAGTCACCCCTAAGATAGGCCCACAGGCAGGGTGTGTTGTATGTAAAGGGTAGGACATGCCCCGATGTGTGTGGCATGTCCCCATAGGCCAGAATGGGCAGTTTGATTATAACATCTTATAATCCTAACTGACTCAGGGAACTAGGTAAAAATTCAAGTTTAGTATGCCTGAAGCCAGAATGATAAAATACATATTTTAGAGAAGTTGGTTTTAACATTCTGTGTTTGAAAATACCACTTTTAGAAAGTAGGTATTTTCTTGCCTAACCATCCAAGCTTGCCTCTGCTAGATTGTGTATCCCATGTCTGGGTTGTAAGTGACAGGGGCTGGTGGGCTCCATGAGACAGGGTGAGTCAGCACAAGGCTGAATAGACCTATCTGCATGAGGAGTGGTGGGAGGAGTAGCACCTTGGCCTGAATAGAGCTGTGCTCCACTTCCTGTGATGTGTCTGATGACCCTGGTCCACACTGACAAAGGAAGAAGTTGTCAACTAGCAGAATGTACCCAGAACTGGTTTGGACTAGGTACAGACACTCTCTGTCTTCAGAGATAAAGGATTTTACAGTATAAATATTGGGGCCCAGACCCCAGAACTTTAGATCACTTCTGGGAATCAAGAGGACCCTTTGCCAAGGAGGAGAACCAAGGAAGCTGAAGGAGGAGACTGCCCCTGTGCTGTGCTATGAGGTTGGCCTGCAGTGGTTACTTCATTGCCAAGGAAAGGAGAAAATGAACTTTGTGTGTACTTTTGCAATCTTGAAGAAGAATCTCCAAGGGCTTGAACTGTGCTTGCCTCCTGCCTGAAGTCTCAGGGATAAAACACTTCACCACCAGGTACCCTGAATTCCCTTGCTGAGGAATTCTGCCTGCAGAGAAGGGCCTACTGTTGTTTGGGCCCACTGAGTCGCTGGGGGCTGGAAGCGCGACACAACTTTTCTGGCATTCCTCTGTCCAAGGGAGAGGTTGGGGTGTATCTTTAAGGGTAAGTGCTAACAAACGTTTCGCTAACAAAGAAACATTTGGAATCCATTGTCTACAATAGGAGGTAATACCCAAAAAGGCACACACCTCTCTCTGTGTACATGGTACAGACATTTTTGCGATTGCTTGGATTCGTTCTGGGGTCAATCTCCGTCCCTCCTTCGACAAGAGATGACCTAAGTAGGTAACCTCTTGGCGACAATATTGCAATTTAGAGGGCGAAACCTTTTGATGAAGATCAGACAAGTGACGTAACAGTGAGACACTAACTTGTTTACAAATTTCCTCAGAATCAGCAGCAACCAACAGATCATCTACGTATTGAATAAGAGTGGCGCCTGGAGGCAAAGTGAAAGCATCGAGCTGAGTTTTCAAAGCCTGACTGTAAATGGAGGGACTCTCACAATAGCCTTGAGGTGCACGCTTGAACCGGAAACTTCGGCCTCCCAAAGAGAAACCAAAAATATCCCTACTTTCCTCAGCAATGGGAATGCTAAAGAAAGCATTCTTAAGGTCAATGACCGAAAACCAGGCAGCCGAAGCAGGTATCATTGTCAATAAAGCAGTGATATCTGGGACGACAGGAAACTGGGGTACAATAATCTTGTTGACCTCCCCGAGATCGATCACAAAACGATAAACAGGTGGCTGGGAAGAGTCAGTACATTTAAGGACAGTCAGAACAGGACTATTGCACACATTTCCTCTAGTTTCTTCAACCACCCCTTTCTCAACCAGATCATAAATGATAGCCATCAGTGCTCTCTCACCATAACTCGAAATCCTATCCTGAGGAATGCGAGGTAGCCTAACACTGGACTTGAGGGTGACAACATAGGGTGGAATCTGCAAGAGACCAACATCATTGGGGCCCGTAGCCCAAAGAGAGGCAGGCAGGGAGCGTAATTTAGAAGATAGTTGGTCTCTAGAGAAATTTGTCGGGGAAATCAAACTTTTACCTAAAGTAAGGTGTACACCAGAAGGAGAACAATGCAGTGTCGCATATAGTCTTTTCAACAAATCAAAACCCAACAAATTTTCACCACAACCAGTCGTCAAAATAAGCGGAGCCTCTAAATCATAAGGACCTATCGAAATGGGCAGAGGACAAGAAACTGGGTTACGAACTGGGGCGCTGGAAAATCCTACAGAAACATTTGTTAAGCCAGACAAAGGTGCCCCCGGGAGTTTAGAGTGGATGATAGAACTCTTCGTTGCACCAGTATCCAAGAGAAATGGCTCTGACACACCAAGCGCAACGACTTCAACATAAGGCCCATTTTGGTCCAGTGGAACTGATATGACTCCCTCACTTTGTCTATGGCTGTCCTAGCTGGAGAAACCCTGATTCTCATCTTCCATATAATAATCGTCATTATAATAATGGGCAGACTGAGTATTTTGCTGATCAAAATAATTCATGGAATTTTTAGGCAGAAAGGAACGTTGATTCTGGGACATTGTACTTCGCCCCCTCCCCCTAGGTGTTGACTGGAAGCCACCTAGGCCTCGCCCAGGCGTACCACCAGTACTCTGCAATAAAACCGGGCAATTATTCTTAAAGTAACCTTCCTCCTTGCAATAGGCGCATTGATGCGGACCCAGTGGAGGCCGTGGGACAAAGGGCTCAGGTTTTTGAAACAACTTCTGAAATTGGGGAGTCGGCTGAAACTGACACTGAGCAGGGCGAGTGGGATAAGCCTGTTGCAAAAGAACTTTCGTCTTTAATTCTTTAGTCTTTTTATCAAGTTTATCCTTCTCCTCCTTATCCCTATTTTCATAATACTGAGCAGTAGCCAATATCTGGGCTTAAGAAGAAACAGCCCATGAACTTTCGGAATCTTTTAATTTATTAGAGAGTTCGGGAAGCAAATTAAATACAAATTTATCTACGAACAATCGCTGTCCCCCCTCTGTGCTCATATCCTGACCACTGTGATCAAGGAACGTTTCCTCAAAACGAGTAAAGAAGTCTGAGACACTCTCATCTTTCTTCTGCTTACAGGCAGCTAACTTATCCCAATTAACTCGCAGAGCGGGCATCATAGTTTTCATTAACACCATCGCTGCTGATGGTATTCTCCTCCTGTGCTGGTCATGAGCACACGAGAGGTGTACCTCATGACGAGAGCATCGAAGGGGTTAAGGTAATAATCCTACCAGGAAGTTGTGCAATTAAATCATCAGGTTTAGCACCACCCACCTGGAGTCTATCAGCAGCCAGTATAGCATTCCAATCACCTCCTAATTCTTGGACGTGGTCCTCTTTCCGAATCCTGGCCCACAGTGGTTGTGGGACAACATTTCCCATCAACATATCTATGTCAGTCAAATTCATAATGCAAGCACCAACAGTCTGAGATAATTCTTTGTAGTAACCAGCAGGGTTTTTACGGGGGTCAGGTAAAGACTGTTTAAGGGCCAGCACCTGAGATCTCTTCCAAGGTACATGTACCCATATATGTTGGAAGTGAGCTGCTATAGGCTGATTACCATCCTGGGCTGGAACCGCTTCTCTCCACACTGGGGGAACCTCTCGCATAGGGTATTGTTTCAGTTTGCGCCTAACGGAAGGATCCGGTTCAGACAAAGACCGGGAAATAAACATCGATCTGAAGGTGACAAGTGTCTGAATAGCATCCTCAACCTCAGGACCCACAATAATTCCCTTATCAAAATCAGTCCTAATATCCAGCAAACCCTAGGGAGCCAAACCCAATCCCGCAGCCTCCCATTCCTGACTTAAAATGCCACACATGGTGTCAAAAACAAATCTTTGTATAGGGGCATCCCACTGCTCAAAAGTATCCATAATGTCTTGTACAGTATACTCAGGACTATTCATAATCCACTTGCGGGCAAGGAGATCTAACGCATCTCGTTCTTGGGAACCTGGGAGTAAACTACGGGTCTGCCTATGGGGAAGAACAGGAGTCAGACTTACTGACCCAAAGAGAGGAGAAAAGAGACCAGAAACAGTCTCAACCATAAGCTGACAGACGGAAGGGGAAGTTGGCAGAAAAACAGGAGATAAGGTATGAGGCGGAGCAGGAGAAGAGGCAACAGGTAGAACGGAGGTCGAGGGCAGAGAAGGCTGAGGCAAAGAAGTCGGAGGCAAGGGAGCCGAAGGCAGAGGAGCTGGAGGCAGAGAAGCTGGCGGTAGCGTTAGTGCCATAAAGGGCTGTAGTGGAGGCGCAGGGGCTGGTGCTGGTGGAAGTATAACAGGTTGCTGGACTGGTAAGAAAAGCGGGGGTGCATTAGCACCTTGTACATAGAGCGGGGGCGATCTTAACAAGTGGGACATTAAAGGATCATTCTCAAGATCAGCATCAGTATTTGGGGGAGAAGTTGGCAGCACCGGGTAACATTTATCGATTGCCATGCGATGTTGTCCATTGAGACCTCAATTGCATAATCTATTTCATCATCCTTAAACTGCTGGGCAGCCTGTATAACAGTCATTCCTCTTTCTTTCCTATCCCTTTTTGCCTGTTTAATTTCTTTCTGTTTGGCTTCCTTGCACCAAAGGCGAAAAGAGTCAAACATAGCCGGCCGGGCTTTTCTTTTAAACAAAGTAGCTTCTAAATTATCTAGAATATCAGGCTCAAAACTACCATTATGTGGCCACTGTAAAACACCATCTTTCTTTGTATAGTGGACCCACACTTCATTAAAGGTGATGGGGCCCACACCATGCTTAGAATAGAGCTCATAAGTAGGAGTTCCAAACGGAAGAATTGGACAAGAGTCCTCCAGTCGGGAGTCCCTATCGCAACAAAAACAACACAATTTCCTAAACTTACTGAAACCAGGCATCGTTATTTCACTGGCTCCTGTACAAACAACAAGGGGCTAATCAAAACAGTACAAACGTACTCACCCCTTGGCTTCAGTTATTGCAATAATCGAATCAAAGAACCCAAAAACAAAGAAGTGGGTGTTACCCACGAATACTTAACAAAATGTCTTCTCACGCCAACAGAGGTCCGTTGTAGGAAATGGGACCCCCGGTCGGCCAGGGCTTGCGCCACAGCCAGCCAGAGACCGCCACTCCTATGTAAAAGTCGACCCCTGCTCACCCTCTAGGTAACGCGGCGTGGGCAGTCAGGCCTATCTCGGAGGACATGTGAAGCATTTGCGCACGCACCCAACAACAACATCCCGGGCCTCCCACAAAAGGAACTCCACACCAAGTATATATGAAAATAGTCTTTGTATTAAGAAGGAAACATAGGAACATACACTTCACAATGTGCTCGAGGCACGGCAGGGGTTACAAGGGAAAAGGTACAGGGCAGGGCCAAGGGGCCACCGCTAGGAATATGCACATGATGGAGTTGGCATTTAGGACATATAACAACTGGGAGCTTCCTCGGACTAGGACTAGAACCCAGAATCACCAGGAGCTTAGCATTAGAATACGTCACGCCCCGGGGTCTCATAGGACCAGCAATAGAACTCACTCTAACCAATATCGACATACATGAGGCAAGGTTATACGAAAGGAATGGAGAGGTACATAACACCACAGACGTACTTGTGCTCCTCACAGAATAACTCTCAAGGAGCACAGTTAACATTTAGCGAGTACTCTTAACAGGCCAACCGGCCTTCGGGGGCTAGGACTCCCAAAGTCTCAATGTCAGGGTGGGCTGCAGGTAGCCTCCAATAAACCTAAACGTGGCGGCTGCCCACGAAGTGCTGGGCCGCCGTAGATGATGGGGCATCACGTTGGAGCCTTGCAGGCTCGGAATAATTAGGCAGCAGGGGGGGAGCCTCACGGGCTCGAGGACTGGGGTGCTGGGGCTGAGCCTCGCCGGCTCGATAGGGCAAGGGACAATGTTGGAGCCCCTCGGGGCTCAGGGACATAGTGGGAGTGGCCGGAGTCCCTCCCAGGGGACTTCGGCTTCGCTGGAGGCCTCCCGGGCCTGTCGGTACCAAGCAAGGGCTTTGCTGAAGAGAAGGGGCGGGCACCGGCAATGTGTCCCGACGCCCCCTCTCTCTCTCTCTCGGCACTCACCGGATCGGTGCGCCGTCCTCCTCAGTTCCGCTGGTCTCCTCTCGCTTGGCGGGGCCCTCCCTCAGTCTCGGGGGCCCAGGCGGGGGTTTGGCGGCATCGGGGGACAATACAGGCACGCGGAGTAGGCTCCCACGTAAATATGCCACGCAAGGGGGTAGGCGAGGTAGGCACTCGCTGGGCGTCTGGCACCTCCGTGGAGCAGGCATTTGCAAAAACAACAGGTGATGGACCGAATGTGGATCAATGTCACACACTCAACCCAGTCCAAAGATCTGGGTCCAAATCCATCGTTTTTTTGCACTCCACACCACCCCGGGTTAGACAATGGCGATATGCAAATCAGCTCTGACCCTGTGCCCCATGGGAACAGTCCAGTCCGAACTACAAAAGCCATGTCCTTCCCAGAACGGAATCAAGCATCCGAGGACCGGACCGGTTTCGAGGTAACACCTCTCATCAGCCCGGCTAGCTTGACTCCAGTGGTGTGGAGTGCCTGGGACCCACGTCTGGGCATCCCCAGCGCACTTAGGGCGGAATTTGCAAAAACAACAGGTGATGGACCGAATGTGGATCAATGTCACACACTCAACCCAGTCCAAAGATCTGGGTCCAAATCCATCGTTTTTTTGCACTCCACACCACCCCGGGTTAGACAATGGCGATATGCAAATCAGCTCTGACCCTGTGCCCCATGGGAACAGTCCAGTCCGAACTACAAAAGCCATGTCCTTCCCAGAACGGAATCAAGCATCCGAGGACCGGACCGGTTTCGAGGTAACACCTCTCATCAGCCCGGCTAGCTTGACTCCAGTGGTGTGGAGTGCCTGGGACCCACGTCTGGGCATCCCCAGCGCACTTAGGGCGGAATTTGCAAAAACAACAGGTGATGGACCGAATGTGGATCAATGTCACACACTCAACCCAGTCCAAAGATCTGGGTCCAAATCCATCGTTTTTTTGCACTCCACACCACCCCGGGTTAGACAATGGCGATATGCAAATCAGCTCTGACCCTGTGCCCCATGGGAACAGTCCAGTCCGAACTACAAAAGCCATGTCCTTCCCAGAACGGAATCAAGCATCCGAGGACCGGACCGGTTTCGAGGTAACACCTCTCATCAGCTCGGCTAGCTTGACTCCAGTGGTGTGGAGTGCCTGGGACCCACGTCTGGGCATCCCCAGCGCACTTAGGGCGGAATTTGCAAAAACAACAGGTGATGGACCGAATGTGGATCAATGTCACACACTCAACCCAGTCCAAAGATCTGGGTCCAAATCCATCGTTTTTTTGCACTCCACACCACCCCGGGTTAGACAATGGCGATATGCAAATCAGCTCTGACCCTGTGCCCCATGGGAACAGTCCAGTCCGAACTACAAAAGCCATGTCCTTCCCAGAACGGAATCAAGCATCCGAGGACCGGACCGGTTTCGAGGTAACACCTCTCATCAGCCCGGCTAGCTTGACTGCAGTGGTGTGGAGTGCCTGGGACCCACGTCTGGGCATCCCCAGCGCACTTAGGGCGGAATTTGCAAAAACAACAGGTGATGGACCGAATGTGGATCAATGTCACACACTCAACCCAGTCCAAAGATCTGGGTCCAAATCCATCGTTTTTTTGCACTCCACACCACCCCGGGTTAGACAATGGCGATATGCAAATCAGCTCTGACCCTGTGCCCCATGGGAACAGTCCAGTCCGAACTACAAAAGCCATGTCCTTCCCAGAACGGAATCAAGCATCCGAGGACCGGACCGGTTTCGAGGTAACACCTCTCATCAGCCCGGCTAGCTTGACTCCAGTGGTGTGGAGTGCCTGGGACCCAGGTCTGGGCATCCCCAGCGCACTTAGGGCGGAATTTGCAAAAACAACAGGTGATGGACCGAATGTGGATCAATGTCACACACTCAACCCAGTCCAAAGATCTGGGTCCAAATCCATCGTTTTTTTGCACTCCACACCACCCCGGGTTAGACAATGGCGATATGCAAATCAGCTCTGACCCTGTGCCCCATGGGAACAGTCCAGTCCGAACTACAAAAGCCATGTCCTTCCCAGAACGGAATCAAGCATCCGAGGACCGGACCGGTTTCGAGGTAACACCTCTCATCAGCCCGGCTAGCTTGACTCCAGTGGTGTGGAGTGCCTGGGACCCACGTCTGGGCATCCCCAGCGCACTTAGGGCAGAATTTGCAAAAACAACAGGTGATGGACCGAATGTGGATCAATGTCACACACTCAACCCAGTCCAAAGATCTGGGTCCAAATCCATCGTTTTTTTGCACTCCACACCACCCCGGGTTAGACAATGGCGATATGCAAATCAGCTCTGACCCTGTGCCCCATGGGAACAGTCCAGTCCGAACTACAAAAGCCATGTCCTTCCCAGAACGGAATCAAGCATCCGAGGACCGGACCGGTTTCGAGGTAACACCTCTCATCAGCCCGGCTAGCTTGACTCCAGTGGTGTGGAGTGCCTGGGACCCACGTCTGGGCATCCCCAGCGCACTTAGGGCGGAATTTGCAAAAACAACAGGTGATGGACCGAATGTGGATCAATGTCACACACTCAACCCAGTCCAAAGATCTGGGTCCAAATCCATCGTTTTTTTGCACTCCACACCACCCCGGTTTAGACAATGGCGATATGCAAATCAGCTCTGACCCTGTGCCCCATGGGAACAGTCCAGTCCGAACTACAAAAGCCATGTCCTTCCCAGAACGGAATCAAGCATCCGAGGACCAGACCGGTTTCGAGGTAACACCTCTCATCAGCCCGGCTAGCTTGACTCCAGTGGTGTGGAGTGCCTGGGACCCACGTCTGGGCATCCCCAGCGCACTTAGGGCGGAATTTGCAAAAACAACAGGTGATGGACCGAATGTGGATCAATGTCACACACTCAACCCAGTCCAAAGATCTGGGTCCAAATCCATAGTTTTTTTGCACTCCACACCACCCCGGGTTAGACAATGGCGATATGCAAATCAGCTCTGACCCTGTGCCCCATGGGAACAGTCCAGTCCGAACTACAAAAGCCATGTCCTTCCCAGAACGGAATCAAGCATCCGAGGACCGGACCGGTTTCGAGGTAACACCTCTCATCAGCCCGGCTAGCTTGACTCCAGTGGTGTGGAGTGCCTGGGACCCACGTCTGGGCATCCCCAGCGCACTTAGGGCGGAATTTGCAAAAACAACAGGTGATGGACCGAATGTGGATCAATGTCACACACTCAACCCAGTCCAAAGATCTGGGTCCAAATCCATCGTTTTTTTGCACTCCACACCACCCCGGGTTAGACAATGGCGATATGCAAATCAGCTCTGACCCTGTGCCCCATGGGAACAGTCCAGTCCGAACTACAAAAGCCATGTCCTTCCCAGAACGGAATCAAGCATCCGAGGACCGGACCGGTTTCGAGGTAACACCTCTCATCAGCCCGGCTAGCTTGACTCCAGTGGTGTGGAGTGCCTGGGACCCACGTCTGGGCATCCCCAGCGCACTTAGGGCGGAATTTGCAAAAACAACAGGTGATGGACCGAATGTGGATCAATGTCACACACTCAACCCAGTCCAAAGATCTGGGTCCAAATCCATCGTTTTTTTGCACTCCACACCACCCCGGGTTAGACAATGGCGATATGCAAATCAGCTCTGACCCTGTGCCCCATGGGAACAGTCCAGTCCGAACTACAAAAGCCATGTCCTTCCCAGAACGGAATCAAGCATCCGAGGACCGGACCGGTTTTGAGGTAACACCTCTCATCAGCCCGGCTAGCTTGACTCCAGTGGTGTGGAGTGCCTGGGACCCACGTCTGGGCATCCCCAGCGCACTTAGGGCGGAATTTGCAAAAACAACAGGTGATGGACCGAATGTGGATCAATGTCACACACTCAACCCAGTCCAAAGATCTGGGTCCAAATCCATCGTTTTTTTGCACTCCACACCACCCCGGGTTAGACAATGGCGATATGCAAATCAGCTCTGACCCTGTGCCCCATGGGAACAGTCCAGTCCGAACTACAAAAGCCATGTCCTTCCCAGAACGGAATCAAGCATCCGAGGACCGGACCGGTTTCGAGGTAACACCTCTCATCAGCCCGGCTAGCTTGACTCCAGTGGTGTGGAGTGCCTGGGACCCACGTCTGGGCATCCCCAGCGCACTTAGGGCGGAATTTGCAAAAACAACAGGTGATGGACCGAATGTGGATCAATGTCACACACTCAACCCAGTCCAAAGATCTGGGTCCAAATCCATCGTTTTTTTGCACTCCACACCACCCCGGGTTAGACAATGGCGATATGCAAATCAGCTCTGACCCTGTGCCCCATGGGAACAGTCCAGTCCGAACTACAAAAGCCATGTCCTTCTCAGAACGGAATCAAGCATCCGAGGACCGGACCGGTTTCGAGGTAACACCTCTCATCAGCCCGGCTAGCTTGACTCCAGTGGTGTGGAGTGCCTGGGACCCACGTCTGGGCATCCCCAGCGCACTTAGGGCGGAATTTGCAAAAACAACAGGTGATGGACCGAATGTGGATCAATGTCACACACTCAACCCAGTCCAAAGATCTGGGTCCAAATCCATCGTTTTTTTGCACTCCACACCACCCCGGGTTAGACAATGGCGATATGCAAATCAGCTCTGACCCTGTGCCCCATGGGAACAGTCCAGTCCGAACTACAAAAGCCATGTCCTTCCCAGAACGGAATCAAGCATCCGAGGACCGGACCGGTTTCGAGGTAACACCTCTCATCAGCCCGGCTAGCTTGACTCCAGTGGTGTGGAGTGCCTGGGACCCACGTCTGGGCATCCCCAGCGCACTTAGGGCGGAATTTGCAAAAACAACAGGTGATGGACCGAATGTGGATCAATGTCACACACTCAACCCAGTCCAAAGATCTGGGTCCAAATCCATCGTTTTTTTGCACTCCACACCACCCCGGGTTAGACAATGGCGATATGCAAATCAGCTCTGACCCTGTGCCCCATGGGAACAGTCCAGTCCGAACTACAAAAGCCATGTCCTTCCCAGAACGGAATCAAGCATCCGAGGACCGGACCGGTTTCGAGGTAACACCTCTCATCAGCCCGGCTAGCTTGACTCCAGTGGTGTGGAGTGCCTGGGACCCACGTCTGGGCATCCCCAGCGCACTTAGGGCGGAATTTGCAAAAACAACAGGTGATGGACCGAATGTGGATCAATGTCACACACTCAACCCAGTCCAAAGATCTGGGTCCAAATCCATCGTTTTTTTGCACTCGTCCATCACCTGTTGTTTTTGCAAATTCCGCCCTAAGTGCGCTGGGGATGCCCAGACGTGGGTCCCAGGCACTCCACACCACTGGAGTCAAGCTAGCCGGGCTGATGAGAGGTGTTACCTTGAAACCGGTCCGGTCCTCGGATGCTTGATTCCGTTCTGGGAAGGACATGGCTTTTGTAGTTCGGACTGGACTGTTCCCATGGGGCACAGGGTCAGAGCTGATTTGCATATCGCCATTGTCTAACCCAGGGTGGTGTGGAGTGCAAAAAAACGATGGATTTGGGCCCAGATCTTTGGACTGGGTTGAGTGTGTGACATTGATCCACATTCGGTCCATCACCTGTTGTTTTTGCAACCTCCGTGGAGCAGGGCAAATGCCGGGTGGCACCGGCTCGATGAATCCAGCGCTCCCAAGCGCTAGAATATGGATACAGCGCTCCCAGCGCTATAGGGGGAAAATAGAGCGCTCCCAAAGCGGTAGAGGGCAGGAATCAGCGCTTCCAGGCGCTGGGCAGAAGGGACAGCGCTCCCCAAGCGCTAGATGCAGGATAACAAAATCCATAGGTAGTCCAGGACCTCAGGGGGGCCCAGCAGCGCCAAGAAGGGGAAAGGGCCATCCTTAATCCAGGAGTAGGGCAGGGCCCAGGGAGGCAAGCCAACCCTGAGCCCAGGCAGCAGCAGCCCCTGGTAGATTCAAGTTAAGAACAAGAACAAGTCCAGAGTGTCACAGCACCCTTTTTATACACACATTCTTGGTCTGAAGGGGCAGGCAGGGAGAGAACCAGCTGGAACTGGTTATGGGGGGATTCTTTACACTGGCCAGGCTAGGAACATCAGCCGCACCCCAGGGGGTGGAGCCAGCATTGTCTGGGGAAAACCCAGCCTCATTCATGACACTCAAACCAGACAGTCAATCCACAAGCAGACCCAGGCTCACTCCTCCCCTCACATCAGCATGCTAAACACTCCATTCACCACCGGGGCAGACCCTCCCAGATCCTGGGAGCCAGGCTCACCAGCCAGCCTCGGCCAATCATACGCCAGGCACACATTCCACAAATATGCCAACTTCTAAAAGGGGGACTTCTACACTAGACACACTCATACCACATATACCGTTGCGCAGCATTCAATCTCATGAGTTCATACATACCAGACTTGACCCTGCACACCCTACGCATCGGGAACTACCGAGGACTCATCCATTCCCCATGTATTCCTATGGAAGGGTAGGTCGCTCTCTCTTCACACGCACTCAGAGGGGGAATCACCATCCTCAGGTTACATATACCATAAAAACTTCAGGGGCGGACCTGCCAGACGGGCCAAGTCCAACATCCGTCTAACGTCTCGCAATACCAGTCATCACCAAAAGAGACCAAGGCAGGACGGCAGTCAGGGCAGCAGTCACCAGCAGCCGTTGAAAAGAAGAAGCCACACTTCAAAAGACCATCGGTCCACTTTTCGACATACAGGGGTCGCTGGTGTGGGGACGCCTCTTCTGGAATTTTCCTGCGGGGCTCCTCACTATCCTTGGGCTCAGCCGCTACCTCAGCTGCCCCACGTGGGGCGCCAATTGAAGAACCAGGTTTTTGGGCCTGGTGGCGCAGGGCACGCCTGAAATCTTCGAGTTCACCTGCCTTGTTAGAGGCGGCAGACCCGAGAGCAGAGGACGGCCCGGGACCAGGGTTCGATTCCCGGCGCGGCAGGTTTCTGGACCAGGGTCAGCGGACTCGATAATTCTCTCGCCTCGGTGCCCACTCTGATCAGCGATCACACTCGGCAACTCTGGGCATTAGCTTGCCTCATCTTCACTAACGGCCCCACCAGACCGCCGGGGATGCCTGGTCTCACCCTGGAGATACCCATTAAGGGACCATCTCTCAAGGAAGCCAGGAAGGGTTTTGCAGCGGTCGAAGCGCCTTGGGACCCGACGGGTAAGTAGTGCGCTATATAAATGCCAATACATTTGTGCAAGACACGGAATACTCTGTTGGCGTAGAAAACCAAGTTTTGTTAGCTGCAGCTAAGCACAGTCATCCAAGAAGTACATCAAGTAGGTTCTCAGGAGACTGCCACTTTACTCCGTGGCTCACAGTCTTTTATAGCAAAAATACATATGTACAAACATACACCCAATGTACAAAGTTTTAGTCAATCAGAAGAGTTCGAAAACAAGGTGTTGCGTAACCAGAATGCTCTCTGCTTACATGTTATGTGTTATCCAGCCCCCCAGAGTTAATCAATACTGGTACCCATAGTTCAGTTTTGCTTCAAAAGAAAGGTTGTGAAATGGGAAAACACAGGGAGAGAATGGCGAAAGCCAAAAAGTTAAGATAGGCAAGAGAAGAATACTAAAGGCTAACAGATAGTTGATACAGGGATTAGGTAGTCCAGACAAGGATTAGTTAGGCCGGCTAGTGTCTGAGATTGGTTTCAAAACAAGGACGGAGGGGGTTTTCGACACGTTGCAGTCCAAAAGGGCAGAGATACTTCGTTCATCAAGCAACCTGTGTAAAGGCAACACAAAATGGCGGCAAATGTAAAATGGAGTCGAAATTAAAGAACCTCACGTGCATGAATCACATCCAACGTTATCGCATCGAGACACCATTTTCTTGCATCGCACCGGATCGTCGCATCGCATCGAGGCGCCATCTTGTCGCATTGCACTGGATCATAGATGCATCACCTCCTCTCTGGTAAGGAACCGACGCATCACCTTCCCTGCTCTGCAGTAAGGAACCAACGCATCACCTACCCCGAAGCAAGGAACCAACCCATCACATTCCCCTGCGATCCTTTTGTTTGTATTGCGTGACGCATCCAAGTTACTTTGAGAGTAAAGTGCTGCATTTACCATCTACATTGAACTGAGCTATTTCTACCATTTTAAAAGTCTATTTTTGATTACAGTATTGTGGATTTTTGTTGTTGGGCCTTGTGTTAAGTCTTGTAAAGATTACTTATTTTTCTAAACTGGTGTGGTGTCCATTTGCTGTGTTTTCACTGTATTACTGTATGTGTTCACAAATGCCGAGCTACCAAGGGGGTGAGCAGGGGTTATTTTAGAATTGTACCCCCTTACCCTGACGAGAAGCAAGAGTCCCTATTTGGTTACCTCTGCCAACTAGAGACCCCCATTTCTAACAATTACTACTTATTAAGAAACCCAATAGGTTTGGCTAGCTTTTGGCATATGATCATTGCTGTGTTTTATGTCTTAATCCAGCAACAGAAAATTCACAGTCACTGAAACATTGGCTATTGCTTGGATTCACTCACTAAAACTCGAAGTGTCACATATTGAAATTAGACATTAGAATGTCACTCTTATGTAGGGTTGCCACCTGGCCGGATTTATACAGACATGACCAGCATTTTAATGTTCCTATTCGTAGAAAAATCCTCCAAACTGGTATTTTTTTCACTTATCAGTACCTCCTTTATACAGTAAATGTCAGGAGACAACGCTTTAAAATGTGTTCTACAGCTGCCCTGTGGACCACTGACTGAATGTAAAGACAGAAAAAGTATGTTAAAATTACTTTATATAAGGTTCTACTTAAACTCATGCCTAGGCCTTTGAAGAATCTTAAAACGTAAACAGACGGGCAATATTTTTATGTAGGAAAGGTGGCAATCCTACTAACACTGAAACCACAGAAATGGCAGACATACATAAGAAATCTGAAAACTTGACAGGTATGAGTATGTCCCTTAGTTACAAATATGGTTGCCATCTGTGCGGTTTTATAACCGTCATTACCGGTATTTTTTTGTGTTCCATCCTGTATATAAATTAGAAAAATCTCCTAAAGCTTATATTTTAAACAGCCTTATCTTTCGGCCCCATAATTTTGAACTGGTCCAATAAAGAGCGTTTTCTATTTTCAATTGACTTTCTACATGTAGCGTCTGTGCCAGAAGGCAGGAGAAGCTGGTGCGCGTTTCGTGTAAGTGGTAATATCCTTCCAATATGGACGCCATTCTAAGTGATAGCATATCGTTAGCAGGATGGTAATGTTGGTTCGCTATGTATATCGTTCAAAGACAGCGAAGTAAGACAACGGGTATGCATCCTCTACCGATCGCCATCTTGGGAGTGGCGCAAGACTTGTGAGGAAACAAAGGACGGACTAAATCCCCCTTTGATATCCTAGAAAGCTGCTGTTGTTGTGGCCCCGAAAACCGAAGAGCGAGGTACGGGGGTTCCTGGGGACTGTGGGACTTCACCTTTCACTGATAAATGGGAAATCGGGCATCCGGGGGGACAGAGTTGTCATGATGGAGCACTTAGCAAGGGGCGGAACAAAAGCAAGAGCACCTGCTCCGGCTTTAGACCCCCTTCCCATGGCTCCTGTCCAGCCACCATTTAATGTGGCTCATCGTCATACCCATCCTTGTCGCATCCACATCGGCCTGGCTCCAGGACTCTTCTCCTCTTCCTAGCCCCCATCCCCTCTCTGCAGCCTACCCCCCTCCCTCCCTGGAGCATGTGGTGTCCGCCCCCATCCTCTTATCTTGCACCTACGCTCCCCTTCTGCGTCTACCAACAGGCTCCCCTTCTGCCTCCCGCAGCCAGCCCCACTTCAATCCTCTTCTACCCCCCACCCTGTACTTGTCCACCCTCTCTTTGAAGTACTGCTCCTTCATCACCTCCCATGATTCTTAGCATTTCTTTTCTCGCCCTCTTTATCTAAAGTATCCTGCTACCATCCAATATCTCCCTTTCCTACCCGCCCCACGATATTCTTTCAGGTACCTCGCTCATTTTAAGGTCTGGTATTTGATTGCACAGATATTAAACAGACACGTTTCTAACAATGTACATCAAATGGTCTTTGCTGTGTTATCTCCCTTTTCAACCGGAGTTCCGTCGCTTTCTTCTTTTTACCACATACACCAACATTCCACTGTGTACATCACATGCATGTAGATGATGAGTGCCAAGCAGGGATTCAGTAAGACGAGGCATGTAATTACTGATTTAGTCTGATGGGATCATGGTAATGAGGGCCCAGCTAGCTGTTTGGATTCTCATGGTTCCAGAACCCTTCCTGTTCGGGTCAGCACAATGAAACTGGGACTAACTAGTTAATCAGTTAAGGTTCTGATAAAAAATCGTGAGTCGTGGCTCAAATCCGAATATGTTGATAACACCATGAGTCTCTATGGCTGATGCTGTGTGCAAACTGCTAAGAACGACCAAGACATGTAATTGAGAACATGTCAAATTACCCCTCAGGTTTCAAAGAGATGGATTTGTCCAATGGTCATGGTGGTCAGCAGTGTTTCGCCTTAAATTATGCACAGATTCCTTCTGTTGGTGGGACCTCTGGGATTTGTGAGGCAGGGACCACTCTGCTCACTCTGAGTAGCAGATTCCCATTCAGGTGACGACTACTAATGTGGAAGGGAATACTAGATATTCCAATGCTACAATAGTAATGCCCGCTGAACCCACATATAGTTCACCAAACAGTTGCTATCATCACACCTATGAATTATAACATATTCCTTCACCCCTTTTCTCGGTACACATCGCTGTATTTGTTAACTACTGCAGCATCCTATATGTTGAGTCACAGCATATCAGATCCGTAAGCTGTATAGTGTGCAGAATGGCTCCGTCCACCCATCAAAATCCTCACCAAAGGAGATCAGGTCACTTTTGCAAGAAGGTCACTTCTCTGAGAAGTAATGAAGATAATTTAAACTGGCTGTATTGTTTACAGGTGCTTGAGCAAACAGGTTTTCCGAATATTCAACTCCATCCTCCTATCCGTGTAAGAAAACAGTGGAGCAATGATAGTTGTCTTCAGAAGAGTGGAGTAAAAAGCTCTCACTTTAGCACATAGAGCAATGAACAACACTGGTCCGCATTATCTGAGGCAAAGAATTCGAAAACACACCAACAACAGAGCACTCAGATCAAATGACCAGAATTTTCTGGTCATTCCACGATTTGCAAAGGCCAGGACCAGAGGCAGATCCTTTTCGGTTAAAACTACCACTCTGTAGAACACAATGCCGGAACATCTAAGGAAGATCAACTCTGAACAAATGTTCAGGAAAGCGTTAAAAACATGGCTCTTTGCTCTTCCCTAACACTCTACTACCGGTTCATATGCCAGGTCAACTAGCACTAATAGTGCTGGGACACCTCTGTTGGAGGTAGCCGTGCGCTCTACAAGCTATCTATTATTATTATTTGATCAATCTCGCCATCAAGTAATCTCACATACCAGCTGAAAAAAGGTAATTTTACCCCTTTGTTAAAGAAAGCCATTCTTTCTACTTCTAAGCTGCCCAACTTGAGACCTATTACTACCATTGCAGCACTAGCCAAGATAATAGAACATTTTATTGTCCACCAGCTACAGCCTATCCTAGACCTTCACCATCTTCTTTTTTCTGTTTTCTCTGGCTTTTGACCAGGCCAGGCCCCTTATGGGCATTTTGGGATGATCCCAGCAGCAGTTTAATGACAAGGTACTGTCCTTGCAGTTGCTCCTGAATCTCCCTGGGATCTTTTACACAACTGACTATTGCATTTTAGTACAGAATTTCTTCGCAGCTCTTGGGCCTTAGAAGGCACAGCAAGGAGGTTTCATTCCTTTCTTGATAACCGTTTGAAAAAGTTTAATTAGGCCCTTGATAACTTACATGTTTGAATATGGTGTTTCACATGAGTCTTCACTGCCCGTGTCATGTTTAAATGTTTGTCAGCCACATTTTGACCTGTTTGTGTACTGTTGGGTATCAGTTCATTCTTATGCTGACCAAATCCAGGATAATTCAAACATACAAAAGGTGATGGTAAAAGTGCTTGCAGTAAGTCTAACCACTTGCTATCGCTCGGAGTAACATTCCAACCCATCGTTATTTTGCCCACCATGCAACCTCAGCTTGGACCCAGCGATATTTAAATTAGCCTTGACCCTGCTCCAGTAGGAAAAGTCCTGCCAAAATTCAGGTGGCTTGGTGGGCAAAAGAAGAAGGGCTGGAATGCTACCATGAGCAGGTACAACTGGTTAGACTTATGGCAAGCTTTCTTTCCTCTTATCACCTTTTGTGTGTTTTCTGTGTGTTTTATGACCAAACCCAGGAAAACAAATTATTTTCTGGCCTAAAACCCGTCTAGAACTTCAGGTGCTCTATTCTATCAGGCTATACTTGACTTTATTAGACAACTGTACTCTGATGCCTCCTCTTCTGTCCGCTACGGGAAAAGCGGGAAGTGCAACCGACCATTTAAGATCTTAAAAGGGGTAAGGCAAGGCTGTGCCCTCACACCGTTTCTTTTTTCCATTTATACTAACTGTGC
Organism: Lissotriton vulgaris; assembly: GCF_964263255.1. Taxonomy (NCBI): domain Eukaryota; kingdom Metazoa; phylum Chordata; class Amphibia; order Caudata; family Salamandridae; genus Lissotriton; species Lissotriton vulgaris. Next base: position 1,935,746,416 of record NC_141693.1, read on the forward strand.
AGGAAAACATCTTGAGGGCCCAGCTGTGGATGTCCCTCTGTCCACTAATCACCAGCTGCTACCAATATTGGCATATGGCGACGATACTGTCTTGATGGCCCGAACTGGGATGGGGCTTCAGCGCCTATGCGGCCTTCATGAATTCATGAATTTAAAGGTCAACCAGTCGAAATCCTTTGTAATCATCACAGGGGCAGGGAAACGCGACAAAACACCTTTTTTATGGTTTCTGGGAAAATTGAAGTGGTGGAGTCGTTTCCCTATCTAGGTATACTTTTTGATAAAAATCAATCATGGTCAAAGATGGCTGAGGGAAGAGCAATGGGTATGGAGAGGAGTTTAATGGAGTTAAAAACATTCTCTAAAAGGCTGGGAGCAAAACCTTTAATCCCCATGAAAAAGATCTATCATGCTAAAACTAAGGCTGCAGCTTCTTATAGGGCAGGCGTATGGGGCATGGCGCCTAGTGATTCCCTTCAGTCCGTAGACAATACATGTGTTAAGTCTTTTACGTCTCTTCCGCAGTCCTATTCCAACTATGTCCTTAACATAGAACTTGTCCAACCCTACATATGGATACTATTAAACTGGCCCCACTCATGCTGTGGCTTTCTATCTGGCGTAGGGACACAGTCCCTCTCATTCAAAATAATATAAGTAATGTTTTAAATCATAAAACTACAGCAGGATTAGGTGGCTAAAGTATGTTGAGATGGAACTGACAGCTATTGGTATGAATCATCTTTTTAAGGACCCAATTTACCTGCACCATATCGAGACGGAAGTTGGCTGATACATTTATGTTGCTGGCTCAATATCATGGAAGGTAAAGAAATTGTCAGTCGGCCCTCCTATATGAATTAACTCCACCTCTGCATGAGGGAAGATATTTTTATCTGGCTGACGTCCATATACTACGTAATAAATTTATCTTACTAATATTCCGCCTAAATGTAATACCACTTATGATAGGATACCCATGGAAGAAATGTAAGCACTCCGAACTCTCCTTGTGTCCGTGCGATATGCAATCACCACAAAATGATCTTCACGCCCTATTTCTTTGTGGTTTTTATTGACAGGGAAGACAGAAATGTATTGTCCCGATCTGTAAGAAATATAATTTTAAACTCTGTTGTGTAGCATTGTATTTCTTAAGATCCCTTCCGAATCCTTTCGTCTACTTCTCAGTTGCATCATTCCAATGGGCGTGTATGGAAAAAAAGGAAATAAACTGGCCCATAATCAGTAGAGGGATTGCTTTTTTAAATTTGTAATTCTTTTAATATTGATTGTTTTAAAGCTGCTGTTAAGTAGACCGTGTACAATGCACAACAAACTGATTGGTAGTGTTCTTTTAATTATTGGGACCTACGTATCATATAATTATGTCTAAGTAATGACATTTTATGTACATTTATGATCTTATGTGTAAGATCATATAACAAATTGAATCGAGGTGCTCTATTTGAGCTCGAGTATCGAGGATTGTATTTCAGATAATTTTCTCCAGTTACATGGCTGCAACATGGAGTTGATTAATTCCGGGTGTAAGGGGACATTATCGTTAACCTCCGTTCCACCCAAAGATTTTTAATGTGTCTCTCAAACTTATAAGTGGATATTGATAAAAAACATTGTGTTCCTTGCAGATATGTGCAGACTTTACTTCCTCATTAGAAAGAATAAACATACACTTCCAGTGCTGTCCGTTAAATATTGTTTCTCAATAGTTGTAGCAGCTATTAATTACCCACTAAACTGTTGTAAAACTCTATACCTATATTCCTGCTGTGTAGACTCCAGCGAGAACAAAATGCTCCTAATGTTGGTCTGTAGACGAGAAATCTCATTTCTACAGAATGCAGGAATTTACATAGGTTGCATTTCTCTGACTGGATCTGCTGGAAAAAATAGTTTCTTCGAGAAATCTCCCCCCCACACACACACAAGATCCACACCTCTAACTTCCAAATTACAATTTTAGCTACCTCTTTATAATTTGTAAGTGACAAGGCCATGCTAGTTACTCCATGGGTCATCCTTGTTTCTTTGGGTAATCTATCTTTTTCAGTAGAAGCCTCCTACATCTCAAACTCTCTTCCCTTGAACATCAGCTTTTTACAATGACTTGTTCTCTTTGGGCAAAAGCTGAAGACAGCCCTGTTTAGTTGGCGTGGGTTACAAGACCAGCACCTAGATACCGAGGCAGGTAGTGTGCACCAAGTAATTGCTGTTGTTTTACAGAAGATTAGGGCTTTCTCCTGTCAAAGTTTTCAACTTAATTAATTAATATAAATTATATTTTTTACTTATTAATTACATGTATTAACAATTAATGCATTTTATTATTGAGAATAAGTTGCCAGTTGTATTATGCTGCTCTGACAGCTTTGCATTTTTTAAAAAGACTCTGAAACTATACCCTCTATAGGTAGGCACACAGTAGTTTATTAGACCAAACACCACATAACTCATCTCGAGGCTGTGTGTGCATTAGAAGGGCGGCCTAGCCAATAACTGTGAATTGATAGCCCTCTCCTGATTAAATAACGAAAAATAAAGCTTAATCTCAGGCAAATAGATTTAATTCGGCTGTGTAAACAGAGCCCTAAATGCAGAAATGTGTCTCAGATAGATTTTGCAAGAGCAGACACTCCTATTTTAACAGGTGAAATGCTCAGACTCTGTGGAACCAAACGCAGAAAGTCTTGACTTCCTGCACACCCCATTGAACACGCGAAGACATAGCTGAAGAGAATTTGGACATGTATTAAACTAGGTTTGCAGAACACTACCAAGCAGTTGGGGACGAGAGCATGTAAGCAGAGCAGACGTGGAGCGTTTTGGAACCATGTTATACGCTTGGTAGTCCAATGGCAAACAAAGCTGGGGAGACTGAATAAACTGCAGAAGGTAGCAAATGTGAAAGAGCTTCAAGCCCCAAATAGGCCTAGGGATGTACATGGGTGCCTTGCTGTTGTTCCAAGTGCTGGATCCAGATGGAATTAGCGTAGACAGGACGCCATCAGTTAAGTTGTAAGACCGGTTCAGAGAGGTTGGAAATAAAGAAAAGCCCCATGAGGGGTCCTTGTGACTTTGGCAGACCACTGTAATGAGAAGGCTTTCCTGCTTCCCACAGACCTGCAGAAGGACATGAGGCTGCAGTGGAGGCTCATTCTGATACTTTCTAACCTATTCCTCGATATTATTCGTAGGAGAAAGGCAATGCTGGCTCTACAAGGTAAGTTAGCCTATGTAAGGAGTGAAGCCTTTGTTTCAGCATCCAGCTACGCTGCGTTTCCAGCTTGAAATCAGGGTACAAATTTGCTAAAACGGAATAAAGGAATGTGTTGCTAGTTTAGAAGCTGAGGGCTGTCTCAGTCGATAAGGCGGCTGAAGAGCTGAGTTTGCTTTGTTGCAATCAGACTTTATGGATATGTTTGTTTTCTTCACTTGAGTGACTGGAGATATATTTGTTTGTTGTTGTTACGGCTGTATGTGTTCCCTATCCGCGATCCCGCAATGAGTAAAATTGAGGCCGTTTTTCCAAAACATGTCCTGCTTTATATATGAAGGGATGAAACAATCATTAATGTGTGTCCCTAGTGATCTCTGACTTGTATTCTAGTAAATGAGGTCACCTGGGAGCTCTGACCCCGGCATCTATTTCATGATGAGTTTTTATATTGGTTTCCAATAATCTAATAAAAGTTTTAAAACTGTTTAGGTTAAAGTATTTTGATTGAAAGTGGCATCCCTTCCTATTGAAATGTAAGTGCAGTTGGCTGGAAGAGGGTGCAGGCAGTTTCGGTTTCAAGCTTTGGGTTGTAACAACACTGAATAACTAACAAGGGCTTGTGTAAAGATATGTGTGTATAGTAGCACAGATGTAGAGCAGCAGTTTGACTCACAGGCGAGGGCTCAAAACAAGCATTTGCAATGCAATAGGTCTCGCAATTGCGAGCTTTTGAGCTAATCGCTTTGTAAATGAACATACCTTTTACTTGTGTTTAAAAAATCTGCAATAATAAAAGGCATTGTCATTTACAAAACCAATAGGTCAAAGTTTCAAAAAAATGAAAGACCTATTGCATTGCAAATGCTTGTTGCTTACAAGTGCTCCATGCTGCGCTTTCACTAGAGGCCACACCCCTTTCTTTAGACGAGCCGAGTCCAAAGAAAGGTCCACGGCCGATATTAAAGTGAAAGTACGTTATGGGGTGCTTTTACCCAAAAAAGCATTTGTTTGTTAAGTTTTTGTAAAAGCGCCTCGTGAAAGTGCACATGGCGTGCTGAATGTTGCAGGAGAGCATGTACTGCCTGCAGTAGGAGAAACCATTAAAGAAAATAGTGCCCACAGAGTAAATAAGACATGATGTGTAACAACCGAAGTAAAAGGCCCGTCCTCATGGGAGGATACAAATAAAGACAAGGCGGTACTAAGGAGGGGCTAACAAGCCTATTAACGAAACCGAAGCCAGCATTTATGAAGGACAGTGACACAAGCCAATGACAAATATGGGCGTAGAGTGGGCCGGGCTTCAAGTCCATACTCCAATACAGCATTGCTCGCAGAGTAGAACTATCTCGGAACCAGGGCTCCGGCTTAGGATATTGAGATGAAATTTTTGATTACTTCAGTCAGCCACAGTGTGACCCAAAATAGTGATGTATTACAGTGCCCCCTTAATTTAAGCAGATCTTCTCAGCTGCTTTTCATGTTTTCTCAGATGCATGTACCTTGCATGCTGATGTATCCTGTGTAGAGAGATTTAGTCTAAACTCAAAGTTGAAATTTGGTGTGATAACTTATTTATGATTTCAGTTTAGTGGCCTAATTTGGTCCACTGGGTATGTAGCAGACATTAGAAACAGACAATATAAGCATGCCATGGCTCATTTCACAAATTTTGGATGGTTTAGTAAAAATAATAGTATTTACTCCTCTCCTCCCCCAGACCTTCAAAGATTGGCAACACTTCGATATAGTATAATCCAGAGTACTGAGCACTATTGAAAAGAAGTGTCATTGAAGTTGTTGCATTCCAGACAATACTCTGTGCTAGCTTCCATATAGCTTTCTTGTTCTTACATCTTTCTACTATCTTACATATTTCTTTCATATACCTTCCTCTCACTTTATTATTGTTTGCCATGTTTCCTATTTCTCCATTGTTTTGTGTATCCTCTGGCTTGTTGTTCTTACTCCTTGGTTTTTCAAAATCTCTTTTTTTTTCATTCTCTGCCCTCCTTTTGCTCCACCTTTTAGGTTATTAAAGGTGCTGGCATCCTGACCTGATCTGGAACGAACCGACTGTGGCTGCAGAAAACATGGCTTTTGGTGTGGAAGTCCTGCGTTTCCAGCTTCCAGGCCATGAGGCGGCCACCTTGCGCAACATGAACCAACTGCGGTCTGAGGAGCGGTTCTGCGATGTCACTGTTGTGTCAGATACTCTCAAGTTCCGTGGCCACAAGGTCATCTTAGCAGCTTGCTCGCCCTTCCTGCGAGACCAGTTCCTACTTAACCCGACTTCGGAGCTCCAGGTTTCTCTCATGCACAGCACCAAGATTGTTGCAGACCTCCTACTTTCCTGCTACACAGGCACCCTGGAGTTTGCAGTACGGGACATTGTGAACTACTTGACAGCTGCCAGCTACTTGCAGATGGAGCATGTGGTAGTGAAATGCCGGAATGCTCTGCACCAGTACATTGAGCCCAAAATGTACCTAAAGGATGAGGGCATTGGGGGAAGCACTAAGAGGGGACGGTCTAAATCCTTTGGTGGTGGAGCATCAAAGTCCAGGGGTGGGATACACAGCAGATCTTCCCAGGCTAGCACCAAAGCAGATCTGCCCCCACAAGAAACCTTGGAGATGAAGGTGGAAGCCAGTGAGGAGGAGGAAGAGGATGACAATGAGGAAGAGCCAGAGGATGACTCTGCCTCTGACTACTGTCTTGTGAAGGTAGAGTCAGCCATGGAACAGTCTCACCGACGGAAGAGGAAGCAGAAACCACAACCCAGGTGGGCTAAGGAGGATTCCAGGGAGCAAGATGATTCACAGGTCAACTCCACCGTGGAGAGTCTGAACCTGGAATTGGAGAAGAGCCAGCAAGGGTTGATGAAAGCCTGTTACAATTTCTCGGAGGACATGGAGGGTGATGGGCTAATGATTATCCCCAGTGGCTACTATGAGGAGAGGGAGGCAGCCACCAGTAGCGGGGAGTGTGAGAGCAGCATGGCTGGGATCATGGGGTACGGAGGGCGGGCTTTCAGCTCCAGCACCATGAAGGATATCCTTAGGATGGGGAACCCTTTGAGGAACATCAAGTGCGCCAAGTGTGAAGAGGTCTTCCAAGGTGTGGAGAAGCTGGTCTTCCATATGAGAGCACAACACTTTATATTCATGTGTCCCCGCTGCGGCAAGCAGTTCAACCACAGCAGCAACCTGAACCGGCACATGAATGTGCACAGAGGTGTCAAGTCGCACACATGTCTCATTTGCGGCAAGTGTTTCACCCAAAAGTCCACGTTGCATGACCACATGAACCTACACAGTGGTGCAAGGCCATACCATTGCTCCTACTGTAACGTTCGCTTTGCCCACAAGCCTGCTATACGCCGGCACCTGAAGGAGCAGCATGGTAAAACAACTGCCGAGAACGTTATGGAGGCCAGCGTGACTGAGATAAACCTGCTAGGCGGTTACAATGAGCGGGAAGAGGGAGGGGATCTTGGCTATAGTGAAAGAGACGATGGGCCTGATATTGGCTATGCCGATCGAGAGGAAGTACCACTTCCTGGCTATGCTGAGCTCGAAGAAGGGCCTGTTCCTAGCTACTCAAAGCAAGATGAAGAGTCCGAGCCTGCACCCCAAGATCTCGGCCAGGATGAAGGGACGGGTACAATGGATTGAATTCACTTTGCTGCTGAGACACTGCATTGAAAGACAACAATGAACTATAACTTTTGTTATTGTATTAGACATTTCTTGTGTGCGATGTTATTATTTTTTTTTTAGACTTTTTTGTGGAGGGTAAATCCTCTTTTATTTTATACCTCGAAACCAAGAATAGCTCCAGCCTGTTGCAATTTTTTAACCCACTTTTGCCCAACAGGTTACTGTGATATCACCTCTACTGCGCAAAGATGCTTTAGCCATACAGTGCCTTTGTAAGGGGGGGGGCTAGTCTAGCTGTTGGGTTCTCTTCCTTTCGCTCTCTATTCAAAGCTCGTTTACACAGTAAAGTCACAGGTTTACACTTGTGCCTGCAGTATTTCTACATCTTCATATATGTATTTGATCTAGCATCTCTTCAATTGTAAGTGAGGAAATTGGCTTTAGCTTGCATTTGAGTCCAAAAAGAATATTATGTTGATAAAGATCCATTGATGGCTGGTTTTGTGATAACAGTTGGTGAGTACTATACTTGATAGTTTTTCTTTTCTGGTATCGTACCAGGGGAACATGTGTTCTATTTTTTTCCCTGTACATCATGGAGTCTTTTTGTTTATTTTAATGACGTTTCTTTTTACGCCCATAGAGTAATGTCACTAGAGCTGTAGCTTCTACTAAGGTATCGCTATTTGCCCAGAACAGTTCAGAGCAGGTTGATCTGCATCTTTAGTGCCCCTGGGAGCAAACCAGGTCGTGAAATTAAGGTAATTTTGTGATGATTTCCGCAGGTCTCTTCATCTGTATGTAAATTAGTGACCTTAAATTCTTCAGTAGTGGTGAAGACAAGTTGCAGACTTAGAGTAACTAATATTAAAATGAGGTTAATGGTCCTGTATTTTTCACAAAAATATAAATGTGTACGTTCTAGAGAACAGAGTAAACTAGTCGTTCTAACTTTCCTGGTTTGTTAGAATTTTTAGCACTTTGTATATTCTCAAGACAAAGGATTTTAGCGGATTATGGACCTCTATTCTGGAGTGATTTTGAATGCCAGCAGCAATTTTATAGATCATTTGATGGTAGAAATGGGAGAAACGCTGTGATTTCAGATGCAGATTTATGCAGCTTTTTACGTTGGCACTAAAAATGGTTAATTTTTTCCTGCATCTGGTCGCCAGTTGGCACACCTGGACCTCTGTGGTCGGTCCTCTTGCACTGAAAAGTGAAATAATTGTTAGGGCTGCAGTCTCAAATTTGGTCTTGGACTATACAGTCTCTGCTGTTGATCTGCTTGGATTCTCCTTGAACGGTTGTAGTCGGGGCGACTAGTCATAGGTTGTTAGGTTCGTCCCAGAACAAAGTTCTTCTGTCTTTCTTCCCCCCTACATTTGGACACCTGTTTCTCCATTTTGGTTGGCTTGTATTGGATATCACAGTTGGAAATAATTGACTCGGCCATTGTGACACGGACACAATTGTTTGACTAGGTTCTCTTCTGCAGAATATGTTAGACCAGGTATCTCTTCGAGTTAATTAATCTTCAATACCTACCAGGTTTAAGGTGTTCTTGGGTGTGCGCCTTTTTCAACCTCAACATTACTCTGCAAAGTGTGCATCTCAATTTTTTGCTGTGTTCCACTCACCTTCCTGCTGCGGTGTTTCATGTGTCAGTCCTTCATCTTAAATTGAAGAGTAAAGTGTTATGGGAACATTTGATGAGCTGCAAAGTGAACCCTGCAAGCTAGACACCGAAGACTAAGCAATAACTGAACATGCTGCTAGTTACCCAGAGATTGACACCCAGAAAGGTTGGTGTGGCTTTGGCAGCCAGCAGGGGTACCTTCTGTCACACAAGGATTTAGGCACTGTGCAAAAATACATTATTGCCGGGACAATTTTCTCCAAATTAGTACATGAAGTAAGGCAAAAATACACATTTTTTACTCTGACTTTCTGGGCAGTTTTCTAACAAATACTGTTTTATTCTGTGCACCATGTCATTCGAAGATCTAATTAGTTGCTTTCTCTTCTGTTTCTGTGAATTATCAGCATTTAGAATCTTCCCTTTTTCTCAGGAGATCTTCATTTGAAGAATGTAGACAAATATGTGCATGAAATCTAAAGCTTTACAAAAGTGAGTAAAAACATGAAATTATAAAAGTCACATTTGGGAAAAATGGAAAAGGCAAAAGTAGGAAAAAGTGGTTGACTGTAAGCCTACAGTTTGCTTAAGGTGAAATCCGACACCGGCAGCTCATTCTAGTATTTTGTGAGGCATACAGCAATTTACATATTGGTCCCTTTTCTGTAAGTTGATGCTGTTAAGATTTCCTATTCAAATAATGTACGTGTACTTTATTACAATGCTGGTGTGAAGATGTAGAATTTGATGTATACTCCCTTGCTGCACATCTCGTGTATTTATTGGCCATGCAGGGATATGTTTTCTCAGCATGCCTTCTGGCCTGCTCCGTAGCATACACTGAATAATTGTTTCAGTCCAGAACGCAATCGCTGCAAAGTCCAATTCAATATTTGTTGTTTGTGGATAAAGAAGGGCTTCTACCTCTTGACTTTCTAACATTTATCAGACGAACTGTGACATTGACACTAACAAAGCCTCACTCTCCTCTGGGGATCTCAGCTTTCCGGGGGTGGGTGCTGCATGAATTCTGTGTCACAGTGAGCGTTGGTGCTACTTTCCTCGGGAACCTGGGTCAGTCAGTGGTCATTGAGCAGTGCGCTCCCAGGGCCACAGTAGCACTACACTCCAATTGAATGGCCAAGTTATTCCATTTAGACCCTTCACTCTCAGGGTAGCGAGGACTAGCTGTCACAGATCACTCCTGGAGGTGGAGGTTGGAAATGTAAATCCATTAAAACACTCAGTAATCTTAATGTTCAAGCAGTACTTCACTTTAGAAAAAGTATTTGACTTATTTAAGAGAGTAGTAAATAGCTCAGTTAAATAATAAGCACATTCTGGGGCCAAGCACAACCCTAAATTTTGTCTTAGAAGTAAGCGTTAGGCTTCTGAAAACAAACTCTATGGTTAGTTTTCAATTATGGAATTTGGGTCGAGTTAATTTGAGGATCTTTGGAAGGGCTTGCCTCTTAATGTTTTAGACCCACCATTTAGTAAAGTCTGTGGTGCTCTCCCAGTATTTCTGGTAGTGATACCCTGGTTGTCCAGTTTTGGTCACTACTGTCAAGTTGGGGACAATCTAAGTCCAGATTGATAGTCCATATGCATGTTAGGACTAGATGGACTACTAACCCAGTATTAATTACATAGATTATTTTTATTTTAGGGGCCTGTATTTCAAATTAACGTTTGCATCAAGTTTTTATTGTGGTAGTGGTGCATACGAGCTGCTAGTTCAACCATGGCCAATGATTCTTAGGGTCAAGCACTGACAATGACGGTATTGTGTGAACTGTTGAGTTGAAAAGACGATTCCAATAATCAGAAATTGAGTCCGCCTCGTACAGTTAGCAGAAGGAAATTCTTTGGTGGGGTTTCATAGGCAGATGCCTTCATTGTCATTCAAAGGCGATGCAAAGAGAATTCAGTAGCCTTGTACACTTCTCGGATCGTTGCAGGTTCACACTCACGTTGGCGACTAGTGACGTTGCAACTCCTACAATGACTTATTTGGAAAGGCTGATTTAATTTAAGGGTGCTCTTGCCTCTCACTTGAAGACCACCTATTTGAGATTTCGATTTACAAACCTATTGGATTGAAGACTAACTTATTTGTGTATGTATGTAACAGTTGGTAAAACACAGCGTCTTTGTGTACATTTCTCTGCAGCAGTGCAACTTTAAATAGGTCTAGCAGATAGAGGTGACAGTGTCACTGATGTTTCTAGTGTCTGTGGCGGACAGCTAAAATTACGTTTGACCAGTTTCTCTATGGTTCCTGGTGGAGTGTTTCCCCAGTCGTTCACCCCCTTTGTACCCCGATTCTGGTCACTACCTGAAGAAAAGCGGCCAGTTTACCTGTTGAACAATTGCCCAACATTTGATGTGTTCAAATACCTGGAATGGTCCCTCTCGTCTGTGGGCTGCTCCTAAAAATACGAGACAAAGGTATGCGTAGAGTGGAGGGAGTAAATGCTGCCTCCTCCCCATACTGTTGATGCTCTGGGTTCGTATATGTAAATAGTAGAAAAAAATAGTTTTCTGTGATTCCAGTGCATTTACCTGTGCTACATTTAAAGTAGAAAAGCACAATATAAATCATGTCTTGTTTGAAAGTATTTCAAAATCCTGGGCAGCCCATATCTGCAATGCTGCTTCACTTCCTTCCTTTTTTCCCAAGCTACTTAATGTCAATGACAGCAGGCTGTTTAAATACCAAAAATGGGGTTTGCACATCTACTTCTCATTTTCCCAAACCTTTCCATTATCCCCTTATAATAAAAAAAATGTAGATTTTATAGTGTATTAGGTTTTTGTTTCAAGAGTATTTAAAAAAAACTATTTACTGTTGACAGAAACGTGACAGTTAGTTGCTCCCTCTGTGCTGTTTGATGGTATTCATAAACGGTTACAAAGATCTGTCCAGGTAGTGAAAACACTGAGCTCTTTGAAACACGGCACAGGAATGGGATGTGTTTGTTTAAGTGTGTTTTTACTTTTTTGCCTTTGTCGAATTGAGGGTGATTTGTTTACCTGTATTAACACTGATTTGACCATTGCACTGTTAATGTCAGATTTGACCATTGCACTGTTTTTCTGGGGTGGTTCATGTATTTGCCCAGTTTGTCTGAGTGCCACGTATGGTGCTTAGAAACTATCTGATTTACTATGTGGCAAGCCTTTATTGGTCTTGCCCAAGACATCTTTCAGTCTGCATGAGCAGACATGGATTGGGTCATACTTTAACCAAATTTAAAACAAACACTGCAATGGAAGAAGCAGGGCAGCCCATTGCCTGCCATTTGTTGGCTTCATTGTCACTCCCATGTACTTGCTTCTTATTGGTCCGTTTCTGTCCCTTTCCTGGAGCATGGGCGTTTTACTTGTGTACTACCACAGCACATTTTTTCAGGCACTAGTTTTTTGTTTATTTTTGTTTAAGCACTCTACGACTGTATTTTTTTTCAACTGTCTTCCTCATGTATTTCTCCCTCATCGGTGTTCACCCCTCCCTCCAACCGAGTCCCTCCTGCCTGCTGACCCTCCGATGTTTCTCTGCTTGCCTTCGCCCCATTCCTCCCACCCTCTGTTTGCAGTCTGCTTCCTGTCAGCCCCTCCTGACCACCCTCTGTTGTTCCTTTCCCCGCCAGTGCTTAATGTGAGCCTGTGGTTTCCGGTGCTGGAACTTAATTGTCAACACACATTATGACAGTCTACCACATGCTGGCACTGTCTGTCTAATTTAGAGATGAGCACAACAGATATTTATTAATTCAGTAAACATAAAAAAAGACTAATATGTGTCACCCAAGCCATGCTTATAGCTTTAGGGGTATGGAATAGTCTGAATTATTACATTGCAGGAGTGTGGTGGTTGGTAGCTGTGGTGGTGCAGTTCTTGACAGCACCGGCAGGGGAACAGTGTAGTGGAGGATGCAGTGACCTCTTGACAAGAGCCCTGGCACTTACATTTTTTTTTTACAAATTAGGCACTGGCCCTCGCGTGGACCCTCAATTGTCTTCGTGCTTGTTCCCGGCCCCTCCTGACTCCCATCCATTAACCTTATGCTGGGCAACAAAACTGTTGTTTGTCTGCTTACCCCAATAACCCCCCCCCCCCCCGCCCTCTGTTGTCCATCTACATGCCCCAGCCCCATCCTCGCACCTCTGTTGTCTATGTGCTCCCCCACCAGTGTCTTTGCCTCTCTCCCTCTGTGTTGCCCCCCTGCTTTGCTTTGCCCTAGAAAGGGGTTGTTATCAATATAAAATGTTCTAAGCGCTGGCAGTTGTTGCTTAAATTGCAATGTTTTAAAAAAAATTGGTTAGAATATCACCCGATCCATTTCGGCCATGTAGACGGAAGCATTTCTAACTGGTGAAAAGTGTCTGCAAAGTTTCCCATTGTATTGCTTCCATTAAAGTAAAAAGCTTTTTTGAGGATTGTTTAGATACTGTTATTTCGAAAAATGTATCATTTGGAGCCCGATTTACTAAACCCTGTTTGCAAACAAATTTCACATCAGGTCTGTGAACAGGGTCTCGTTTTGCAATGCAACTGAGTCACACCGTAAAATATATTTCCAGATGAGGTCACAGAATGTCACACCTCAATAATATGTGAAGATGAGACATTTTTTGACTTACTCTGCCTCAAAAAAGTGGCTGTGAACTGAAAGACTGAGGCCTGTGAGTAACGGCAAACATTCATCCATGCATTCTTCAATTGTCCACTTTTCTTTTTTTTTAAGCAGCCCAGGTCCATAAAGGGACAGATACTACTATCTGTTCCTCACAGGCTTTGTGCTGCGATTCTCAAAAGGAATGCTGTCCTATAGGGATAGTTATCCTTAGGAAATTAGGTACCACACCTTTTTTTGGTATCAATATATTGATCGCTGATCCATGATTTCTGGTTGCATTTGTAGTTTGTAACAATTCATACATTTCATTCTTGGCGTCAGGTGGATGTCCTGATAGCTTTGTAGCTATTCGATCTTGAGTGTTCTGCAAGGTATGAAGCTGTAATTGAAGGCTTCTAATCTGTATTCCAGATGCCAAGCAAGTAGCCGGATCTCCTGTGAATGGCCGTAACATGCACAGCTTGACAATTGAAGAGCTTGCTGTTCTCTTCTAACAAAAGGTCCTCAACAGCCTTTGTGGGTCTGTACCGGAGCTGATATTTTTATTTCGAGACCGGAATGAAAATTGAAATGACTGTTCAGTGGTTACATGATTATAGTGCACTGGATAGGTGCATATCTTGTTGCCTGAACTCTGCTGGAATGGAGTTCAGATCTTGGAGCGTCTTCTTTGGTTTTGCACAATGACTGGTTGGAGTTGGGAAGTGAGGCCACTGTGTTGCTCTGTTCATAGGGGGATTTCAACCTAGGCAATTCGCACTCGCCTCTACTACTGATTTTCTTGAATTTCCTTCATAAGGACACCATAGCCTCTTCTCCCTCTCATCCAATGTATGTGACGTTCACCCACCATGCTCATTGCATTGGGAAGCTCCACAGTGGGGCTTCTGGTGCTCATTAATCATGCTCCGTTTCCCATATTCTCCTTTGTAGGTTGGTGTATGCTAAATGTGCGTGCTTAGAAGCCGCAGTCAGCACTAACTGTATAGAATGAACACCTAAAATAAGTGAACACATTCTAGTTCAAAAGGATGATGGACAGGTCAAGATCAATTGATCAGATACTCTGCAGTAACTGAATTTCATTCTGGAAAGTGATTTTTTTTGTTTCTTAAAACAGAACTAATGTACTAATTTTGTATTACTGCTGATAATAAATTCTTTTATAAAAACGACCCTGCGTGCCAGCTTGATGTTTTCCTTTCGTTACCATGCTTTCCTGTCATGTGCACCGGATTCAATGGCACTGAAACAAATTTCAGAGTGGCGGGTGCCTCCATTAGTGTTGCATCACTGAAGTCATAGAAAATGTGCAAAATTCAAGCATCACACAAACAACAACTGTAGCAAGTGAGCCCAGCCCGTTAAGTAGGAGAGTGGTATGGGTTGGCATGTTGCCGGTAGGGCTTTTTCTTTTACAGACCGAGCATTTTATATTGAATTTCCATCTAAACTTGCACAAACTTGTAGCATTACTGAGAAAACTATACCGGGCACAAATGGTAGTGTGTGGAAATCGGATTTATTTGAATATTTATAATTTGCGAATTACCTCCTCCATGTGCCTTCTGACAGTTCCCCGCTTCAAGAAGAGCCGGATGGGGGCCTGAAATTCTCTGTCTTGGCCCCTTCCTTTTGGAACTCCCTCCCGCTGGCCTTACGCTCAGCTGCCTCTTATATGGAGTTCCGAAAATCACTTAAAACCTTTCTCTTCCTGAAAGCTTTCCAAGCTTAATAATCCTCTTGCTCCCCTGTTTCTGGTTTTAGTGTTTATCAGCGCCATGAAGCCGCACGGCATACGCGCGCTTTATAAATTCTTTTAAATTAAAAATTAAAATTAAATTACCACATAAAGTGTCTTGATTTGTTTTGAGCCTATTACAATATTTGTATCATCACACTTCACAATTACCTAAAAAAAAGCGCTATTCAGCGTGAGGTTGGTTCCAGGGTGAATCCCAGTGACTTGGCATTCTGTGAAAGTTAGAGTTGGAAGTAGTCAAGGTTCATGTCATTGGTCCAGGTTTGTACCAGATCTTGTGAGTTGCTCTTGACAAATAACAGGAATTTTGTCTAGTTGGGTTGAGCTTCAGGAATGTCCAGGTCTGGATGATGTATGAGCAGCGTTTGAGGCATTGGATGTCTGAAGCGGAGGAGGCGTACAAATATAGTTGTGTACTATCTGCATATTGGTGACTTGTGATGCTGTTATCTGCAAGTAGAGCAAAGAGAGGCTCCATGTAATGGTTGAAGATGACTGGAGACAGGGTGGAACTCCAGGGACTGCACACATGATAGGTATCATTTGAGATCTGGAGGTGACCTGGTAAAAATAGGTCATAGAAGGCCCAGTGATTCATATGACAAGCAATGCAAGGCAGAGCTGCTGTAAAATGATGCCAAATAAGTAGGGATGGGTGTTGATGACAAGAGCAGTAGTCAGGCACTTACATTTTACTAAAATTCACCTCACGAACAAGTAAAGCAATGGAAGAGGACTCAAGATTTGCTGGAGCAGGTGTAGACTGTGTCCATATACCCCGGAATCTGTGGTTCACTTAGTATGTTGTTGTCCAGCACTGCTGCCTCAAAGTTGCCTCTTTTTAAAGCCAATATACTTGCGGCATGGCATCAGAACTTGCAAAGTGGCAGTGTTGTGTGTCTACACGTGTGATGTTCCTGTGGAGTTAGCACAAATTGCTAAGTTCTTTGCTACAGTGGGAGGGTAATTGAGGGAACAGTCTATAACCCTGGATTCACCTATGAGCACTTGTGCAGTCTTATGGCAGACTGCAATTATCTCTCCCTGAATTCAACCCTGAAAACACAAGGTTGGTTGTATGTTAATGGAGTCTAAAACAAGTTTGCAACCATGGTCAGGACCACAAAATGTACTTATATTTGTGGGCACTGGGTGAATCCCAATTTTCTTTGGTGGACTCCCGCCTATGGAATGGGATGGTAGCCCAGCTTGTCGCATTTTGTGAATTCACTCTAATCTCAATATTCGACATGAAATCATAAGTGCTCAGAATCTAGGGACGTGAAGTATAGTAAAGCACACTGCACTATCCGCAAACTTGCACTGTTTTTAAGATTGATCACAAAGGCATTCCGATTGGTGATCTATAGATAGGTCTTAACCTCTGGTAGACTTTGTCATTGTTTTAATGATTTGAGGTTCCTTTTTAAAAAAGAAAATCTTTATAGTTGAAGATCAGAAGTGCAGGTATAATACAATACATATGGTTCAGGGTACATCAACATAAAACAGTACATAATATCATAGCAATAAGGCTTCGGGATATCCCCAAAAATGCATATAGGTAAGTAAACTCTAACCCCAGGTTACACAATCGCCAATCTCTTCCACCCTCCGCCCAGCACGAGTCTTTTCCAGTTACACCCTATCTTCGCCCCAAACCTTCTCTGATTTTTGGGCATATCCCTTGCCCAGGAACCCCACTTGTTCAGCCCACTGGCACCAGTCAATGTCTCTCTCCCAGTCATGAATCCCGGTAAGGCGTTGACACACCCCATGCGTTCGCTATATTCCTCTTTGCCACTCCGGCACGACCTCTAGCCAACGTTTTGAATATTTAGGCCAAGCCCCCTCCCCTTGTACATTCAGAAGAAGCCATTTGGCTTCCATCAGGACTTCTGTAAATTAGTCTTGTTACACTCTCTCAAAAGGATTGGATAAGTGGAGATGCCGATGATAGATAAATATATATATATCTATTTACCCTCTTGACCACAGCCTCTTATGCAGTATTATGTGGGCACCTGTCCTATCTTGTGTAGCAGTGTTGTTGAGTAATATGGTCTATGTAGGATTCAGAGCTGGACGAGACGTAACTCTGCCCTTAACTCTATGACTCTTGGACCCTGCAACACCTCACTCCATTCCTCATCATCCATTTCTCCCAAATCCGCCACCGAATGGTCCCTGAGGGAGGCCAGTGTGTCCGGGGCATTGTTCATAATTTTCTTACATGTTATGAAGATGGTCTTATCTGGCATAGGATCGAGCAGTAACCCGTGTTCAAGGGGGGATGACTCTTCCACCTACGACCCCGGCACATGTAGAGTCAGGTTGCACTACCTGTAGATGAAGGTAATGTTCTGAGTTCGCTAGTTGGAACTCCTCCTGTAGCGTCTCATAGGGCTGGGTCCTCATCCCTTTCCAAACACCTCTTAATAGGTCAATACCCAGAATCTCACAGGGTGAGAAGACACAAGGCCGCCCATTTCAGACAGCAAATCGCTGTCCCACATGGGGGGTTTGCTCTGTCGCCTTCCCCACCCATCCCAGGGCTGCTGACCACGTCTCCACCACTGTCCAAGGTTTGTATTGCTAGGTTTTGTCTCAGTTCTTTCTTATAAAGTAGCGCAGGGTAGCCTCTGGGGTCCATTTTTCTCTAACCACTCAAAACGTTGGCTCCCGGTGGTCGGCATATACCCACTCATTTATGACCACCAGTTGGGAGGCCCAGTAATATTTAAGAATGTACGGTAGAGCCAGGTCACAATCGTACACTCCCCTCTGGGATGTATGACCATACAACGCATACCATTACAACGCATGCTTTTACATCGCAATTTTTACATCGCATAGTCTATTACAACGTATGTTACTACAACGCATACCATTTTCAATGCAATTATATGAAATGCATTGCAAGTGCCATTACAACGCAAAACAGAACTAGGCATGCTATTACTACGAATTTTAGGTCTCGCCTTTTCCATTCCGAAGGAATGGGAAATGGCGAGAATTCAAGTGCTCAAAATACTCGTGAAACCAAGGGCTTTTTCGTGCGGTTTTCTTTGAGTTCACGTGAATCATGTGACCAAACAAGCACGCGCATCAGCCTCCCTCCCTCCCTCCTAATTGCATTTTTTCACGGCCGCCACCACATCAAAGGGCTTCTCCCAGCGTGTGCTCTGCGGCTTCTCCTCCCCTAATTATTCATGGCTGGCGGGTGGCCGGCTGTACTTTCAGTTTCCCGGCCGCTCTTGTTGCTTGTTTAAACTTTAAGACTGAGCGCATTGCCTGCTTCTGAGACACCGGGCTCAGTTTATTTATTCATTTTTTAAAACTTTAACACTGAGCGCGGCACCCGCTTCATCGACCCGTGCTCGTTTATTATTTTTTTTAAACTTTAAGATTAAGCACGACGCCCGCTTCAGGGTCACCGCGCTCGTTTATTTGGCCGCAGTCGAGGTAGTGCCCTGCGCAGACCTACAAGAAACTCATAGCACTGCCACGCTGCAATGCATTGTGCCTGCTCATCCGGTGTTTAGCGCAGCTTTCACCGCCTCTGTTTGTCTAGCTAGGGCACCCGATAACAATGCTGATCCCGTCCAATACAGCGCTGGATTGGCTGTGCCGTGCACTGCTGGTTGTGCGTTTTGATCCTGTACTATCATAGCAGGTCAGGACATTCTGAATGCCCCTTATTTAAAGAGCCCGCCGCCACAATCTCCCTAATTAAAGATCTGTCGCCATTAACAAACTCAGCTCAACATGCTGAGCCGCGCCTCATTGATCGGGGACGCTCCATTGCCTCAAAGGTATAAGGCACTACACAAGCCTTCCGTTCTCCTCGTGTTCTTTTGTCGAAGTCAATAGACCCCGCTCTCTTTCGAAAGCACCTATTCTTTGCACCCCCGTCTCGTCTTATTTTACCACCTGAGCTCTCTAGGCTCCTATTACCAGGTCACTTGCCGAATTCCAGTACCTGTTTTCAGTCCGGGATGCCACTTTCCCTGGGCCACGGAGAGCCGGAGCAACAAAAAAACACGGCACTATGCGAGAAAATGTAGCACTCTCCGATACCCTGGTATTGTCTGCTCTCATGAACTCTTCATCTCTGTTTGGGTGGGGGCTGTGTGTGGTCGGGGCAGGTTGTAAGGTCTTACCGTTACATCGAAGACAAATGCAAAGCTCCCCCTGCCAAAGGCACACATAGCGCTCAGAGCTGCTGTGTCTGGCGCAGCGCTCTGATATATGAGTGTGAATACCCAGCCACTATCTGCGCATGGCAGGAACATATAGCACCAGGAATGCTTCTCCAGCATGTTCCTGTACGGGACACACTGGGTACCATAGCATCACCTGCACTTCGGGAACCACAGCTTCAGCGTAAATAGACACATCAGCAACAACCTTATCAAACCCATTACAAGACAACACATGCCCGGCAGTGGCAAAGCGCCAGCATCCTGCTCCACAACACGGGCAGCAGTGAAGCACACCAAACACCCAGGATCTGTACCCAGCTAGACCCATAGCACTACAGGGCAAGCACTACAGACACCGCAGCATCTTCTTTGGCACCTCCCTGCAACGCAGTAGGGGGGATAACCACTCTTTCTGAACACTGCTGTGGAGATGGGAGGGTGTTTTCTCCAGTAGTTCCTTTGCGGGAGGCGGTCTCTGTTTCTTGTGCTTATGAAAGGGTTCTAGCCAGCCCCCGTTGAATGAAGGGTGGGGGTGCAGCAGGTCCTCTATGCCTTTATCATGCTGCAAATCTTACAAGGTATACATCTTTCTGCCAAAGTGGGACACAGATGAGGTGTGGGTTTTGCAATTTGAGACACAGTGTAGTGGGCTTTGTATTATGTGTAGTGGTTGTCTCTTCCCCCAGTACTTTGTAGCTGATAACGCAATTATCAGCTTTTGAGTTCTTTCAGAACGTCTTGCATATGTTGCATTTAATGTAAAAATATGTTCATTAAAATAGATACAGCATGGTCACGTGGCTGAACAAAAACTAGGAAATGAGGTCAATATACTTATCACTTGAAGGAGCCATGTACTTTTCCTACCTTGTGCAGCACCGGATCCGCCTTTCCATTCACACGTTCATTAAACGCCAAAGTACTCTTCTTCCGGGAGGCTCAGTCATTCTCCCCCTAACATCTCCCTCCCCGTCCCGCCCTCTCGTTGTCCGTGATGCACCTACACTCACACACACTCACCCTCACACACCCTCAGCCCCATAACACCTCACACACACACACACACACACACCGTCACCATAACACCCTCTACATCATACAAAGGCACACGCACACACCTTCATCCTCACAACACCACACACCATCGGAATACATACACCCTCCCCCTCGCACACAATTACACTCAAAGACCCTTACACACCCTCAATAACATTCTCAAAAATCACACGCACTAACACACTCACACACCCTATCAGCATCACACATCATATCACAATCAATCACCCTTTTCAAACTCACTCACACTCTCTCACATTACACAAATGTCACAAAAAGATGTTAATATTTCACTTCTGTTCTTTTATTTTCCTCACAATAAAATACACTGAACATAATCTTCACTAAAGGTATTTACAACAGTTTAAGCTATTGCCATTATAAATTACAATACCTTTTATTTAAGTATTAATTATTTTAAAAAATTCATAGCCATTGTTATTTGTAATATCAATACATCTAAGTCACGTAAATACAAAACATTTGCATTACAAATACTATGAGTGTCACATTTGCAAAAGTTAAAAGTATTGGCATTGTAAATGACAAAACTATTAATTTCGCGATTTTCAAAACCAACACATAAATATAAAATGTGTCATTTACAAAACCAATAGCTCCAACTTTCCTACTGCGAGACCTATTGGCAACGCCAGTGCTTGTTTTAAATGTGTATATTAACCCCTGGCATGGGATACAGGGAAAATAGGGGTTTTGGGTGGGGAAGTGTATTAAAATGTGGGCAGAAACTGTACACACTGTCCAATAAAAATACTCGATTAGAAAAATGTATACTCTGGTATTAATTTAAATATTATAGCATTAAAAGTATTAAAAAAGTATAATAAATACACAAATCGATTTTAAAAGAGAAAATTCACACAAAAAGCATTAAATATAAATGATTCCGAAAACCAAACTCGAAAAGGCAGACAGCAGAAACGTAAACGAGCGTATCCGACCACCATGTAAGGAACTAGGCTATCCCAGAAGTCCTTCAACAGTTTCCATGACATTACATTGACCCTGTGGCAAACAAAATGGAGGACAAAACTAACACAAATCAAAATAACGGACATAAATATAAACGCAAATTAAATTATAGTTTTAAACATAATACCCATATTATCTCTGCACCCAAAACCCATATTATCCCTGCATCCTGTGCCAGTGGTTATTTTACATATTTTTTAAAATATAATAATAATAATAATACATTTTATAAAGCACCTGGTTTCACTTGGGACAGTGAGTCCCCGCGCTGTGAAGACAGACAACCACGCACGCTACACCAATTTGTCAAGAAAGGAGCTCCAGGGGACCCGGCAAAGCTGAGCCCCAACTACTTAGGAAAGAGGTGAGTCTTCTGCTTCTGACGGAACCTCATCACCGATGGTTCCATGCGAAGCTCAATCGGTAGAATATTCCAATGTTTGCTGGTCAGTTATCTGAAGGAGCGACCACCCATCCGCGCTCTGTGGATACGTGGCACTTAAAAGTGCATGGCCCCTAGAGATCTTAGAGACCGCCTGGGATGGTAGATGGTCATCGTTTTTGAAGATAGATAGGCCCCTTTCCCTGAGCGACGCGCTGGGCCACGACATTGTTTTGAACATAATACGCTCGCGGACAGGGAGCCAGTGCAGAGTGGCTAGGGCATGACTTCCGGAGGACTTCCGTTGGAGATTCAAAGCCAATCTGGCAGCTGCGTTCTGCACACCTTGCAATCGTTGCAGGCCTTTTTTACTCAGACCGATGTACAATGAGTTCCCGTAGTCTAAATGGGGTGTGAATTAATGTTTTCCTACCTGTGGCGGTGATTAAGTCCAGGGTTTTACGGAGACTTTTTAGGATGCCATAGCATTTGCCAGCTACCCCTCTTGTGTGGTGTTCAAAGGATAGATTGACGTCCAATCGGACTCCCAGGTTTTTCACCTGCTCCGAGAGGGTAGGGGTGGGTCCCAGTGCGGGAGGCCACCACGCTGAGGACCATAAGAACGGAGCTTTTCCCACTACTAGAAGCTCGGTTTTACTCGCATTGAGGCGCAGGCAGTTGTTATTCATCCAGTCTGCTAGATCCCCCAGACAGGCGGGGAAGTTAGCAGCCGCCTCCTCCGGGGGCTGAGATAGTGTCACGACTAATTGCTTGTCATCTGCGTAGGACACTATTTCCACCCCATAGACTTCCACTAACTTAGCCAGGGGTTCCATGTACAAATTGAATAGAGTAGGGCTCAGAATCGAGCCCCGCGGAACCCCCTGCCTCAGTGATCGTGCCTCCGATTTAAAGGGGGGCAATGGACCTGGAACATACGGTCTGCGAGGAACAAGCATAACCACTCATAAGCTGGTCCCGTCACACCTGTCTCACTAACGCGGGAGAGTAGAAGAGGATGCGAGACGGCGCACTGAAATCTAATAGCAGCAGGGCGGCCGTCCACCCCTCATCCACTCTCCCGCGCAGCAGTTCCGTGTCGAACAGTAGCGCAGACTCCGTGGAGTGGTTAGCCCTAAAACCTGACTGAGTAGGTTGAAGAAGCTGGCACTCTTCTATATATTTGACCATCTGGGCATTGGCCATTTTCTCTATCACTTTGGCACAGAAGGGTAGGAGTGAGAAGGGGTGAAAATTGTCTAAATGGGACAGACCAAGATTGGCCTTCTTTTTGATTGGTACTACCTGAGCAGTTTTCCAATCCTGGGGCACATAACTTACTTGAAAAGATAGCTCAGCCATGCGTCTTATATGATTAATAAGAAGTTCCAATGAATTCTTGAAGATCTTAGGTCGAGCTACGTCTGTAGGAGAGCCTGACCGAATACTGCGGGCTATCTTCAACAGTTAGCAATTATCCGGGACCACAAACTGATTGAGGCAATTTTCCCCCCTAGGCATGACTTCTGTAGTTAGTCCCATAGACACCTCCTCTGCTCCCATTGGGAAGGACCTGTTTATGGTCTCAACCTTTTGGACAAAGAAGTCAGCGATTGCCTCTCAGAACTCCTGAGAATAGGTGTCTGGAGCCAGTGTCCTATTGAGTGACGTGAGATCCTTATAAATAGCGAAGAGCTCTTTAGATGAGGTCTCCGTTAACTCAATTCTTTTAATTAAAAATTCTCTTTTGGTTTTCCTTATCAGGCGGTGGTATTCCTTTATACTGCTCTTGTATTCCAATTTGGCCGACTCCTCATATTTTTTGCGCCAGGCGCGTTCTAAGCCCTTGCATGCCGATTTAGCAGCTCTTAGCTCGGCATTAAACCATAGTGCCGTCTTAGTGCACCTTGTCGGGGCATTATTTGTCCACTGTGCGGCCCTGTCTAGAGCTCCGGTGAGCCAGTCCTCCTATTCTTTCCATGCCTCATCCAGATTGTCTCTCAGCGGGGGACACCCTATGTTCAATGCATACTCTAAGTCAGCCTGATTGAGTTTCCCCCATTGCCTCAGTTTGTGCGTTCTCGGTCTACCTTTCTTGGGGCTTTTAGGCAGGCCCGGTATAGAGAACTGAACCAGGTAGTGATCAGACCATGGCACTGGGGTCGAGAGTTGAAACTCTATTTCCTCCCAATTGGCGAAAATAGGATCAAGAAGGTGACCCGCTTGATGGGTGGGCCTCCGAGATTGTAGTTTCAGCTTGAGTACCTCCAGCGGGGTGATCACCCCTTGGGCTTCCCCATTATCTTCCTCCTCCAGGTGAAGATTGAGGTCACCCAAGATTAGGAGCCTCTTATAGCGTAAAGCTGGCTGCACGATCACCTCCATCAGGCTGTCAACAAATTGTGCTGACCCCCCGTGTGGACGGTAGATCAAGTAGCCACTTATGGTCATATTAGGCCCGCATTTGATTGAAAAAAAGCCTGCCTCGCTGTTTTTAATGCTCACTGCCTCTAGGGTACATACCAGCTCGATTTTGTGCACCATCGCAACCCCCCCACCCCTTTGCGTGCCCCAGTCTAATCTTAACCTGTCATAGTTATGGGGGAGTGCCTCCAAGATTTCCGGTGCAAACTCCACATCCAACCAGGACTCTGTTAGAAAGAGCACGTCAGGCTGGAGGTCAGTTAGAAGGTCAAAGATTTCCAGTCTATGTTTCCTTAGGGATCAGCAGTTGATCTGTAGCATGGTCCAAGCCGCCTCATTACTCCCATACCCTGGCCTTTCCCTAGGGTTATAAGAGCAGACCCTACACGTCTGGGGCATCTGTTCCGCACACAAATGGTGCAAGTTGTTTATTTTAATTTACTAGAGTACTAAAATAAATAACTGAGTATTCATTTTTAAAGCAAGTACTTTTTATCGTTATTGTCTACAATTTCTGTACACATATAAATATACCTATTTATAGACAAATTGTAAAAAAAAAAATGCGTTGTAAAGGAATGAGTTGAACTGGTATATGTGTTGTAATGGACCTCCCGATGTAAAATATGCGATGTAATGGCATTAAGTTGTAAAAGTTGCGTTGTAATTGCGGTCTCCCCTCTGGAGCTTGTGCAGTGCTATTCTGGCACTCTCCACCCCAAAGTAGAAGACGGATTTCCTACTTTGTAAACAAAGGCACGAGGTACAGGGAATGGTGTATTTTGCAGAATGATTCAACATTCCTATTTACATTAATGATTTGCATTACCAGTTTGACAACTTCCATTTTTTGAAATTTATAGTTATCATTTTTATGAACATGGTGCTATAATGACATTATTTTAACTTGATAGCATAGTTTGATTTGTATGTCATTTTTACTATGATACAAAAATGCAATAATTGCATTCATTGCTTTGAAAGATTGGCTGCATGTACTGTGCGTTGCACTTTTGGTTTAATGCATTTGCACAAACAATTGAAAAAGTTGTTTGATTGCAATATGGAACGTTTATCATATTGATCTGCTTTCTTTGTAATGCAATGCACTGAAAATATCTTCTACGTGTTGTAATGTTATTGTGAAGATTTTAATTAATCAACCAATAAGCTTTTACTTGAATATCAAGGTGGTTCAGCTGACCCGTGGGAAAAACTACAGGAAGCTCTGAGACAACACAAGAGTTTGACCAGTCTTGTCTTGAGAGGATGTCATAGATGCATAGTTGAAGGGCTAGGTGCAAGGCAGCAGTGACAACATATAACAAGCTGTACAATTTTGACCTGAAATTGCACACTTACGGTAACTGCTTTCTAGAACTGCACCGACTTCAACTGGACTCAGTGTTCACTGACCCCAAAGGGTCAGCACAAAAT
Organism: Lissotriton vulgaris; assembly: GCF_964263255.1. Taxonomy (NCBI): domain Eukaryota; kingdom Metazoa; phylum Chordata; class Amphibia; order Caudata; family Salamandridae; genus Lissotriton; species Lissotriton vulgaris. The sequence continues at coordinate 1,935,771,860 of NC_141693.1, forward strand.
AGTTTAGAATGTCCCAAGGGGTGACGTTGGGAAGATGGTGGAGCAACTCACAGACTAACTGAGGTGGGCTTGAGAAATATTTAAAGTATATTTCCAAAACGCCTGAAACTTAGGATAAGGAAGGTGAGATCCAGACTAGAACCAGGGAAAGAAAGAGGGTGAGTACATGGGGTGGGAGGAAGGAGGTTCTCTGATGCTTCGCAGCAGAAGAACCTGTGGTTTGACTGATTACAGCAATGGCACAAGGGAGGGGACGCCACCTGCACCTAGACGTATGTAGTATTCTAGCTTCCTGTCCATGCATGCTCTGCCAGTGGAATGTTACAACATGATGATGTGTTAGGGAATGTTGGGTGTCTCTCAAGAAAAGCCACAGTTGTGATGGGGCTGAGCAGCATGCTAGCTGCTCCTGGTGGGGCTCATCTACTTATCTTCAATAAACCATCTTGAACTGCATCTCTGTGTGTGGACTTCATCACTACAATTTTATGGCGATGAGGATGGGATGAGACCCTATGGGAGGATGGGGCACAGGGATTGCCAGTGCAGTACTAGAGTAGGAAGTTTACTACTGGAAGGGTTGGCGGGTCTATTAGTTAAATTTTGGCAGCTAAGATTAAACTGATATGTATGTATAAAAAAATATATATATATTTATATATATATATATATATATATATATATTATTGTTTCTGGTGCTGGAGCTGGAATGAAACTGTGTTACAGAAAAAAGTGTTGGTGTGGCTGTTTTCCTGCTAGCTTTGACCATAAACCAGGATTGCAGGATTTCATTTGAAGTATATATACCCACAGGTCTTAATATGGAGGAAGATCTCCATACACATTTGTGATGTCCTCTTAACCCTGCTGTTTTCAACTGGTTTTAAAAAAATCACATTCACGATTAGCACTAGGGTGGTGGAAGCAGTGTGGTATGTAACCGATAAAATGGGTAAATGGTATATAATATTAATGCATTTGTCTGGGTGAAAATGGCCCACTGGGGCTTAAGAAATAGAGATTATGTATATAATGCATTTATATTTAAGCAACACTAACGCGATGCTCGGTATATTTATCATATAAATGTGTGATATGTTTTGTGATCTGCAATAGTGATATAAAATGATTTGATCAACTATACATTTTAGCCCACTGGGGCAGCTAATAATGTTCTAGCGGTAATCGTGAATTGATTAATTAATATCTAGTTTTAATTTGACATGCCGAATGGTTAATTATTGAAACTGGGATCATAATATGGTATATCTCACATGGATTAAATTGAGCATATTATAGGAGTTATTGCAATAGTGCCCGGGAAAATGTGGTTTACTGATTCAAGAACTACTAGTCTGCTTTCACTATCCATTGTTGTAGTTTGCACGTGACACGGAAGCACTTTCAGTTAAATTTGCAGAAAAACTTTATTCAAATGTTAGTGATCAAGCCTGCTGGGCAGGCAAAACGTGTCTGAAGCTATCAGCTGACAATAAACTAACTGTGGCAAAACGTCACGACGTCGACTTTCCTTCGTTGGATGAGTGTGGCATATTTCGGACCGAGTTTCGGAGGTCCGCAACGCCGACGCGCCCTTTGTTCGGGAGGTGGTGGGTTAACCGAAGCAAACGTGGAGTTATATATTTTGTTATTCAATATGCCTGGAGTATTGAGAGAGCACTCCCAGCGCTACCCTATTTAGATGCAGCTCATCTCTTTATTCCTCTATTTGCATGCAATACCGACGCGTTTCAGGGCTTCAAGCCCCTTTTTCTTGTGCTGCTTAAAAATTACGCATACAGAGCTCACCTGTGATTTCAACATGCTCTTTATTCATTTCCAATCCTCTGTGGGCGTTACTATGTATAATCCATTGTAGATGCATGATAGGACATGTGGTTCCCAAGGTGAGCAAACATACATTTTTCTTTTGTAAGTTGGATGCGCAAATCAGACTTCAGTCTTTAATTTTAGATGTCTAATGACGAGCTCAATTAGCATCAGGAGCGCTGCACTGTTATGGTGTGAAAATTTCATCTCCACAAACACGAATTCTACTTTATTCGGTTACCACAACCATCAAAGTGTACATCCTAAACATTGAAATACATCATATTTAAAACAATTAGAAACGCACAACATGCATAAGTGTTTTTAAAAAGGATTTCACACCACCCGACTGATTAGTAACTGCAGCGAGCAATACAGTACAAACAATATCAGAAGCACAACAATTAGATGATAGGCTCATCCCAGATCAATTATCTTGGGGAGTGCAGATTACATAGTAAACATGAGAACAAAGGCATATATTTAAAAAATAATTATAAGAATTCAAAAAAGGAATGTAGCATACATTCAATTGCATAGGATAAAACTTGGTTACTCCCAACAAGCATTGGCATAGCCAATAGGTCTTGCCGTTGGGACCTTATAAATTTTAGCTATGTAGGATGTTATCCTCGGTGCATGTTTTGCCAGGGATTGACTAGCTATACAGCAATTAAACACACCGATGAACACATGCATGCCCTATTTAGAGCAAACAACAGATGGCCATTAGCACACGTAGGTAGACCGACATGCTTGCAAATTTTCACACCCACAGGCAGAAAAAACACAGATAAACACAAACATGCTCCTCCCATGTACACACACACACACATTTGGGACCTTCTAAGTCATCAAAATTAAAATTGAAGATATAAGAGGTTTACATTTACCACTAGTATGATGGTGTTAGGGTGCAATTGGTAAAAAAAAGGGAGGCAAACTAGTCAGTGTGGAAAGGAACCTCTAAAGAGGTCAAGAAAAGACTGCAGTCTGAAGAGATTTCTAACATTTGATTAAAGCCTGCATGTGAGATGGTATATTGTTACTTTTAGTCCCGAATGTCCTGCACTGAGCAGATAGTTCTCAAGTTCCGGGCTCTGCCGGAGGCACCGTGATCATAGCTGCCTTAAAAAGTTTCCAGAGGCCGACCATCTGGCTGAGACACTCTTGGTTACACAGCGAGCCCATTTCCTTTTGCAACATTTGTTTTGTCAGCCTGTTAATTCTTAAGTGCATTTATGAATTAGCAGTCTGAAAGAAGAAGTGTTGCAAAATGAAACGAACACCCTGAGTAACCAAGAGTGTCTCAGCCAGCGGTCTGCCTCTGAAGCCTCTGGAAAGTTAATGAAGGGTTTAGCAGAAGGGAGCTGCGAAGGAGATAGGGACCTCGGCTCCACCCCTGCCCCCTCCTCCAGTTGCCACGCCGCAGAGCCTGAGAGGCAGCAACAGAGGAGCAGGATATGTCTGCTGACTAGGTTGGCCCTTAAAGCTAACCCGAGCAGCTGCGTGAAGCGGGCACCTCGATGACCATCCCAAAGCAGCACTTCCAACTCCCATACCCACAAAGTTTAACAAGATATTGACATTCGAGCCTTTATAAGAGCCTCATTGCTGTTTGCTGTGGAAAAACAACAGACATATAACGAAGTGTCAAGACTCCTGGTACTGCAAGCAAAAGTGACAGGATTACCTCTAGAAGTAGGATCTGTGGGTTCGGCACAGTGGGCACACTTGTGAGACCACAGAAACAAGAATGAGGATTGTTGGCAGTCTTTAAAAGGCTTCTAGTCTCTAACAAGTTACTCAGATGCTGAAGGAAAGTAAAAAAAAATACAACCAAAAACAATGGTGAACAGGGGCCCGTCCCATATGTTATTCAAAGAGGGTCTAGCCCCTCAGAAACGCAGAATGGATGTCAAGGGGAAGCCTTGAGCTAGCTTGGACTGCAGTTTTGAGGGGGGATGTTTGCACAGCTGGGAAGAGCGAAGGGTATGCTTTCTAGACATTGCTGGAGTCTCCTTTGCCAACGGAAAAGCACAGCTATGATTCTTTTGAAGGGCTGCAGCGGGTGCAGGGAAGAGGTATGACATCAGGCCGGCACGTGACTGGAGAATCTGTAACGGGAGGCCTCATCTGCAGGCGCCAAGGAGGCTTTTGGAGGGAGGGAGCTGCATGTCTGATTTAGGAAGATGAAAGAAACATCAAAGCTCTCTATTATACTACATCCTGCAGAAGTGTCTCCATTGCAGCAGAGACGGCCCATTACAGGTCATTTTAACATAGTATCAATTATTTTAAACTCCCTGAAGTAGACGGAGGACATTTTATTCTAATTAGCAGAAGCAGCAGCATCGGTCTCTCCCAGGTGAAAGTGGCAGTGCACTTGGCCCTCCTTGGAGGAAAGGAAGATGCGTGCACATTCCAAATGAGGGAGGTGTTTGATCGGAGCTCCTCTTTAAAATAAGGTGGACCGGTGGGTGTGTGAAAAAACTATTCGTGGCACAATTTAAATGCAGGCATCAGTAAAGCTTATTAATATGCGTTCCCTCAGGTAGCACACGCGTGGTCCCTGTGTAGACACATGTCGGAAAGCAGCGCGAGCTGTGCCTCTGCACCGCGTGACCACACAATATGTTGTACTTAAACTATCTGCTGAGCGAGAATACAGTGGTGTACAATGGGTGAATACATCGTGTCAAAGTTAGGCGTCACAGGGGCGCGGCTTCCACCCTCAGTTAATGTACAGCGTTTACCTTGCGGGAGCGAGCGCGATAATTGCAAACAGATGCTGCCGCTGCTCGCTCCCACAAGGTAAACGCCACTCATACACAAGGGCTCATTGGGAACAGTGCAGTACATGCACGAGTTTCCCAAAAAGTTCTGAGCAATTCCAAGAGGTCATCTCCTAAGCAGCGCTTGTGCGCTGCGTACGCGAGACCTAAAAATACAAAGAATTAAAGTGGCCTCTGCTCTAGTGTCTGTACTAAATAAAGTTTGCAACAATAAACTACCACATAAAGTGCAACAGAGCAAGATAAAGGTCTCAACACCGCGGTCAAATGCCAAGATAAAATTTGAATAGATCCATAATTCATTACCAGTATCAATGTAAAATAAGAATAGCAGCAAATAACACACACAAAGGATACCCGAGTTCAAGCTAAGTCTATCGTTGGTTTCAAATACCAAGATAGAAATAAAATACTTCTTCACAATTTAAGAGTATAAAACAGAAAATCTAAGTGCATAGTTCCCTATACATCAACTTTTAAGATTGTTCTTTGTTTGTACCAAGCTGCCTCTTGCCATTTACCACCAGCTAAGAGAATTTTAAAAGAGGTATCAGTTTTTAAAATCCTAAGCGCTGCCTGGTATTGTGAGACTCCCAGTTTGCGACAAATGGGGAGAATCCACTTGCGACAGGATATCGAATATTCTGCACAAAAAAATAATTAATCTGATTTGTTTTCATCGTCCCGGTTGCACATAGGGTAAACCATGGGTGCCTGTTCTTTACCCCATTCCTTGGTGAATGATCTTAAGGAGAGAGTCTGAAAACGAAATTGTACAAACAGCCTCTTAGCCAGGGAAGAAATTATTAAATCTAGTTATTGTTCAAAAGAATGAAAAAATATATGGTCAAGAAACACAATAGTCAAGGATCCCAAAGGGATTCTTTTTATAAGCTCTTCATTGATGTATGCCCAGTAAGTAGCTTTCAAAACGTTTTATCTGCTCTATTTAGACCCACCCAGAAGTTATGCAGACCCAATTTCCTCAACCTAGTACAAACAAATTTGACCCAAGGAAGAGACCTGTCACCTGGTAATTTTAGTATTTCGTCAAGCGAATCCCTATAATCAGCTAGTTTGTGCGTACTCCAAAGACGGACCTGGGAGACTAATATTTTTAATACAGCCACATCTGCTATTCGTTTTAGCCCCAATGAAAAAAAACTACGGGATAATGTGTGAGCTAGATGGGAGACAAACTAGTTTCCTAGCAAAATTATTTTCCGCAGTGACCAAACGCTGAACATCCACATAGCACCATATATCAGCCCCATAGACAGCAGCCCCTTGTGTCTTGGCAGAATATAGTTCCAAAGCTGATGATATTACATTTGACACTGCTCGCTTATGGGTCCTAATGATAGCAGTAGACCTATGCTCAATTAGAAGGATACTCTTGGTTTCCCCGTAGAGATAGCATTTGCTAGTATATTAAAAAAGATCGACCAGATTTGCGACTCAGTTTTTAAAAGATCTCCCGGGATTTTGTCTGGGCCTGGTGCCTTAGCCAGCTTTAGTGATTCAATTGCACTAGTCGTTTCTTCACGGTTAAAGCAGACTGAAATAGTATCTATTCCCATTCTACGGGTTGTAATATTGCAGAACAGATCTATTAGTTATATCAAGTTCATTAATATCATTTGCAGTACAGAGTGCGGAGCAGTATGCCACCCTTTTTTCGGGGGATATATTGTTATAGGGGGATTTCCCACTTTCATGCTTGCCTAGCGCTACTAATTTCCAAAAAGTTCTGTTCGCCTTCGTTTTATTAGCAACAAACAGATCTTGCCAGTATTTATCCTCTCAATCCCATTAGCCTTCTTCAATCGAGCTTTATAAGTGCTTCTGGCTATGCTGAATTTAGATCTGTCCCATTCTATGATAGCCAACCTCAACAAGCTCTTTGCTGTTTTACAAGATGTATCAAACCATATGTTCAGTTTGCGGGGTTTGGTATATGCAACAATCACCTCCTTATAAAAATCTTATTTATCTCTCTAATCAGCTGCTTGTGCACAGTTAAAATGGGGATATCAGCTGCATTTGTCCCTTCATATTTGCCTAAGGAAGCGACAAACTGACTCTACAACTCTGAGTATAATTTTGGAGTTGCTACGACTTTAGGCCATTTGACAGAGCAATGATTATTAGTTACAATGAGGGCAGGAACAACCGTTAGCAAGTGATTATTCCATTTTTTCAAGGGCTCAAGATGAAAAATCAACTCGAGAGAGTTGTGGTCACTAGCAAACCTCACATTAACTTCCATATCAACCAACCGTGACCACAGCCTCACATCGATAAGTACATGAATAATAACACAGGAACTTGTTTCCCTCTTAAAATTTGGTGTTCTGTCAGGATCAGAGATGGTACCTCTATTAATCGTTAAGGAGGCTACTTGGAGTGTAGTTGACGAATGTTTTTTCCTAGGTGGCCAATTCAATGCAGGGATACCCCAATACTCATGGTTCCTCTCCAGTAATCTCGTTTAAAAAAACAGCCCGGTTCATAACAGGTGTTCAAATCTCCAGCCACAAAAATTCTTGTGTCAGGATGAATAGTATTCAAAATACTATCTAAAACAGATATGGTGGGGGATATATCACTTGGTTTTATCGATCTAACATAAATATTAAATAGGACCATGGAGAGTCCCGAAGATAAAGTACCTATAATCCCCATTAGATTGGGACTGTCATTTGCCAGGGGAATTAATGAATTAAAACAACCATTCCTAACTAATATTTAAGCCCTTCGCTTCCTCTACCAAAGTTCTCAGCAGGTCTAGCTTCTACACTAAATATATAGGCTTTCTCAGTAGCCCATGTTTCTTAAAACATGCACACATATTTTGCAACATACAGTAACCTGTCAGGAGCAATCATCTTTGTATTTAGTCCAGCTAAATTCCAAGATAAAAGATTAAAACTAGGTGGCGAAGACAGATTACTATCAGACTTCAGCCCTAAGTGGTCACTAGGGCAACAAAGCTCATCAGGAGTTATAACTCCATTATAATCCTCCTTATACATTTTGTGATTGCCATCGATCCCTTCCTGAAAATGAGTCCCCTGGCTATCAATGCTTAGGGTAGAAGCGAAACCACCTGTCGGTGAAATACAAGAAGTCCTTATGGATCTCTTACCCTAGTTTGCCTCAGTGTGCATACTTTAAACATTTGAATGTTACTATTAGTTGGAGTGCAATCGCCGTGACCTTGATAGGTGCATATTGGTAAATGTGAATTATTACTCAGTCAGTCGAGTGCATTCAAAGGCGAGGTGGGGACAGGAGGGGAGGTTACAGTATCCACAGGTACTAAAGCAGTCCGAGGTCTGAGCTGGTCTCCCGTTTGATATGGTAAGGGGGAAAAGGCTTTAAGTCGTATCCCCAGATGATTACTCCCGAAGAGTTGACAGGTACTCGATTCAAAAAAGATCAGGGGCCTCATTTATGAAAAGTGACGCATCGCTGTGAAAAAACAGCGATGCGTCACTTTTCATTGCGCCCTCCTTGCGACCCCAATGATGCGTCATATTTACAATATGACGCATCATTGCGCAAGGATTTACAGTTACGTCAGTATTTATGATGTATCTGTAAGTGCAAAAGTGACGCATTGCTGGAGTGTGTCACAAAAGTGACGCAACTCCAGCAATGCGGCCATTCACATCGGGCAAGCCCCATGTGAAAGGGCCTGCGTCAGTCTTACGCCTGCTGTGAGGCAGTCGCAAGATTTTGGCGCAACGGCGTCCTAGAAGTGACGCAGTGAAATCTCATAGATTTCACTGCATCACTTCTACGACCCTTCCTTGCGTCAATACGCCCCCCCTTGCATACATTATACCTGGCGCAGGTATAATGAGGCGCAGGGGTTTGCAAAGTGACGCATCTACCTAGATGCGTCACTTTGTAAATATGGCGCAACAAGGCGCATTTTTTACGCCACTGATGCGTCACAAAAAGTGACGCACCGGCGGCGTAAAAGTGACGCACAGCCTCATAAATGAGGCCCCAGGTTTTCTGCCAGGAAATAAGAACTCAGGACAACATGGATATTGTCATAAGGCAATGTAATAACTGAACGTCTTTTTGCAAAAATATTGTCGGACATAATTATGGATGAGCATTTCCGCGCCGACCTTATCCAATGGCTCACCGTGTTCATCAAAGCGTCCGTGTCCTCCAGGGAGCCTGGCTTCAATTTAGGAACCTGTGCCTTATAGATCGACCTGTTAGTTTTCCGATACTCTGGAGAGGTGGAGACTATACCAGATGTAGCTAAATGATGCAAGGATCTTCTGTGGAATACCAGTGCCAGGATACATTGAAGTTTTTTTTTGGAAGAATTTGAAGTCTTGGGTGAGAAACAATATGAAGGTTAGCCGATTCCATATGCCTGTTCCTACCTGTCCTCATTGAAAGATGGCAGTAGAAGCAGTAGAGGTAGTGCGTGTAGCCCCTCCCCCCCTTATAGATTGATCAGAATTTAGATTTGCACCACTACTCAAATCATTAATTAAATGTGTTACTTGAGGAGCCACCTGGTTAATCATTTGAGTACAACAGCAGGGAGTACTCGAGATAAGTTATATTACTAGTGTGGTTAGTAACACTAATTGACTCTGAAGATTGTTCATTTTGCTAAACAACACTTCAAGGTTTGCTGTGTCTAAAGATGCACTTTGTGTTCCTACCGTAGGCAAAATAGTAGATATTTCCTGTGAGAGGCCAATATGCGGGGTTGTTTCTACACATGGTTCATCTGATTGTAGGAGATAAAATCGATCATGACAAGGCACGTTGGAGACCGCATTAACAATGGGATATAAGGAACACAGGGTTTTGGCTGATTGATCTTTGAGAGTTGCAGCTTTAGGACTTATAGAACCACGCACTTGAACATTTGTATTGCCCTGGTTTCCTATATTTAACTCACAGGGCATGATAAAGTCCTCTGCTGAAGTGGAAGCCGAGGCCCTGGCTCTAGATGTAGTTGACTTAAACATGTCTGCTATTTTTAGCAGTCCGGCCTTCCCTTTTGTATTACTTGTGGTAAGGAGCAACTCAACCTCTCCAATTAGAGTGTCAATATCGACCAGTGTAGTAGATCCAGTAGAAGTAGCCTCAGATCTGGTTGTCCCTGGTCTTTTCTGCTTTTGAGCATGAATTCCATGATTCAGTGTCTCCTGCCTTGCGTTTACCCATTGATAATTGTGAGGACAAAAGGGTAGGAATAGAAATAAAGCCAGGATGTACACTTACAGCGGGTTTCTTCAATGGCGGCTCGTCAATAGAAGAGAAAGGGCCCAAACCAGCCTTTTCCGGGCGATTGTAGGTCTTGGGGGGCTGCTGTGCTGGTTTTAAGGAGATGGCCTCTTCTGGTCCCTCCTACAGCCAGAGAGTAGGAGGGGTCTACTGAGAGAGGTGGCTGCCCAGAGGAAGGTAGATGTTTGCCAATCTGCCAGTAGGCTAAATTCTTCCTTTGAGCTTAACTACTCTTAGCACATGATGCAATAAAGTGTTGGCAATTCATCAGCATGGCAAGCTCTACTAAACACTTGGTGGAGTCTGTAATATTTGCCAATTGTGGACGCCGACACTAATGACATCATATGAATAGTACAGAGTTTACTGTCTTAATCTTCCTCTAGGCTGAGAGACTAAACATTAGATGCAAATAGCGCAGTTTGCGCAGCTTTCTTGAGCGTTTATTCTGATAAACATAGTGCAGTGTTGTCTTCTCATCTGATAGTTATCATGTGATGCAATAGTGCAGTGTTTACAGTATGCTTCCATCTGCCTAAAATAGGCATCAGTAACGTAGTTAAGAGATATATTGTATTAATCCAAAGATTACAATAAAAACAGTATATCACAATCGGCATAAATGATGGATAAAAATAATAGTTAAAACGTATATATAAGTTAAGATCTATGATAACACATTTGCTAAACTAAAGAGACTAACGCGTTGTAAACTACATCTAAAATTGTCATTAGTCTTATAATTGAACTATTCTTTGTTATTCTAAAACTATATCTAACAGCCTCTAGAGTAGATTTTATTTTTGCTTTGTTAAAAATCGTTCATAGGTCAATTTTTCTTAGATACAAAAGTGTGGAGAAAATACATAAAATGTGCAAAAGGGTTTCAGTTGTGAGTCCACAAAGTTGACAGGCAAATTTTCCTTTAAATGTTGGATTCCAATTCCCTATAAATTCATAAATGGGAATATGGAACAATCTAAATCTTAGGAATTTCATTTCAATGTAGCCGAGCAGATTTGACCCAAGATATTTTTGGGACGTAGCTACCCATGATGTGCACCGGTGCCTTGGCATTGGAGCCCAGAGATATGAGAGAGCCCATCCTGCCTGCACCAGCTCCAGCTATTTTTAAAAGCTTCCAAGCTTTGGCTTTCTTTTCAGGTGCCAAAGCAGAATGCTGTGATGCGTCATTGAACACAATGGGGCTGATTACGATGCTGGTCAGACGTGCGTCTGACCAGCGTCGTAGTGGAAGCGGAACTGCCCGACAAGTAGTCGGAGGACCTGCTTCCCAGATTATGATCTGACTGCCATGTTGGCGGTAGGATCTTGTATTTTTAGGTCTCACAGAGAGACCTATTGCAGTCAAACCACAAAGCTGACTTCACGATGCGGATTTGTAGAAGTGCACGTGCTCGTGAACGCGCTTCTATCCCTCTGCCTTGCTCTTCAAAGGCTCCCCTTACCATTTGCTCCTGCCTCCCCGCCCACTGCTTCCCACTTCACGGCCTCCGCATTTCTCCTTCCCCTCCCCACAGCAATGCCAAGAGCTTGTTTCTCATCTGTCTATAACCAAATTCAGCCTCCGCTCTTGTTAAATAGGTTCACACTCATAAACCACCTTTATAAGTGGCATCCAGCAGAGTCCAGATTTGCCATACATTTTCTCATCTGTATTCTTTTTCTCTTTTAAGGGCTTTTCACATTCATTCACACACCGCCCTTCTCCACCTCCCTTCCCGCCAGGTATCTTTCCTTCCTCTCTTGAAAATAAAAGGGTTTTTAAGCAGTGGCTAAAAATCCTTCGACGGCTCAGCTTTTCATCTTTTCTGCCGAGTTTAAAAGTTTACACTTTTGAGTTGGTTGGACTACGTTTTCCATCTCAAACTTTCATTCTCATCTCTTAATTTAATCTGAGGAACACTTTTAAATGAGTTCGGATCCCATTGCCCTCCGCCTTTCTCCTTGATAAAATTCGTGCCTTTGCACTGTGAATGGTAGCCACTATTTACCAACGCACATATGGAATGCCAGCGTAGCCTGTGGCAGTGACGGCTCTGCTGCTAGAAGCAACAAGGAGAGGGGTGCACTGACACCGGAACCGAAGGGGGCTCTACTTCGGGTGCGTCTACGTAAGAGGATGTTGAAAATAATGAGTTGGGAAAAGAGACGCTGTTTAAACAATATCTCCTTTCATAGTGTGCTTGTGAACGGGCGCCGAGATTCAAACCCGGCTCCCCACCTCCAAGGTCGACAGGTCATGCCGTTATGCCACATCCTCTGTCGCTTCAATGTATTTTTTTACCATTTAATCTGTAGCACTCCGAACAAGTGCATGTTTTTGCAGACTGATCCCCCAGCATTGCTGCACCCGCCATCCTCTGCCCTGGTCATTACTTTCACCTGCCACCCCACCCTGTCATTGCTTGTTGCTTTTGTAATTTGTTCACTTGTAGTGTTCTCTTACACCAGTCCGCCCGCCCCTGCCGATGTGTACACTTGCAGCCGCTCTAACCTTAGGCAACAACGGCTTTGACATTCACCACTTAGACATTTAATTTTGACCACCACCCCAGAATCAGTAACTGCACCAGGTACCCTATAAATGCAAGCACCTTGTGCCCAGTCTTATACTCCATCAGGCATTTTTAACTTCACATTAAACCGTTTGCGGTGAGAGCAACGTAAAGGACTTTTCCGCCCGCCCCTGCAAATGTGTATGCAGGCAGCAGCTTCAGCCTTAGGCATCAAGGCTGTGGTATTAACTAGACCCTCACTAGTTGCCCCAAGTAGACAAGCACTGTCTTGCTGCCCCGCCCCACACCTCTCCGCACCTTCGCTGCTAGTTAAAAAGTAGGCTCCTTTCAGAAAACCCGAACTGCTTACTGCTTTAACATTTTCTGGCGCCCATGCTTGTTTTCTTTAATGGCACCCAAATTGTCTTAATCTTTTACAGTTGTTTGCGTGTGCGCTTGGTTTTATTTAATGCCTGTGAAAGATAACAGAACTGTGTTCAGCTTTCACAGTTCTTTGCTTAATACTTGTAGGTAGACAACAACGTTCACAAACAACTTTACGTTAACAAACCGCTTTACATGATGGTGAAACAAACCCGCTTACTGCTTTAACATTTTTTTGTGTGCGTGTAAGGGCGCCCGAATTGTCTTCATCTTTCACAGTTCTTTGCGTGCGCTCTTGGTTTACTTTAATGACTGTGAAATAAAACAAAAAATGTGTTCAGCTGCCTCCTCCTTTAGCGATTTAGCATTACTCTTTTTGCTAACACCCCTCCCCACCCCCTCAAACAGCACACCTTAGCCTAAACACAGGTCGTGATATCCTGCAGAGCCATTCCTTCAATCTAACTGGCGCCACCTACATTTACGTGGATGAAAGGCCGAAACAATTCACAGGATCAACTGTCAGTGGCTTTCCCTCGCTTGCAGCCACATGTCCCAGCCGCCTGCTGACTGGCAAGAGCAGGATTTGTGATCATTTGTTTTCCTTCACTTTGTGTGAGCCTAACTTAGCACAACTGCCAGCGATCACACAGTTATTCCGTGGCTTTGTTTGTACCGGTGCCATACCGTTCCCAACAAATGCAGACTACATTTTTTGAATGAATACCACAAATAAATGTTTTGGCAGGAAATTACCCGTTACACCTACTTAATGCCTATGGAAATTGCTCTTACTAATTTTATATAGCGCAAACTCGACCTGAAGGTAGGTTTGGGAAATATTTCATGAATGCATTACGTGCATCCATATCTCCCAGCCGCCCGCTGACGGGCACGGGCAGGATTTGTGATCACGAAATATGCATAGTGGCACAACAAAGTAGGCTGACAGAAATAAAGAGCGTCAGTCATATGGCTTTATTTACCTCCTTTATGTCGCCAAGGCATGTGCTAATGACAGGCTTTCTGACAGCGCAGCCAACATCAGACAAGCAATCTTTTACAGTTGTATGCGTGTGCGCTTGGTTTTATTTAATGCCTGTGAAAGATAACAGAACTGTTTTCAGCTTTCACAGTTCTTTGCTTAATACTTGTTTTTAATCTTAGTGAGGTTCAGAAAACATGCCTCTTTTGTTGAAACCACACTCCTCCTTTTTATAATACTTAAAACATTGTAGCAGTGTTCTGAAAAATGACTTGTTTTTTATTGCAGTTGAGTACACTCAACTTCCCACTCCCCTACAAATTTGTCATCTCCCCAGGTCCATCGCCCCTTCTCTGAATAGAAGCCGTCTTTGCAGTGGCTTTCAGAGCCACAGGGAGCCAGACACATAATTCTATTACATTTTCAGGACTATTTCTTACATGCTGGCTGCCCCTCTTCTTCCCGTTGGCTCACTGCACAAGTGTTACTGGGACAGAGAGGGGGCACAGCATAGACAAAGGGGTCACCTCCACCTCCCAAGTGGACAATAGCAACTGCGTTGCGGTCCGCCATGAGTGTATTTAACATGGACAGCAATGTTGTGGAGGCTTCGTGCAGGCCTTCAGATGTCTCAGCCCCACTTTGCTGCCATTCAGTGCCCATGCGCTAGGCTCCTGGCTTCCAACGGGAGGGAGCAGCTTAACTTCTAAAGTCACCGCCTGTTGTGTCCCCACGGCAGCTTCCTCTGTGATAAAACTGCAGGATCAAAGGCAAGTTGTCATAAAACCTCTTTCTGCAGACCGGACAGTCTTGTACTCTGTGAAAGCAGCGGGGTCTCCTTTAATTGTCCACAGAGAGCTGACGAGGTGAAACTCGTCACATCTGTTTATTTCCAAAGCTCTACTTCCTTCCTTCCGGCAGCTGTGGGGTGCAGCCAATAATGTGCCATGGCTCCTCACACTTTTCAACTCCTTTGAATGTTTATAAAGCAATACCTGGTCGATAATTAATAGTGCAATGTCCAGTGGCTCTCAATATTAAAGTATTTTACTTGGCTAAAAGGTGGTTTTAAATAAAGAAATGTTGGCCCATGGAATGGATTACAGGTAGGATACAGAGGTTAGTGGCTTACCTTTGTTTAAGCAATTTGTGCATGGTTTTGCCACACACACACAACCACACACACACACACACACATACACGTGTTACCATCCTTGTGGGGACTATGTGTGAATACCAGCCTTGTGGGGACTAACCTTTCCCAATGTTTTTAAAACACACAACTAACAGAAAAATGTTAAGAAAAAATTCATGATACAGAATCCTGCTTCAAATTTGAAAATATATTGTTATTTAACCGTGCGCACAGCACCATCCTTGTGGGGACTTGAACACGTGCTACCATCCTTGTGGGGACCTAGTCAGTAAAACTATTTGTAATTGAATACAGTTGAAGGCACATGGCTAAATGTTTATTTTAGCGACAATATACACAAACAACATTATAATATGTTCATGTATAAATTCCTGCATATATAATATGGGTATACATTAAAGGCAGATTATGTTAATGGGCCAGAAAATATCATATTATGCTTAATGAAAGACACTTAAAGCTGCATTAAACCGATTTATTAGTGCTTAAAATCCTAGGAGATAAAGGAACTAACACATAAAGAAATTAACATATGGAACAAAGAAATATGGTCAAGTGGAATCCAGAGCTTGAGTAGCTGCTTACATTTTTACCAAAATAGATGTTTAAGTCCCCACAGAGATAGTGAAATATTGAAATAGTGTGTACATTCAAAGCTTGAATCCCATTATAAAGGGTGTGAAGCTAATGATGTTCAAGTCCACACAGAGGTTGTGTGTAATTATAGAAATGCTCAAGTCCCCACAGATATAGTGTGTTATCATAGAGATGCTCAAGTCCCCACAGAGATGGTGTGTTATTATAGTGATGTTCAAGTCCCCACAAAGATAGTGTTTTATTACATTGTTGTTCAAGTCCCCACAAGGATAGCGTGTTATTATAGCGATGTTTAAGCCCCCACAGAGATAGTACATGGAGGTGATTGTGTTTAAGTCATCATTAAAATAGGGCTCGATTCACAAAGGTAAACATAGACAAAAAGTCTAACTTTACTACTTTTCAAAATTCACAAAACTCCATAAAGAGAATGTGAAGCTGATGATGTTCAAGTTGAAGCAAACAAAAGGAGATGATGGACGAAGTGGTGAAACCTTTCAGTCACTCAGCCCCAGTCACAGATCTGGGTTGAATCCATCATCGTTCTTTAGCTTACTTCGCCACCCCAGTTCTGCCCCAGCTATATGCAAATCAGTCTTGGCCCTGTGCCTCATGCGAACAGTCCTGCCCGAACTGCCAAGCCAGGTCTTCCCTGGACCGAAAACATGCATCCTGGGACTGGTTCTGGGATAACACCCTCTCATCAGCCAGGCTAGCTTGAATCCAGTGGCAAAATGAGCAAGTCAAGTCAAGTCAAGTCAAAACATTTATATAGCGCACTACATACCCAGAGGGTTTCAAGGCGCTTAGGAAGGGGAGGTGGATTATTTGTCAAAAATCCACGTTTTAAGCTGCTTTCTGAACGCTAGGTGGTTCTGGGTGAGGCGAAGGTAAGCGGGGAGTGAGTTCCATGTTTTGGCAGCCAGGTATGAGAAGGATCTGCCTCCCATGGTGGTCTTGTTGATGCGAGGAACAGTGGCGAAGGCTTGGTTGGAAGAGCGAAGTTGGCGGGAGGGGGTGTAAGGGACTCACGTCTGGGTCCCAACTTAGGGCGAACAAAACAAACACAAGGAGATGATGGACTGAGTGCTGAAACTTTTCAGTCACTCACCCCCAGTCACAGATCTGGGTTGAATCCATCATCGGTCTTTAGCTCACTTTGCCACGCCAGTTGAGACCCAGCTGTATTCAAATCAGTCTTGACCCCATGCCTCATGGCACCCCCTGGTGCTATAAGTTGAAACAGAGCTTGTGTTTAGTTACGTGAATGCTCAAGTCGCCACAGAGAAAGTATGTTTTTATAGTGATGTTCACGTCCCCACAAAGACAGTGTTTTATGATAGTTTTTTTAAGCCCATACAAATACAGTGTTATTATAGTGATGTTTAAGTCCCCACAGAGATAGTGCACAAAGATGATTGTCTTTAAGTCCTCATTAAAATAGGGCCCGATTCACAATGGGAAAGCGTAGACAAAAAATCTAACTTTTGTACTTTTCAGTTTCAACAATGTAAACTTAGACCAAAAGTCTAACTTTACTACTTGTCTGTATTTACAAAGCCCCATACAGAGAATGCAAAGCTGGTGATGCTCAAGCCAAAACAGAGCCTGTGTGTAATTAAATTAATGTTCAAGTCCCCACAGAGATGGTGTGTGACTATAGTATTACCACGGTCACCAGTAGAATGTGTGTGATTGTAGACATGCCCAGGTCCCCACAGAGATAGTGCGGATTATAGACATGCCCATGTCCCCGCAGATATAGTGTGTGATTTTAGAGATGCCCAGGTCCCCACAGAGATAGTGTGTGATTATAGACATGCCCAGGTCCCCACAGAGATAGTGTGTGATTATAGACATGCCCAGGTCCCCACAGAGATAGTGTGTGATTATAGAAATGCCCAGGTCCCCACAGAGGTAGTGTGTGATTATAGACATGCCCAGGTCCCCACGGAGGTAGTGTGTGATTATAGACCTGCCCAGGTCCCCTTAGAGATAGTGTGTGATTATAGTCCTGCCCAGGCCCCCTTAGAGATAGTGTGTGATTATAGTCCTGCCCAGGTCCCCTTAGAGATAGTGTGTGATTATAGTCCTGCCCAGGTCCCCACAGAGATAGTGTGTGATTATAGACATGCCCAGGTCCCCACAGAGATAGTGTGTGATTATAGACCTGCCCAGGTCCCCACAGAGATAGTGTGTGATTATAGAGATGTCTTGGTCCCACAGAGATAGAGTATAATTAAAGATATGCTCAGGTCCTCTCAGAGATAGTGTGTGATTATAGACATGCCCAGGTCCCCACAGAGATGGTGTGTGATTATAGACCTGCCCAGGTCCCCTTAGAGATAGTGTGTGACTACAGTACTACCACGGTTGCCAAAGAGAATGTGTGTGATTACAGACATGCCCAGGGCCCCACAGAGATAGCGTGTGATTATTGTGATGCATAGGGATAGCACACAGAGATAGTGCATGATTGTAGTCATGTACAGGTCCTCACAAATATATTATGTGATTACAGTGACGTTTAAGTATCCACAGTGATAATTTGTGATTACAGTCATATTCAAGTCTCCACAGTAATGTGTGTAATGATAGGTATGTTGAAGAAACCATACCGATCGTAATAATACAGATCATATTAGTCTAGTGGCTTATTAAACTGATGAATCCACTTGAGGGATATGTGTTTGACCTCTCTCTCTCACATGTTTAAATCCTGATGCTACCATTCAGTCTTTATTCCTTCCAAGGTACAATAAGTACTATTTACTTGCAAACAAAAAACATATGGTATTCAGCAACAAGATACCCTCAGGTGTGAATGTGCACTTTATATATAGACATAAGATGATATGATGTGATAATGGTTGGACTCAAGCCACCACTGGATATAGACTGGAATTATCCCACATCTATGAATCCCACTTCAAATGCAGCATGAACTGATTTAAACTGTGTTCATCCAGGAAGATTTACACTTCCTTAAAAATCCAAGTATCTGAGTTCTAATTTTCTTTTCCAGCCCCCATCTTATCAACTCTAGTCTCCATTAAGACAATACAACTGTATTTCTGATTGCAATAAACTCCCCATACCGATTCACTCTGACACTTTAGGATTATTACAATAAAGAAATTGATTTCAGAACTGGTACATCTTTATAATTTTTGTCTCTATAATTCAAGAATGAACTGGTCCTCTCCTCACAAAGCTCTTCTTTCTATCAAAGTATTCCTTCTACCTGCTCCTGGGACTTTCTAGCTAACCAGGCTCACACTCTATAAATACCTGTGTGTGTGTGCGTATATATATATATATATATATATATATATATATGTTTTGCGTGAACGCAGTGATGCAACACTTTTCAGTGCGCCCTCCTTGCGACATGATGGATGTGCCGCATTTATTGTACTGCGCACCATATCGCAAGGAATGACATATGTCAGGAATCCTGACGTATCTGTCGGTGCAAAACCCATGCATTTCTGGAGTTGTGTCGGAAGCATGATGTAATTCCAGCAATGCATGGGGGAAGCCAATTCCCATTGCACTGTGTCACCCTTATGCCTGCTGTGAGGCAGGCATAAGGTTGTAACGCAGTAGCGTCCTAGAAGTGGCGCAGTGAAATCTGATCGATTTTACCGTGCCACTTCTATAAGGCTTTTTGCGGGGGAACACCCACCCTACATACATTATACCTGAAGCAGGTATAATGTGTCGCAGGGCTTTATAAAGTAACTCATATGCTAAGATGCGTCACTTTGTAAATATGGTGCAACATGGCACATTATTTATGCCTTTGCAGCCTCACAAATAGTGACGCAACAGCAGGGCAAAAGTGTAACAAGGGGCTCATAAATAAGCTCCTCATTTTGCAATTAGATATGTGGTCCCTTTGTGCTGGAGTAGAGAAAATAACAAATAGTTCTGTAACTACTCTTTTCATGAGAAAAGGGACATTTTCAAAATGTGTACATGTTAAATGTGGTCAATGAAACCAATATTGATGCCAAAATATCATGTGACGTAAATATGTTGTCAAAAATATCAACCACTGCAAAAATATAGTGGAACAGAATATCACATTTGAGAATGCAGGTTTTATTGTATACAATATGGTAATGAAGACAATTGTTGTAATTAATATTGTGTACTTCTCAAAGCTAGGAAAGAGGCCTCCAGTAGAGATGTTACAAATCTATTAAGCCAAGTGTGTTAGTATGGCTATCTACGGGGCTGGGATATGGGGATACTGTGACGTAACTGAAATTCAGAGAGTGGAGAATGCATTTTTAAGATATTTATTGGTGGTCCCACGAGTACCTCAACCCTCATTTGCCATAGAGAGTTGAGGCTACCTTACATTACAGACACAATAAAAGTCCAACCTGTATTGCTACGGCACCGGATCTGGACCTCACCAAAAACTATATTTAACCGGAATGTACTAAGTGATAGCCTTATGTCAGATTACGCTCCAGAGATTAGGTCTTTCAAATATATAAAAGCTTTTATGATTGACCTGGGCCAACCTGACTTCTATTACAATCCTACATCGATAGGCTCCATTTCCAGAAAACTTTTTAAAAAGCAATGCATGACTCCTATGGAGGCGAACAGATTTGCCATGGAGGCATCAAGGCCCACGGTTCAAAGTGATCAAACGATGCGGTCCACCATTGGTATCCAACCATATTTAACATACACATTAAGTGGATATTATAGATTTGTCGTTACACGTCTTAGATTTGATGTATTCCATCGCTTTACAACTATGAACGATTGGACTAAAATTGGAGTTTCATCCCAAACATCAATACATGTAATCGTGTTTTGTAAATTTTATTCGAAACAAAGGAGAAGATGGATTAAACCCATATTGAAAATATGGGGTATGAGGCAATGTCGTCCAGCCTACCTTGCACTGCAAATCTTAGATATTGACTGAGTATACTTAGTCACAGGAAGCACCTATGAATTATGCTCTATGTTAAAGTAGGTTCCAAGGCCTCACTTTTTTTTATAATAATCTTTCAGATTTTTTAAAGTTTGTCCTAACTTTTTAAATTAATATTTATTATGCTTATTGTATAATAATGATGATATGTAACTGCAAAACTATGTTAATATTTTAACCCATTTCTTTTACGATCATTGTATAATAATTGTGAAGTGATATTGTAAAATTGTGCTTTTATGGTTTTTTCTATGTTTCAAAATGAAAACCGAATAAAATGAACTCAATCAATATTGTGTACTTTAGTAAACATTGCTTTTATTACATATATATATATATATACTTATAATAATGGTAATAATGGTAAAAGTTTTTTTTTTATATAGTATGCAATTTTAAATGTGTAATTGAATTTTTAAAACAGTAATTAGATGGGTCTGGTGGCTCAGTGTACTAATGTGTCCACTGCAGGGTCCTGTGTTCAATCTCATGGTCATAGGTTCAAATCCCAGCGGGTCCACTCAGTCTTTCAACCATCTGAGGTCGATAAAATGAGTACTGTTGGGTAACAATGAACATCTGTTAACGCCAAGGAGTTAATGTACGATCTACAAATACCCATCTTAAGAGCTTATAATTTAGTAGCAGGACATTAGTTTTTTGGGGTAATATGGTGGGAGATTAATTACATGTTAACTAATTATTTTTAGTGTTATGTAATGTAAGATAAAATCAATATACAAATGGTTAGTGTGTAATGTTTTAAGTGTTTAATTGTTCTTTCATTTATTTGGGTTTCATTTCAGATTTCTAATTTATATGTTGTATAGTATAATTAGTTATGGCTAATTTAGCAGCATGTTCAGTTTGTAGGGGAATAGGGTGAGTCATTATTTAAATAAAAACAGTTTCCTTTATTCATTTGTTGTTATTTAGATATTTAATTTATATATCATAATTTTTACATTGAATATTTAAATTAGAAAATAGTTTTATTTAGACTATGCAAGAAATTGGTAATATATATCAGCAAGTGTGTATTATATTTATTATTTTTATATGTTTCATTTATTTTCATTTTATTATATTGTATTATTTTAATTTATCTTATTGGTGTGTCTGGTTTTTTCAGTAGTAGCGAGATAAGTGAATTCTACGTATGTTTATTTAAATATTTAATTTAACTATCCATTTATTTTGTATATTTACAATAAATTGTGCATTTTATTTAAATGTATACAATATATATTTTCTAGTTTAACTATGGTTAATCTATTTATGTTTTTAGGTGTTTAAATATTTTGGGGGAAATTACTGTATTGGAATAGTATATGTAACCTTTCTGAAGTCCAACACTTCCCTACTGTTGCTTGAATTGGAGTGAGAACAGTAAATCAAGTCCATCTAATTCCTATGCTTTCCGTATTATTGCTATTGTGGGGATAGGTAATATAACCCTTACAAAGTCCCACACTTTCCCACACTTTCCCTACTGGAGTGAGAATAGTAAATATAACCCCTTTGAAGTCTAATTCTTTTCCTTCAGTTTTGTATATATTGGGGTGGGAATAGCAAATCTTATCCCTCTGAAGTCCAACACTTTCTCAGCTGTTGCTTACATTACAGTGGGAATTGTAAATTGAACCTCTCCGAAATTCAGCACTTTCCTTGCTTTTGCTTAGGGTGGAATGAGAATAGTAAATTTGACCCCTCAGAGGTTCAACACCTTCCCTACTGTTGTTTAGTCTGGAGTGGAAATAGCCATTTGAACCCCTCTGAAGTACAATACTTTCCCTACTGTTACTTAGATTGGAGTGGGAGTAGCAAACACTGACCTTTTAGTGGACTTGCTCCCTTCACAGCGAAGCTCCGACTGGTAGCTGCTGCTGCCCCGGTTGCTGCTGCTGACCCTTGGTCAAAGCCCACCTCCACCTGCAGACCCCTGCCTGCGCCTCATATCTGGTGGTCATGGGGTAGAGCATCACCGTTCTGCTGCTGGGATGTCCCTCTGCCTCTCTTTCTGATTTCTGCCTTTATTCAGCTTTTAACGTTTTTACCTTTTTCTTTCCTTTGTTTGCCCCCCTTACCCATGTTGCTGTGATCCCATGGCCCGCCCCCTCCAGTGACCCTTCCCACTCCTGCATTTCTTGCCTCCCAGCTGTCTAGTCCCCCAGCACAACCTAATGGCAGCTGCTGCGTGGCTGCACGGCTGGCACGCCAAAGGCAGGCCTGTCTGCACCCATCCATGCCCTGGTTCTCGTATCTTCCACCGCTAAGACGCCAGCACCCTCCTCGCCCACAACTCAGGACGCCATACTGCCTGCCATCTCGCGTCACCAAAGAAGACCCAAGGACCCTTCTCCTGCCAGAACTGCAGCCACATCCTTACCCACGCCAGCATGCCAGATCCTCGGCCTCCAAACCGACAAACAGCACACTAGACCGACTCAACTGCATCCTCTTCAACGTGCGATTCCTCCACAAAGACGCTAAAGAAATCTGGGACTTCCTCGACGCCGCCTCTCCCAAAATCACCTTCTTCACGGACACCTTGATCAACCCCTGATTCGGACCGGAAATCGCCATCACCATCCCCGATGGCTACAAAATCACCCGCAATGACTGCACCGACCTACCAGAAGGAGGCATCGCCATCAATAACAAGAACACCCTCTGGCTGACCATGCACTCAAATGACCCAATGAGAACCATCTTGAACCTGGAGCTGGGCCCAGCCTGAGGTGAGTCATGACCCTCAGAGTGGTTCTCCTTCAGTCCTGGACCCTTAGAAATGGTGCTGAAAATCTAAAACGTGGGACTTAAAAAATTCCCTCCCAAAAGAGCCCTGAGGACTGAGAGAAGACCAACGTGCATTTCTCACTGATCTGCCCATGGCACATTTCCGTCAGCCTGACTTTGAGGTAGCTTCGTTGCATTCTTCTGCATTGCTGAAAAGCCTGTTCAGTGGTCCCTCTCTGGAAGGGGATCCAACCTCCTGGAGTCCTCATCTGACCCAGCTGCAGCCTCGTCTGCTGTAGATTTTCGACTTCCAAAAAAGAGACAAAGGCCCAGATTTGCCAAGGAATTGCTTGCCCTTCCATCATGCAGGGTGACTCAAGGGCAATGCAATCCTTGAGTCAGATTTATCAAGCCATGCAAGGCCACCTTGCGTGGCCATGTGTGGCTTGGTAAATCTGGAGTAATGCAAAGCTGTGCAAGTCACTGCCTTGCATTAGTCAGTGCCAGAAAGGTTTTTCATGGGTGGAGTTTGGGTGTTCCCATGCATCCACCCATATATTCTGGCACATTTCCAGATTTACCACGACAAGTAAACCTGGGGATGCATTAACATTGTATGCCTTCCTGATAGAGGCGTAACAAGGAAAAATATCTTTATTTCTCGTTTGTTCAGAATACAGCACACAAAGAGGAAAATGCATCTAAGGAATGCCTCTGTGCGGGAAGGTGTCCCTTCCTCAATAAAAACAATCTTTCCTGCAACACAGGCACCCTTTCACTACGGCACAAAGGTGCCTGCGTTGGCGCTAGGTAGCACATAAAATAATCCCGGTTTTATGGTATTTATTTTTTTGACATTTCCGTCTGTATTTATCCGTATTTATTTTTTGTTAATTTTATCTGTATTTATCCATATTTATTTTGGGTTATGTAGAAATATGAAGCTGAAATTAGTATATTTACACATGTATTTAACCGGTAAATATGCACTTATGCTTGAATGTCTACTAGGTTTCACTGCTGTAAACACCCGCAGAAGATAAATTAATGCACTTTTAAGAAAATATTCACTTTTCAGTATCAATCTTGTGTATATTTACTGCTGTTGAAGCCTCTTTACTAAAATTCCTTTCTTTTTTAGCTCCCTTACCTATCAATCTACACAGCTAGGCGCCTGGCAGTCATGGCAGACAGTGTTTAGAATTACTCAAAAAGTAACACAATGTCTGTTTTTATCCACATTTAAAAATAAATACAGACAAGAAAATAAATGTTTTCAGTCTATATTTATCTGTTAAAATCAGTAAAAACTGAAAATAGGTAGCCTATTCCAAACTGAAAATTCACTAGTAGTCAGTAGTACTGTCCAATCGTTGGGTGGAATCCACACTGAGAGGTATTATTTTATAACTGGTATTGGTTGCAGTACACTTGCAATGGTGATCCTACTGGGTTCTCAATGATCTAGTTTATTAGTGAATTTTCAGAATGATAACAGACAGAGGGGCATATGTACAAGCCCCTATCGCCACCACAATATCACTTTTTCTGACGTTGTGGTGGCGTTAGGGGCTTAGCCTTATTTACCAGGCAGCGTTAAGCCACTTAACGTGCCTTAACGCTGCCTGGTAAATAAGGCTCCCTTTCATGCTATTTTTAGTGTGAAAGGGTTGGGCAGTGGGTGTTGGGGGGGCGTTCCACCGCAACACCCATTGATTTTGACGCTGCCCCCTATGTACAAGGGCAGCGCACATAGGCGGCAGTGCCAAAATTAATACTAGGAAAGACCTGGTCTTAATTTGGCAAAACGAGGAGAAATGCATTATTTCTCCTTGTTTTTGCATTTTCCATGTGTGCTGCCTTGTGCAGCACACATGGAAAAAGCAAACAGCCATGGATTCTTATGTCCAGGAAGGTCCCCCTTCTTGTACATAAACAGTCTGTAAAATAATGTCATTGTGTGACTTTTATGTGTACTACATGAAGCAGCGCACATAAAAGTGACAAAATGGCATTTTAGGATTGTTTATGTGCAGGAAGGGACACCTTCCTACACATTCTGTCTGGCACAGAAGGCACTGTTAAAAGCAAATGGGGCACATTGATGAGAGGCTTGCATTGCGTTTGCACCACTCAACATGGTACATGCATGACACAAACTTCTAAGTCAGATTTCTGAAGCCATGGAAAGCCACTTTGCATGGCCCTGAGTGGTTCCAAAAACCTGGAGTAATGCAAATTGCGAATTGCTGCAATGCGTTACTCTGCCCTGGGAAGGCGTTGCATGGATGTTCCCTCGCAACTCCCATGGTTATTGATGCATCACCAGATTTACCAAAACTGGTAAGCCTGGGAATGCACCAAAACATTATGCCTTTCCAGGGGCGGCACGACAAGGGGAATATCTCTGTTAAATATGGGACAGGGAGGAAAGCGCAGCTGGGAGGCGGAAGCAGGAAAACTGGGCACGCAACCGGTATTAGAACAACCAGCAAGCAGGGAGAGAGGCACAATCACAGGGGCACAACCTGCTCCTAAAAAATTAAAAGAACATTTTTCATTCTTCTTCAAATGGACCTGTTTTCCTTCAAGGAAGATGTGCTGCATTTACAAATAAAAAATATTACATTATATAAAAGAAATCACGGACATGGTAGTCTGCTGATTCCAGCATGGCCATCCATCCTTATGATTTTTGCGAATCCTAATGAGTTGCAAATTGCGACTTACATCATTAATATTCATGAGGTAGGTTGATTTGCGACCCACTGGGAATTGCAAAATGTGTTAAACACACATTGGTACATAGGTGTTTGTGATTACCAAATAGCGAATCATAAAAATTTGCTATTTGGTATTTGCAAAACCACACACTACATACATCTGGCCCTAAATTTGTGAATAATAAGGGGCAGATTTTCGAAAGTGTCACCCAATGCAGCTGCCCAAAATGCTGTACCGCATTGCATGACAGGGAGGGAGCAGGAGAGAGCCTTGTCTACAGAGATATGGCACTCTCTTTCCCTCTTTCTACCACCTGCGCAGAACTTTGCTGCTGTGTGCCATGCACACACCTTTGTGCCATAGTGAAAGGGTTTGTGCAGGAGTCTAGCATAGGCTTTGTATTGGGAAGGTGCCCTTCCAGTACAAAATACTATTCTTACACAACTTTTAAAACGTTTCCTACTTTGTAGATGTGCAGTAGAGTGCAGCACAGCACACAAGCACTGTTGGAAAAGAAAAGAGAAATGAAACCATTTCTCCTTTTAACACCTGCTATCATATGGCATTTATTTTTCCACAAAACCCTATCTCACATTTTGATAAATAGAGTTTTGCATCAAAAAGCGTAAGGGTGGCTGCATGGGAACGACCATTGACACTAAGTAATGCAAAGCAGTGCTTTACGTTACTTTTAGTCAATACCTAGTGGAAAACAAGTTTTGGTCTGGAAAGTAAATAATGAAAAAAACATTTTGTATGGGTTTGCGTCACTTTTGTGATGCAAACACAATGCAAAATGTTAGTAAATTTGCCCCTAAGTGTTGTACCCAAAGTTTTGCTCAGAAGCCACAGCCCGCACTATCTAGGTCGGGGGTGTTGGAATACTAAGGCTGCATAGTCTTGATTCCACCACTTCCCACGCTCCCTGCCGTTTTAATCTTACTGTTACAGATTCTTTTTGATCCCTGATTCCTCCTTTTGACACCGGTTTTCCATCTTTCTCTTCCATTTTCTTCCCCCTTTTGTTTTTTGCTCTGTCTTGCCCTGGGTCAAAGTGTGTTGAGGAAAAATAAGTGCACTTATAATGTTACAAGCAAAAACGGGAAACATGTTCCAGCAAATAAAGGGTCAATAACATCTTAAAATAGACCAAATCCTCAGCAGATTGATCATTTTCAGAACCTAAGCCGTTGCCATTTACATATCAAAAAAACGTAAATGCTAACTTTGTAATGATTTTGAAAAGTTCACGGACAATCTAAACAAAACAAAGCTAATTATTTTAATTTACTTCCTTCGTTTGTGCAGACAAATTGGTCTGATAAGAAAATATACAGAGTGTTCAGCTCCCATTGAATTACGAGCAGGTGTCTGTAAAATGTAAAATCCTATTTTCACATGCCTCCTGTTCATTCTGGTTGCTGTGGAACTTTCAGGCCCCTCACACCTGAGGCTGCTGCTGGCTGGCTTCCTTAACCGAGGTGTGTATTCTGATGCAGCTCGCCCATCCTCCCGTCTGGGACAGTCACTGACCGAAGGTGTTTGCAGCACCGCTCGTTAAGACGCCCTTTGTTATGCAGGAATGGGCGTTTGCACATCTTTCAGTGGCCGAGGGAAGTTCTTCACTCCCTTCACTCCCCCTTGCTTAAGAACAGTAGGCCGAACGGAGTTGAAGTTCACAGCTAAGAACAGAAATAGTTTATATTTAGTGCGATATACGGTCAATGCCATATATGTAATTTATGTTAAGGAATACTTACGCCGCAAAAATGTCTGTTATTTTTCTTAGACAATCAAATCATTATTTCGCCTGTGGCTTATGAAATTCAATCAAATTCATTATTTAAGTATTCATTGTTGCATTTCCCAGGAACGCTTCCTTCGCTAAAATGTTTAATGTGCTTTTTATGTGATTTTTCTGCAATGTTTTGTGCTGCCTCTTTTGTAAAATGGTGAGCTAAAATAAAAAAAAATAGTTTACTTAGTTTGTGTTGCTTGCCTGCTTCTCGAGTTCAAAATTGTGCAAATGTGAACAAATCCTTAAAGGCCTTTTTGAGTATTGGTCAGTAACAGAAATTCTACTAATTGATGACAGAGAAAATAGTAAGGGCCTCATTTATGAAAAGTGTTGCATCACTGCGTGACAACAGCTATGCAACACTTTTCAGTGCGCCCTCCTTGCGACACCATGGATATGCTGTATTTACTGTACAGCACTCCATGATGCAAAGATTGCCCGATACGTCCTAAATCCGGACATATCTGTCAACGTAAGACCCACGCATTGCTGGAGTGTCTCATAAGCATGATGTAACTCCAGCAATGCATGGGGGAGGTCTGTGCACTCTCGTCACCATCATGCTGGCTGTGAAGCAGTTGTAAGGTTTTGACGCAGTGAGGTCCTAGAAGTAATGCAGTGAAATATGATAGATTTCACTGCGTCACTTCTATGAGGCTTTCTAGCGACGGAACGCCCACCCTGCATACATTATACCTGACGAAGGTATAATGTAACACAGGGGTTTACAAACCTGCCTAGATGCATCCCTTTGTAATTATGGCGCAATGTGGTGCACGATTTATGCCGCCAGTGCGTCAACAAAGTGAAGGACCGGCGGCCTAAAAGTACCGCAAGGGGCTCATAGTAAAGCTCCTCAGTGCTTAGCTGGGATATTGTCTGATATTAGGGGTATCTGTTAGCAGCATTATCTCTGCCTTAGGGATCGATGGGCATGGTAATTCTTCTTCTGGAATTTCCACAAGGTGGGAATTCTCAAACTGCAGATATAGGACTTCCTTCTTTAATAGGCAGATTTTTAATTTACATGCATGTCTGAATATGGCCCTTAATGTCCTTGAATCTTGGTTCATTATCTGCCACAATTGTGCATGCTAAGAGCTGCTGTTGGCTGGCGAATGAACAGCTAATTCAGAACCCAATACAACAGCAGAATTTTCAATGAACAGAATCAATGAGGGAAGGAAAATGTAATGCTGGACAATCCACACTAACCATATGGTGGATTTTCTATGAACCCTTATGAAGATGGAAATTCCATCTGCGGACTGTCATTTTCCCATGTACTCCATAAATCAAAGTATTTTCTGTAATTACCCAACACTAAATCATTCTTTACGGCTGTTTTTCACTGGAGATTTCGGCAGCAGAGCTATATCTATCAAATTATTCCAATGATGGAGCTAACTCTCTAGAATCTGAGAATGCTTCAATGAAAATATACCACTTTCACCACAAATTGGTGGTAAGCGAAGAAAATCCTAGCGGCATAAAATGGAATAGCGTTGAGTGTACTGGTGTACAATGGAAGGGCATAGAGTGGAATAGCATACAGTACAGTGGCATAATGTAGTGTTATAGAATGGAGTGGCATAGAGCGGAGTGAGGTAGAATGAAGTGGTGTACATTGAAATAGCATAGAGTGTAGTGGTGTATAGTGGTGTGGCATACAGTAGAATATTATACACTGGAGTGGGTTAGAGTGGAGTGGCATAGAGTGAAATAGCATAGAGTGGAGTACAATACTGTGGAGTGGTGTAGACTGGAGTGAGGTACAGTGTAGTGGGATACAGTGTAAAAGCATACACTGGAGTGGCGTACAGTGGAGTGGCATACAGTGGATTGGCATACATCAGAGTGGCATAGAGTGGAATAGTGTATAGTATAGAGGTTTAGACTTGAATGGTGTGCAGTAGAGTTGTATTGCGTAGAGTAGCATACAGTGTAGTGTTGTAGAGTGGAATAGTGTAGAGTGGAGTAGCATAGAATAGATGGGCGTACACTGGAGTGGAATACACACCATAGACTGTTGTAGTGGATGTGCCGAATGCAGTGGTGGGTACTGCGGTTGGGCATGAAGCCACATTGGCCAGGTCTATTAGGGTACAGAGGACTCGCTGAAGCCTATTTGCTAATGCTTTGGAAAAAATGTTTGTCTGTGTTTATCAGGGAAACAGGGTGTATGAGGAACAACAGTTTTCTGGGTGTCCAGCTTTGGGAAGTACCACTATAGAAGCTACGTCAAGGTTATGGGAAGGAGCCCCTTCACGCCGTTTTGGTATAGAACTGGAGCAAGTGTGAGGCACAAATGAGTCTGAATTTAAAGCAGCACTCAAGAGGAAACACATCAGGAGTCTTACCGCTTTTCAGCCACGCACTGTGGAAAATATTTCCTCCTCTGTAAGAGGGCAGTCCAGTTCTTTCCACTGAGGCTTTGTGAGCTGAGGAAGTAGTAGTCTGTCAAGGAAGCGGCTGGCTTGATCTCAGGTGGACCTTGGCTGGGGGTCATATAACCAATTGAAATACTCCGCAAAGGCCCCTGCTATCTCGACTGGTGTGTGCAGTGGGTGTCTTCATGGGTTTGTAATGGAACGGTTCAATTTGGAGGTATCATTCTGGTGGCTATCCAGTGGAGGAGTTTAATGCTTTCATCCCCTGGCCCATATATGTGCCAGGTGGAGTCCCTCCAGCATTCACAAGCCTCATTAAACTCAAGTTGCTACAGAAACACTCTATTGAGTTTGAGTCAGCGGTGGAGGAAGTCAGACACATCAGTTATTGCTTTGGTCTCCAGCATTAAAATGTGAGGCTCAAAGTCTGATATATGGCTGAATTTGTCCCTTTCAGTGTGTTTGGCCAACTCTCTGATCATGGCTTTACTTGCTGCCCACAGGGTCCCAACCTCAGTGACCAACTCAACATCTATCTCAAAGTAAGAGTGATCAATTATCTATAATGAACTAGGCATTAAGACACCAGAGTGGCCGTTTATGGTCAATAGGGATCCCCACATGGGGAGTAACTGGTGAATGGTCAGAGATACCTTGGGGAAGAATTGTTGCCACTGTCATGTGCGTCATGCCAGTGGTAGGAAGAACTATGAGATGGAGGTGGGATAAAGATATGTGCATGTGTGCCCTCTCTCAGGTGCCATGTCTGCCAAATGTTGCATAATTTCAGGTAGTCCATCAAAGCGATGAGCGCCGTGGATTTATTCAGATGGTGTCTGGTGGTTTGACTGACGCATCTTTGTCTCAGTTAAGTGCAGTGTTAAAGTCAACGCCATCAACTGTTGTCCCAGATGGCAGCTTGGGGATCACTTTTGTAAGCTTCTTGAGGGTCAGCTGCTGAAGCTGGGGTGGTAATCAAATGCTAAGGATGCTGTATTGTTTCCCTTCCAGTGTCTCCACCACTCTGGTGTAGAGAACTTGTGGGTTGCGGATGAACCACATGGCCAACAGTGGGAAGTGCTTCTGGAGTAATATGGCTACCCCTCTGGAGCCCAGACTAAAACCTGCATGAAAGGCACAGTTGTAACTGACAGAGGGGCATTTCCCATGTCCACTGCAGGGTAGGCACATCAGGAGTTGGTTGGCTACCAAGACTTTCTTTGCATGAGGATAGTGGGAGCTACCCTGTTCTGGTGTGGATGGCTGGGCAGGTAGCAACTCCACAGTCTTGTGCCGATTCTTAGCAAGTGGCACACCAGTGCCTGGGGATGGTGGCATTGTTGGTGGGAGGCAGCACCCGCAGACTCTCCCTTGAATTGAGGCAACCCACGCATTCCCCTTTCCAGCTTGCCACACGGAGGTCAAGGAAGAAGCATGAGCAGCCGGGGGACCATTTACCATTGATCTGGTTATGTAGATAGGCTGATGCACAACGTGTATCCGCACAGTGAGGCACGGGCCCAGTTACCTCAGTCTTTCTACCCCAAAGGGGTGAACCGGGTCCCGAACAGGCATCTGCTAGAATCCTTGAGACCCCCTTCCTAGCAGGCAAGAAAGACCCCCCAGTAGTGGTGCCCAAAGTGTCGCTGTCTAGAGGGCTGAGATCTGGCAAGAGTTGTTGTACAGGTCCGCCCACCCCCACCGACGCAGTAGGGTGGGCAGCTCAAGCAACTGGAGAGATTCCTTTGACAGATCCTGCTTCACATTTGCAAATATATTACACAGAACGCTCATTGTGGGGACTTGAACGTGTGTTACCCTCCTAGTGGGGACTTCCTCAATAATTATCATTTGTGATTGAATGCTTTCAATGCTGTACTAAAATTACATGACAGTTTGGTCATATATGAATAGCTCATTGTGTCCTACTAGCACACAGAAAATGGACAGTGATGATAATGCATTTCTCAGCAGAAGCCTATAGCATATGAAGTCACTGGAAAGGGATTTATAGATATTTAGCTTGTTACCGAGTGCTCACAAACTTTTAGAAATAAGAAATCAACTCAACGTTAAATTAATTTAGAGGCCAAAGATCCTGTGTTGTGGTCTAATAGAAGAGTCAAGTTGAGTTTACCTAGTTCCTTATCATCAACCACACCAATAAGCATCCTTTTCTTTGTATGTCTGTGCAATAATAATCCCCAAAGGTATGGTATGATACTATAGTAAAGTTCTGCAGCTGATCCAGAGAGTATGTGTTGAAAGTCATTTTTAAGCCACCACAGAGATAGTGTGTGATTATATTGAAATTGTGTTTAAATATAGTTACTCTGAAGTTCCTAGGCATAGTGTGATTATTTGTATGTTCAAGTCCCCGCATAGATAATGTGTGGTTATACTAATACTTAAGTCCCCGCAGAGATGGTGTTTCATGTAGTTATATTTCAATCACATGAGATAGTTTGTCAATAGAGGGATGCCCAGGTTCTCGCACAGATAGTGTGTGATTTTAGACATGTTCAAATCCTCCAAAACATTGCCTGATTATAATCATGTATAGTTATAATCCAGTTCAGGTCCCACTACAGATAGTGTACAATGATAGTTTTGCTGCAGTTCATACTAATATAGTGTGTTATTAAAGAAGTGTCCAGGTCCCCACAGAGATGGTGTGTGATTATTGTCATCTTCAAGTCCCCACAGAGATAGTGTGCAATTATTGTCATGTTCATGTCCCCACAGAGATAGTGTGCGATTATTTGTATGTTCATGTCCCCACACAGATAATGTGCTATTATTGTCATGTTCAAGTCCACGCAGAGAGAGTATGCCATTATGATTATCTTCAAGTCCCACATAAAAAGTGTCATGATAGTCAAATTCAAGTCCCGTAGAGATAGTGTTCATGCGAAAACAGTGTCATTACATTAATGCCCAGGTCCCCAAATATAGTGTTTAATTATAGTCACTCTGAAGTCCGAATTGAGACGGTGTGTGATTATATTCATGTTCAAGTCCTCTCAGGGATATAGTGTGATGATAGTTATGTTCACATCCCCACAAAGATAGTGAATGATCATAGTTATGTTCAAGTCCCCACATAGAGTGTTATGATGGTAATGTTCAAGTTCCCAGAGAGATGGTGCATTATGATATTCATGATCAGGTCCCTGTAGTGATAGTATGTTATTATAGTGATGTCCAGTTGCAAGCACAGATAGTTTGTGATTATAGTCATGCTCAAGTCTTGCAGGGATGTTGTATGATTATAGTGAAGTCTAGGCCTCCTGAGAGATAGTGTGTGATAATAGGGATGCCCACATCCCCACCGATATAGTGATTGTAGACCTGCAGAGAAAGTGTGTCATAACTGTCTAGCTCAAGTCTCTCTACAAAAATGTTTTATGAAAGACATGCTCATGTCCCCGCAGAGATACTGTGTGATGATAGCAATGTTCAAGTCCTCACAAAGTTATAATGTGATTAAATTGATGCCCAGGTCCCAGCAGAGATAGTGTGTGAATATAGACATGCCAAGGTCACCAGTGAAATACTGTGCGATGATGATAGTCATTTTCAATTACTAAAAAAATAGTTTGTGACGGATCATATTGATGCTCAGTTCCCCACAGAGATAGTGTGAGATTATAGGGATGTCTAGGTCCTTACAGAGATGGTGTGTGAGTACAGTGTTACCACTTTCCCCACAGAGATAGTGTGTGAAGATAGTAAGTTCAATGCCCCCTAAATATAGCATGTGATTGTTTATATTGATGCCAGGTTCAAACAAATATAGTGTGTGAGCATTGTGATGACCAGGTCCCCACAAAGATAGTGTGTGAGTATAGGGCTGCCTAGGTCCCCATACGGATAGTGTGTGATTATAGTAAAATTCAACTCCCCAGGGTCTTATTACAAGATTGGTGGTCTTCCTGTAAATCAAAGAACCCTTAGCTAGTTATACCTTACACTATAGAAATACTACCCC
This sequence comes from Lissotriton vulgaris, assembly GCF_964263255.1. Taxonomy (NCBI): domain Eukaryota; kingdom Metazoa; phylum Chordata; class Amphibia; order Caudata; family Salamandridae; genus Lissotriton; species Lissotriton vulgaris. The sequence goes on from NC_141693.1 coordinate 1,935,806,002, forward strand.
CACGTTAATGAGCACGTTTGCACACCACTTGTAGACACGCTCTATTGATGAAGGCACTGTGTCATTCACCACTGTGGAAAGCAAGAATAACTGCACGTATTCTGCACCCTAATTCTGCACTACGTTACAGGATAGTAATTATTTTATTTACTCTCTCTCTTCCCCACAGGTTTTTTATCTGCACCCTAAACCTTAGGTGTGCTTACCCAGAAGTATATTTTTCATCTGGATGACCAAGGAGGTAGGACTGGGTGTGTCTTTTAGGGGGCACACACCACCCACTTCCTTGTTTTGGTCCTGAGGAATACCGGGGATTTCCCCCATATGGTAGAAACATGTCGACCAACACATAAACGGAGATATGTAGGCCGTAACTTCCCTACTACTATCTCATCTTCAATTTTAATTTTGTCCAGTTACTTTTTTATTAAAAATTGTATAAAAGCATTAACCAGGACAATTTTAACACTCACACTTTTTTGTTCGCACCCCACACTTCACAACCTGCTCCACTGTAACTCAGGTGTTGAAGCACACCCAAGTGACGCTAGGCCACTTGGGTGGGCCCCGATGATGAAGCAAGTCACCACCAGGTGGTGAGTGAGGGGTTTACTAACAAAGGAATAGTATTTCCTTAGTTTGGACAAAAGCCTTCATTTACCCTCATCGGGTAATACTCCTCCATTTTTGTTCTTATGATACCTTGACCAGGGAATCAGGAGTATTCCCCGTCCGGCTACCACGGACGCAACTCCTTTCTCTCCCTTTGTTTCCAAGGTCTTCCTGTAGGCCCATCAAAACAGCGGTCCTAGGAAGACCATAAAGCCCACGTTGAACCTGCCCACTGGATTCCGAGTTGAATCCAGTGTGCAGCGGGTGTTGCGGTGTCAGTGTCATGACAAGGGTATGTTAGGCTCATAGGAGAGCCTAAACAGAATACTGCCACCATGACAGTGCCTACAGCACATTCCCATGCACTGTGTGGCATGCAATATGTTGTGCATGCCACACAGTGCACCTACGACACTGCACTTTTGGGATGGCACATCATGGTCCCCCAGCACAAATCCGATGCACAGATTTGCCCGGGAGCCCTGTTGGAGGCCCCTTTCTTTGCCTTTCCTCCAATAAATTTATGGCAGGGTCCCCACCATGAAATACGTGGTGGAAAGGCAGGTCAGAATGTGCTCAACGGTCCCGGCATCAGCACTGCTGTAATTCCCGCCTCCTTTCCACAACACCACCACTGTGGGATCCTGGATCCTGGTGGTGGTTTTGTGACAGACCTGCTGCAATCATTGTAATAAGGCAGTCAGACAAACTGGGGTGGTACCGGTCGAACTGCCACCGCGAGTAAGGCAGTCCCAGGTATGCTGTGCTCGTAATAAGGCCCATAGTGTGGGATTACAATGAAGTACAACTCCCCACAGAGACAGGGTGTAATACTGATGGCCAGGTCCCCATAGAGATAGTGTGTGATTATAGAGAAGCCAGTTCCCCACAGAGATAGTGTGTGATTATAAGGATTGCAGGTCCCCAACAGAGATAGTGTATGATTATAGGGATGGCAAGGTCCCCACCCTGATAGTGTGTGATCATAGTCATATTCAAGTCTCAATCAATCAATCAATCAGGAGTTTGTTAAAGCGCAACTACTCACCCGTAAGGGTCTCAAGGCGCTAGGGGTGGGGGGGTGCAGGTTCCACTCCATCAAGGTCTGTCGAAGAGCCAGGTTTTGAGGTTTCTTGCGAAGATGGGGAGCGATGTTGTCTGTCTGAGGAGGAGCGGAAGGGCGTTCCATGCTTTGGCCGCGAGGAAGGAGAAGGAGTAGCCTCCCGATCTGGTCTTTCTGGTGCGGGGGACCTCGGCATAGGAGAGCTGGGCTGATCGTAGGGTCTTTTGGGGTGCGTGGAATTTGAGCCGGCTGTTCAGGTATGCTGGTCCGGTGCCGTGGAGGTCCTTGTGTGCGTGGGTGAGCATCTTAAAGGTGATTCTCGCCTCGACGGGGAGCCAGTGGAGTGTGCGCAGGTGCTGGGAGATGTGGCAGTGTTTTGGCAGGTTGAGGACCAGTCTTGCGGCGGCGTTCTGGATGTTCTGTAGCTTGCGGATGAGGTTTTTGTTTATTCCGGCGTAGAGTGCGTTGCCGTAGTCGAGTCTGCTGGTAACCAGGGCGTGAGTGACTGTCTTTCGGTGTTCGAGGGGGATCCATTTGAAGGTCTTACGAAGGAGGCGGAGGGTGTGGAAGCAGGAAGATGAGACAGAGTTGATCTGGCGGTCCATTTTGAGCTCGGAGTCCATGTTGATTCGCAGGTTGTGTGCGTGGTCTGTGGGGGTTGGGGGGTTTCCGAGGGCGGTGGGCCACCAGGTGTCGCTCCAGGCGTCTGGGTTTGGGCCCATGATGAGTATTTCTGTTTTGTTGGTGTTTAGTTGTAGGCAGCTGTTTTTCATCCATTTGGGGACGGCTTCCATGCCTTCTCGAAAGTTGCGTCTGGCGGTGTTGGGCTCGTTGGATAGGGAGAGGATGAGCTGGGTGTCGTCTGCGTGTGACACGATGTTGAGCCGGAAGGTTCTGACGATGGGGGCAAGTGGAGCCATGTAGACGTTGAAGAGCGTCGGGCTGAGGGAGGAGCCCTGGGGGACTCCGCAGTATTGTGTGTAATGATATCAATGTTAAAGATGAAAAACAGATTGTTAATCTGGTGGATTTGTAAACTGATATATTCACTTGAGGGATCTGTGTTTGAACTCCTACTCACATGTTTGAATCTTGGTGCTGAATTGGAGTGTTTTTTTAAAAGTTTAAAGTGGCATGCTCATGTCTCCACATATATTGCATGTTATAAAGTGTGATTATAATGGTGTTTTTCAGTTCACCATAGAGATACAGCATCATTATAGGCATGTTCAAGTCACACAGAAAGAGCGTGTGAACATATATAGGCATGTTCAAGTCACACAGAAGGAGCGTGTGAACATACAGTTTTTGCCTTGCAATCTTTAATCAGCAGGAAGTTATCACATATGCATTTACCACACAGGTAAGTACCACTTTGGCCTTTTCCTGGTAGTTTACAAGTAAGTAATGAACAACTTAGTAAGTATTTATTTTTAAATTACATAATTATTATATAATTATTTCTAATGAAAGGAGATTTAAGGGTAATGGAATACATGGGGTGGTTCACTGACACAATATCATGAACATTAATATTGAGTGACACAACTATTGTCTCAAAAATAAAGGGCCTCATTAAAATGTCAGTGGGACGGACATTGAAAGCACATCGGTGTCGTCCCCACCGCCCTTTGTCCCAGAGGTCAGAATGTAATCCCTACAATAAGGGCTGAGGCACCGCCATAGGGATTACAATGTCCCTTTCCGTCTGCCTTCTTATGACGGTCCAACTGCCATAGAAAGTCAGATGGAAAGGCACTTTGGGGCGCCCTATAGGGCTCCCGACCCTCCGCCGCCTCCACTATAAGGCCAGGGGGCCACCTCTAGTGCTCCCACAAACATCCATGCCCCTTGGGGCAGGCATCATGTGGTGCCTGGCAAATGGTGCAGTGATGCTTATAAACATGCCTTTTTAGCATTGGGGCTTGTGCTGTGGACCTTTTTCGGGCCGCAGCACAAGCCTCAATGCAATGGTGGACAGGACCTCAGACTACCTGTCGGCCGATCCCTTTACCACAAAGATGCAGGTCCGACAGGCATCGTAATCGGGCCCATGAAAAAAAAGTTCATCCACCTCAGCTCTTTCCTTGAATGTTTCAGGGTAATCTGTCAAGCGAGTACCAAGGGAAGTCCTAAAACATGTTTCCCCAAGCAACTTCCCATAGGATTTTTAGACAGCAATACAGTTAAAATGGGTAAATACGGTTACAACAATTTTGGCAGAACTCTAGATCTTTACTCTGAAAGCATGCTTTTTGTGCTCTGGTGTAAATCTGTTCAGCCATTTGTGTGACATTAAGGTTCAAAAGTTAGTTATATCTTGGTGTGTTTGATTAATTTGATGACAAACTACAAAGTCAACTGAAATGTTACAGCCGCCATTTTGAGTTAGTAAAAAAATATAAGCCCCTGTTGTGCACACCCAAAGACTAAGCAGGTGATGTTGTCTACCCACATGGGTTGTGTGCAGAGCTTGGACACACGCCATGTCCTGCGCTCTTCACTCCACCACACGCAGCTAAAGTGTATTTTGCTATAGTAATAAGATCTTACATTATGCAAAACAAACACTGAAAATTCCATGACAGAAAAAAAGGTTAAAGTGGGTGTTTCACATAGGTAAGGTACTAAGATTTTAACTTACATAAAAAAACAAAGGTTGAAGTGATGTTACTGTGATAATATAAAAAATAAAAATTCAAAAACCAAATAGATAATAAAATTCACCAGTTACAAGTATCTGACCTTAGGTTAAATTACACTCTCAGGAAGCAGTGCGCATGGACTCATATATAAATGTACTCATGAAATGTTTAATCACATCATTGATGAAATCACTGATGATGTCTGAAATGTATGGGGTACAAGTTACGTATAACTGGTTGAATTCAGTGTTTTTTTTAATGTTCGGTCTTATATTATTACTAAAGATGCATATAAATCCACTATAACCTTTTATTTTTCGTTGCAAACTTCTGATGTTTTTAATTAAAGTTAAAATCTTAGGGGCTGATTACGAGTTTGGGGGTGCTGCCCCAGCTCTCCACCGATGCGGCACCACCAATGCCACGGAAGGACTTGTTGAACTCATGTAAGGCGAACAGCCCTTTGCCTTCTCCATGGCGGTGCCTGGAAAACAGGTGCAGCAATGGGAATTTCAAAAAAGTTCTAGCACGGCAGGGACGGTGACATCCATGCCATGCTGGAACTTTGGGGGCATATAGACCGGGTGTGTCCCCCCTGAATGTATCCCCATGGTGAGGGGGCATGTGGGCACCTGCCGAGAAATGGCTGGTGGTGCGGGAACTCATAATATCCTTAGCGGGACTACACCAGCCTTGCTGAGCATGTTTGGTGCAGCTCTGCCACTGCCAGGGAATGACTCTTCCCTAGCGCAGCTGGTGGTCATCTGCTGCAGAAATTATTAAAGTCATAATACAGTGGACGGACCTCCGTCAGCAAGGTGGTGTTATGACCCCGCACTTGTAATCAGGCCCTAAGTACCTTACCTACGTACTTACAAATACATACTCTTTAACCTTTGCTATTCAGCTTTCCGTGTTCAAGGAAAGAAGAAACCAGCCAATCTCAAACTGCGGTTCAGTAATCTGTTTACCTCAGACGAGGAGAACGCGTTTCCACCCCAAGGAGTCTTGGTAACCTGATCACTGAAATTATTTTGGCAATATAAATACTTTGTCATTTCTGACGTGACAATACAAAACAAAATACACATAATACTTTACATTCTACGGCCTAGTGTACATAAAGTCAGGTTAGAACTTTGAAAGTTCCTTATCAAACTGATTTAAAGGAAAAATAAAAAGTGAAAAAATGGTGAAACCTACCATTGCATTAAACAAAAATCTGGGTCTTTTGGGCAGACTTATAAGCCTCAACTGATTTCTTCACTTGTCTGAAGCAGTTCCTTCTGGTATTCAGAGACTATGGCCTGATTACGATGGGGGATGGACTTCTGTCCGTCCCTGAGATGGGGACCGCCTGCCTATTAGGCGGTGCTCCCACATCTGGCATTACAATGCGGCCTCCACCACGGCGGCCTTAAGTGCCATGTTTTCCATTGTAGTGGGTGCTGCTGGCTGCAGCACCCGCCGCAACATAAAAAATGCAAGTTTTGCATTTCCCTGCACTAACGAACTGTTCCTGCTCAAGGAGGGCCTGCAACGGGCCCCCAAAGTCCATCCCCACCAGCCTTTCCATGGTGGGTGACAATTAATAAGCATTGTCACCCACCACCTGTTAGAACTGGGGGTCTCTAGTTGACAGATGTAATCTTCTAGTCAGGGTAAGTGGGCTATACTCTCTAGATAACCCCTAATCAACCCCTTAGTAGCTTGGTGTGAGCAGACAGACCTATCCCAAAGGCAATGTGTAAAATATTTGTGCTCAGAACACACATAATACAGTGAAAACACCACAAATGGACACCACACCTGTCTAGAAAAATATAGTACCTTTCTAAACCAATCAAGACTAAAACAACAACAAATCCAGCATGCAGGTAGTAAAATACGACTTCAGACTAGTTATTTCAAAAACCGTACTTGTAGCAAACGAATAGCTCCACCTGGGGCTGTTACGACTTCATTACTGGCAACGGACCCCCCAAACAACAGTCCAATTGCAACAAAGTCTTTGGAGAATGCACGGCATCATGGAGATGAGCCATCGGTTACGAGGTTGAGGTCGGTTCACTGGCTACCACAGGGGAGGTGAGGGGTTGTGTCCGCAAGGAGGCGACTTGCCAAGTCCAGGACAGGGGAAGTCAGTTGCGTTAGCGGAAAGGTGTCGGTTCTGGTGAGGTGATGCGAAGTCCAACACGCGTGACCCCCATTTCTAACACCACCCATAATACACCCGTTTTGCCCAAAATGGAGCATAAACCCTCAAACAATAATAAATAAATAAACAAAGCGCCCCTGTGGCAACATATTGAAAACGCATGAACATTGCACGTTTTGCTCTTGAATTATATCAAACCACTAGCAACCGACTTCAATTTGACACCAAACAATAACAAAATACATAGTGGTCGATGCTCTGTCCTGGGCGTTGGTTTGGCACCTAGTTGGTTGTAATTTAGTTATAAGTACACCATTTGACATACACTCCAAAATGACGAAACTTTGCTGTAATATTATCCATGATCTCTGCCCTTCATGATGTCATAGAACATGTCATGAGTGATGTCACATGTGAGGTCATGGGCAATGCATGTCCGGAGTGCAAGTAATAGTTAGCACTGCTGGATTTCTGTGTTTTTTTTATAGTTCAAAATATTAATGTTGTCACTGAGAAATTCACCTAACTATAACATTACTTTATCCTTTGTTTTTCGAGGTGAGTTTCTCAGTGACAACATAAACGTTTCTGCCCTCCTTTTCCCAAAAATCTAATGTCTAGTCTTCAACCACCTTCAATTTTTACAACTTGCTCCATGTTTTCCAGATGGTATTCTAAGCCCTCCACTCTACTGAAATAAGCCTCATTCGCATAGCTAACTTAATAAAATCATCCTACCGCTATCATAGTCCTGGACTCTCTGCCACACTTGACACCATTAACCACCTACCTCACTTGACATTCTAAGGTCCCTAAGCTTCATAGGCTCGACATTGAACTGGTTCTTCTAACTATTTGGCTGGTCTGTGGACTGGCAATCCATCAAATCCTCTCACTCCCCCCCCCCCGCCCTAACTACCAGCTGGTGTCCACCAAGGTTCTGAGTTTGGTCCTCTCCTTTTGTTGCTTTACACCACCTCCCTTAGGGATATGATCTGCTGGTTTGTGTTTGCTAAGACATTTATGCAGACAAAACCTTTTTTCCTACTCTTTCACCTCTTCTAATGCATCAGATATTAGACTGCCTTCTTTTTCTGCATAAACCAGTCTTATATTGGCAAAAATATGAGAAATGATGTACTGTGAAAAAAGTGTGTAGTACAACATACAGGATTTTCATCATTTTTGCCAGTGTCATTAAATGTATGTTTATGGTTACTACTGAAAGTGACGGGCAGAAAAGCCTAGTATAGATGGACACTGGCACATAAATAGTGAAAGCAACCCAAGAAACTACTGTTCCTGGCGCAAGGAAAAGCAGAGCATTATCGGGTGCTTTGCAAGTTTCCAAATTGTTACTTAGTTGAGATCCTGTACGAGTCATTGTCCCAAGATCATAGCAGCAGATTAAAGATGTGTGCTGAGAGAGAAATCTGGTTCTCATATTTTCTTTCTGAAATGAATATGTCACTATGGGGGAGATTTACAAAAAAAATGTACAAAGCAGTGCAGCCCCCCGTGAGGCTTCGCTGCCTTGTGTGACAGGGAGGGCGCAGGAGAGTGCCATATCTCTTCCCCTTTCCCTTGCGTTGGCGCTGATTTCAGCTGCCGTGCACCATGCACACACCTTAGCATTGTAGGGCTAGGGTGTGTCTGTGAGTCTAGCATAGGTTTTGTACAGGAAGGATACCCTACCTGTCCAAAACACTATGCTAGGCAGGATGCTTAGCTTTTCCCACTTTGTATGCGTGCTGCATATTGCAGCAAGCATGCAAAGTCAGAAAAGCACAGAGAAATGAAAGCATTTCTCCTGTTAGTGCCTTCTTTGAAGAGGCGTTAACTTTTGGTGCAAAACCATATTTACAAATCTTTGTAAATATGGTTTTGCGTCAAAAGGCACAGGTGGTTGCACTGGAACGCCCATGTACCACCCATGGAACGCCCACTTGGCCCAAAGTAGTACAAGGTAGTGCTTTGCGCTACTTAGAGGGTGCTTTCCAACACAAGACAAGATTTGCGCTGGAAAGTAAATAGCAAAACAACATTTTGCACTGGTTAGGATCACTTTTGTGGCGCTAAACCAGCGCAAAATGTTTGTAAATATGCCCCTAATTGTTGTTATTCACTCATTTTACAAAAATGTACACCTTCTAGTGTGTGGGTGCCCTAAGGGCTCTGTCACTGGAACAAAGGTGGCATGGCCGTTTAGGTATTTCAGGTATATCAGGGAAGGGTAAAAGTTTTCAAACTTTGAATTGCGTTGTTATATGCAATACACAATAGCACAAGTTGCAAAAATATTAATCGTCTGCATTGACCATTCAACATATTCCCTATTGATCTTATTCTGCTAACACAACAAAATGAATAATCTGTTGGTGAGATGAATTGTTGTCACGGCCAAAACTGCTGACTTTGGAACTGTGGAATCCTGTTTGAGTCTCTGCAACGGTTCAAAATTCTGGGAAAATCACTTAGGGGCAGATGTATCAAGATTCCATTTGCGATTTCTAAATAGCGATTTTTAAGGAATCGCTATTTAGAAATCGCAAAATGGAATGTATGTAGAAAATCGCTATTTTTTACCGATTTCTTAGTCTTCCTTATTTGCGAATTCGCAGTTTGCAAATTAGCAAATAAGGAATAATTTCCCATTCATTCCGAGGCCCATAGGAATCATTGTGAAATTAATCTCAATTTGCGATTCGCAATTTGCTAATCGCAAATTGAGAATTATTTCAAGGGTGCAGGGGTGTCTCAAGGACACACTGCTACACTCCTGAAATGTAAATGTGTGTGCATATGGCGCACATACATGCCCGATGGACATGTGTGTGCTTCACATGCCACCTTCAAAATGCCAAATTGTGCATTTTTTAAAAGAATTCGCAAATTACCATCAACTACAAGTTGGTGGTAATTTGCGATTTCTTAACCAAAATTCGCAAATGAAAAATGCTACATACATAGCATGGCAAATAAGGAATCGCAAAGTTTTGCGATTCCTTAAATTGCGAATTTTTGATGCATGCCAAAACATGCAAAAAGACTGTTAGCGATTCGCAAACGGCTTGATACATCTAGCAGACAATCTCCCGGTGCCTCTAAAACAAATGTGTCCATCTGTAATGTAAATGGTGCTCATGTTAAGCACTCTTGTACCTTCGGGTCAAGTTTGCGATCCATAAAACTGAAAAATAGATACAAAAATAATGAGCTAAATGAGTATGCAGTTCCCTGAGTTTCATTGACTTCCCTAAGAGAACATGCGTGTAGATAACTTTCCAATAGCTTAATGTTAACCTGTGAGAACAGAGAAATACCCACTGGGTTGATGCTCCAGTTATTCGTTCTGAAGCAGGACACGGCTGAAGATGCTTAAGGGAGTTAAGGAGTTAGCAGGCTCCTTGCAGTCAAAGGTGATGGGTGCCCTTTAACCTGAGGCCGTGGGAGGAGGGGATGACAGGCTTTTCATTTTGAACAGAGCAATTACGGCACCTTGAGCGAGCTGCTCCTAAGCTTTCACATGCAAATTGACCTTGGCCTTGGAACAGCCTGACTGGTTTCACTTCATTCCTGAGAATGCATCAGGAGGGTGGTGTTTTTGCCGATTTTAAATGCATGTACAGGAACCCAATTGGAATTAATTCTTGGTAATTCCTATGAAACTTAAATGGGATTAGAAAGATTGTTTTATGTGTTCCTGAAATTGCACTTTTGCAAACTATACTGTCACAAAACAAAAGTAAAAACGCTTTCAGCTTTGTAATTCTTTTACAACTACAAATGAAAATATGCTTTCATCACATTTTAGACAGCTTCTCATTTCACATCACAGAATGAAATAAATGGCAGCTTAGATAAAGAAACATTTTTGCGCAGCAAATAACTGTTAATGAAACTATCTGAATACAATTCATTATAATTAAGAAATAATGCAATATGACCCACATGCTTCTATTTGTGTGGTTTATAACTTTGGAAAAAAGGTTGCATACAATTAAAAAGGTCATTGTATTGAGATATTCTGTTTTCTGATAGGTATGGCTCTTTAAAATCGCTATCCTCTGTGTTGCTAGATAGGATCCAATTGCTGAAGTGTGTTTAACACCTTAGCTGCGTGTAAACATTTCTCCCCAGTGCTGCGCTGTCCATTAGAACTAGTGCTGAATGGACGTTCAATGGTCGTGCGCAGCACTGGGGAGGTAGCGCTGCTGACGACCATTGGCCGTCAGCAGCACTTAAGGGGTTAATATGCTAAGTGTGTTTAAGGCTGCAGTACCACCTCCTGTCTACAGGGGCAGAGCGAGCAAAGAAAATAAACACACTTGGTGAAACACAGGTCCCCACAAGGCAATTTTTGAAAAAGTTGTAAAAATTGGCACAGAGGTTTTTGAAGTTATTTCCAATCATTTGGAAGACATTACCTTGTGGGGACTTGGGTTCAGGTCCCCACAGTGCAATCAAGTCCCCACAGCGTGAGTGTGTTATCATACTCAAGTCCCCACAAGGATAGTAACACAAACACTCACACACACAACCCCACACACAACAACCACACACACTCACACACACACACACAACCACACACACGCAACCCCACAAACACACAACCACACCCCAGGGTAGCAAAATATAGCATAGCAAAACAAAACATAGCATAGCATAACATAACAAAACATAGTATAGCATAACGAAACACAAAAAACATAGCATAACAAAACACAACATAGCATAGCACAACAAAACATAGCATAGCACAACAAAACATAGCATAACAAAGCATAGCATAACAAAACATAGCATAACAAAACACAACAAAGCATAGCATAACAAAACATAGCAAAACACAACAAAGCATAGCATAGCTTAACAACACACAACATATCATAGCATACCAAAACATAGCATATCAAGCACAACACAGCATAGCATAACAAAACATAGCAAAACAAAGCATAGCATAATACAACACAACAAAACATAGCATAGCATAACAAAGCATAGCATAACAAAACATAGCAAAGCGTAGCATAGCAAAACATAGCATAGTCAAACAGCATAGCAGAACATAGCATAGCATAATAAATCAAAGCATACGATAGCAAAACATAGCATAGCAAAACAAAACATAGGATAGCAAAACAAAACATAGCATAGCAAAACACAAAACTTAGCATAGCTTAACAAAACGCAACATATAGCATAGCAAAACATAGCTTAGCATATCAAACACAACAAAACATAGCATAATAAGACATAGCATAACAAAGCATAGCATAGCAAAACATAGCATAGTAAAACATAGCATAACAAAACAAAACATAGGATAGCAAAACAAAACATAGCATACAGCATCACTCAGCACCACCACAGCATCACTCAGGGGCACCACAACATCACTATGCTCTTCCACAGCATCACTGAACCCCACTGCATCACTTGTCGCCACCACAACATCACTCAGCGCCACCACAGCATCAATCTGTGCAACCATTCAACAACAACTGGTTCAAATATGTTCTCTCAATGTTTCAAGCTTTATGACAAATGTCACAAAAAGATGTTAATATTTCACTTCTGTTCTTGGATTTTCGTCACAATAAAATACACTGAAAATTATCTTCACAAAAGTTATTTACAAAAGTTTAAGCTATTGCCATTATCAATTACAATAACTTTTATTTAAGTATACAATATTTAAAAAAATTAAAAGCCATTGTTATTTGTAATATCAATACATGTAAGTCACGTAAATACAACACATATTGTATTACAAATGCTATAGGTGTCACATTTGTGAAAGTTATAACTCTTGGCATTGTAAATAACAATGCTACTAATTTCGCTATTTTCAAAACCAACACATAAATAAAAAATGTGTCATTTACAATACCAATAGCTCAAACGTTCCTAATGCGAGACCTATTGCATTGCAAATGCTTGTTTCCATTGCTGCTTGTGCTGCCCCTTGCAGCACAAGCCGCAATGGAAAAAATGCAGAGTTTAAACATTGCTGCACCGTGTGGCAGGCACCCCATGGTGCCTGCCTACCACACGGTGCAGGGATGTTTAGGGGCACCACAGGTGCCCCCCAGGCCCATAGCAAGAGTATGGGGGGCCTGCTAGAGGCCCCCAAAGTCACTTTCTGCTTGCCTTTTCATGGCAGACCGCCATGAAAGGGCAGGTGGAAAGAGAATCGTGATCCTGTCGGCAGAGCCGAGGTTGGCTCCTCTGCAGTTCGAGGATTACATTCCGGACCGCCTCCGCAATGCGCTCTGAGAGCCCGCCGGAAGCGCGGCTGTATTTTTCCATGGGTTTTTCTCCAGCCCCCAGTATCATAATACGGCGGTCGGACGGAAATCTCTGATGTCTGGCGGGAAAGCCTTCGACGAGCTGTCGAATAGCTTTCTTCCCAATATCATAATGAGGCCCTAAGTTGTTCTGCATTCCGAGGTTGTCAGTTTTTCCTTGGCCCCTGTTTCGTATTGGCAAATTTTTGTGTCTGAATAAACACAGTTCAAACTAGGCAATGGTCAGCTTCTATGATCACTACAGACTGGCGACCAGTGGGTCCTCACGCTGAGACAGCTCCCCAAGGGAAGCAAGTAAGGTTTTAAACCTTGTAGATTAATGACAATTTATGCACATCACTAAAAGTGGAAACAGCAGGGGCCTGAATGGTTCAAGATAAGGTGCCACTGGACTTTGGATACAAAGCAAAAGGAACATCTGTTGTGTGTGACAGAGTACCCATTTGCCAAACTGTTAAGTAAGGCCCTTAGTTCGGTACTGTAGACTAGTGTTGGAACAGTATCACTATCCGTAAAACATTAAGTGTATCGGTGGGCATGCACGAGTTAAAAATGGCAAGTTAAAGACAATTATACCTGAATTGGCATGTGATCTCAGGCGTCTGTTGCCAAGCTGTGTATTTGGCATGCTGGCTGCTGGCGCTGCAACAACTTCCTCAGTGAACAGATGGCACAAACCAGTATACTCATCAGCCAATTGGTTCCACACCACATGGAATACACAAGCTTTCCTCTTACCAAAAACAGTAATTCTGTGTGAGGACTGGAGGCTCCGATTATGCTTCTCAATCTTTACACCAATTTTTCAGGACCCAATAAAATATAGTTAAAATAGTACATTTAATTTCCCATAAAACCAACCACCAATCAGAGCACATGTCTCCCTTCATCAACCATAGGCACTTAAAACTCCTCCTCTTTCTTTGCTACTGCAGCCGAAAGTTTCACTTCAGGTTTTCAAAATATTTTTCTCTGTTGCTATTGTGTATTTCAGGCTTTGAACCTCCTTTTTCCTCACATCTGCTGTTGCTTCCCACTGCGGGGCTCTTTCAGGCCTCACACTAGGCGAGACCCCCAGACTGCTGGGAATTCTTTCTTTTTTTGATCTTAATTCGATCACTTAAAAATAGATCATAAAAGACACAACGTAACACATACATTCATGATTAAATGTGGCATAGGTAAATGAATACATGTCAAAAGGGCATTTAAAAAATGAGGACTTGATAAAAACCAATTATCAATCATATGAATCTATAAAAACACGTATTTAAACATCATTGGATTACCCAATTGTAAAGCACATTTAAAAAAGAGCCTACTGCTAGGCATATATCAAAGCAATCTAACTGCTGCAAGTACATTAATGACACACTACAACTGCTAAATTTGGATTTGCGTAGCACAGGCAATAAATAATGTTTAGTAAGCGGAAGATTTGTAAAAGAAAACAAAATACAACAGAGTCTGGGGAAACACCTCATTATATGTGGATATGCATATATTAGATGGAGCAAACTGTAGTTTTGGAAAGCACAGTAGCCACCTAATTGAGCCAAGCCTAAACCAGGACAACAGCGTGTGTCCCAAGTACCCTGAACCGGGCTCAAATAAGGTGCCACCCGCTGCGTGGTTTGTAGAGTACAGGATTACCTGAGGGGTTTATTAGTTCTATGTCCTATGGCAAGAGTTGTCTCCCTAATATATTTAAGCCAGGGAATTCTATTTCCATACAAGCAGGAAAGACAATCTGAAACTATTTCTCTATTTAGCCAAGTTTCCTATCAAGGAAGTGACAAAATAATGGAGCCAACGGCATGCCAAAAAAGATTTTTCCTATTCCCAACACGTTGTGCCCAAGTACACGGACTGTCATACATCAAGCCAAGGTATGGGAACTGGCTCACTTTCTTGATTACTCTTCCCTCAAAGCTCAAACAACTGTTTTAAAATTTTTGGGCCTGCAAATCATAATTAAAAAAATTGCAGATTGATTCCCAGTTATAGCTGCTTCATGAACAAGACAAAAGTGGAAACTAATGTCTTTATTAAGTTTGCTGTCCTGGCAAGCAACACGGCATCATCTGCATACAAAAGTGCTGGTAAATGTTTTTTATTGACCATCGAGATGTCAGATCCCAAGTTCATTAATGGAGCTTCTAAACCATTTATGTACAGCAAAAATGGGATAGGTGCCAGCACACATCCCAGACAAACTCACTCAACTGAGAAAGAAGTGGAACACTCTACTCTATCCCCATACCTCACAGAAGCAAACAAATTCAGGTGGAGGAATCACAAAAAAAGCTACCAACTACTCCTCGAGTCCTAGGGAAGCTACACCTTCCCAGAGCTTAGATCTGTTTACACAGTCGACAGCACTTGATAGATCTATGTATGCCAAGTGAATAGAACTGCTCTTGGCAAACTTGTACTTAATCACCAAGAGTGTAAATTTAGATCTTGTTCTATAATGCCTATGCCTTTTCTAAAGCCGTATTGGACCTGTGAGAGAATGTTCTTTTCCGTAGACCGAAGGAACAGTCTATACAATAATATTCTCCCAATAATTTTAGTGGCGGAATCAAGAAGGGGAATTGGACAATAGCAGTTTGGATCCTGCGCATTTACCTTTTCAAAAACGGACACAATTATAGATGAGCAACAAGATGATGGAATGCCAGCCTTGCACGCAGCGTTTATGACATTACTAAGCAAAGGAGCCCAGAACCTTGTCCATTGGGAACCATCGGGCCTGGGTGCCTTTTTGGAAGGGCTACTAAGAATAGCCTAAAAAACTTCCCCAGAGGAGAACTGAATATTCGGGAGCAGTGCACATTCAACCATCCTGGTCTCTTGGGCAGAGGCATTAGAACAATAGATTCCATTAAAATGGCATTCCTCTGGACCTATGTGAGTACTCATTTTGTTAGGTATAGAGCCTGGGAAATCAATAGCACACACTGCCTTCCAAAAAGCCTGAGAGTCCTCGGCTTGGCAGTATGCCCCTGTGCTTGCCATGCCACTGGATTCAAATTATTCTGGCTGATGGGGGGTGGGGGGAGGTGATACCTGAAACCAGTCATAGGATGCTAGTTTCCGTTTTGGGGAGGACCTGGCCTGACAGTTCGGGCTGGACTGTCCCATGGGAAGCAGGGTCAAGACTGATTTGCATATGGCTGGCACCAGACTAGAATGGTGTGGTGAGCAAAAAAACAATGGATTTAGGCACACATCTTTGTGCAGGGGATGAATATTTGACATTGTTCATCCTTCCATCCATTAATTGTTCTTTTTGCATTTGTCGCCCTGAGTAGGACGGGTATGCCCATACCTGGGTCCCATGTTCACCATGCCACTGAAGTCAAGCTATCCTGGCTGATGAGGGGTGATACCCCGAAACCAGTCCTAGGATGCTTGTTTTCAGCCTGGGTATGACCTGGCGTGGCAGTTTGAGTTGAACTGTTCCTTTGGGAGCAGGCACAGGACGGATTTGCATATGGCTGGGTCCAGACTGGAATGGCATGGGGAGCAAAGAAAACTATGAATTTAGGCTTAGATTGCTGTACTGGGGTGAATGTTTGACATTGTTCAGCATTCTGTCCATCAATTGTTCTTTTGCATGTGTCGCCCTAAGTGGGAGGTGTAAGCCCAGAAGTTGGTCCTGTGCTCGCCATGCCGCTGAAGTATAGGTATCCTGGCTGATGAGGGGCGATACTCCGAAACCGTTCATGGGATGCTTGTTTCCAGTCTGGGGCGGACCTGGCCTGGCAGTTCGGGCTGGACTGTTCCCATGGGGAGCTGGGTCAAGACTGATTTGCATATGGCTGGGTCCAATCTAGAATGGCATGGTGAGCAAAACAAAATTGATGAATTTAGGCCCAGATCTCTGTACTGGGGTGAATGTTTGATATTGTTCAGTATTCTGCCGTTCAAATATTCTTTTTACAGATAACTTCATACAGGAACCTGTTAATAAAGAACTGGCATGTGCCCTTCAGCCTTTCATGACACAACTGCCAAAGATTGCAGAACTGGGCCCATTGTGTCCCCTCGATTCCTTGAAAGCCACACAGACTCCCGTAAAGGTCAGTCACAAGAGGATGCTGGCAAATTACCTCGTTCTTATGCCTTTGCCAAGTTGTCAAAGTCCTTCATGGCAGACCGTGGTTACACTGATCTTCTGGAAGTTGAGTCATTGCTTCCACTTCAACAGCCCTTAGTAATGTCCCTGATGAATCATCCGATCAATCAGATCACTTTGAGGCCCAATCTCTTTCTTGTGAGAAGCCAGGCTTGAGACCTACTGTCCTTTGAACCTAGTTGAATTGTACACCTGCACTCCTCCGAAGGCCTCTCTCGGCCTAAGGTAGCTGAGTACATACATTGCTGCTTGCAGAAGGGCTTCTATATGGACGTGCCTAAACAGACTCTGTGTAGGATTCCTGCGCCCAGCCCTTGAAAGTAAGGTGGTGGACGGTCCAGGTATATGAATACCTTTTTAAAAAAGTTATTGAGGGATCCTACGAAGGGTATTGAAAGGGCCTGGATATCCTGTCAAGACCGAATGCTATATATCTCCGGTCCACTCGCTAAGATCCACGAACTAGCAATGGAGGCCAAGGCATCGGGTAATCCAATTGACCAAAACACCATGGTGGGCTGGGCCTAGAAACCTATATGTCAGTTGTGTAATGCCAACTGTGCGGTTTCCATTGAACGGAGGAAATTCATTTTGATGCATCTATAACCCAAGTTACCTGAACTGGCATCTACAGAGGTTCTGCACTATTGCTAATGGCCTTCTGTTCGGCTACTCGTTTGTTAAAGATCTGGGTAAATTTGTCAACACGTACTGCCTTAGATAAAGTTCATGCGTCAATGAAAAAAGTGTTCCATGCTGGCCTTTTGCAATAGCTTGCCAATATCGGGGATGATCGCCAGGCTGGTCGTTACTCCAAAGTCCTCATCGAACCTTAGCCAGTCGCCGGCGAGGTGGCTGACAAGTCAACCGAAAATCATTACTAGAATCCATATAAAATAAGTTCTTACATGATTGCAAATTGGTTCCCACCCATTTCTTTTCACAAGTGAATATTGGAAACCACACACGGTGGACATTTGATGATTACTGTTATCAGAAGGGTCAGAAATTACTATTGGTGGCCAGGTATGGATGTTGATGTGAACTTGGTGGTCAGAGGTTGCTTGAGGTGCAACGTCAGTGACAATATGCGTTGATGGATCATTTTACTAGATGGGTGAAAATATCCACCCCGTTATGGTGCCCACAACAAGATGTGTCATCAAGTTTCTCTAGGAGGTTTTTATGAGGGAGGGCATGCCAGAGGAAAATCTCACTGATAATGGAGTGCTGTTTGTTTTATCTGAAATAAAAGACATCCTGGTTAGGGCTGCGTTTCGGCATACTGAAGCTGTGCTCAGTCACCCTCAGACCAATGAAAAAGTAGAGCAGTTTAACAAGGTGTTAATAGAGTCTGTCCAGGCATCATACAGGTACAACATGGAAGGCTGGAAGGCTGTCATGGGTCTGGTATGTTCATATTGCTGCGCTCCACATTTCCACCTACTAGTTTTGTTTTGAATTGAGGTGTGAATTAAATGTTTTATATTGAGTTGTGCCTGTTTTGGGTGGTGAAGATGTTTGAAAGAGAGGAGAGTGTCAATGGCTCTTGGAAGCATAACAGGCTAACTTCAGATATGGTGAGCGGGAAAAGTCTTTCACAAAGTGAATTGAAAGCTGAAGGGTGGGCTGAAAGTTAGAGATTGGGTAAGGATAATGAATCCTGTCTTGGTCAAAAATGCTTATATCAAAGTTCAGCGAACCACAATGGATGCTTGAGATGCAGGGGAACTTATTGAAATTGTTGTATGGTTGTTGGTGGAATGTTTCATGGGTGGTATTGTGCGCTGGAAAAAGCATTGGAGGTGTGTCTTTTTGGGGTGAATGTGATGCATTTATCAGTGGTGGGCATGTCGAAGAAGTGCAGGTTGTAGATCGTTGAGATCTGATGTGGGTTCTGCATCATGATTTGTGCAGCAAGGTGTCAGCAGGAGTTTACACCCCCAAAATAGAATCTTGCAGGTTGCGAGACTGTTGTTTGTTAAGGCATCCTTTGCTCTCTGTTACTCATCTTCCCTTGTGCTGGACCCCTGCTATGGTTGTTTCTTTATTTGTGTTGATAACATTTTTCTTATTTTCCTCATTTGTATCAATAGTTTTGTTGATCTTTGTTTTTACAGTTTTGTTGATCTATATTATTTTTAGTACTATTAGTTTAGCCAACCAAAGGGAAGATGTGGTGGTCTCTGGTGTTCAATGATGCAGAGCAGATATCAGATTGTTGTGATGGCTCATGCAACACTGTGTTGCGCTGCATTCAGGAGCATCAGTTGTTACTGGGCCCCTGCTTTATATAGACATTCTTTTGCGTCTCTATAAATATGGCTCAACTTCCTTGATCACTGTTTCTGCTCGTGCCCTGGCCCTGTGTTTACTGTTTACAGGAGTGGATGGCAGGAGAGGGTGGGGGGCATAGAAAGGAAAGCAGCTCAGTCAGGCCCCAGGAAGGCAGGGGACTGAAGCGCAGAATTCAGAGGCGCCCTACCGGTAGTAATTAAAATTAACAAGCATTTGCAATGCAATAGGTCTCGAATTTACGCAAGTTTGAGCTATTGACATTGCAAATAACAATGCCTTTTATATTTGTTTTCGTTTTAAAAACATAAATAAAAGGCATTGTCATTTACCATGCCAATAGCTTTGACTAGTGTAACTAAAAGACCTATTGCATTGCAAATGCTTGTTTTTTTTAGAGCGCTTTACTTAAGTCCAGTCGCGCTACTACACAAAGCCCTCCTTTCTGCTAGGAACAGGGAGATCAAGGGTTTTTCTTTTTTTGGGGGAAACTGGATGTCTCGCGTCATAGCCCTCGGCTCGGAAAAGGGCCCGCAGTTTTGCAAGCGACCACCCTAGTCGTGAGGCAAAGTCCTCTCCTTACGAGAGATTTTTCCTGTCCCCTGGCAAGCCAAGACTCTGACCTCGTTTCAGATAGAGCTTTTTATTTTGTTACTTTTTGACCACTTCCAGCGTCTATCCTTGGCCTATCCCCGCCTTTGTTGTGGATCAAAATAGGGGCGTCCACACAGAGTTTAGTGAGTAGGGGGTGGGGTGACTCAGGTGTAGTCGAAAGACGGAGATATTAACCGGTAACCTAGCACTCGTATGCTTGCGTTAGGTACCATGCTGACTGGAGTCACCGCCGGCAGTGCACCATAGGGCCAACTGTGTCAAGAAAACTCTCACCTGAAATCCTTTTGGTTCCTTTTCGTGATGTTGCTTGTTCCTTACTCTCTTGAAACCAGCGAGAAAATGAATGACTCGCTGTTTCCAAATTACCCCCAAGGGAAGGGGGGAATGGGATGAAAGAAAAAGAGACAAACACTGCCGGACGTCAGGAATACTTCTTGTGGATATCTCTCAGGGAAGTGAGAATGCCGGGTCTTGTCTTGACCAGGATTATGGTGCCCTAGAAGAAACAATGTAATACTAAGAACTTCCCAGTCTTTTGGATACTCAATAATTGCAACTCTATATATCCAATTATTAACATACCATATTAATTGACCAGGACTCCTGTTTTTTCTTGCTATGCATTCATGGAGTTTTCCCACAGTATTCTTTGATCTGACTTTCTAGAATACACACATATTAAGCCTTTTAAAACTATATCACATTATTGTTACTGTTCACAACTTATCATATGAAACAAAGAATTCTGTACCTTTAAATATGCTTATCTCGGGCTTCAAAAGGGGGTTCTGCAATGATAAATAAAAAAAAACAATGCAAAACAATACAGCATATATTTTGCTTATGTGTTCACTCACTCAGTAAAATAACAAATGGCTTCTTTAGCCTTTCTTAAGTTTTCCACAATACAGCCTTGCAGTTTCCTCTGTTCTGTATTAAATGAATTCCAAAGTCTTAAAGTAGCAAGCAAGCGCTTGAATAAGTTCTGGGGCACTCGAGTATGAAGAGAAATCTAATTACGAAGAGCGCTCTCAGGCTTGAATTATTATTTCTGCGAAATGCACTCAGCGTTAAAAAATGTTCAGCAATATTGCCTCCTTGAAACATTCGTGAATATAATCATGACCGTGCCGAGTTCAATCCTGTTGAAATAATAAATAGCGCAAGTTAAAGCTTACAGGAGAAATGCTGCTTTAACTTCTGGACAAATAAAAACTCACGATGTCTTGCCAGCAACGATGTGTTAATTTTTTTCCTTTCATTTCACAGGAAGCTGAAGGAGAACCTCGGACAGAAGTCCAGCGAAGGAGGAGGTCGTCTGAGATCAACAGGAGAGCTCCTGGCGAGCGAGGATGCCAGACGGATGCCTGCCTGCTGATTGAATCCCAAGGCGACACGGAAATCAGGTAAGAATAGCATTTGAAGAAGCAAAGCACTGAGGGGATGACGGGAGGGGTTTAAATAGACTCCTGGGCTCCGATCTCATTCTGGGCACATGTTTTATCACGCGTCCAGATTGGCAGTTTGGAAATGCCCAAAAACGTGAGCAACCATAAGTTTTAATAGAGTATTTCTGAAGCAAGTACTTAACAAGCATTGGCCACAGCAAAAGAAGCAAGGATGTACAAGCATTGGCTATTGCGAAATAATATATCAGTTACAGAGGTATTTAGATAACATGTGTTATTGTTGGGTATTTAACAAAGTTGACTAAGTATCTTTTATGGTTCAACATATTTGTTTAACATCTCTCTGAAAGAAAATTAGTCACAAGATGATCTTTTCATGACAAACTGAGCATATTTCGTTTTTTTTCTTTTTAGGGCCCCTACTGACCCCTTCCTGAGTCTTTTCTATCTGTCTGGCACAACAGCACATACAAAGGCATGCAAGATAACCCGGCTCGCAGTTCTTACCCAGGCCTTTTAGTCTTTTGTGGACTTTAACTGCTCATCACGTTGCTACGCCGGTAGACGCATTAAGCTAAGAACGCATGTGTTTCAGCTTCCGCATGCTTATTTTGATTACCATAAATTTTTAATTGCCCTTTCACAAGGGAGCTTGTGAAGTGCGAGATAGGTTATGGTAGACGCCTTCTACAGTGTCTTTCTTCGGTAACCAGTAATAGCCCTTCCTGTGGGTTTATTCATTTCTTTTTTTTTGCAGATCTATACAGCGGAAACGTGACCCAAAGGTATTGGCGCGCTTCGCATGGGCACCCTTTGACGTCACACACAGCACTTTCCTACTGTTTTGGTAGGCGGGAGGTTGTGCGGTATGCCCCGGATCACAGGATGGTAGTCAACCTGAGGCTCGACCTTCGTTTCCCTGCTTTAAAGTCAGAAGCAATTGCCGTGAGACCACGTGAACAGCAACAGCAGCATGAAACTGTACCTGATTTTTGTATTTTGTGCCCTCCTCGGAATGCTCCTCCCCAACCCAGCGCACTGCACCATTTTCGGCCATAAAACGCCATCAACACACTATCATTCTTTTTTTTTTTTGCCATAGCCATGAAACGTAACCGCAGGCACAGCATTTTAACAAACACATGTTCACATATTACCTCATACTGTTTCTCACTTGCACTGAAAGGGGGGTGTCCTGCGCAATGTTTAGTTAAACGTACGGTACTCTGCTCTTCCAAGCCGCAGACTCGAACTTATCACTCAGAACCTATTGACTCAGAACAGGGATACTGTCAGCCCACCTGTTCCCTGGCCCGTCATCAAGCCTTCGAGACCCAGACCTGAGTTCTTTGATCGTTCCTGCATCAACCTGGCTCAAGCCCTGTTAGGGCAGGTGTCGACGCGAAGGCTGCCTGGTGGGGATGAGCTGCAGGCCACGGCAGTGAGTGGGGGCGTGAGGGGGGACTGTGTTAGGAGACTGCCTGAAGGTCCTGTGTTGCGCTGCTGGCATGCACGAGCAGAATCTCCAGTCAGGATGGGCGGGGCCTATGGGTGATAGGGCAGAAACCAACCCCGCTTCCAAAGAAGCGGGACACAAAAGCAACAATAGATCCCGCCAAGGCGAAGCAGCGCATGCGCTGCACCGCAGGCGAGACCTAAAAATTAGCTCTTCTGTAGCAAGTGTGAAGTCTCAGTGCCAGGAGGGCAGGTGAAGCAGTGACCCTCGTTGCTGTCCTTACTGCTAACTCTCAAACTCTCAGCTGTATGTACCCACTGCTGCTAACACTGCTGCCATTAGGAGCCTTGTTGTGATCACCGATACTGATGTAGCTCAGATTTTATCTGGAGTAAGGCATTGCTTTATTTTTGTGTTTCAGACAGACTGCATTTAAAATGACACGCAGATTTTGGTGCAAGTGAAAACACATGACATATGAAATGAGGCCTAGTCAAATGCTTTTTAAAAGGGGCACTTTTGGTGCATTTAAAATGAAAGACATGAAATGAAGCTTGGTAAATGCTTTCAGTCTGAAATGCTTGTGCTGAATTAACATTTTTTTGAGGAGTAGAGAAAACTTGTGATTTCAGTGGCCTTTTTAGCTTTGAAGATAATCATGGAATGCGTTCTCTCTACCTAGCTCCTGTTCCTTGTAATCTACACTCCCTGTTCCTATCTTAAGATACTTTGGTTTTGTTGCATATTTAGACAACGCATATTCAGTTCATAACACATCTTCTTATAATGTATATTAATTAACCATGCACCAACACTACACGTGGGGCAAAACGCATTTTGCATGAAAAGCTATCTAAAACATTAGCGCATGTTGCTATGAGTATGTATTAACTGTGCGCTTTGAAAATATGCACTGGTGCATGTTTATGCTACGTTGTACATTGCACATTTTTGCATGTTGTGCACAAATGATAGAAAAGCTGCTTTAAACTAATAGCTTTTTCTAGGTAATAACTAATACAGGGTATAAGTATGGGGGATGTAAACATAATGGGTTTTATTTTCATAAATTAATACTCTTTTATGTTTGTTTTTGGGCCCACCATAAAATGGCTGCCTACGAATCCAGCATGGCTGAGAATTGTGCTGAAATGAGACGCATGCGCAGAACCAGCAAAGTCAGAAGCAATTGCCGTGAGACCACGTGAATAGCAACAGCAGCATGAAACTGTACCTGATTTTTGTATTTTGTGCCCTCCTCGGAATGCTCCTCCCCAACCCAATGGGTCAAGGCCACAGTGAACTGTACATTCTTGTTATCGTGCCAATGTACCAGTGTTTGTGGAAAGTATAATTCCTGCGTGCGATGTGAGAGAAAGAAGGAAATGGACTGATACATTTTTCTGCATTAATTTTGCACATTTGTATAATTATTGATGGTGAAACATAAGACTGTATTAAGCATTAATGTTTCCTTTGTTAAAACTGGTATTGGTTGGATTTGCCAATGAGAACAGGGTGGTGAGACCCTCATGTCATCTATGCTAACCAATCACAGTATGAGTTTCTACAGAAACAGCAACATTATTAGTGTAGTCTACCAAGAATTAGGGTATAAATAATGACCCCTTAAGGGGTGTGTAGGGGGCCTTAGTCTAAGAGGGAGGAGAGGAGAAGATCAGACATCATATGGGTTAGGTATGCGAACGTCGCGGGTGCAGCCTGGGAGGGGATTGCGTCCGAGAGACAGAGGGAGTTGGGGGTTCTTGCTCATATTTTTTCAGAGAAGTCCTTGCACATCACATTTTTGGCAAGGCAGATCACATTCCTCCTTGGTCTTGTGAAGGGCGGGCAGCCTCCCTGAGGAGCAGACCAAGGCAGAGAATGCAGCTGATGGGAACATGTTTAGATTTAGATACTAAAACTCTACGTTTATGCTTTGACTAATTAACTAGTTTTGAAAAGATGTATTTGTCTTATGCATTTATTTCTCTTTATGGGAGATTTTTGCCAATTATTAATTATTGATTAGCCTTGCATAATTCACTCTTGAATTATATTTTCATGAACTCTTTAAAGAATTCTGACTGACAGTTGATGCCTCATTCCCTTCATTTATGGAATGCTTTGTATGCAACCTATATGTTCTGTATTAATTCTAATTTTCTTGTTCTCCTAATTCTGTAACCGGATTGATATTTGACTAATGAATAAAGGGTCAGAGAACCTTCACTTTGTACTACAAAATAAAACCCTTTAAAAATTACTCACAACTCTCTTTATTGGCTTAAATAAGAATAGTATTTTCGTTTTTCATGTTTATGTAGTCTCCTGAAGGTAATACACGGTGTCAAGGGTCCAACACCTTTTCAGCGGTAAAATAGAGGTTAATGAGGTTTTGCATTGAGAAATTACCGTGAAATTACCGCTGGACCAATACCCCCAGTGGGATGTACCCATTACTAACACTGCAGCTAATATATTAAAACCGTTGGCTACTATCCTCACTGCTAACACTAATACTCTGTCGTCATCAGCTCCATGCTGCTAACACAGATTTTTTGTTGTTGAATATAGAACTAGGAAAAAGAGCACAAACCATACATGTTGTTTATTTCTCCCCATATTATATGAGCAATGTCGCTACTTTATTTTAAAAGATAATCTGCTCACTAATGTGTGAATGTATGTGTGTTATTTATATGCAGTCATTTCAGCTGCATTTCACTTCCTAATCAGACACAGTGGCGGGTGTTTTCGTTGCTTGCATTATGGCCCGCTGCACCTTTGCTACGCCACTGTCATATTACCTGCAAGGTGGGTGAGGGATGTGAATGTCATTGACAGTACGCTAGGAGAGGTGGCTGTTGTAGGACGTGTCGTCATGAAACTAGGGTAAGGTGCCGGTGGGAGGGTCAGTCAGGTGGGCTCTCGCATAAAGTTTAGGGTTAAATGGTACATAGGGCCTGGGCGATTGAATGGTGAAATTGTTCAGAGGTGGTGAATGTGCAAGTCTACCTTTAAAAAAGAGGCAGACGTGCGTATTGGAGCCGCAGATAGCTTGCCCTGGGCTCCCTTTGGCTGGAAGCCTGTCCTCGGGTCGGGGAGATGCGCTACTGTGCCTCCCGGCTGACTGAAGCTTGCCCTAGGGTCAAGGACTCCCTCCAGAGGCCGAAATCTGAAGCCTGCCCTCGGGTCAGGGAGATGCGCTTATGCGCCACCCCCCTCCCGGGGTCGAGGTCTGAAGCCTGCCCTAGGGTCAAGGCCTTCCTCCAGAGGCAGAGGTCTGAAGCCTGCCCTCGGGTCAGGGAGATGCGCTTCCCTCCAGAGGCCTGAAGCTTGCCTCGGGTCAGAGGCTCCCTCCCGAGGCCGGAAGCTTGCCCTCGGGTCTGAGCCTCCCTCCCGGGCTGAGGTCTGAAGCCTGCCCTTAGGTCAAGGTCTCCCTCCAGAGGCCGAGGTCTGAAGATTGCCCTCGGGTTAGGGAGATGCGCCTCCCTCCAGAGGCCTGAAGCCTCTGGTCAGAGGCTCCCTCCCGAGGCCGGAAGCTTGCCTCAACAGAACATAACGTGTATTTGCACGTTCACCACTACAAGCATCTTGGCGCTGAATAACAGATGTTTGTTGTTACCAAACTCAATGGTACTCATTTTTTAGACCTCACATGGATGAAAGGCTGAGTGGATCCGCCGGGATTTAAACCTGTGACCAGGGCACAAGTCGTAATTGCGAAAGGTGCTGAGCTTCTCATCCCGGAGAGGCCAAAAAGTGAAGTCCAGCTGTTTGGCCCTGGTAAAATAAGTGGGGGGACGCCGTCCACCCGCGTTGTACCCCGACTCGAGCCCTGCCTGTGACCATGAGGTCGAACACAGGCCCCTGCTGTAGACTCATTTGTCTACTGAGCCACCAGACCAGGCATTAGACCTCGGGTCAGAGCCTCCCTCCCGGGCCGAGGTCTGAAGCCTGCCCTGGGGTCAAGGCCTCCCTCCAGAGGCCGAGGTCTGAAGCCTGCCCTCGGTTCAGGAACTCCCTCCAGAGGTCTGAAGCCTACCCTCGGTTCTAGGCCTCCCTCCAGAGGCCGAGGTCTGAAGCCTGCCCTCGGGTCAGGGCCTCCCTTCCGAGGTCTGAAGCCTGCCCTCGGGTAGCGGAGATGCGCCTCCCTCCAGACGCCTGAAGCTTGCCCTCGGGTCAGAGCCTCCCTCTCGGGCCGAGGTCTGAAGCCTGCCCTCGTCAGGGCCTCCCTTCCGAGGTCTGAAGCCTGCCCTCGGGTCAGGGCCCCCCTTCAGAGGCCGAGGTCTGCAGCCTGCCCTCGGGTCAGGGCCTCCCTTCCGAGGTCTGAAGCCTGCCCTCGGGTCAGGGCCTCCCTTCCGAGGTCTGAAGCCTGCCCTCGGGTCAGGGACCCCCTTCAGAGGCCGAGGTCTGCAGCCTGCCCTCGGGTCGCGGAGATGCGCCTCCCTCCAGACGCCTGAAGCTTGCCCTCGGGTCAGAGCCTCCCTCTCGGGCCGAGGTCTGAAGCCTGCCCTCGTCAGGGCCTCCCTTCCGAGGTCTGAAGCCTGCCCTCGGGTAGCGGAGATGCGCCTCCCTCCAGACGCCTGAAGCTTGCCCTCGGGTCAGAGCCTCCCTCTCGGGCCGAGGTCTGAAGCCTGCCCTCGTCAGGGCCTCCCTTCCGAGGTCTGAAGCCTGCCCTCGGGTCAGGGCCCCCCTTCAGAGGCCGAGGTCTGCAGCCTGCCCTCGGGTCAGGGCCTCCCTTCCGAGGTCTGAAGCCTGCCCTCGGGTCAGGGCCTCCCTTCCGAGGTCTGAAGCCTGCCCTCGGGTCAGGGACCCCCTTCAGAGGCCGAGGTCTGCAGCCTGCCCTCGGGTCGCGGAGATGCGCCTCCCTCCAGACGCCTGAAGCTTGCCCTCTGGTCAGAGCCTCCCTCTCGGGCCGAGGTCTGAAGCCTGCCCTCGGGTCAGGGCCCCCGTCCAAAGGCTGAGGTCTGAGGCCTGCCCTCGGGTCAGGGCCCCCCTCCAGAGGCTGAGGTCTGACGCCTGCCCTCGGATGCGCTGCTGCGCCTCCCTCCAGGCGCGGAGCTCGGGACTAGACCGCTGGCAGCGCTCCAGAGTGTCCCTCTGCGCAGGCGTGCGGGCTGCACATGCGCAGTTGGCGGGCGCCAGGACTGAGCGGATACACCGAATACGTTCTTCCCAAGCCCGGCCAGGAGAGCGGAGGGACGAGTGCGTGCTACTGCTGCGGCGCGTGCGGGGCGCAGCACGTGAGTCACGCTCATGCTTTTTATTTTTTATTTTAAAATACATGCACTTACTGCGTGCGGCCGGGTGATGGGTTTGCCCGGGCAGGGGGCATCTTTTCATCGCTGCTACCAGGTGGACATAGATCAGGTGCCACAACCCCTGTAGCGTCAGTTTTATAGTCAGTGGGATGCATTCTGGGATTTGTAGTTTACCAGATCCTATTCTGGGTGCACTTCAGTTAGTTACAACTGTTACTTGGTGTGTAGCTCATGTCTAACGAGGAGGACCTTTGACCCCCCCATTTTATTAACCTCCACATGCAAGAGACCATTGTATTCTGCCCGAACAGCTTCCCGTGCCGTTGAAACAGCTGCGGTGGTTCAGAAGTACCCCCTTCAAATGCAGGGCAGTGGGAGGTGGGCACTCCCACCTTCCGCCGCCCTCCCCATGACTTTATAAGGTGTAAATGTTTGACCACACCCTCCACCCCTTTATTCCTCCACCCCTGTTCGGGGAGTGCGGTTCTCTTTGTGCACTGTGTTCTGTTATATTTATTTAGAAGACAGCACGTACACCAAATGTTTCATGGCGCTAAACAAACGTGGGTAAATACCGAGGGAATTGAAAGTCCAATTAAGAGAAGAGCGGTCAGCCTACCCAGCATAAAAACACCTTGTTTGAATAGCCATGTTTTTTTTAATGATGTAAAGGAATAAAGATCAAGTTATGGACGAAGATGTAGTTGAGAGTTCCACTTCATCGGAGTCAAAACTAAGGGGCAGATTTATGAGGCCCTTGCGCCACGTTTACGCCGCTGTTGCGTCACGCAAGGCGGCGTAAACGTGGCGCATCCCTACGAACGATTTACAACGTGACGCATCTAGGCAGATGCGTCACGTTGTAAAGCCCTGCGCCGCTTGTGGGCGTTCCGGCGCAGGGTGGGCGTTCCGGGGCAGGTGCGCCTCGCAAAAGTGGCTGAGTGAAATCTATGAGATTTCACTCAGTCACTTTTAAGCCAATGCTGCGTCAAAAGCCTGCGCCTGCTTGAAGCAGGCGTAGGTCTTGACGCAGCATTGTTAAAATGGGGCACCGCCGAGCCTTGCTGGAGCTGCGTCGCGCTTGCGACGCAACTCCAGCAATGCGCCACGTGACGCATCTGTGCCGTTTTTGCACCATGGTGCGCCGCATTATAAATGCGGCGCACCATGGCTGGCGGAGCTGTGGCGCACTGTAGCGCATGTTAACTGGCGCATCCCTGGGGATGCGCCAGTTAACATAAATCTGCCCCTAAATATCTCAAGAGCTCCTCTGTTTTCTGTGTCTAGAAACTGGTAGTAAAATGTGCTGCAGAGGATCTGCGAGCCTATGAAGGCACATACCCACAAAGGCCACTTGGTTATGAATTGGCGGGGCCAATCCATGAATGGCCTTGGGGACCAAGCAACATATTTTGAATTGTCTCTTTGCTTTATTGGCAGCCAATGTAGTTGTTTAAAAAGAGCAGGTGCATGAATGCTCATAGCTGCTTTCAAAATCAGTCTAGCCGCTGAATGCTGTGCTGCTTTGAAACTAATTAAATCTCCTTTGTGAAGTCTCAAGTAAATGGCATTTGCGTAATCCAGTCAGGACCCGATTGATTATAGGTGCCATATGGTTTTAATTGCTTCACTCGAAAGGTAAGGGAGTAATTTCCCGGTAGTCCGTAAAAAGGAAAGCAGTGTGATGCTACCAAGTTAATGTTAGGTTTCATTGACTGCTACTGATCAGTCAGTAGTTCCAAACTTTTAGCAGTATGTAATGGCCCCATTTCCCTTGGCAACTAATGTTGGGTCCATTGTTTAAGGTTTTTAGGTCTCGCCTGTCGATGCGCATGCGCATCGAGCAAGCGAGACTATAGGGGCTCATCGACTCTTTATCTAACTTGCAAGGAATCGTGGCGATTCCTTGCAGTGCCCGTGACTTTTAAGGTCAATGCGCATGCGCATTGAGCTTATGCGCATGCGCATTGACCTTAAAAGCGCGTGCGCGTGCACGTCCGTCTCCTAACAACACACACACACCCTCTCCCCCGCTCCGCCCCCTCCCGCCGTGTCGCATTTCTCTTTCTCCTCCCCCTCCCCTCTCTCCCCTCCGTCTCGTTTCACACACACCCTCTCCCCCGCTCCGCCCCCTCCCCGCCAACACCGCCTCGCGAGCTCGTCATTCCAAACCCGCCCTCCCCCGCCATTGCATCGCTGTATTTCTTAACAGTTCACCCATTTACTCACAGTTTTCCCAGTGCACCTAGATTCAGGCTGAGTTGGTGATCGCCACGGTTGCACGAGTTTCCTTACACCGCCATTCCTCTTACACAGACTTGGAAAGACCGAAAAATAAAATAATTAAAACAACATTTGCTGTTTTATTTGCGGATGACAAGGTTACTCGCCATTCCAATACTTTAGGCCCCCTCCCGCCGTGTCGCATTTCTCTTTCTCCTCCCCCTCCCCTCTCTTCCTTCCGTCGTGTCGCACCTCTCCCCTCTCCGCCCCCTCCCCGCTCCGCCCCCTCCCCCTCCCCCTCCCTCCGTGTCGCATTTCTCCTCTCCCTCTCCGCCCCCTCCCCTGCCCGCCGTGTTACGGTGAAAGGCTTGTTTTATAGTTGACAAAAGTTAATTTGTTGACACCAGCTGTCTTTTTCACCTCGCGATGAAATGTCACAAACGGGAATAGTCCTCAGTAAAGATACAAGCTCTACCTCCGCCTTGCCTCGCAGTTCCCCTTAACATTGCATCGCTGTATTTCTTAACAGTTCACCCATTTACTCACAGTTTTCCCAGTGCACCTAGATTCAGGCTGAGTTGGTGATCGCCACGGTTGCACGAGTTTCCTTACACCGCCATTCCTCTTACACAGACTTGGAAAGACCGGAAAATAAAATAATTAAAACAACATTTGCTGTTTTATTTGCGGATGACAAGGTTACTCGCCATTCCAATACTTTAGAAAAATAGCAACAGTTATTGTACTTACTGTTTTTTTTTTTTATTGATTTTTTTTATTTTCATTACAATTATTGGGAGAGGTTTTGTGTACAGCTCCCATGTTTTCGCCTCGGGTACGCTCTGTGGTTCTGTGTCACGTGTCTTGAGAAGTCACTGCTTTAATGTTATATATATTTGAACGAGCTGGTAATGCGTCACCCGAAGATTTTTCTGATGTAACTGTGTTAAACCCTGCTCCTAGCCTTACTCGGCAGTAGTGTGAGCAGAAGCCTCTGGCATGTTGGTTAAATAGGGAAAATGCACGCTTCTTTGTTCAGTGCAATCAGAGTGAAGCTCGCTGAGCTGCCTAAGATCCATTTCTTCCTTTCAGTGCAGGGTCGCCGTGTATCCCAGAGGTGGTGCAGGGCGAGGCGCCCTTGCAGCGAGTTGCTCCTGCGCCGATAGCAGGCTCTGGTGTTTGCGGTCTCCACGCTGGGCTCGCGCGGTTGCTAGGCCGTGTCAGATGACGCCTGCTCACATGACACCCGTTACAGAGAAGTGCGTGGCCAGCATTGGAGCACCCTTGCAGCCGGGGGCAGGGCAGGGCAGGGCAGCACAGCACGTCCAGGATAAACCTACCACAGCACAGCCCTCCTGGCAGGTCTTGTGACCGAGGGACTGACTGTATAATCCCACCCTCAACCCCTCACCCTCCCTCACCCTCACTCACCCTCAACCCCTCACCCTCACTCACCCTCAACCCCTCACCCTCAATCACTCACCCACACTCACCCACACTCACCCCCACTCACCCTCACTCACACTCACTCACCCTCACTCACCCTCACCCTCACTCACCCTCACTCACCCTCACCCTCACTCACCCTCACTCACCCTCACCCTCACTCACCCTCAACCCCTCACCCTCACTCACCCTCAACCCCTCACCCACCCTCAACCCCTCACCCTCACTCACCCTCAACCCCTCACCCTCAACCCCTCACTCACCCTCACTCACCCTCACCCTCAACCCCTCAGCCTCACCCTCACTCACCCTCACCCACCCTCACTCACCCTCACTCACCTTCACCCTCACTCACCCTCAACCCCTCACCCTCACTCACCCCCACTCACCCTCAACCCCTCAACCTCAACCCCTCACCCTCCCTCACCCTCACTCACCCTCAACCCCCACTCACCCTCAACCCCTCACCCTCACTCACCCTCAACCCCTCACCCTCAATCCCTCACCCTCACCCACACTCACCCACACTCACCCCCACTCACCCTCACTCACACTCACCCACCCTCACTCACCCTCACCCACCCTCACCCTCACTCACCCTCACCCTCAACCCCTCACCCTCAACCCCTCACCCACCCTCAACCCCTCACCCTCACTCACCCTCAACCCCTCACCCTCAACCCCTCACTCACCCTCACCCTCAACCCCTCAGCCTCACCCTCACTCACCCTCAACCCCTCACCCTCACTCACCCTCAACCTCATGCTAAAGATTTACAAAAAAACCCATAAACAATTCTAAAAGCACTAACTCTAATGCTGCGAGACCTATTGCATTTCTAATGCTTGTTATTCATAACAACTATTCCAGTCTTCTCGGCAATCAGTTGTAAGTTATTGTTCCTCATCCAGCCAAGGATTAAACACATTCTGTATTGGAACATGTTTTGGGATGCATTGCAACTGTCCATACGGAACAGAATTTGAGAACCCTCTGCATAGTTGTACAGTCAGTATTTTGAGTTGTGCGGGAATTTACTTGTCTCTTGGGAAACATCCCATTCTAATATTTTTGCACAATAAAGCAGTGTAGAAATTGGATGATCATTTTTCAGTATGAAGGGGTCATCACCAGTTGTCTTCAAACAAAGGATAACAATAGCTATTTCAAGGCTTCCAGGTGCTTCATTCAGAGTGAGAGAGGATTTCAAAGTTGAAACCAGTGGCTCCATAATATTGGACGTCATCCATTTCATTACGTCCTGTGACCACAGCTCCAGAGAGATCCAGATTTAATGTTGGTTAATGAAAGCTGCAATATCTCCTTAGGTTTAAACTCAATTTAACCAGATTTTGATTTGCAGTATGAGGGGAAGCTACACTTATTTGACTATTCACAATACTTTCTTTAATTACGTTTATATTGGCAATGAAGATAGTTTTTATTTTATCGCAATGTGTATACAAAGGTTTTAAGCTTTGACTGGTTCTGTCAGTATTAGAGTGCTCAGGCATACTTTTAAATGTTCGTCCAAGTCCAGGCGCACATCAGAGTAAATAAACAGTATGTATAAACTCTACACAATTTGTGCACAATCAAATCAATGATCCATGAACATATGAAGATAATGTTCCTTTGTCTTTAATTCAGTACAACCAAGATGGATCGCACACCACTAGCCTCTCCTCCGGGTCGCCCCTTGGCACTCTGGTACACGTAGTGCATGTAGATGGACGAGTAAAAAGTAGTTCACCACAGTTGGTGCGAGTAGTTACTCATTATCCCCAAGTTCTCTGGACCGAGACATGGCCCGGGTTTCGGGATAGTTTCGCTCGTCAGCAGAGCAGTGTTTTGGGGTGGATGAGAAGGCCGCCAAGTAACCGTCACAGGCCATGATGCCTCTCCGGCGCGCAGGTGCGTCTCCAAGAGCTCGTCAGCTCAGGGCTCACGGGAGCCGATTAAGTACAACCAAGATGGATCGCACACCACTAGCCTCTCCTCCGGGTCGCCCCTTGGCACTCTGGTACATGTAGTGCATGTAGATGGACCAGTAAAAAGTAGTTCACCACAGTTGGTGCGATTAGTTACTCATTATCCCCAAGTTCTCTGGACCATAGACATGGCCCGGGTTTCGGGACAGTTTCCCTCTGTGGAAAAAGGTAGGGCCGATGTCGAACAAAAACCTTTTTCAATATTGCCCGGCGCTAACCGCCTCTAATACCACTCAATCTATCAAGCAAAGAGGCAGGCGCTGGAGACTGGAAGGCAGGAAACAGAGGTTTATTCCGACGGAGCAGAACACGTCAACTCAGACAACAGGGTGTCTTCTCGAGGTGCTCTAACCGCATCTCTGAGGCCTGGCCTCTTATACACAGGTTTATGGTCTTTAGTACAGTTTATTGCATGTGGCACATTCTTGCAAACAATTTGAAGTACGGAAAGACATCCTCGGAATCCCCGCTTCAAGCCCGTTCCCACACACATTTACAGTTGAAGTCCCCACCCCGGTCACAACAGGTGATGATTGTCACGCAGCTGGGCATTCCGCCGATTCCTGGAATGCATGTGGTTGATCGGATCTCATGGGGTGGGGGCTTTGATCAGTTGTGGATCCTTTGATGGGGGAGCTTCCTACTGTATGGGGGCAATAAACAGCATCTGCAGGGCCAGGTGGCAGCCTGGGAACGAGCAGGACAATCGGGTACAGAGGAAAGGGGGTTTTATCAAACGGATACGGGATCATGAAAGGGATGGAGGGAGGTGTCGAGCTGGGAACAGGATGGGGTTCCGAGGCAGGGTTGCGCTGAAGAGGGGTTTATGGCCCAAGCATGTGAGAGCGGGGGCTGTCAGCGTGCGGGGGTTGCCTGCGAGGTTAGGAGAGCGAGAGAGAGAGGCGCGCTGGCTATCGGCAGTGGGCAGTGAGGCCATGGCATTCAAAATGGCTGCCGCTTACGCGCACGAATGGGCCTAAAAAGGGACAAGATGGCGCCGATAATGTTGACGCTGCAAACTAGATTTCAACAGTCCTCCCTTTTCAACATATCTAGCCAACTTGTCTAATCGATGTCTATCTTCATCAAATTCCTAACCTCAACATCGTACAATGCTCTCATGCGTTCCTTTTCGAAGTCCACAGTCTTAGGGCAGATACAATTCGCACATAGTGAACACAGAGGCGGCAGGCATTGGATTCCTAAGCAGAACCCACATATTACAACAATAGGAATCAGGATAATCGTAAACAATCTCCATCCCCAGTTCTTAACAGTACTCCAGAACCATCCACCACGCGACCATTCTTCTTGCTCCTGGTGAACTTCTGAGGAAAGTCTGTGGAGATGTTCGATGGCTTTGTACACTGAGGGTGAATTGTCCGGTATATATGTGCAGCAGCTGGACCCAATGATGCGGCATGCTCCTCCACGATCCGCTAGAACCACATCTAGAACAAGGCGGTTCTGGAGAACCACCAGGCGGACCGCTTGAAGCTCGGCAGTATTGTTCGTGAGGATGCCCGCTGTAAGGTTCATCGTTGTTTCAACTGCCTGGGTCAAATGTCGGATGGCACGGCTGTTTGCCATCGGGCCCCAGAGTGGAACAAGTCCATTCATTGCATCAAGGAACTGTGCTCCGGTGGAGTCGGCTTGTTCAATGTCCTTGGCTCGTTTTTGTCTGTGGTGATTCGCTGGAGCCACATAGGTCGGAGGAAGGCTGAAGGAGATAAAACAGGGGCCCCCCCAGCCTTTGGGGAGCCAGGTGTAGGCCTTTGTACCACAAACAAAGTACATGTTCGGAGAGGAGACAAAAGAGGGTGGATCGGTGGAGTCCAAAGTTCTGGTGATGTGGCAAGCGCTGCGGCCTACCAGCTGTGTCCAAAGCCCTTCGATGCACATAAGGCCTGTGACATTGATGACGGATAGGGCCACAGTCAGGGTGGCAGCTGTTTGTTTCCGGAGGTAGGAGAAGGTGGGTCTGGTCGGATTGTTAAACACCTGCATTTCAGTTCGTTCTTTGACAGGGATGTCCATGTGGATAGAGTCGTTGGAGGTCTGTGGGCAGAAGTGTGTAGCAGCTTTCTTCGTTTTGTTCTGCCAGACCTCATGAAAGAAATGTGTCATAGTTTTGCTGGAGGTGGCATTATCCCTATAGCTCTCTTGCAAGAGGATCAGCCAAGCAAGGCAGGAGCCGTGAATTGAGAAGGGTGAAGGGATGAAGGGTATTGAATGTCCAGTGGCGTGGGGTAGCAACCCACAGATCCAGCAGTTGGTGGCATTGGTAGCAAGATTGTGTTGGTGCAGCAGTTGCACGAAGGAGTTGTTCCAAAACTCCTTACATCTTTCTCGGAGTTGGGGTGAAAGAGAAATCAGATAATGTTCCTTCATGGTGGTAGGCTGTGCAGTGGTCAGGAATGTCTCATGAGCTGGTGCGTTCTCTTTCACAATCCAGAGGGTGGTCATGAGGAGGAGGCAAAAGAGGAGGGCAATAAAAAGTGCAATAGTCTTTGAACTGTGGATTTTGTCAGTCTTTGGATTTCTGTAGCGGATCTTCGGATATCCGGTTGCTTCCATCATCTTCGTGCCGGGAGCTTCCAGCATCTTCTTATCGGGCGCTTCCATCATCTTCAAGGGAGCTCGGTAGCGGGCAGAACCACAAACTTCGTCTGGCTTCTCTCCTGACAGCCTTAGTAGTGTTAGGCCGCCGCTCTGAGATTTACGACTTAGTCAATGGTCTGCTTAGCCGAAACTCCCTCCTTTCGTCGCAAGTTATACCCTTCTCTGGACGGCACAGTAGCATCGGAATATTTTGCTAACTCGAGTGTCTCTGTATCAGGATAACAGTTCAAGGATGGCCGGTCTTTGTTCAGGAGCTCTTCCTGGGTGGTCACGTCTTCGGTCGTCGTCAGAGTCGGGGAGATTTTCTTAGTGTGGTGCGCATGCACCCAGTTCCTTTTACCCTCCACTCGAAGAGCTGTTCGGGTGGTGAGTAGGACTTGCCAGGGGCCCGTCCACCGGGGTTCCAGACTCTTGGCACGCTGGAAATTCCGGATCAGGACGAAATCCCCGGGTCGCAGGTTGTGTCCGGGACCCCTGGAAGCGTCAGGAATGGCATGCAGCACCTGTTGGTGGATAACAGACAGTGTTTTAGTCAACTGGTACAAGTAATCAGACATTAGGACGTCTGGGACGCCATGAATGGAAGTCGGTTTTGGTGCAGACCAAACGCTCATGGGCCGGCCAAAAACGACCTCGTATGGTGTCAAGTGGTGTTTGGTGGGGGTTGAACGCATCGATAGCAATGCCAGTGGGAGTGCGTCTGGCCATTTTAGTCCTGTAGTAGCCACTATCTTAGCCAGTTTTAGTTTCAGAGTGGCATTGTGTCGTTCAACTAGTCCCGCAGATTGGGGGTGGAAGACTGCATGGAACTTCTGTTTTACACCCAACCCCTTCAAGATGAGTTGGATAACTTCGGCTACGAAGTGCGGGCCATTGTCGCTCCATAAAATTCGGCAAAGGCTGTAACGAGGGAAGAATTCCTTTAGTAGTACCTTTGCAGTGGCCATAGCAGTGTTGTCGCGGGTTGGATAGGCTTCCACCCACTTGCTAAATGCGCACACCACAACAAGTACGTACTTCAGGCCTCGGCATCTTTCCAGCTGGATGTAGTCCATCTGCAGGACTTCAAACGGGTGATTGGGAACCCCAAACCCTCCCCGGGGTACTACAGTTCCTTTCCCAGGGTTATGTTGCAAACATATCAAGCATTGTTGGACCAGACGTTTGGCGGAGTCTGTGATTTTGTCGTTTTGCCAAACTCTGGAGACAAGTTCGATCATAGGGGCTGATCCTATGTGTGCAGGGAAGTGTGCCATAGTCAGTATGGGAATCAGGTATGAGTCAGGTAGCAACCATTTGTTCGTGTCTTTTGTTCGCCAGCAGCCTTCATCGTCTTTTAGTCCCACCCGTGTCCATTCAGTCAATTCGTGTTGTGAGCTGGCCATTTGGATGTCCCTAATAGTTTCCTTAGCGTCTGTCCATTTCTAGGCTTGTGACCTGGTCACGTACATGCGTGTTGTCGTCCTATTCTCAGCTGTGGTTCGGGCAGTCGTGTCGGCTAGTGCATTCCCCTGTCCAATGATGTCAGTCACCTTTCTGTGTGCTTGGCATTTTATTACTGCAAGTTGTTTGGGAAGAAGGACTTCTTCAGTTAGGGTGGAGACTAGATCTCCGTGCAAGATGGGGGTGCCATGTGAGGTCAAGAATCCCCTCTCCTTCCAAAGGAGCCCAAAATGGTGAACCACCCCGAAGGCATACTGGCTGTCGGTGTAAATGTTTGCTGTGGTTCCTGCTGCCAGGATACATGCTCGTGTGAGGGCAATCAGTTCTGCTGCCTGTGCAGATCTTTGTGTGATGCGGGCTGTCTCTACTGCAGTTCGGGCTGTGGTGACTGCGTAAGCAGCTGAGGTGGTGCCATCGGGGAGTTTGATGCAAGAGCCGTCCACCCACAGCTCGCCGTCAGGGTCAGGAAAAGCTGTGTCTCTGAGGTCAACCCTACTCCAGGTCTGTTCGTCCGTGAGGGTCACACAGTCATGTACAGGGGACACATTGGGATCGTTCTCTGGTAGGGGCAACAAAGCTGCCGGGTTCAGTGTGGTGCATCTTTTCAGAGTGATGTGGGGTGCAAGCAGAGTCAATTCGTATCCAGTCAGTCGTGCACTCGTCAGGTGTTGCGTCTTAGTTTGGTTCAGGAGGGTGTCAACCGCATGGGGTACTAACACCGTGAGGGAATTCGAGAGCACTATCCCCTCACTCTGTCTGATAGAGATAGCGCGGCAGCTACAGCTCGAAGGCAGGCAGGCAAGGCTCTGGCTACTGGGTCAAGAGTGGCAGAGAAGTAAGCGCATGGTCGTTGCTTTGGGCCAATGGACTGGGTCAAGACAGACAAAGCACATCCCTCCCTTTCGTGAGTGTAGAGGGAGAAGGGCTTCGTGTAATCAGGGGTTCCTAGAACAGGGGCTGAACAAAGGGCATCTCGTAGTTCTATGAAGGAGGATTGGCATTCAGGGGTCCAAGGGAGTGGGAAGGGAACATCTTTGGCCAGCAGAGAAAGCAGCGGTTTCACGATGAGGCTGAAATTCGGTAACCATTGTCGGCAGAAGGAAGTGAGGCCTAGTAGGGAGCAAACTTGTTTCTGAGTCTTAGGGACAGAGGTCTCTAGAATGGTTTGGATTCGGTCAGGAGTAAGTTTCCTTCCGTCTTTGGACAGGAGGTGGCCTAGGTAAGTGACCTGGGGTTGGCAGAATTGCAGCTTCTTTTTGGAGACCTTGTGGCCATTTTCCGCAAGGAAGTGCAGGAGTTGGATGGTGGCTGTGACTGCAAGTGGAGTGGTATCGGCCGCCAAAAGGATGTCATCGACGTATTGTATCAACACCACTCCATCGGGTAACTGGACTTCGTCCAGTTGTCTCTTGAGGGCCTGACTGTAGATGATGGGGCTTTCTGTGTAGCCTTGGGGTGCTCGACAGAATCTATATGAGCGGGCTTTTAGGGTGAAGCCAAAGAGGTATCGGCTGTCTGGATGGATGGGGATAGAGAAGAAAGCATTTTTGAGGTCAATGACAGTGAAGGTGGTGGCCGTAGAAGGAATCAAAGTCAGGATAGTGGTGATGTCCGAGACCACGGGGTACTGAGGTACAACTACTTTATTGACCTCTCGAAGGTCGATGATGAAGCGGTACGCTTTCTCATCTCCCTCTCCTTGTTTCTTTATGATGGGTAAGATAGGGCTGTTGCAAACATTGCTAACCACTTCCTCTACCACTCCTGCGTCTATCAGGGACTGAATAATCTTCACCAATGCCTTCTCGCTCTCGGGTGATATCCGATATTATGGAAGTTTCGGCAGTATTGCGTCCTGTCGAACCGTTATGTGCACTGGGTCAATCATCATGCGTCCTACGTCCGAATCAGTCTTAGCCCACAGATACGGAGGCAAAGCGTCAAGTAGGGACAAGTCAGTGTCAGTGATGGAAAACATGCGTCGGGAAGGGCAATGTCTGAGCAGAGCTGGGTTGTCGTACAGAAAGACTCAAACTCCATCTTGTGAACATCTAATAGTAGCTCGGAAATGTTTCAGCAAGTCAAGTCCCATAATGGCGTCAGGGGTGTTGGAGGAGAGCAAAAACGTCGTGTCAGTGGTGTTGTTCTCTAGGTCAAAGGAGATCAGTGTGGAAAAAGGGTTAGTGGAGGGCTTTCCATCGAAACCTATCGATGTTACAAGTGAGCCAGACATGGGTGCCCTTGGAATCAGTCGTTTAGATAACGCACTACGTGTCGTGCCAGTGTCTACCAAAAATGGAAACTTCGTACCCAGGATCTTAGCGGTGACATAAGGACCTTGCTGGTTAACATAGAGCTCGACTGGATCCCTCCCTTTCCCTAGGCAGTCCTATGCGAAGTCGCGGGCATCGTCGCAGTCGGACTGTTGGTACTGGTTCTGTCGGGGACGGTCAAATGTATTCGGTCTGCTTGGTCTGTCGTTATTCGTATCATTCTTGGACCCCGTTGCTGTCCTCTATTTCTCGGTCCACCCGCTACGTCTTTGGGGTCCCTATTCCTGTTCATCTCTAACAGAACCGGACACTGGGATTTCCAATGGCCGAATCCCTTGCAGAAAGCACACTGGTCCTCGCTAATGTCTCTACGTCCAACATGGGGTGTCGGAGTACGGTCTTTAGGGGGTGGATTCCTAGGGGCATTCGTCTGGTGATTCCCTTTGTACTGCTCTCGACCTACAGTCACCCCTTGCAACTGCGCAATCATCACCCTCTCCTTCAAGTCTTTCTTCTTTTTCTCTGTCGCTCTATCGTTTTAATTTTTCTGGTGCTCATAATATTGGGCCATCTGGAGGATAGCCGCGGGTTTGGAGGCTGCCCAACTACTCTCGCTGGCCTGCAGTTTCTGAGAGACCTCCTGCGACAGACCTTTGACGTAGTTCTGGACAAACAGATGGTGTCCGGTTGCAGTGGTCATGTCCTGGCCGCTGTAATCGGAGAACACCGTTTCAAACCGGGAGAAGTATTCCGATACGTCTTCCTGGGGTTTCTGACGACAGGCCGTTACTATCGACCAGTCCACTTTCTTTTCTGGGATCAGGGTTTTTAGTTTCTGCACAATTTTGTCTGGGAGTTCTAAAATGGGTTTCAAAGGCTTCTGTCCAGGTTCTCGTTGTCTATCTATGCCATCGAGTTGTGACCAGGTATGTCCAAACAGCTCAAGGTGGTCGACTTTCCGGATTTGCTTCCACATATCAGCTGCCAGACATAACCCGAAAAACAAATCAATGTCGGCTAGGTTCATAATCGTTGAACCTAAGGCTGTACCTAGTTCGGTATAGAAGGCAGTGGGGTTTTTACGTAAATCGGGCAGAGATTTCCGGAACGTCAGAATATCTTGCCGATCCCATGGCTGGTAGACCCAGTTGTACACTACCCTCCCTCTTGCATTTTGGTGGTTAACATCAGCGTGTGTTCCCAGACCTCGTGGGGGAACCCAGTAGGGGCAGCCTCTCTTATTGGCATCATGGTGCTAGCTTGTTCAGTTCGTGGTTCGGTCGCTACAGGTGTCGTAGGTTTAGCTTCTGACTCTTGTTCAGTGAGGTGGCAGAAAACCTCAAGCGTACGCATAAGGAGGTCCGTCACGTCACACTCGCCCTCATCCCCGATATCGACCTTTCTATACAGAGTCGTTAGGCTCTCTGGACCTTTGTCTCGATATCGGTCATCATAAGCATTTAGGGCATGGTAACATAATCGTACGACAAAGTGCCGTCTGTGGCTCCCAGCATATGAGTTGAACATATCCGTGATGTGCTCCTCACTCTCCTTTCTTTCTACCAGTGTCCTTACTATCTTGTCAATCCCTGCTCGCTCATCTTTGCTCAACCTGTTCGTTCTTGTGGAATCTGTCTTTCGGGCCTCAGGGTCATCTAACATTATCGCTTGTGCTGTATCTAGTACAAGAGGTTCGGCCGGCGCGGAGGCCATGGGGACCGAAGCTCTGGTACTACTCTCGCTGGTGCTTGGGGGCGACGGGTGCTGTGCTAAAGGTTGGGAAGGGGCATATGGGGGGGGCATGTAGATGATCGGAGGACCTAACAAAAGATCATCGTTGGTTCGCTGTTTTGAGGGTAATTCAGGGTAGAGCGTAGAGGGTGTTCTAACCGGACACTGACTTGATGTCTCTGACTCTCGCTTCAGTCTGGCTTCCTCTCTCTCCTTAATCTCTTCTTCTAATTTCCTAGCAGCTAGGTGGGCTGCCTTTTGTAGCTCTTTCTCTAACCTAATTTCATTTCTCTTTTTACGTTGTTCTGTTTCTTTGCGCCACATGCCAAGACTATCAAGCATAGTGGGCGTTGTCTTGTTGTTACAAAGGGCTGTTTCTAGCGCGCTTATCTTATCCTCATCAAAGGATCCTATCAGTGGCCACTGACTTTTCTGATCCTTTTTTGTATATTTATGCCATAATTTACTATAGGCTATGGCGATTAATCCATGCTTCATGAACATGTCCTTATTAGGGGTGCCTTCCAGTGGAGCCGGATGGTTCATCTCTAATAAGCGGTCCGGGCTGAACCAACTACCAATCAGTGGGGAGAAGATAGGCATGACGGATTACAACGGGGACAAAAGTCTGCACTACCTATCTTATCACTGCTTGTAAA
The DNA here is from genome assembly GCF_964263255.1 of Lissotriton vulgaris. NCBI lineage: Eukaryota > Metazoa > Chordata > Amphibia > Caudata > Salamandridae > Lissotriton > Lissotriton vulgaris. The sequence goes on from NC_141693.1 coordinate 1,935,848,368, forward strand.
GACAAGACAGAATATTTCTATTCTTCGTTATTTGCAAGCAGAGAATACCTCAAAAGAACCAATATCGAACAGTCAATGTTCGGTCAATCAAACAATCAGTGGGGAGAATAAATAGGCACGACGGGTTACAACGGGGACAAAAGTCTGCGTTACCTACTCTTTCACTACCTGCAAAGAGAGAACCTGTTCTTCTCCGTTTGCAGACAGAGAATCTCCAGAGAACAATCCGCGAACAACAATGTTCGGGCAAACAATCAATCAGTGGGGGAGAAAGATAGGCACGACGGGTTACAACGGGGACAAAAGTCTGCGTTACCTACCCTTCACTACCTGCAAAGGAAGAGAGAATCTATTCTTCTCCGTTTGCAGACAGCGAATCTCCAAAAAGAACCAACGATTCAAAGAGTAATACTAGTATTTTCCAAACAATCAAACAATCATTTCGCAATTTTGTCGTGTTACACGACCTTACCCGGACAGCATGGACAGTTTCTTGTCTTCCGAATCCAGCGCCCGATCGTCCTCTATTCTCCGTGACTGTCGCAGCACTCCTGATGGTTCCCAGTCAGGACCGTAGATCACTCGAGAGAGGTTTGTTCGGAACCAGTGAAGTTCGGATGATCGCATGTCAGACGAGGGTCCTATCGGACAGGAGCTCTCCCGATCGTTGCAGTCGTTCACTCTGTCGTCAGGACCTCTCCCACTGGATCCACGAGTCACTGATGGGCCCCACGTTTGGGACGCCAGTTGTGGAAAAAGGTAGGGCCGATGTCGAACAAAAACCTTTTTCAGTATTGCCCGGCGCTAACTGCCTCTAATACCACTCAATCTATCAAGCAAAGAGGCAGGCGCTGGAGACTGCAAGGCAGGAAACAGAGGTTTATTCAGACGAAGCAGAACACGTCAACTCAGACAACATGGTATCTTCTCGAGGTGCTCTAACCGCATCTCGGAGGCCTGGCCTCTTATACACAGGTTTATGGTCTTTTTTACAGTTTATTGCATGTGGCACATTCTTGAAAAACACTTTGAAGTACGGAAAGACATCCTCGGAATCCCCGCTTCAAGCCCGTTCCCACACACATTTACAGTTGAAGTCCCCACCCCGGTCACAACAGGTGATGATTGTCACGCAGCTGGGCATTCCGCCGATTCCCGGAAGGCATGTGGTTGATCGGATCTCATGGGGTGGGGGCTTTGATCAGTTGTGGATCCTTTGATGGGGGAGCTTCCTACTGTATGGGGGCAATAAACAGCATCTGCAGGGCCAGGTGGCAGCCTGGGAACGAGCAAGACAATCGGGTACAGAGGAAAGGGGGTTTTATCAAAGGGATACGGAATCATGAAAGGGATGTAGGGAGGTGTCGAGCTGGGAACAGGATGGGGTTCCGAGGCAGGGTTGCGCTGAAGAGGGGTTTATGGCCCAAGCATTTGAGAGCGGGGGCTGTCAGCGTGCGGGGTATGCCTGCGAGGTTAGGAGAGCGAGAGAGAGAGACGCGCTGGCTATCGGCAGTGGGCAGTGAGGCCATGGTATTCAAAATGGCTGCCGCTTACGCGCACGAATGGGCCAAAAAAGGGACAAGATGGCGCCGATAATGTTGACTCTGCAAACTAGATTTCAACACCTCGTCAGCAGAGCAATGTTTGGGGTGGATGAGAAGGCCGCCAAGTAACCGTCACAGGCCCTGATGCCTCTCCGGCGCGCAGGTGCGTCTCCAAGAGCTCGTCAGCTCAGGGCTCACGGGAGCCGTTTAAGTACAACCAAGATGGATCGCACACCACTAGCCTCTACTCCGGGTCGCCCCTTGGCACTCTGGTACATGTAGTGCATGTAGATGGACGAGTAAAAAGTAGTTAACCACAGTTGGTGCGAGTGCTCATTATCCCCGAGTTCTCTGGAACCGAGACATGGCCCGGGTTTCGGGACAGTTTCCCTCGTCAGCAGAGCAGTGTTTGGGGTGGATGAGAAGGCCGCCAAGTAACCGTCACAGGCCCTGATGCCTCTCCGGCGCGCAGGTGCGTCTCCAAGAGCTCGTCAGCTCAGGGCTCACGGGAGCCGTTTAAGTACAACCAAGATGGATCGCACACCACTAGCCTCTCTTCCGGGTCGCCCCTTGACACTCTGGTTCATGTAGTGCATGTAGATGGACGAGTAAAAAGTAGTTCACCACAGTTGGTGCGAGTAGTAACTCATTATCCCCAAGTTCTCTGGACCCGAGACATGGCCCGGGTTTCGAAACAGTTTCCCTCGTCAGCAGAGCAGTCTTTGGGGTGGATGAGAAGGCCGCCAAGTAACCGTCACAGGCCCTGATGCCTCTCCGGCGGGCAGGTGCGTCTCCAAGAGCTCGTCAGCTCAGGGCTCACGGGAGCCGTTTAAGTACAACCAAGATGGATCGCACACCACTAGCCTCTCTTCCGGGTCGCCCCTTGGCACTCTGGTACATGTATTGCATGTAGATGGACGAGTAAAAAGTAGTTCACCACAGTTGGTGCGAGTAGTTACTCATTATCCCCAAGTTCTCTGGACCCGAGACATGGCCCGGGTTTCGGGACAGTTTCCCTCGTCAGCAGAGCAGTGTTTGGATTGGATGAGAAGGCCGCCAAGTAACCGTCACAGGCCCTGATGCCTCTCCGGCGCGCAGGTGCGTCTCCAAGAGCTCGTCAGCTCAGGGCTCACGGGTCCCGTTTAAGTACAACCAAGATGGATCGCACACCACTAGCCTCTCCTCCGGGTCGCCCCTTGGCACTCTGGTACATGTAGTGCATGTAGATGGACGAGTAAAAAGTAGTTCACCACAGTTGGTGCGAGTAGTTACTCATTATCCCCAAGTTCTCTGGACCCGAGACATGGCCCGGGTTTCGGGACAGTTTCCCTCGTCAGCAGAGCAGTGTTTGGGGTGGATGAGAAGGCCGCCAAGTAACCGTCACAGGCCCTGATGCCTCTCCGGCGCGCAGGTGCGTCTCCAAGAGCTCGTCAGCTCAGGGCTCACGGGAGCCGTTTAAGTACAACCAAGATGGATCGCACACCACCAGCCTCTCCTCCGGGTCGCCCCTTGGCACTCTGGTACATGTAGTGCATGTAGATGGACGAGTAAAAAGTAGTTCACCACAGTTGGTGCGAGTAGTTACTCATTATCCCCAAGTTCTCTGGACCCGAGACATGGCCCGGGTTTCGGGACAGTTTCCCTCGTCAGCAGAGCAGTGTTTGGGGTGGATGAGAAGGCCGCCAAGTAACCGTCACAGGCCCTGATGCCTCTCCGGCGCGCAGGTGCGTCTCCAAGAGCTCGTCAGCTCAGGGCTCACGGGAGCCGTTTAAGTACAACCAAGATGGATCGCACACCACTAGCCTCTCCTCCGGGTCGCCCCTTGGCACTCTGGTACATGTAGTGCATGTAGATGGACGAGTAAAAAAGTAGTTCACCACAGTTGGTGCGAGTAGTTACTCATTATCCCCAAGTTCTCTGGACCCGAGACATGGCCCAGGTTTCGGGACAGTTTCCCTCGTCAGCAGAGCAGTGTTTGGGGTGGTTGAGAAGGCAGCCAAGTAACGGTCACAGGCCCTGATGCCTCTCCGGCGCGCAGGTGCGTCTCACAGAGCTCGTCAGCTCAGGGCTCACGGGAGCCGTTTAAGTACAACCAAGATGGATCGCACACCACTAGCCTCTCCTCCGGGTCGCCCCCTTGGCACTCTGGTACATGTAGTGCAAGTAGATGGACTAGTAAAAAGTAGTTCACCACAGTTGGTGCGAGTAGTTACTCATTATCCCCAAGTTCTCTGGACCCGAGAGATGGCCCGGGTTTCGGGACAGTTTCCCTCGTCAGCAGAGCAGTGTTTGGGGTGGATGAGAAGGCCGCCAAGTAACCGTCACAGGCCCTGATGCCTCTCCGGCGCGCAGGGGCGTCTCCAAGAGCTCGTCAGCTCGTCTTTAATTCAGTATTTCATTCGACCAAAACAAAACCAGCCGACACGTGTTTCGTCGTATTTGGAAATAGTTCAGCGACTTCCTCAGGGCACGCCACCGGTGATAATTCCAACCCAGCGGGGCTATATCTTTAAAGTAGTAACGATCAGTGTATGAAACGTGTCTGGTTGGAATTATTTTCCTGAAGCGGGTGCTGTGAGTGTGCAGACCGTCAGACTGAATGGTCGAATGAAATATTGAATTAAAGACAAAGCAACATTATCTTCATATGTTCATGGATCATTGATTTGATTACGCACAAATTGTGTAGAGACTATACATACTGTTTATTTACTCTGATGTGGGCCTGGACTTGGATGTACATTTTGGAAGTGCAACAAGTCGTGTTACACAGCTGAGCGCCTACATTCCCTGGCCTTCAAAAACCCTTCTCTATAGATGTATATCGTTTTAAATGTTTTTGAGGATTATGTGAATTAAATACACTATTAGAATAATTGGACCATTTCGTTTGTAACTGCTTGTTGTATTCTGCCATACCTAATTTAAATTTGAGTTGCTCGGTTCGTCGTAGTTTCTACGGCAAATACAATGAATCTAGATGTTTAATTTGTAGTTTGTCTTCTATTAGCTCATGAATAAACCAGGGTGCCAGGACCGCCCTTTTAGTTACCCGTTTCTTTATTTCAGGTGCATGCAAATTAACAGTAATGATTATCTACATTATAGATTCCTTTTCTGCCATAACCAATGACTACTTAAAACTAGCTTCATCTAATTTAATGTTGAGAGATACCTTTCCTTGTTTACTTGCGTACATATACATATAGTTTTAAGTTCAAATGAATTTTTAAGTCTTGGTTAGACAGCTCATGCTCTGTCTCAACAAGATGTGTTGTGTTCTATGTGTGGGCTTGCAGGCCGCCCATCTCCTACCATTGGTAGCTTTAGCGTTGCTCTCATTTTCTGTGATGCCGTTTGTCAACAAACACAGGAGAAATGCCCTATTGTGTTTGGCCCTACCATAGCGCATGGACGAAGTACATGTCTCCTTACACTGCTCCCAGTTTGCTGAACTTTTTTTTTCTTTTTCAAGCACTTTATCGGAGTATTTGTGTTTTCAGGCCGTCTCCTTTGTACACATACAAACTCCACTTAAATGCATGCATGTGTACTTAGTGAATTAATTTGTTTAAAAGTTGTTAAAACACGAAAAGCACATTTTATTTTAATTTTTTTGTTTGCATTATCTGATTGTTTCGGAACGCTTGCTCCATCGTCCGCCTTGCCATAGTGCAAACACATGTCGGTGGTATTGGAATGCGTTAAGTGCTCACGAATTACATTACACAACAATACAATCCTTTTTGTTGCTGATCCTGCTTCATTTTTTTTTCTGTCGTTGACTTCCCATCTCCCCATCCTCTCTTGCTTCCCTGCTTGACTTGTCCCCCCACTCCCTCCTTTGTTGCTGCTTTTTTCTTTTTTGCACGATCCAATGGTATTGGAGCACTTGTCCATCCTCAATGTTGCCATAGTGCTAACATAAGCCAATCGTATTGGACCACTTTCAGTGCTCACCATTTATATTACATAATGACACATTCATTGTCATAAGCAGGGGGAAGCATAAGTGATTTGCCCAGAATCACACATTATTCAGCCGCCCCAATATTCAACCCTAGTTCCCCTGTTGGCAGCTCTGGCCATTACGCCACATCCTTGCTTCACTATCACTTACACATTTGTTCAGCAAGACCCTGTAAACACTGAACAAGCACTGGCAAAGCCAATAGATGTTGGCAATGCCCGCTTTATTGGCCTTTTCAATGTGACTGTCTTTTAGCCATATTGTCCAGTCAACATGGCTTAAAGTCACTTAAAAAAGCACTGTGATGTGGCCAATGACGGCAACGTCATATCACTTTTTTGTGTTAGGAGGAGCAGGACAATAAACTGAACATGGAGGGGCGAAGAGACTTGGCGTCGTCTCAACATCCTGTGATTCTGGGCTTTCAGTAACTTCAGCCATGCTGAACAGCAGATGTGCTGCTAGACAACATGGCAAAAGCACATTCATATTACCCAGGCCAATAGCTCGAGTATTGCAAAAACCTTTTGGCTTTGCCAATGCTTGTTTTCAGTAGATATCTGCCTGATGAAACCAAATTTGATAAGACAATGGTCTGACCGTATGCACAGTGAAGTGTTGATATTCACAATATCTTACAAAGTAAGAGAGTAACCCCAGTTAGGCCAGAAGGGACTGGGTAAGGAAGTTGCACACAACAAAACAAAGTTCCCCTCTATGCTTCAATTTATAGAATTAGTGTCAGTCCAATAGTAACCACTGAACCAAAACCTTACAAATAATATTTTTATGGAATATGTTATATGTTTTAATATTAATTTGATATAATACATTGTTTTGAATGTATGATTTTGGTTATATGATTCATCAACAGGGAAGATTTTGGTTCAGTGGTTACTATTGGATTGACACTAATTCTATAAATTGAAGCACAAGGAGAACTTTGTTTTGATATTCGCAATATTACAATTGTCTACACCTGGTCAGCTGTATGACCTTTATGATGAGTTGAGTGCTTGATATGCTGAATAAGTGGTAATGAGCTCATTAGCACTCTAAATTCAGTCTTTTAGGCTAGCGTGCGATGCATCAATCCAATAGTTAATTATTATGATTAATTTGGAATTATTAAACATTAGTAAGCAGATTATGTTATGAAATAAAGTAGAGAAATTACTAAAAAGTATGGAGAGAGATAAACAAGGTGTATGGTTTGTGCACTTTTTTTCTATTTCCATATTAAACAAAATCATTTCTGTGTTAGCAGCCATGGAGCTGATGGTGAGAGCGTATCAGTTTTTGCCGTAAGGATAGCATCGGAGTTCCTAATGCCTGCAGTGTTAGTAGTGAGTACATACAGCTGAGAGTATCAGTGTTCGTAGTAGGGATAGCATCGGGGGTCCTAACGCCCTCAGTGTTAGCAGTGTGTACATACAGCTGGGAGTATCAGTGTTCGTAGTAAGGATAGCATCAGGGGTCCTAACGCCTGCAGTGTTAGCAGTGGGTACATACAGCTGAGAGTATCAGTGTTCGTAGTAAAGATAGCATCAGGGGTCCTAACGCCTGCAGTGTTAGCAGTGGGTACATACAGCTGAGAGTATCAGTGTTCGTAGTAAGGATAGCATCGGGGTCCTAACGCCTGCAGTGGTAGCAGTGGGTACATACGCTGAGAGTATCAGTGTTCGTAGTAAGGATAGCATCAGGGGTCCTAACGCCTGCAGTGTTAGCAGTGGGTACATATTGCTGGGAGTATCAGTGTTCGTAGTAAGGATCGCATCAGGGGTCCTAACGCCTGCAGTGTTAGCAGTGGTTACATACAGCTGAGAGTATCAGTGTTCGTAGTAAGGATAGCATCAGGGGTCCTAACGCCCTCAGTGTTAGCAGTGGGTACATACAGCTGAGAGTATCAGTGTTCGTAGTAAGGATAGCATCGGGTACTAACGCCCTCAGTGTTAGCAGTGGGTACATACAGCTGAGAGTATCAGTGTTCGTAGTAAGGATAGCATCGGGGGTCCTAACGCCCTCAGTGTTAGCAGTGGGTACATACAGCTGAGAGTATCAGTGTTCGTAGTAAGGATCGCATCAGGGGTCCTAACGCCTGCAGTGTTAGCAGTGGTTACATACAGCTGAGAGTATCAGTGTTCGTAGTAAGGATAGCATCGGGGGTCCTAACGCCCTCAGTGTTAGCAGTGGGTACATACAGCTGAGAGTATCAGTGTTCGTAGTAAGGATAGCATCGGGTCCTAACGCCTGCATTGTTAGCAGTGGGTACATACAGCTGGGAGTATCAGTGTTCGTAGTAAGGGTAGCTTCGGGGTCCTAACGGCTGCAGTGTTAGCAGTGGGTACATACAGCTGGGAGTATCAGTGTTCGTAGTAAGGATAGCATCAGGGGTCCTAACGCCTGCAGTGTTAGCAGTGGGTACATATTGCTGGGAGTATCAGTGTTCGTAGTAAGGATCGCATCAGGGGTCCTAACGCCTGCAGTGTTAGCAGTGGTTACATACAGCTGAGAGTATCAGTGTTCGTAGTAAGGATAGCATCGGGGGTCCTAACGCCCTCATTGTTAGCAGTGGGTACATATTGCTGGGAGTATCAGTGTTCGTAGTAAGGATAGCATCAGGGGTCCTAACTCCTGCAGTGTTAGCAGTGGGTACATACAGCTGAGAGTATCAGTGTTCGTAGTAAGGATTGCATCAGGGGTCCTAACGCCTGCAGTGTTAGCAGTGGGTACATACAGCTGAGAGTATCAGTGTTCGTAGTAAGGATAGCATCGGGGTCCTAACGCCTGCAGTGTTAGCAGTGGGTACATACAGCTGAGAGTATCAGTGTTCGTAGTAAGGATAGCATCGGGGGTCCTAACGCCCTCAGTGTTAGCAGTGGGTACATACTGCTGAGAGTATCAGTGTTCGTAGTAAGGATAGCATCGGGGTCCAAACGCCTGCCTGGTAGCAGTGGGTACATACAGCTGGGAGTATCAGTGTTCGTAGTAAGGATCGCATCAGGGGTCCTAACGCCTGCAGTGGTAGCAGTGGGTACATACAGCTGAGAGTATCAGTGTTCGTAGTAAGGATCGCATCAGGGGTCCTAACGCCTGCAGTGGTAGCAGTGGGTACATACAGCTGAGAGTATCAGTGTTCGTAGTAAGGATAGCATCAGGGGTCCTAACGCCTGCAGTGGGTACATACGCTGAGAGTATCAGTGTTCGTAGTAAGGATAGCATCAGGGGTCCTAACGCCTGCAGTGGTAGCAGTGGGTACATTCAGCTGAGAGTATCAGTGTTCGTAGTAAGGATAGCATCGGGGGTCCTAACGCCCTCAGTGTTAGCAGTGGTTACATTCAGCTGGGAGTATCAGTGTTTGTAGTAAGGATAGCATCGGGGTCCTAATGCCTGCAGTGGTAGCAGTGGGTACATACATCTCAGAGTATCAGTGTTCGTAGTAAGGATAGCATCGGGTCCTAACGCCTGCAGTGTTAGCAGTGGGTACATTCAGCTGGGAGTATCAGTGTTCGTAGTAAGGATAGCATCGGGGTCCTAATGCCTGCAGTGGTAGCAGTGGGTACATTCAGCTGAGAGTATCAGTGTTCGTAGTAAGGATAGCATCGGGGATCCAAACGCCTGCCTGGCAGCAGTGGGTACATACAGCTGGGAGTATCAGTGTTCGTAGCAAGGATCGCATCGGGGGTCCAAACGCCTGCCTGGTAGCAGTGGGTACATACAGCTGGGAGTATCAGTGTTCGTATTAAGGATAGCATTGGGGTCCTAACGCCCTCAGTGTTTGCAGTGGGTACATACAGCTGGGAGTATCGGTGTTTTTAGTAAGGATAGCATCGGGGTCCAAACGCCTGCGGTGTTAGCAGTGGGTACATACATCTCAGAGTATCAGTGTTCGTAGTAAGGATAGCATCGGGGGTCCAAACGCCTGCCTGGCAGCAGTGGGTACATACAGCTGGGAGTATCAGTGTTCGTAGTAAGGATAGCTTCGTGGTCCTAACGCCTGCAGTGTTAGCTGTGAGTACATACAGCTGGGAGTATCAGTATTCGTAGTAAAGATAGCATCAGGGGTCCTAACGCCTGCATTGTTAGCAGTGGGTACATACAGCTGAGAGTATCAGTGTTTGTAGTAAGGATAGCATCAGGGGTCCTAACGCCTGCAGTGTTAGCAGTGGGTACATACATCTCAGAGTATCAGTGTTCGTAGTAAGGATCGCATCGGGGGTCCAAACGCCTGCCTGGTAGCAGTGGGTACATACAGCTGGGAGTATCAGTGTTCATAGTAAGGATAGCATCGGGGGTCCTACCGCCTGCGGTGTTAGCAGCGGGTACCGACAGCTGAGAGTATCAGTGTTCGTAGTAAGGATAGCATCGGGTCCTAACGCCTGCATTGTTAGCAGTGGGTACATACAGCTAGGAGTATCAGTGTTCTTAGTAAGAATTGCATCGGGTCCTAATGCCTGCAGTGTTAGCAGTGGGTACATACAGCTGGGAGTATCAGTGTTCTTAGTAAGGATAGCATCGGGTCCTAATGCCTGCAGTGTTAGCAGTGGGTACATACAGCTGGGAGTATCCTCTGTCTCACCTCACCGTCCTCCCCCCCCCGCTGCATTTGCCTTACTCTCCACCTCACCCTCCTCCTTTCCTCTCCACCTCACCCTCCTCTTTCCTCCACCTCACCCTCCTCTTTCCTCTCCACCTCACCCTCTTTCCTCCACCTCATCCTCCTCTTTCTCTGCCACTCCACTCTCTACCTTGCCATCCTCTTCCTGTGCGTCACCCTTCTCTTTCTGTGCCTCACTCATCTGTCTGAAACACTCATCTGTCTTTCCGACTCACCCTCCTCCTTCTATCTGGCTCACAGTCCTATTCTCTCTACCTCACCGTTCTCCGCCTTTCTGCCTCAGCCTCCTCCATCCCCCTCACTCTACTTCCTGCTACTCTCACTAGTCTGTGTGCTTCACCTTCCCCCTCTCTACCTCACCCTCCTCTCCATTCACCTCATGCTTTGGGGAAAGATTGAACTGCCACCGTCCAAGCGGGTGTGAAGGTTCTTGTGTGGGTGCGCATAATCGAACCTTGGCCCCCTGCTGACCTGCACCTATCCTTCATTGGTGGTTCTCATATTTTGAACAGTGGGCGCTCCAAAGCCTGAATTACACAGAGTGTGCTCACAAGAACACACAGACTCTGCAAAGAACTGGGGGTGGGGGGAATGCATATTATAAAGAGGTAGGATCTGTGCAACGTTCTAAAGTTGTGTACAGTGCATACTGCTCTACATTAATTAAAAAAAGAGTAGGATAATTGGCAGAGCAATTAACGTTGGCAACCTTAGCAAAAAACAACATCAAATGTGGGTACTTTTCACCCCCTGGCTGTCTATTTCGCCAAAAGTTCTGCTTCCGAGGTTGATGACTGGGCTTGTCATTTGGTGGCTAGTTTTCCAACCAATATGTGTCTTTTAGTCCTTTGAGCAAAATGTATTTTAGGAGAAATAAAGAGGAAACATACAGCTTATGTGATAGTCTTAAAACTAAACTATCACTTAGATAGTGCCTGGAATGTTCACTCCTCTTTCCCATTTTCTGTGCTCTTCCAGTAGTCTCTCCCATTCCCGTAACCCTTAGTGCCAATATCGGCCCGCACACCAGCCCTCTTGCAGCAACATACATGAAGCATAAATAAGCAGACAAGACATCTTTTTTGTTGGAGAAAAATTGCTGCAGGTTTATTAGCATACACATATGCCAACATGGTGGGTTATCTTACAGGTGATCCAAAGGCAAACCGCCTCTCGCGGCCTACCACCTGAAGGGCCAACTTGCATCGTGGCCTTAGCCAATCGTTGCTTAGCGGTTGTGGTGCTAGATAGCCACTCCCACTTCCGGTGAACCATTGGTCCACCCTCTTGCTCACGCCCCCCCCCCCCCTACGAGGGACAGAGCTTTCAAGCGACCCCCAGTTGTACAGGTTTCCAACCGCCCGTAGGATAGCGGGGCGCTGTCGCACCCCAGAGTCCACCACACAGACTTCCTGGGGAAATTAGGCCTCAGCACCCTTTGTGCTCCTGAAGAGGGTACCCCTGAGTACCTTTCCGCCTCTGGATCGCCCTGTAACTCCGCCTGCAACACAAATAAAAAGATTAGAAGACATTTCCGCACCCACCCTGAAAGCGCCAGGTACGCTGTAGGGAGGGAAACGGTGACAGGGTGAGGGGACAAAGAGGCCGCCAGGTGGGCGGGGGAGGAATTTATACCTCTCCCTCGCACCCCTCACCCGGCCAGAAGTGACGAGCGGGACCCGTACAGGGGTCGCGGAACACTGGGCTGCCCCTTGTGCCATCTTGTGGCACTAAGGGGGCCGCCCTCTTTTAAGGGTCCCCTGCGGGGACGTATCTGTCGGCCCGCATAGTGCCAATTATCGGCCCACACACCAGCCCTCTTGCAGCAACATACATGAAGCATAAATAAGCAGACAAGACAACTTTTTTGTTGGAGAAAACTTGCTGCAGGTTTATTAGCATACACATATGCCAACATGGTGGGTTATCTTACAGGCGATCCAAAGGCAAGCCGCCCCTCGCGGCCTACCACCTGAAGGGCCAACTTGCATCGTGGCCTTAGCCAATCGTTGCTTAGCGGTTGTGGTGAGGGATAGCCACTCCCACTTCCGGTGAACCATTGGTCCACCCTCGTGCTCACGACCCGACCCCCCCCCCTACGAGGGACAGAGCGTTCAAGCGACCCCCGGTTGTACAGGTTTCCAACCGCCCGTAGGATAGCGGGGCGCCGTCGCACCCCAGGGTCCACCGCACAGACTTCCTGGGGATATTAGGCCTCAGCACCCTTCGTGCTCCTGAAGAGGGTACCCCTGAGTACCTTTCCGCCTCTGGATCGCCCTGTAACTCCGACCCAGCCCTGGGTGTGGCGACCGTCGCAGCCAGGGCCCCCCACCAAGGCCGGCATTCCTACTTACATCCTGCTATTTCTAGGGCCTCTTCCCTAACCAGCAAGGACCGGTCCATGCTTATACTGGGCAGATGTACCCCTCCGTCACAACACACCCTGTGAATTTGGCGTGTAGCACCCAGGTCTAATGGGCCAAGACTCCTCTGCCCAGTGAATTTACGCATAGTGCAGAGTTCCTGCGCGTAGACTCCAACACCTCCCCTGCCAAGCTCCCGGACACAGGAGCCAGGGGGATTTCCGACCACTGACGTTTACCTGTCCCCACTGGTTGCTAATTTGCCCCAAGTGGTCATTGTGGTCTTCATCCTTGGTTCCTACTCTGCCACATAAACCAGACAACTACAGTTATTTTCAAATTAACCCTGGTGCCCGTATCAACGCACACAGGTTTGAGGGGATAAGTGTGTGGTGTCCATCATTGGACACTGCACCAAATCGTGAAGTGCCAACCTACAGGTGCCCGGATACCGCTGCACTTCTGCCCGCAAGGCTGAGACAAACCCTGCCTCCTAGCACTAGTCGGGCACCGCAGGCTTACCCTCAAAAGCGTTCCTATCGGCGGTCACAATCTTACTAGCCAAAGTAACAGACAGCTCATAACCAAAAGTCCGCAACAGTCGTTCTGTATCCGTGAAGCAAAGTCAAGGGCAGCAGACCCGCGATCACCCCCTCCCCAAGCTATGCAGGAAGCTAAGAATAGTTTGGCAAGCCTACAAACCCCCCCGGGACCGCTGACGTAGGGACCTCAAGGTGGAGGGGGGAATCAAAGAGCACGCGACCCTGAATGCTTGTGCTCAAAGATGAGCGGCAAGTCGCCTCCTGCCAAACATGGCCTCAGGCTCAAAAGCACACTCAATACAAAAGCGCGGGCCAGCACAATTGACCCCACATGCCCCCGAACATTGCCAATGCAGTACACCCGTGTACCTCCCGGGGTGCAGGGCGCCGTCTGCACCTTCACAAAGAAACGAATAACATCTCTCGCTCAAGCATGGCGGCAAGCTGCTTCTCGCCATCCAAGGCTTCTCCGTGGGATCCCGCACCAGCGCCCACGCAAATCAAACGCAGGCCCACACACGCGAGCACACATGCCCCCGAAAATACCGCTGTCCCGTCGCCATGAATACGGCGACACACAACCTATTCACCCCGACTCACCGTAGGAGAAAGCAATCTGGCGAACGGCGGAAAACACAGCACACCAATGCCAGACCAGGCCTCTGGACAGAGCTACCAGAGGGCACCCAAACGACGACAGGGTGAGGGGACAAAGAAGCCGCCAGGTGGGCGGGGGAGGAATTTATACCTCTCCCCCGCCCCCACCCGGCCGGAAGTGACGAGCGGGACCCATACAGGGGTCGCGAACACTGGACTGCCCCGTGTGCCATCTTGTGGCACTAAGGGGGCCGCCCTCTTATGTGGGTTCCCTGCGGGGACGTATTGGTCGGCCCGCATTCTTTCTCCATCTTCTCCCCACCCACCACTTTCCACCAGCCTCGTCACACTTCTTTTCTGGCCTTCCCAACTCGCCCCATCACATGTCATTGGGTCATGTCCCTCCTCTCTCTTCACAGCTCAGATTATCATTGATAGCAGTAATGATATTGTTGTACCATACGCAGGAAGAGTTGAGAGGACTGATGACGCTGAAGAATCACCAAATCCCCTTGCAAGATTCCAATGCGTCATCCGTTGTTACAGGCAGATCAGGCTCCTAACGCTCACGGCAACCTGGGCACACGATAAGAAGCTCAATTGAGAGGCACACCGAAAGGAACTCGGACGTATTCCAGACAGATGAACAGCTTCAAATGCATTCAACAACAATCCCCTCCCGGGGACCTCCTCACCAGATTCTTCCTTAACGTTTTCTGGAAACCTCTAACAACCTCGGGAGAAGTGAAAAATGACCTTCTCTTTAGGAATTCATACAGCCGCTGGAGGAGGTTCGAGCAGGGGTGCCAAGAGAAAATCGTGAATATAGCTATTCGGAATTCCAGCAAATGTGCTGTTCAGTCAGCAGACGTCTGACAGCACACTCTTCTGCTTCTGTAATGTTACGGTGGCTCGCCCGCTCGTTGCCAAAAATGATGTGGTTCCCCCAGACACAGGATACCATCACAGGACACAGCAGGTAAGTCTTAAGTATTTATTTAGTGGGAACATCGAGCTACCGCCCCTCTCACGACAGGCACCAACTGACATTCATGGAATCCCCCACGCACGAGTACTATGGCAACACATAGAGGTTCTAACTAGAACCAGGATCAAGCACATCTAAGTACTACAGATATCAACAGGGACATGGCTGCAATGTCTGTTTAAAGTTAGGTATATTGCTGACAGTAGCAATGCAGCAGAAAAGTGTAAAACAAGTAACTTACCTTTGGTAACGACTTATCTGGTAGAGACTGTCTAGTCGCCGATTTCTTACCTTAGAATTATGCCCAGGTGTCAGACAGGACCCGGAAATTTTTCGTGAGCGGTACCCCTGAACGCCGGTAAGTGACATCATTCGACCCTGCATGGTGTTGGCATCCAAGCTGGAAGTGATGTGCGCCGTGCCTATATAGTTGCCACCCCAGCATGCTGAAGTCAGTTTCTTTTCATAACTTTCCACGTCAGGAACGTGGAGCCACCAGAACACTGACCACTGGTGTGGAAAACTAGGACCCTGAAAGGGAACAGCCTTGATCCTACAAATCTGTTCACAGAGCGGGGAGGATGGGTGGGTCAGTAAGGAATCTGCGGCTAGATAGTCTCTACCACATACAGCATTACCGAAGGTAAGTAACTTGTTCTTCTGATAAAGACTTAGAACTGCAGATTTCTTACCTTTTGAATAACTACCCAAGCAATACCTCCCTAGAGGTGGATCTACGGAACAAATTTGCACTATAAAGTTCTGCAGGACCAAACGAGCAAAGTGCTCATCCAGACAAACCTTACTATCCAGGTAGTAGTGGTTGTGTGAACGTGTGCAGAGAAGTCCACGTTGCTGCCTGGCAGATGTCATGTACCGGAACTCCGCATGCTAATGCAGTAGTTGCAGCCTTGGCTCTGGTGAAATGAGCATGCAAGCCCTCACAGAGTTGCTTCTTGGCCAGTACGCAGCAGATTTGAATGCAGAGCACGTTCCCTCAGGAGACCACACACTTCTGCACAGCCTTTTTCTTCCTTGCTCTGACATATCCCACAAAGAGTTGGCCATCCACCCGGAACTCTCTAGTGCGGTCAAGGTAGAATGGCAGCGTTCTTTTTGTGGTCCAGTCGGTAAAGTCTCTTCTCCTTTTTAGAGTGACGTGGCAGAGCGTAAGATGTAGGCATGGTGATTGGCTGCCATCCATAAAAAGGAAGTGACGACTTTCGGCAGAAAGGAAGCTCTAGTTTGTAGAACCAGCTTGTCTGGGTAGGTGTTTAAGTATGGAGGCTTGGATGACAAAGCCTAAAGCCTCCAACCCTCGGGCAGATCATATTGCCACCAGGAAGGAGCCTGAGAAGACAGTCGTGCAAGGACTCAAACCGAGCGGGTACCAGGAACGTCCGGACTAGATTAAGGTCCCACTGGGCCGTGATGAAGGGTGAATGAAGAAACATATGCTGCAAACTTTTTAAGAATCTATTTACAATAGGAGATTTGAAGAGGAATGGCGGGTCAGGCTACCACGTAAAGGCTGATATAGCAGAAAGGTGGCAATTTAATTTGCCCTAAGCAGAGCCCTGCTGTGCAAGGGAAAGAGTAAATAGAAGAACCTGAGAAAGGGCAGCAGCAAAGGGGTGTACCTGTTTTTTTGCACACCATGCCACAAACTTGCCCCAACAACATGTGTATACCGTTTTAGTGGAGGGATACCTGGCGGTCAAGATAACATTGCTGTCTTTAGGTCGAAAGCTGTCAGCTGTTGCTGCTCAATCTCCAAGAAGGTAGAGCTTTGACCGGTTGGGGTAGAGAACCCTCCCCTGCTGCGACAGAAGATCCTCCCGGAGCTCCTGATGGTTGATGTGGAGTCTGGATTCTACCGGATACCAGACCTATGATCTCCACCCCATCCCAGGAGTGCTGCATCTGTCACCATTGTCATAGCTGGTTGTGGAAGGGAGAGTGGTCTGTAGCTGACCCAGTGGTGGTAACTACCACTGCAGATCTTTTGCAGTTCCCTCCAAGATCTGGACCAAGTCGGAGAGACTCCCCTGAGACTGTGCCTACTGGAACATCAGGTCCGACTGCAGAGCCCGCATATGCCAGCGAGCATCTTTCGGAAGCAGTATGCAGGAGGCCATGAAGTCCCAGCTGCTTCGGAGTCAGCCTGCCCGAAATCCAGGATAGAGGCTGAAACATTGGTGTCATAGCCTGAATATCCTGTATTCCCCGTTGGGAAGGATAGGCCCAAAACTGCACTGTGTCCAGCTCCGATGAAAGAGGCGTCCGAGAGGGAGTCAGGCGTGATTTCAGCACATTGCATGCGAACCCCATCCAGTGGCGGTTTCTCCGCAATGGCAGAGGAGCGTCGCCTCACTGACAGGCTCAGAACCAGCAAATGTAAAATAAAATTATTTTCTTGCATCGTTTTATTTTGCATTTGCCAGCTCTTGGGAGGGGCGGGGCCGAGCGAGGAAGGGGGAGGAGGAGTGCTAGATGCACTCCACTCTCTTGTGTTTTGCCGGCCGTCTCAGGCCGACCAAACCACACATGCACACTTAGGTTTTCTCCAGCCCAGCTGCATTGAGCAGCCGGGTTGGAGAAACCCCCACAGAGTTCCTGGTCTGAGCAGGGCGTCTTTTCCTGTCCGCTTAGACAAGTCGGGATTGGATGGGATCTGTCCCAGGGGCCAAAGGGAGAGCATGGCAGACTGAAACTGCTCGCTGCACACTGTGAACCGCAGGTAACGCCTGTAGGCATCCTGCAAGGCCAATGCTTCCATCCAGTCTCCTGGGTTCAGGGCAGACTGACCAGGCGAACGTAAGCATTTTTAACTTCTCTTTCTTGAGGAAAAAATTGAGAGCGCGCAGGTCTAAAATAGGACAAAGGCCACCGTCCTTTTTTGGGCACTAGAAATTAGCAGGAAATGACAACCACAAACTACTTCTGGCGTCAACACCCTCTCTATGGCTCCCTTGGACAAGAGAGCCGTCACTTCCTGGTGGAGCAAGTTAAGATGGCCCTCCACAGCGTGTCACAAGCAGGTGGCATGGGTGGAGGGATAGTCACGAAGGGAATGGAGTATCCCATCAGATAATTTGAAGAATCCATCAATCTGATGCTATAGACCCCCAGTGGGAAGCTGATGACGTAACCTGCCTACCACTGTGTGCCCAGCCTACCACTGGGTGCCCATGATGGTAAACAGGCAGACTCTAAGGATTTGGAGACTTCGGCTGACCTGGGGAAATTTGACTGGCCCGATCTTTGGCTGCCCTACCCACTGGGTCTTTGGTTAGCGCATCCTCTGCCACGCTGAGGCTGGGAAGCATGCATGCTGCGGTGGCCAGGAGGCTATAGAGGTGGGTGGATACACCTTATGTGGCCCGAAAGGATAGTTTTCTGATTGTGGATGGTGAGGAGCCATGGAAAGGCCCAAGGACCTGGCCATAGCCCTGCTGGCCTTAAAGCACTCCAGCGCTGAATCTACCTCATCACTGAAGAGACCGGACCCATAAAAGGGCATTGTCCATAAGAGATGCTTGGACATCCAATTGTTCTCAGCCAGACATGGCACTGTAGTGCCACTGGTGAGGAAACTGCCCTGCCCAGCGAGTCAATGGTCAGTCCACATCAGATTGTAAACTTAGCTGCATCTCTTCCATCAACAACAGAATAGGAAAGCAAGGTTAGTACCTCCTATGGAACCATCGGCAGCACCTGTGCGACCGACTCCCATAGAGTATGGGAGTAACAGCCCAAAAGGTATACAGTGTTTACAGACTTCAGTACCAGGCTGGTGGAAGAAAACATCATCTTGACTAAGGTGTCCAGCCTCTTGGATTCCCTGTCTACTGGGGCGGTAGGAAATGCACCAGGGTTTACATTTGGGGTAGAGGCTTGGACCAGCAAGTCCTCTGGGATAGGGTGTTGTATGCGGAAATTAAGGTCTTCTGGTGGCAGACAGGAGACCCTGTTCTGGGGTTGTACCAGGTCCCAAGCAGGACATCTGTAGAGGCCTCATCATATGGGAGAAGTGGTTTTGAGGGAGTCACTCCTGGCTGAATCACTTAGTCTTGACTGCAACTGAGGACAGGCTAAGGTCCAGGACCTCCAACGCCCTACCCACAACGCTCCTACCTCCGTAGCCATGGTAGTGGGAGAAAGCATGCCAATATCTGGAGAAGTGTCCAGTCCACTGGCCTCTCACAGTCCTCACACCAGTCCATTTCTGGATCTAAAGGTTGATATTCTTCAGGGTCTAGCAATCCCTCTCAATCCTCCCGTAGTCCTAACCCATAGTAATAGGGTTCAGGCCCCAGCCTGAAAGACATGCCTCCCGTCCGCGCCGGAGTCATCGTCAGATGACGCCCCTCCGTGTCAGGGATCAGAATGGTGATGGCGCTGGGAGGGTCTGCATCGGAACCGGTGCCGGAGAAGGTCAAGGTAGCATGACTTGCGCCAGTCCGGATCCATCAGTGGATCCAAGGGGACTGGACTGGTGCCGTTGCGGCCAGCCCTGCTGGCGTGGAACCAGTAAGGGCCCTTTCCGAGCCTGTGTGGCACGATGGTGTGCCGGCAAGAACGGGTGCTCAAATATGAGGTGCATGGCCTCATAAAATGTTTGGAGTTGAGCGGGGGTCGCTCCCAGAAACTCAGGGAAGCATGGACCTGGCCCACCCGCCGGCTTAATCGCAGAGCCAGGCCTCAAATGGCGAAGCTCCCTAATCTTGTTGGCCGACAGACGAGGTTAAGTCGAAGACTTCTTCGACTTCTTACTTTTCTTCTTGTGGTAAGATGTACCCGGGTGATCTAACAGCTTCAAGTGCGACTAAGATCTTGGGCTTCGCGACTGATCCTGGGACCTTCCCCTCAACCAGAATTGAGACTGTCATGCCGTCACATGTCGAGCGCCAGGAGCCTGCGCTCCCTCAAGAACTTTGGATCCATCGCTCAACAGTCGAAGCAGGTCTTAACATCGTAGCTGTGCTCAAGGCACCAGAGGCAAACTAGGTGTGGGTCTGTCACCGACATTGATCAGTGACAGGTGCCGCAGTGTCTGAAACCGGCCGTCCTAGATGACATTCCTGGAGCACCAAGAGAACACCTTCTCAAAAGACTTTGACAAAAGTTGAAAAAAGGCTTATCAAAAAGTGACTAGGGTAGCTTTCTCAGGATACGCGCTGACTGGTGTGGAAAGAAAGAACTGATGTCAGCACACTGGGATGGCGTCTATATTGGCACCGCCAAGTCACTTCCATTGTGAACGACACTGACAAAACCAAGCGAAGCCGAAGGACGCCACCACATGGGATACTGTCCTGGAAAAATATCCGGATCCAGTCTGATGCCTGTGGATCATTCTAATGTAAAGAATCAGAGACTTCTAACTGCAATCAGATAGAATAGGTTTTAGGCACTTGGTTTAGGCAAAGCGCCTATATTTGGACAAATACCCAATCCAAGACCCTTATGTAGAAACCACCCATGAATCTGGCAGAACGACCATAAAAATAAACCACTGCAGCAGCCACGTAAATTTATGTAGCAAAAATCTAGCTGTAAAGCAACTGCACTATCAATGATGGGGTGCAAGTAAGTGGATGTGACTGGTGAGGGAAACTGTAGGATTCTAGGGAGAACAAAAGAATAGGGGAAACTGGGGGTTACAATTTAAGAAGTTCGTTGATCAGTAGGACACACATTGATGTAGTACCTACTGCTGCAATGTAGGCAATGCATTGGTGTGGAGGTTAACTTGGGCTGGGCTGAGGTTGCACCTCTGTCGAAGGTTATTGATGCTGGAACAGAATGAAGGGGCATGAATGAGGTTGCACCTTTAACCCAGATCTGATAGGAGGTTCAACAAGGTCCGGGTAAGGACACACTCTGATGATATGTCATTGTTGACGGCGAAGGGACCAATAATTAAGTTACACCTGTCTCTAGTCTCTAATTTAGTGGGGAAGGATTGCTAAGGCCGCATATACCTCAGGTCAGTGAGACATTCTCAGGATTTGGGGTTGTGTCTCTATCAGGTCAGTGTGAGGTCAAAGAGGATTGGACTGAGGTCTCAGGTCATTGTGAGGCTGCAGGATTTGACTGAGGTTGTACCTCTTTCTGAGCTCGTGGATGCCTTTAATTTTCCTTATGCCACTAATGGTTTCACTGGGTCATGGAAGGAGCAATGTCTCTTTCACAAGATCCAATTGCAAGTTTGAATAAATCCCTCCAAAGTAATAAATATTCATATACACAATCAAGTAATATATGCTTACATGAAGATGCTAAACCAATAAAAAGTGATAAAGAGTGCCTTACTATTGCAAATAAGCAGGACTTCCTAGTAAATTTAAAATCTTCTGTGAGAGACAATATCACGGAACAAAAACAAGAAAAAATTAAGGGTACAAAAGAAGGATACAAACAAATAATTGTTAATGGGGATATAACGAATTTGAATTAACGGCCTGATGTTAAAACAGTCCCTAATCAGACCCTCCAGGATTTTGCGATTTCGCGTTTTGCCGCGAAATTGTCACTTTTGTAAAAATGCCGCGATCTGCAATTTTTACAAATGTGCCCGCAAAATCAGCCCTTTTGTAAAAATGCCGCGATTTTTACAAAAGTGCCTACGAAATCGGAAGGTGATTGGGCACTGAAGGAGACACCGTTGACGTTGCTAATTTCTCAACACTGGAATACAAGTCCATTGCAGCTCTGTAAAGTGTTATTTATTTATGTAAGATTTTACTGTTTCTAATCAATTAAGTTGTCCAAATAGTTTTTATTGCTGATGTACTTTATTTTTAATTGTGCCTTTATGATTTATCATCTTATAAATAGAATACAAGGTTTATTTTGAGCTAATGGTTGCACTTAATGTAGGAATGAACAAGGCTGCTGGTCTTCCCAAGATGCATTTTATCGCTGCAGATAGAAACATGCTGTATTGGTTTGTAGTCAAGAATTGGAGCAAATCCGAACACTCCTGTATTATGTATAAATGTTTTGACAAAATAGGGCCAGTTTGGAAAACATCTAAACAAATCTACCTACAATAGCAACGGTACTGAGATCCTTATCAAAGACTCGCTTACCTTTGCCACCTTTAGAGTCTCTGCCATGGCCGGGCAGCAGTGTTGTGCTTTGGCTCACACTTTAGAGCACATCGCCAATGGCAATGAGGCAGCAGACCTGTTACCGGATATAATGTTTGGCCTTGACAACTCAGCTTTTTCACCCTGAGGCTGTTTAATCTGAGTGTTGATATATGTCGATGTAAATGTAAATGTAGTGTATTTTGTAAAGCGCACAGCTGCCCCAACGCTGGCGCTGTATAACGCTGTGGAACCCTTCCTGGCTCTCCCTGTGAGATGCCCCTCCTGGGCACCCCTAAGGTGAAGCCAAGCATCCCAGTGTTGTAGGGGCCGTTGTGGAGATTAAACAAGCTATTGCCCAGAGTTGCAGCGTGGGACCCATGATTAGAGTAGGCGCTGAGGCGAGAATTATCGTGTCTGCGGACATTGAGCCCAAGACCCTGCCGCGTCGGGACTTGAACCCTGGTCCCCGGCCTGATCTATGCTTCAGAGTCTGCCGCTCTAACCAGTGAGCCACACTTCTCCACGATGCAACTAGGCTGTAGGCAATCTGCAGCATGTGACCCTGAGATGGATTGCTTACTAACTACGCTGTATTAATTTCATTCTTGATTCCTTAACCGCGTACCTGAAAAGGGCTGGGCTGAGGTAGCAGCTCTCTCATCTCGTTGATAAGGTGATGCAACAATATTGTGCCACATCTCATCCATGGTTGCATCGCTGTTTACGCCATTCATGGTGAGTTTGAATAGAAATGGACCAAGGTTTCTGCTTTCTTGAGGGCATTGTTGAGTTTTATCAGGATTAAGGAATGTTTTAAGGTCTGTTGTTATTGGCAGTGAAGCCCAACTGTTTTGCAACTGTTGCACTTTTTCCTTTGATCATTGATGGTGTTTCTGAACAAGATTGGGCAAACGTTTTAGCTGTCTCAGGTCATTAACCCCTTGTCTGCTGATGACGGAACCGCTCCGTCATCAGCTGCGGTGGCGCTGTGCTGATGACGGAGCGGTTCCGTCATGGCCCGCTCGCTGCTCATGCGCGGCGCGAATTCCGCGCCTGCGCTGAGCGTTCTATTGAGCGGGGCGGGCCGTGACGGAACCGCTCCGTCATAAGCACAGCGCCACCGACGCTGGTGACGGAGCGGTTCCGTCACCAGCATGCGGCCGCCGCGCGGACGCCCCGCCCCCTTAGCACTGCGGCGGAATAGCCGCCGCAGTGAAGGGGTTAATTGGGATGTTGCGCTATGTTGGGTTGAGGTTCTACTTCTTCCTCTGATCTTTGATGGTGAGGTATAACTAGATTGGATGATTATTTCACCTATCTCAAATGATTATAGAAGCAGCTGAAGAGAATGTGGATAATGTCTCTTCTCTTAGGTAATTGATGGTGGAGTTGAACTGGATTTACAAAATACTGTGCGTGTCTCAAGTCATTGATTGATTGATTGTTAGAACAGGACTGGAGTAAAGTTTCACCTTACGTAGATAATTGATAATGAGTTTGACCATGACTGTGCTCTGATTGTACTTCTGTTTCAGGACTTTGATGATGAAGTTGAACATGATTGAGCTATTTTGATGTTAAAGTTGGCCTTGGCGGTGTTGAGTTTCAGTTCTATCTGTGGTCATTGTTGACACATTTGGGAATACCAAAAAGTGATGGATAAAAGTATTTGATTAATCTTAGCCACTGCTAATTACTCTGGCCAAAACCCCAGTCTTATTGTCTTTTTGTAAAAAGTTTTTACTATGTCTCCTCCGATTATCCCCAGCCATATGTAAATCAGCTTTAATGCTTTTCTAATAGGAAAAGTCTAACCTGAACTACCAAGTCAATTCTTGCCTGAACCAGAACACCAGCAACTTAAAGCCAGTTTGGGCCTTTTCAGTCGGATGCAACTTGGTTTCAGTGGCAGAGTGATCACAATACCCCCGTCGAGGCATACCCATTGCAGTTTTGAGATCACAGTAGACAATACAAAAAAGTGATGAGTGGAATGCCTAATTAATCTTAGCCACTAGCAGTTACTTGGGGCTGCAACCTAGTCAATCGTGGTTTTCGCCCAATGGAGTAGGACCAAGACTGATTTGCAGACGTCTAGTATGGCACGACGGTGAAAAATTATGGTCTGGATTGCAGCTCCAACCAGAGGCTGAGATCAATTCACACATTCTTTTTATTTTCCTTTTCCTCCAGCACTGACTTAATTTCCCCATCTAAAGTCTCATCTCCCTCAACGAGCCGCCGCAGCTCTAGATTTTTTAATTTACCTTCCAGTTCAGTTAGTGTTTTTCGGATAGCCTTAAGCACTCTCCAGTGCTTAGCCATTGCAACCCCCCTAATGTACACCTTCAACGTCTCCCAGACAGTTTGGAAACTATCTACTGAACCAATATTGGTGTCAAAAAAGGTTTCAATGGCGTCAGCCATCTCCTCCCTAAATACTGGATCCAATAAGGAATAAGGAGGGAACCTCCACATAAATGGCGGCAGATGCCTACCAGGGGGCTCCAATACCAGCAGCAGCGGTGAGTGGTCCGAGAGCGTGCACGGCAATACCGCGCACTGTCGTACCAGATTTATTAGTGTAGTAGAGACCATCCAATAATCAATACATGTGTGTATGTTGTGGTACGCCGAATAATGTGTATAACCCCTTCTCACTCTACTCCTCGTTCGCCACACGTCACACAACTCCAAAAACACCAGAACTTCCTCCAACTTTCTCGCAGCCGCCACTGGGCTTCTAGGAGGGCCCGCTGATCTATCCATGTCCGGGTCCCTAACCAAATTAAAGTACCCCCCGCCACAGGATCTTGGAGTCTCCATATTGGGCGATAATCCTAGCAATATCTCCGAAGAATTCAGGGCAGTCATAGTTGGGTCCGTATATACTAATAACGAGAAGCTCCAGTCCTCGACCCCGGCATTTAGACACAACATACCTGCCATCCGTGTCTTGAAGCAATGTAAGTTTGAGTGATGACCTGGGATTCATCCAGTTTGGTACCTCCCTGGCATGCGTAGTGAATCCCGCCGAGTTGATGTTGCCCTCTGGACCTCAGCATGGGGCTCGCTTGTGGCAGGTGCGTCTCCTGTAGGAGAGCCAAATCAACATTCTGCCTATTGAGGTAATTAAGGATCTTCCTAAGCTTACGGTAATCATTGAGACCCCTAACGTTCTATGACAGTACACGCATTTCCCCCACCCTCTCCCGGGTCTCCTGCGGTTCACGTGACATTAACTACATAGACAAAACGTATTGTGTTGCAAGCAATTTTGTGTACTAGCGTGCCGTGTATCATCCGCTTAATAAACAACCAACAATTAATGCATACTGCACCCACCTTACTGTTTTCAGTAAAGACCTAGATATTTTAACCCCTTCCGTGCTTCGAACGTCCAACGGTTGTCGCGTGCACTACCTCGCTGGTGCTGCGCACGACCGTTGGACGTCCGAATACCGTTAGCGCGATCGAACGTCCGCACTGGGGCGGAATGTTCGACGCGCTAAACGGGTTAAGACTCAAACAGCAGGTCTCTCCGCTGTTGTCTACATCCGTTACATCTTAGTGGTACTTGAAGGTATATGTTAACATTGTTCTGTGAACAGCATAAAGCAAACTCTGTAAAACTGCGCTTCTTATAAATACTCTTTTAAATGCATATGTTTTATTGCCAAGTTGCAGCGACTGTATCTCCTTCGTTTCCAAATGTTTGTTGCCGGATCTGGATCGAAACTACTTCTTTACCTGTAAAATTTGCAAAAAGTCACATTGACCAGTGAATATTTTACCGTGACCTTCACTTTTGTCAGACTTTTTTCTTCTCCACCTTATGCGTATATTGTAAATGTAAATGTATGTATACTTGTAAAGCGCACTATCACCTTTCAGGCATCCTGGCGCTGTATACCGCTGTGGAACCCTTCCTGGCTTTCCCTGTGAGATGCCCCCTACTGGGCACCCCCAAGGTGAAGCCAGGCATCCCAGCGCTTTCGGGGTCGTTGTGGAGATTAAGCAAGCTATTGCCCAGAGTTGCAGAGTGGGACCCATGATTAGAGTAGGCACCGAGGCGAGAATTATCGAGTCCGTGGACATTGAGACCAAGACCCTGCCGCATCGGGAATTGAACCTTGGTCCCGGGTCGGACCTCTGCCTAAGGGTCTGCCTTGAGACCCTCTGGGTGAGTAGTGCGCTCTATAAATACCAGAACTTGAACTTGAACTAGCCACACTTCTCTTGCGGCTTGCTGTTCCATCTCTCTATTTTATATTTCATATTATTTGAGAAGCGGGCTTTTCATCTCAATTACCTGGAAAGTAGTTTTGTAGTCCAATTTTACTTTAAAAAATATTTTAATTTTAATTTGCATAAAACTTGGTCAGACTTATGCAGATAGCATTCCGATGCCCGAGAGATGCCTTACATATTAGAGGCCCATTTAGCCCATTCGTATATATCTCTAAGCATTGCAGTGATCAATCGATGGCTTGCACAATATGGACCGACTATTTTCATTGTATTGATGTTTTTCTGTGATTAAAGTGTCATTACAAGTTTTCATTTTTGGAAAGTAAATATGCTACTAGTATTTGGAGTGAATACAAAACCTTTCGAAGGTTAGAAATATTTCTTATATTGATTTTCCTATCCATTTCATTGGCAGGTTTTGTTGCACCTCTTTATGATCTCAGAATTATTTTTCATTCAAAACTTGGTAATTCTCTGCTGATTTTGAGACTGAATAGCTGTAGCTTCACAACGGTATACAACAACAATTAATACCTGGGGGTCTGAGAACATATAAGTGAGTCAGACAAATTGGATCACTATACCAAGACTACGCAAAATAACACCAGTGAGAGAAAGTTGGTAACTACAGGCCTAGTCGAGGCTCAAGAGTATATGGAGAAAAATAATTCCCATCAGAAGCCACACTGTACCGCCCTCATTGTCATCATTTGGGTTCTCCTTACCCAGGAGACAAAACGGCCAGTAAGTTGTTACCGTGACCGATAAATGTGATATGTGGGAAGTACAGAAAAGAATGTAAGTGGCTAATGAAAAAGCAGTGTATGGTGGTTAGAGTGAAAAGTGAGGGGTAATAGTAAAATTAGGTGAACTGGGTAGAAAAAAGACATTTATTAATATCTCCCAATCCCTAAGATTAAAAGGCAGGTGTGAGTGCGGGTTTTAAATAATAACCGCACTTTACAGAGTTTCTAATGCATTCTTCAGGACCTAGTTGGAAATACACCACTGCTTTGTGAATAATAATGAAAAAATATCACCTGGGTATCCCAGGCGTGCTCAACCGTATACTGTTAATGCATAGTGGCATTGGATCCAAAACGAAAGACAAACAAACAAAGAAACAAATGAGCATGAATGATTACTCAAGTAGTTCCTATTTCAAAACATACTGTAATTGCAATATGTTCACTCATACCAGGACAAAGGCTCTAGTAAACACTCACCCATGTATGTTGGTTGAGAGGCTTCACCCCACCTGGCTGCAGCGCAGGTAAAAGGAGCACCGCTCTAAAGATAATCATAAATCATTTTCAGCGCGATTTCATTAAGAGAAAGGAAATAGAGTTTACTTGGAGACAGGAGGTAATGGAAACCTCCATTGCATCGTGAGATGGTTAAATTGTAGATGCCCCGCCGTGATATAGCAATCTCAGAGAAGGCTGGTACCAGATGTTAGCGCATATGTAGGTCCGCCAGTTATATAGTGACCAATGCGTTTGGTTAAACAAGAGCAGCGTGGCTTAGCGATGAAACTCAGAAACGAGTTAGCACTATGATAAAATGCCGTGATAGAGTGCTGGTAGGTGGGTATCGTCTCTGCTACTACCAGGTAATATGCAAAACCTTTGTATCAGAAAAACGGAGAGCCCTTTAAGAGCGGTAACTTCTCCGTGTGAATATTAGCAGGCTGTCAGTAAGCGCGGCGAGGAGCGCAATGTCACGCTTACCTTTCCGTCGGTGTCTCCGGGCAGTCCTCAGTACTGCTTGGGGGGGCACCGGCGATAGATCACAGAGCTTCTTTGTAAACTCGTATTTTGCTCCCAGGGCGTCACGTGACTAGGTGCGGTCACGTGGTGCAAGGAGTTATGGGACTTGTAGTTCAAGGCGCAATTGCGCTTGATAATAATTTGAAAACCAGGGTTCGAAAAAGATGCGAAGTTCGAAAAAAGCATGGCGCATGAAGGTACCCTACCGTGCTCGGGCAATATATGTCTGTGTGATTGGGAGCCAGCCCCTCCCTTATGTGTTACTAGTACACATTGGTGTTAAGGAGGTTGTTAAGAGGTAGACTGTCTTCTAAAGCAGAGACAATAATTCATTAGGCAGCTAGCATATAACCCAACTCGTTTAGATGTTTTCGAGTGATAAGAAATTAGAGAAGTGACACTATTCATAGCACCAATCAGAGGGACATCCAGGGTATTGGCTCATTGAGGCCCTCCTTGTCGCTATTCAGGCGGTACACCCATTTTTGTTCAATTTTAAACAGGAAACGACTGACATCTGCGCATGAATCAGGAATATGCGGTTGTTCTAGGACAGTCCAGCAGAAGTCCTCAGGGCCATGTCCCTTCTCCAAAAAATGTGCAGTTAGGCGAGTAGCCTGTTTCCGACAGCGCACTGTACTTTTGTGTTCTTGGATGCGCGTCCGTATTCTCCTGGTCGTCATGCCCACGTATCGTAATGAACATGGACACGTTATCAAGTAGATAAGATTACTGCTGTTGCAGTTCGTAAACTTGTTTTGTGTCCATGGGCGGTTGGTGCCTATGTCGACCTCGGTGGACTTGCAGGTCTGAGGACAGACAGTGCATGTCCCACAAGGGTGGTGTCCGACCACAGGTGGTAAGTCCCATAGGGTACCCACTTGCCTCACTTCCTTGTTACGTGGGCGTGTGTGGACTAGCTTGTCTTTTAGATTTGGTCCTCTCTTGTAGGCAAAAATAAGCAAGGCGATGTCATCACCTCCGGTTTTCAGGATAGACCAATGTTTTTTTATGATCTTTTGCACTTGGTTAGATCGGCTGTTGAAAGTGTTAACGAAAGCAATGCGATCGGTCTTTTCTTTAGGTGGGAGGATTTCCAGTAGGGACTCTCTGTTGTTGTTGGACGCCCTCTTCTTGGACTGGCGGATAATTTTCTTGGGATAGTTTTTCTCTTTCAGTTGGGCCTCCAGATTCGTCGAGTGGGTCTCGAAAGACTCCTTGTTGGAGCAGTTTCTCTGAACCGTGAGGAACTGACCAAAAGGTAAGTTGTCCCTCAGGGCTCGCGGATGGCAACTATCATATCGCAATAGTGCATTCTTAGCCATTGGCTTGCGATATAACTCCGATTCAATACCAGTCGGAGTAGCATGTAGCCTAAGGTCCAGAAAGGCCAACGATGTTCTGCTGTATTCAATGGTGAACTTGAGGTAGGTGTTCTTACTATTCAACCATCTGATCTTCTTCCGTGCCACGCCACACCACCAGGATGTCGTCAATGTAACGTTTCCATACATGTAGTGATGGTAAGTATGGATTGGTGGATACTAGGACATCTTGTTGCTCAAAGTTGTGGACGTACAGGTTCGCCAGGCTCGGCGCGAAAACACTGCCCATGCTGGTCCCAGATGTTTGCAGATAGATGGTATCCTCAAAGCGAAAGTAGTTCTCTTTCATAGCAATCTCTGCTAAATGCATGATGAAGTGTGTTGGAGTAATGGATTGGTGGTTATTTTGCTCCAACAATGTGCCTACTACCTCTAGAGTCTCGGTTTGCGGGATTGACGTGTATAAAGACTCAACATCAAACGATACTAAGATGTCAGTTTCGATGTTATACTGTATTGTTGGAAGGAGTCTTAAGACATCTTTCGTGTCCTGTAGGAATGTTGGCATTGCTTAACTATTGGGTTCAGAAAATAATCAACAAAAGTCGAGAGTGGTTCCAAAACCTACCCAATCCCTGAAATTATGGGCCTACCAGGAGGCGGCCTCTGTGGTTTGTGCACTTTGGGAAGGCAGTAGAAATACGGAATCGTAGGGTGTTTGGTGACCAGGTACTGTCCTTCCTGTGATGTTATCCAACCCTCAGTAGTAGCTTCCTCTACTAAAGTGCTTATTTTGGATTGTAATCCTTCTGTGGGATCTGCTCTCAGAGGTAGGTAGGATTTCCGGTCACTCAGTTGCCGGAGGCATTCGTTTTTATATGTCTCAGTGTCTAAGATAACAGTAGCACCGCCTTTATCGGCCGGCTTGATAGTAATCCTATCATTGGATGATAGTAAGCGTAAGGCCAGCTGTTCATCTCTTGAGAGGTTCATGAAGGGTTTGATCTCTGTTCTGTAGAGGTGTGCGACATCATTCTCCACAGCTGTTTCAAAAGTCAAAACCTTGGGAGGTAAGACAGCGCTGGGAGGGTTGAATGAAGAAGGTTTCTTCAGTCCAGTGTTTTTGTCTTCAGTAGCGGTTTCCAAGTTTGTTGGTTTGGAGAAAAAATAGTGCAATCTTATTTTTCTAAAGAACTTGGCTAGTTCAATTTGGGCCAGGAAAGGATCACCTTTCTGGGTTGCTACAAAACCCAAACCTTTATTCAAAAGGCGCTCCTCGTTGGTGGAGAGTGCATAAGAACTGAGGTTCATTACGAGGCTATCTGGTTGCTTATCCCTGCAGTGTCTTGTGGGACTTTCTTCCCGCTGCTTAAGTCCATCCTCGATTGTGGCGGGGTGTTCGTATCCGTGTTCCAATGGACTTGTTGTGGCATGGTTCCTTGTCTCCTCCTGCCCCTGCCTCGTCTCTGGCCAAACCCTAAAAAAGGAAAGGCACCCGGGCCTTGTTGCATTTGGGGTGGACAGAAGGGAGGACCCATCTGGGGAGGGCAATTTGGTCCCATCATCCAAGGGTTGACTGGCCACCACGGTTGGAAGTTGTTAAAGTTCTGCGGCTGGTTTCTCCAATTTCTTCTATTTCCTCGGCCCCTAGGGGTTTGGTTAGAAGGTCCAGTTTGTGATGTGTCTGAATCACTAGAGGCTCCATCTGAACTTGATGTGCCATAAGTAGAGCCACCCTTTTTGCCACCTCGATTGAATGTAGGCGCTGTATACGTGTCGCTAGTGTATGGATATACTTTCTCCATGGAAAATTTCGCTAGGTCTTTCTTAAACTTCTCTAGTTTCGTGAATAAAATAGATTCCTTGAAGTCTTTATTACTCTTATCGGTATCATCTTGTCCTTTTTTGAATAATCCACTTTTTAGAGTGGTTTTTATCTGGCCCTCAAGTACCTGAATTTCAATTAATATTGTATCCGCCACTCTTTTTGCGGTTTTAATAATCAGGACTAACCAGTCCCTTGTGCACCTCCAGGCTATCATTGACCAATCCTTGAGAAATTCTTTATCATCAAGAAATAGGCGTGGTGCGTTATTGACCATGAGGCCTGAGGGTGCACAATTGCCTCGAAGGTATTGTGCCATGATCATACCATGGACAGATGTTCTAGAGTGGGATTTTTTTAGGATTAAGACTTTGCTCCAACCATCATCGTTATTTGTTACCTGAGGTGGAGCCGGAACGCTATCTAGCAGACTAGGGTTTTCATCCAGAATATTTTGTACCTCCGCACTCTCAAAAGCTAAGCCCCAATTGGTAGCCATCGCCTGAATGCCAATCACAGCAAAGGGCACACTACAAAGGTAGCCTTTTGTTGCCAGAGACAGGAGTAATTATAGGGACGTGTATAGGCTTGCTGTCAAACCTGGTAATTAATGCTACCATTTCCATGTGATGCAGCCTAAAAGCCATTTTTTCTTCTCTTTCACAATATCAGCAGATTTTTCATGGACAGGATCGATTGAGTTTGACAAGTTAAAACATGATAAGGACAGCCGTAAAATAATTTGGGCACATAGGGGGTCATTAGGATGAGGGGCGGACTTAGTCCGCCCGCCATCCTATCGGGACTAGGGACCCCCTGCCATAAGGGCAGGGGTCCCGTGGGTGGAATTAGGATGCGGCCACCACAGTGGCGGCCGCATCCTGCA
Source organism: Lissotriton vulgaris (assembly GCF_964263255.1). NCBI lineage: Eukaryota > Metazoa > Chordata > Amphibia > Caudata > Salamandridae > Lissotriton > Lissotriton vulgaris. The sequence goes on from NC_141693.1 coordinate 1,935,880,146, forward strand.
TTTATAACATTGTGGCGGGCGGTGCTCTCTGCACCGCACGCCACAATGCCATAAATGCATGTATGCATTTGCATACACAATGCGGCAGGCACCGCGCGGTGCCTACCGCATTGTATATGCAAATGCAGGGGGGTACCACAGGTACCCCCCGTGTGCACCCCTCACCCCTCCTTCACTTCGGGGGCCCGCAGGGGTCCCCCAAAGTGAAGACCGCATGCTGCCACGGAAAGGCACCTGCCCAGGCCCATCGTAATATGGCTGGCGGTGTCTAATAGACACCGCCACCATATTATTCCTTTTCTGCCCCGGCCCCAAGGCGACCGGGGTGGAAAAGCGGCGGACGGTCTTGCCGTTCGCGAGGTCCTCCCCACCATACTAATATGGCAGGGGGGAACGAGCAGGGGGGAACGAGCGTGGATGTTGGACGGATTGCCCCGCCAGGCTGGCGGTAGCCACCGCCAGCCTGGCGGGGGCAATCCGCCCGACATCATAATGGGGCCCATATTGTTTAGATCCATAGTTTGTTCTAAACTGGATTACCCCAGTTCTCTCCACCCACTGAGATGTTTGTCAGAGGATAATGGTTGCAGCCCAAGACACCCTACTTTACGTGTTTTTCTGTAAATTTTAGGCTCGGTTAAAAGCGAAAAATATCAACCCTAATTAGAATTTTACTCTAGAACAGGCCTTTTGTTTTTACAGCTATTTCTTTCTGAGCATATATGCTTGTCTATGGCGTTTCTTTTTGGAGAGGCTAATCCAGTTGAGGTTTACACTGAATTTACGATAGCCCTTGCATTTTGACAGATGCCCGGTGGAGCTACCTTGATTTATCGTCTTATAAATAGAATAAAAGGTTTATTTTGAGCTAATGGTTGCACTTCATGTAGGAATGAACAAGGCTGATGGCCTTCCCAAGATGCATTTTATCGCTGCAGATAGAAACATGCTGTATTGGTTTGAAGTCAAGAATTGCAGCAAATCCGAACACCCCTGTATTATGTATAAATGCTTTGACAAAATAGGGCCAGTTTGGAAAACATCTAAACAAATCTACCTACAATAGCAACGGTACTGAGATCCTTATCAAAGACTCGCTTACCTTTGCCACCTTTAGAGTCTCTGCCATGGCCGGGCAGCAGTGTCGTGCTTTGGCTCACACTGTAGAGCACATCGCCAATGCAATGAGGCAGCAGACATGTTACCGGATATAATGTTTGGCCTTCACAACTCAGCTTTTTCAGCCTGAGTCTGTTTAATCTGAATGTTGATATATGTCGATGCAACTAGGCTGTAGGCAATCTGCAGCATGTGACCCTGAGATGGATTGCTTACTAACAACGCTGTATTAATTTCATTCTTGATTCCTTAACCGTGTACCTGAAAAGGGCTGGGCTGAGGTAGCAGCTCTCTCATGTAGTTGATAAGGTGATGCAACAATATTGGGCCACATCTCGTCCATGGTTGCATCGCTGTTTAAGCCATTCCTGGTGAGTTTGAATAGAAATGGACCAAGGTTTCTGCTTTCTTGATGTCATTGTTGAGTTTTATCAGGATTAAGGAATGTTTTAAAGGTCTGTTGTTATTGACAGTGAAGCCCAACTGTTTTGCAACTGTTGCACTTTTTCCTTTGATCATTGATGGTGTTTCTGAACAGGATTGGGCAAACGTTTTAGCTGTCTCAGGTCATTAATTGGGATGTTGAGCTATGTTGGGTTGAGGTTCTACTTCTTCCTCTGATCTTTGATGGTGAGGTATAACTAGATTGGATGATTATTTCACCTATCTCAAATGATTATAGAAGCAGCTGAAGAGAATGTGGATAATGTCTCTTCTCTTAGGTAATTGATGGTGGAGTTGAACTGGATTTACAAAATACTGTGCGTGTCTCAAGTCATTGATTGATTGATTGTTAGAACAGGACTGGAGTAAAGTTTCACCTTACGTAGATAATTGATAATGAGTTTGAACATGACTGTGCTCTGATTGTACTTCTGTTTCAGGACTTTGATGATGAGGTTGGGAATGATTGAGCTATTTTGATGTTAAAGTTGCCCTTGGCGGTGTTTCAGTTCTATCTCTAGTCATTGTTGACACATTTGGGAATACCAAAAAGTGATGGGTAAAATTATTTGATTAATCTCAGCCACTGCTAATTACTCTGGCCAGCACCCCAGTCTTATAGTCTTTTTGTAAAAAGTTTTTACTATGCCTCCTCCGATTTATACCCAGCCATATTTAAATCAGCTTCAATGCTTTTCTAATAGGAAAAGTCTAACCTGAACTACCTTACCAATTCTTGACTGAACCAGAATACCAGCAACTTAAAGCCAGTTTGGGCCTTTTCAGTCTGGTGCAACTTGGTTTAATTGGCAGTGTGAGCACAATACCCCCGTCGAGGCATACCCATTGCAGTTTTGAAATCACAGTAGACAATACAAAAAAGTGATGAGTGGAATGCCTAATTAATTTTAGCCACTAGCATTTACTTGGGGCTGCATCCTAGTCAATCGTGTTTTTTGCCCTTTGGAGAAGGACCAAGACTGATTTGCATAAGTCTAGTATGGCACGTCGGGTAAAAACAATGGTCTGGATTTCAGCTCCAACCAGAGGCTGAGATCAATTCACACATTCTTCATATTGTTTTTGTAGTAAACTCCATATCTGCAGTGGAAGAAACCGCATTTACAACTCGGTCGGAACCACATATACCATTACAACGCAGGCATTTCAACGTACGTGTCTTTACCACGCATGCATCTTTACCACACATGCCTTTGCCATGTATATTTTTCCCAGAACTATCCCTTTACAAATTTAAGTATTCCACAGGTAAGTGTTATATAGGTATGTGTGTGTGTGTTTGTGTGTTGAGGCATAGGCGATTTTAGAGTTTTGGGTGGGTGTGGGTCTTTGCTTGGCATGGGTATTTTAGGAGTTTAGAGTGGTTACAGATTTTTGGTTGACAAGGATGTTTTTAGGGCTTATGGTGGGCATGGGTTTTTGGTCGGCAAAGGTATTTTTAGGGTTTAGGGTGGGTATGGAGTTTTGACTGCCATGGGTATTATTAGGGTTTAGGATGAGCTTTTAGCTGGCAAGAGTTTTGTTAGAGTTTAGGATGGGTATGGGCTTTTGGCTGGCAAGAGTATTGTTAGAGTTTAGGATGGGTATGGGCTTTTGGCTGGCAAGGGTATTTTAGGGTTTAGGGTGGGTATGGGTTTTTGGCTGCAAGGATATTTGTAGGGTGGGTATGGGTTTTTGGCTGGTAAGGGTATTTTTGGGGTTTAGGGTGGGTGTGGTATTTTGTGTGGCAGGGAAATTTTTAGGAGTTAGGGTGGTTATGGGATTTTGGATGGTAAGGGAAATTTTAGGGTTTAGTTTTTTTTTTTTAACTTTATTTTTCAATTTACAAAATGCAAATACAAAAAGAAAACCATTTGGCATTAAATCAGCATATGCAGGCATATCGTAGACAATATTAATGGAGTACAGGTCAATAGGTAGCATCTGGGAGGGAAAGATACAATAGGGAAAGGAAAAAATCATTTGTATTCATATCATAGTGAGGAAGAAATCAGGGCACTTTACTGAAGGCCAAAGCATACATTATCAGGGTCAACCTTCCCCCTCCCTGTCTTGTTTGGGTCTACCGACTATCTCCAAATCGCTCTCCTCGCTGTCAATTACATTTTGTGCAGAAAAGTACCCTCTGCCAACCCAGAGACACACATGGCCCGCCAGGCTAGTATATCCTCTTGCAACTTCTCGTCCCCTCTGGTGAGTTTCATGTGGACCTCCTCAGCTAGGGACCACTCACGCTCGTCTTTGAGCCATATGGGCACTTCTGGGGCCCTTTGCCAGATCCAAGTTATATCTACCCTACGCCTAGCTAACGCTAGCTTTAAATGTAACAGTTTATATGGGAGCTTCTTTTTCTTAGGTTTCCGTACCAGTACCAGCAAGCAATACAAGGGTTCAGGCGTCATCTGAAGGCCAGTAGCTGCCACAGACCTACCCCCCACCTCCAACCAGAACTGCCGGACCAGTGGACAGTCCCCTGCCAAGTGTAGGAAGCCCGCATTCTCTACGGCACATCTGGGGCAGCCATCTCCCCGTCACCAGAGATGTGTCTCAGGGACACCGGGGTCAAATAAGTGCGGTGTTAAAATGCTTCAACTTAAACCTGGCGTTCCATGAAACTGAGCGTGCAAGGGAGCCTATGCGTGCCCACTGTGTCTCTTCTAGTTGGGTTGCAAGGTCCCTCTCCCAGGCCCTCCGACACGGCGTTACTGGGGGGGTTGGATGAGTCCTGCTTCATCGCTTTGTACAAGAGTGAAATCAATATGTGACCGGCACCGCAGGAAAGTATGAAATCTAAAGTGTGCGTCAGTGGTGGGATGTCTGGATACTGAGGCCAGGTGACCTTCACCACATCCTGAATTCCCCAGAAGTGTAGGAATTGGCCCTGTCCAAGGCCAAAGTTTTCCTCTACCTGCTTGTAAGTGATGAAGGTCTCGTTGGGAAAAAGATCGGCAAGAACTTCACACCCACCCTCCCTCCAAGTTTGAAATTACATGTATTTTCCCATATCTATGAAGGGGGCTAGTATCCAGGTCGGAGCTCCCTATGAAAGGGTGCCCTTGTTAAGACCTTCTCCACAAACCGCTGCCATATACCAGTTGTGTGTCGTACGACATCGGGAAGAGACACGTCTGACCCCCTGCCCTGCCTCAGTGCTTCTATTAGCTCCTGAGTGTCTACCCTGCCAGAGAGGAAGTGTTTCTCCCAATTGTCCGTGTCTGAAAACCAACGCGCCGCAGGTTGTATCTGTGCCGCGTAATAGTACAAGTCGAAGCGTGGAGCCTCCAGACCACCATCTTCATAACTACGAACAATAGTGTTGAGCGTTACCCTAATGCACCGGCCCGCCCAAAGCAGAGACGTAAGTAAGGTGTTAGGAGTTTTAAAAACTCGTGGCGACAACGGACATAATGAGTTCTGAAGAACTTAGTGTCCTAGGAAGCATCACCATCTTAGAGGTGGCCAACCTGCCCATCAATGAAAGTGGCAGGGTATTCCAAAATGACACTGACTGCTGTAATGAAGCAATTATGCGGTCTACATTCTGGGCCATTGCCTCTGTGTCTGTCGGCGCCACCTGTATCCCAAGGTAGCAGAACCCTTTCCACTCCCAGCGCAACCCAAGGTCTGGGAGATCCTCTGGGGGCACTGAGGCCAGCCCCACCAGTGGGAAGATCAGGGACTTACTATGATTAAGTCGAAGTCCTGAGACCTCTCCAAACCGATCTAGCTGGTGCAACAGTACCGGCATGGCTTCCCGAGGAGAAGCAAAGTAGAACAGAGCATCGTCAGCATATAGGGAAACAACATAACTCGTGTTCCCTACTCTAATTCCCCAGTCTTCCATACTAGCCTAGACCTGAACTGCAAAGGGCTCTATGGCCAGGGCAAACAGAAGGGTGAAAGAGGACACCCCTGACGTGTGCCCCTTCCCAATTGCCATTCCTCTGATCTCGCACCCCATAGTTTTACCCTAGCCGTATATAAGATGCAAAACCAGCGACAAAAGTTGGGACCTAACCCTACAGCGAGTAGGACCTCAAGCAGGTATCCCCAGTCCACCGTAACGAACACCTTGGCGAGGTCAATGGATACTAATACTAAGTGTTCCTCCCGATCCCGCACCTCATGTAAAATGTGGTTCAGCCGCCGCAAGTTCCCCGTTTCCTATTTTAAGTTGGAGGTGAATGGAAGTGGTTGAAGGAAGATACGAACTGAATTCATATATATATACAGTGCTATCAACGAGTTATGGATCAGTTCCCATTACTAAATGGAAGTTCATTTGAAACCAACGACCCCAGGGTAGGGTTAGGGCTTCCCCTCCCCCTGTCCTGGTCAGATCATCTGGTCGTCCCACTTAATTTTACACCCCCCCATCCTGTTATATCCTTAGCAGATCCCAGTAAGTGGGAATTAAAAAGGAATTTTAGGGGTTCAAACAACGAGACTTTAGCCCCTCTGATGGCTAGTCTTATGTCCACCTTAGCTAGAGATACTGATACTGCTGCTCTTGATCTCTTTAATTCTATCTCAAGGGCCGTGGATATCCTGGCCCCGATCAAGCAGCACTATTCCGCTAGAAAGCGACCCTCAGCTCCCTGGTACTCAGACACCCTTAGGCTGCTACGGCAGGGTTGCAGGAAGCAAGAGAGGCTCTGGAGATCACACTTTGACCCACACGAAAAAGATAAACATAAAAGCTTACTTAGGGACTATAAAGCCGCGGTGTTGGCGGAAAAGAAAAAACACTTCACCAATTTGACTGCCTCCCTCAGCTCTCCCAGGGAACTGTTTAAAATTGTTGATTCCCTGGCTGTCCTTCAATCACCCGACCCCATAATAGCAACACAGGAACTCTGTGATCAGATTTCAACCTTCTTCCATGTTAAGATAACTGACATTTATTCAGGCCTAGAAGCCCTTAATCTAGACCCAGGGGCCTCTCCTGCTTCAGTAGCACCCCCCTTGGAAGAAGTTTCGGTGAGGGCTCTGGGTTGCGATCTCACTAACTTCCCTCCGCTCACACTGGTGCAACTGAATCTGCACCTGGACAAACTTAAATCCGGCTCTCCTATTGATCCCTGTCCTTTGAAAACTCTCAAAGAGTGCAGGGAAGTTTTACTTCCTCCACTCTTGGAGGTAATCAATCTGGCAATCCACGAAGGCGTCTTCCCGACAGCGTGGAAAATGGCCATAGTTAAGCCCCTCCTTAAGAAGGCCACTTTGGACCCGGCGATTTTAAAGAACTTTCGCCCAATTTCCTTACTCCCAGCCCCCTCGAAAATGCTAGAGGCTATCTAAACAACCACCTGAGTGCCTTCCTGGACAATTCCAGCCTATTGGACTCCTCTCAGCACGGTTTTCGGAGGGCACATAGCACTGAGTCCGCCCTGACAGTGGTCACAAACAACATCCGCGCTAAGGTCGACAGTGGCCAGACCACCCTTCTGGTCCTGCTCGACCTTACAGCTGCTTTTGATACCCTGTCCCTTTCCATCCTGGCCAAGCGCCTTAGGGAGATAGGAGTGGACGGACCAGCGCTTAGCCTCCTGACATCCTTCCTTGAACACCGTGAACAGAGGGTCAAGCTGGGGGATTTTCTCTCCCCAGTCAAGCCTGTGCAGTGTGGGGTGCCTCATGGTTCGTCCCTGAGCCCCACGCTCTTTAATATCTATGTGGCACCGCTTGCCAGGCTTGTGAGATCATTTGGGCTGGAAGTCCTATCTTATGCAGACGACACCCAGATTATGGTCTCCCTCTCGCAATCTGTAGACATCACGGCCCAAAATTTCAGGAACTGTATGGAAGCAGTGGCGGGCTGGATGATAAGGAACTTCCTCAAATTAAATGGGGAGAAAACGGAGGTCCTTATCTTCGGAGGCAAGGATGAGATCTGGTCGATGGAGTGGTGGCCTTCTGCTCTTGGAGCATGCCCCAGGCCCTCACAGTCTGCCCGCAACCTGGGTGTAATTTTTTACACCAAGCTCTTCTTCGACAAACAAGTCAGCAGGACTGCCTCAACCTGTTGTGGGGTCTTAAGAATCTTGAGGAAAATTGTACACTATCTTTCCATCGAGGCCCGAAAACAGGTCACTGTGGCCCTCATATCCTCAAGGCTAGATTACTGCAATGCACTATACCTAGGAATCAACAAACAACTAGTCCACCGCCTTCACATAGTGCAAAATGCAGCAGCCAGGTTCGTTGCTGATGCCCGAGGCTCTCATCAGGCTCCTCCATTAGAAAGAATCTGCATTGGCTCCCCATGCAGGCCAGGATAGAGTTTAAGGTCCTGTGTCTCACCCACCGGGCCCTGTATGGATCCGGTGCTGAAGACATCAGACCCCTTGTTTCCCTCTATACCCCCGGCAGGGCACTTCGTTCAGCATATAAAAATCTTCTTTCTGTGCCACGAGTCACCAAAGCCAGGTGGTGCGGGAGGGCCTTTTTCTCCCTCGCCCCCAGGATCTGGAACATACTTCCGGCTGAGCTTAAAGGACAAACCTCCTATCCTCTCTTCCGAAAGGCATTGAAGACCTGGCTCTTCGGGGAGGCCTACCCATAGCTGGCGCACTCCTTTATCCCTCCATACAGCTAGTACCATCCTCAGCGCCTTGATACCCATGGGCAAAGTTGCGCTTTATAAATTCTTACTCACTCACTCATGCCATTTGCGCGAAGGAGGCACCCGTTATGAAAAGGGTTCAGCAGTTAGTAGCATTTGTTGGAACATTGAATTGTGAACTGCAGGAACCGCCGTGGCCAGGCTGATAAACCTGCCAAACACTGGGTTTGATCATGACGACATGAAGAACGGAGATTACAAAATCGGCGCTCTCAGGAATAGAAGACATGTAATGGCAAGTACACGGCTGACAGACAAGGCTGCAACAAAGCACCGAGGCTCCGTTTTTAAACGCACAGCGAAACAGTGCTATCAACGAGTTATGGACCCAGTTCCCATTACTAAATGCAAGTTCATTTGAAATAATATCTAAATGGGAAGAAATATACCATCATAGAATGTTACGATAAGGGATACCTACTCCAAGATGGCAGCCAAGTACACCAGGTGGGACAGGCTCGGATACTTAGTCCTTCCTTGCTGAAACGCTGTACAGAAGGAGCCCATCTGCCTTTTTAAACATCGAACTTCCAGAAACCTTCTTGATCACTAAGCAGCATTTGAGAAAGTCATGTAAGACGAAACGCGTCATGCTGGGTGAAATAAAAGAAAGGATTGCAGAACCCTTGAGTGCTCCTGTGTGTTCCTAGAAGAGGGACTCCTTGTTTGGTATAAATTTGCGTGCATGCCACTTGCGCGAAGGATGCACCCGTCATGAAAAGGGTTCAGCAGTTAAGTGGCATTTGTTGCAATATATATATATATATATATATATATATATATATATATATATATATATATATATATATATATATATATATATATATACATATATATATATATATACTGACGAAAGCTACGTCTGAAACGCGTCTGTTTGTTTATTTTGTTTGGACAAATAAATCCTAGTTGGATTTGAAAATAACATGAGTGCTGGTCCTTTCAGCTTTCAGTAGCAGCGGAGCATTATATATATAGTTTACACTTACCTGTTAATTTTTTTACCCGGCATATGCCTTTTCCATTCATGCCTTTACAACGAAAAACTATGATATAGTTTATAGTTACCTGTTAATTTTTTTTACCCGGCATATGCCTTTTCCATTCATGCCTTTACTACGATAAACTATGATAATGTAAGTATTTCACAGGTAAGTATGAACCCTTTTTAGGTGTATGTGTGTGTATATATATGCACACACACACACATACAAAGTATACAAAGTGTTTTATACTTACCTGTAAAACGCATTTTCGTGGTAAAGTCATAGTCATGGTAAGTAAGGCATGCATGGTAAAAGGCATGTTTGGTAAAGGCATGAGTGGTTCGGTCATACATCACTGCAGTTGGTATTCCCGGCTCACTTCTTAATGCTCAAGCTATACCTCCCTGATGAGACCTAAGGAGGTTGAAACCGGTCTGGGGTTACTTGTGTTCCCGATTGGAGGCGACATAGCCTAGCATTTGGGGCTAGGTTGTTCTTTTGGAGCAAGAGCTAGACTAATTTGCATACGGTTGGTCTATTTTGAATGAGACCGTGGGTGACAAACAATGGTCTGAATGTGTCCCTGAGCAATCATCAGTGGTTGAGATCATTTCAAGTATTCCCTCCATCATCTTTTTTTGGTGTAAATAGGGTTAGGCTGAGGTTGTGCCACTGCCTTATACCATTGCATAGGGCCTGGATATGACTGGCCTACGCTTTTGTCTGTCTCTTTCTTGCTTCTACCCTGATAGCCCCTTTGTACATGCCGCGTGCATCAGGTATTCCATGTCAACCTTTCCCTGAAGACGTAAATTTGAGGACAACGTTCCTCAGCTTTTCTGTGTCCACACCTGTGTGTCAGTCCCCTTTCCGTCATTAATGCATGCCTTTGTTGTCATCCCAGTAATAATGTTTAGTCTGTGTGGCTTAAGGTAGCTCTTATGGAGATAATTCAATTTATGTACATAAATCTTGTATTTAAAGATATATTATGTGTGTGTTTGAAGACCCTAACTCTTTATGCCAAAATTCTCGTCCAGCGTCTGCTTCCCAAGTGCAAGATCAGGTTTCGTCATGGAAAGTGTTGATTTATACAGTCACATGACCACCCCATAAGTTGAGGGAATCTGCAGGACTTCATGTGTCTGTGGTTCTAGTTGGCCTTTAGCCCAAAAACGATGCATTGCACAGGTGAGAGGCCCATAAGTGAGACACTGGGAGTTTGGTAGTCCTGTGTCTTTAGTCTGTGTCTGCAATCCCTTCATTGCTCCTTTTTCATAGCAGTCACTAACTGTAAATATGCCTGCCCTAGTCCACTTCTTTTTCATTCGTGGTGCTATGCATCCTCCCCCAGTCATGAAAAGAGCCACCAGTGGAAGAGCCAGGGCTCCATTTTCCTCACTAACTTTCACTAACTTTCTCCAAGAGCGCATTGCTATAAGAAACAATTTGGGCATCTGGATCAGCCAAGAATGCAAGCCCAGCAGGAGCGCAAAGATGGCTCCCTTATGACACCATTCACCAAAATACCCCATTTCTTCACATCGTATTCCCTTCAGCCATCTGCTCACCCACTGCAACTGCGCTCTGATGTACTAAAACTTAAAATCTAAGTTTACAGAAAGTTAGAGCAATCACATGTCTAAACCACCTACTAACAGCTACAGAAATAGGTCATAAATTCATTCTGTGGATTACTATGCACAGGGCTTGTATAGAGAATGCAAGAAGAGACTTTGATAAACAAAGGAAATTCATACAAAAAGGGAGGGTATTATTTTTGATTCATGTCAAATAGATTTGTATTGCAATTATGATAGGATCCTAATATTAAGTAAATCAGCTGATGTATATTAATAGTACTAATGAAATTGGAACTCCCAACAGTAGTGCTGCAAGGCCCCACATGAAGCAGTACGTCTTATGCAATGTGATTTCAATGACCTGACCTGCTTATTGGAAAATACATTTTGGACAGCCTTTGGTGGGCTACGGGCTTCCACATGTCGCCCAATAGCTAGACTTTGAGATGAACCACTGATAGATTGAATAGATTGAAGTACAATTGTTATGTTGACTTTTTCTACTCTAAATCTTATTCTTGGAGTCTATATCCACGTCACCTTTTGCTCCATCACATTAACTCCTCCTTTCTTTTTTTTCTTTTTTTACTTTCTTTCCAGGATTTTGAAGTTAGCAACGTCTTGGCAACACAAGGAGAGCCGCTGCAAAATGGCGTGCGGCATAGAGATCTTGCGGTTTCAGCTTCCAGGCCATGAAGCAGCCACCCTGCGCAACATGAACCAGCTCCGGTCAGAAGAGCGCTTCTGTGATGTCACCATTGTGGGGGACAGTCTCAAGTTTCGAGGCCACAAGGTTATCTTGGCAGCTTGCTCTCCCTTCCTGCGTGATCAGTTTCTCCTCAACCCGACCTCTGAACTCCAGGTCTCACTCATGCACAATGCCAAGATCATAACCAACTTGCTGCTTTCCTGCTACACAGGTACGCTCGAGTTTGTGCTGCCTGAAATTGTCAATTACCTGATTGCAGCGAGTTATCTGCAGATGGACCACGTGGTGGAGAAGTGTCGCAATGCTCTGCACCAATACATAGAGCCCAATATCAGCTTGAAGGAAGAGATAGCAGGGGCAGCACGGATGGCTCGTGCTAAAGGCACGGGCAGCGGACACTTTAAGGAACTGGAACAAGCTCCAAAGACTTCTAATCAGGCCCACAGCAGAGTTGGAATGTCCAGCGGCAAAGACCTTGGGTTAAAGATAGAAACAAGCGAGGAGGAAGAGGAAGATGACAACTATGATGACCAGGAGGATGACTCTGTTTCAGATCTCTGCATTGTGCAAGTGGAGAACGCCATGGATATGTCTCAGCGTGAAAAGCACCTGCAACAGGTCTGTGACTGGGTCACTGATGGTGAAGAGGCTGCGGAGCAGGAGGAGGCACAGGTCAATTCCACCATGGAGCTGGAGAGGAGCCATCCTGGAGTGGTAAAGGCCTGCTACAGCTTCTCGGAAAACACAGAAGGCGAGGGGCTCCTGATCATCCCGAGCAGCTTGCACGAGGAGAGAGAAGCAGCTGCCAGCAGTGGCGAGTGTGGGAGCAGCATCAGCGGCCTCTCTGGTGTCCCATATGGGCCAAGCAATGAAACCGTGAAGAACTTTCTGAGGGTCAGGAACCCTCTGAGGAACTTGAAGTGCCCCAAATGTGACGAGGCCTTTCAAGGGGTGGAGAAACTGGTCTTTCACATGAGGGCACAGCACTTCATCTTCATGTGCCCCCGCTGTGGCAAGCAGTTCAACCACAGCAGCAACCTCAACAGGCACATGAACATCCACCGAGGCCTGAAATCGCACACGTGTGGCATCTGCGGCAAGTGCTTCACCCAGAAGTCCACGCTGCACGATCATATGAACCTACATAGCGGAGAGCGACCCTACCACTGCTCCTACTGTAATGTCCGCTTTGCCCACAAACCGGCTATCAGGCGCCACCTAAAGGAGCAGCATGGCAAGACCACTGCTGAGAACGTCATGGAGGCCAGCATGGCTGAGATGAAGATGATGGTAGGGTAGGTTGCTCAGGATGTGGCCAGAGAGCATACAGCAGATGCTCAAGTGTTCTTACAAAGTAACCTGGACTGAAAAAGCCATGTAGATTCCTTTGGATGCAGCACATTTTTGGACACTGATTTACTAAGATCTAAATCTAAAAGTAGCTGAATGCGGTGTATGATGTGCAGAACTGACTGGATGAATTGTCTCAAAATACTGTGGGCTTCTCATGTGGGAAATTCAGTCTTACATTTGCCCGAAGGCTGTATTATGTGCGATAGCATTACACACAGATGATATATGTAGGTAGAGGTGTTTGGCAAGAGGTAGAAACCTTCCCTTCCACCTATTGGAACCACACTTACACAGGGTATAGGATTCACCCAGCAAGTAACGTAATGCTTATCAGAATGCACACGGGAACAGCAGTGCTAGTCGCCTGATTGTTTAAAAGGTTTCCCTTCCAGACTCTCAGCACACTTGGTGTCTGTGACACAAACTCACAATGATGGCTTCTCATATGGGAAATTCAGTCCTACAGATCCCCAGTCATTTTACCATCACAAACCATTACTTTTGAAAGCAGTGCTGGGTGAAAGAATACTTCTGGAATTGTGGGGATTTAGAGCAGCGATCAGCTATATGTATACTGAAATGTCACCATATCTTCCATTGAAATTTATTCATTCAGTGTCTTTGTGGCACACAACAAGGCTAGCCACGTCCCTTGGATGGCTGCCAAGCCAAGGGACGTAGCCTAATAATGGTTCGACTACCCTAGGTATTTACCTCTTCCACTTCTAAAAATAGAGTGACTTCTCCAGTGGCTGAAGGTATAGATGTAAGGTTTTGGTGAAATAGTATAAAACATAATGAACTAATAATGGCTTACACAATAAATACATATTTACACAGACAGATAACTGCCTGGCTGGATTTTCAGAACTAAATTTCATGTCCTTTATTCTTGGAGAGTGATAGCCAGCATTTCGCTTCAGCAAAGAAATCGCACAGTAGATTCCTCTGTGGCAGATTTGTTGTCCCCTATTGAACTGGTTTGAGATTAGCTTAAAATACTACTAATGTTCAATTAAAAAAAAAAGTTTTACTGTTGAAGTGGTGTAGATTTCTCTCTGCCACTGGTAGTCTCCACTTTGAATGGTGGCAGTACCTTCTAGTAGAAAACACACTTTAGGATCCCAGTAAAATAACAGGTACAGTGGAATCCGATAACAAGAATCTGATATTTCTCTTCTTCAAAACAAACATTTTCTGTGCCTGAAATGTCATATTAGTTTTTTAAAACAGAGCCTGCCTTTTTACTGTTCAAATATTGCAAACCTTTATTGATCTGATAGAGCCGTCTAGCCACAGATTCCTTCCCTTTTTATTTTCCAGACATCAGGCTGAATCCGGAAGACTTTTCCTTAAGCAATACCCTTGCACGCCGATAGGTGGCGTATGTCAGCTCCCTGTGACGTCAGTGATGTCATACACGCCGGAAGTGATATCTGCGTCACTTATGTAGGCGCGCTGATATCCGTTCTTTTCTTTCTGTGCCAGCCAACGCAGATCCATAAAAAGAATTAACCTCTGTCACTTTTTGACAGGCTTTTTTCGACGTTTTGTTGACAATTTCTGGTATGTAGGTTTTTATAAACATGTCAAAGAAGACTTCTGGATTCAAACCGTGCGATGCCTGCCATCGCGCCTTGTCAGTGACGGATCCACACTTAATTTGTCTCTGGTTCCTGGAGCGGGACCACAACTCTAAGTCCTGCTCAGACTGCTGGGCCATGCCTCTGAAAGCTTGGAGGGAGCAGTCCCTAAAGCTGCTTGCGGCACGGTGCTCTGCACCACGCCATTTGTCCCTGGAGTTCTCGTTCTCGATCGAAAAGTCCAAGTAACGCTCCGGGATTCCTTAGTCCTTGTCCTCCCACTTGAAGTTGTCGGGTCGGTCAGGTAAGAGGCATAAGAAACCGGAAGCCAAAGCATGCTTCAACTTCTCCCCATCCACCAGGCCACGTGACAGAGGAATCTCAACGCTCTAGGCCTCATTCTGCAGAACCTGCAACTTGGTCGGCTCTGTGCTTGGCTGCCTTTCCAGGACCTGAAGCGACCCCAACTAAACTTGAAGAATTCTAGGACGCCATGTGTCTCATATTTGGGCGACCTGCCCCTCCCGGTGGCCCTTCAAGCCCTGGAGGCTCCATCGGGTTCTGTGCTGGCAGCTCCGGCGCCGATGTCCTCTAATGGATCTGGTGGTGGTTACAGACCAGCGCCGGCCGTGACTCTGAGACCTTCCCCAGCACCAGTCCCTGCACGAGACTCCCTGCGCCACTGCAGCCCCCTGGTGGCACCAGCTCCCTCTTATCCCCTCCAACCCGGAGCTGGATCGGCGCAGCGGGCTCCATTGGGTCTTAGGTTGGTTGCTGAACCTTATTTTGAACGGTTAGGGATGGAGGAGATTGGAAGGGGTCACTGGGCCATTTACAAGACCAGCCTGAGCACAAAATGGAGTGGTGTGGAAGACTTGGTGGCTGCAAGACACTCCTCCCCCAGGTACACAACAGAATCTGGGGAAAAACTTGGGAATTAAAATTGACAATGCCCTGTCTTTCCAAATTCAATTTCAGATATTGGTGGGATCCGGTTTCGGGATCCTTCAATTTCAGATATTGGTGGGATCCGGTTTCGGGATCCTACGCTCTCTTTAAAAATGCTTTCCTTTTCTGTCAATAGAAACTCTCTATTTAGGCCTCCCAGACTCTCTTCTCATTCATTTACAGGTAGTCCAGAATTCGGCAGTCAGAATAATCCTCAAGAGTATTCTTTTTAAGACATTGATCGTGGCACATAAAGCCCTCCACGAGAAGGGAGCTGTGTATCTTAGTTGGAGGATATATATGAATCCAACCCCCCCCCAGCCCCCAAGAGACCTGTACACGTCTCACAGCTATTGAGCCAGGATTCCGAAAATTCGCCAGAACTGGGGGGAGATTGTTCTCATTTCTTGGTTAAAAGGTATGGATTAAATTCCCTAGGGAACTATGTGCCATCTCAGAGCTTCCTGTTTTCAGGTAAAAGTATAAAACCTGGCTGCTTGAAATAACTGACTAAGACAATAATTTATTTTGCAGCTGGCAGGCTGTCCTACGTTCAGCGCTGTGACACTCTCCAGAATCTGGCCTGCTCTCTCCCCATACCGTTGATAAAGTGTAGGGAGCTTGATATGCTATGGTGGTGAGATGGGTAGCTGAGGTCCTGACCTTCAGCTCCCTTTGGTGGAAGTCAAGAAGAACATCTTGACAGAGATCTTGCAGCCGGGTGTCTCCTCCTTGGAACCCCTCTTGCCTTTCAACAAGGCCTTGACTGATGTCCTTCTAGGAACCTCTACCTCACAAGGTGCGCTTCCTTCCGTACCCTCGAATACCGAATCGAAGAGGCTGAATATTTAGGGCACGACATTTTTTTATTCTGCCAGTCTTGCATTGCGGTCGATGAACACTGCATGCCTATTGGGCCAATACTCTCATTCCTTGTGGGAAACGGTTGCACATCTGCTGCCACAGGAGGCCCGGGCCATTCTCTCCCAAGCAGTATCATAAGGGAGAGATGCGGCAAAGTTCATCATTTGTTATGGGCTGGGAAGAGCGATGTCATCGACAATGGCTATTCGATGCCACAACTCGCTTTTCTCTGGATGTCAAGGCTTCCCTTATGGACATGCCCTTTGATGGCACCCGTGTCTTGTGAGATAAGGCAGACATGGCCCTGGTGCTCTTTAAGGACTCACGCGCTATGGCCAAGTCCTTGGGCCTCTCAAAGCCATCTGTCTGCCTTTCGCCTCTGTCGTGGCCATGAAAGGGGCTTTCAGCTTCGCCAGCCATGAGACTTCGCAAGTTTAGCAACATCGGCGTGGCCGTGGGCACGGCTCCTTTCAACCTCGTGGGTCAGGTGGTCAGAGTTCAGGTCAGTCCACTCTTCCCCCTGCAGCATCTAAACCTTGCTAGTCTGGCCCTTCAAGATCATGGGCGGCCAGTTCGTGCCAGAATAAGCTATCACCTCCACTACTGGCAAAACATCACGCCGGACAGGTGGGTTCTTCAGAGAGTCCGATGGGATTACTCCCTCCCCTTCGAAGCTACCCCTGCCTCCATGCCTCCATCTTACAACTGACTGACGGAGGACCACCTGCACTTGCTTCAGGAAGAAGTTAGGATTCTCTTGGCTAAAGGAGCCATAGAGCGGGTTCCGGTGCCAAAAGTAGGCTCTGGTTGCTATTCCTGCAACTTTCTGGTCCAGAAAAAGGACAAGGGCCTTCATCCTATCCTAGATCTGCGAGCCCTCAACCACGTCCTCTGAAAGTAAAAGTTCAAGATGCTCACTCTGGCTCAGGTATCGTTTGCCCTAAATCCCGGAGACTGGATGGTAGCATTGTACTTGCAGGACACCTATTTTCGCATTCACGTCCTGCCTGCTCCTCGGTGTTACCTGCAGTTCACAGTAGGCTAGGAGCACTGGTAGTTCACAGTGCTTCCCTTTGGTCTTACCAGCGCCCCTTTGATGTTCACCATTTGATACTGCAACAAACAGGGCAGGGTAGGGTCTTGAACCCTTTGTCAAGAGGCCGTATGTCTCTAAACATGGCTGAAACAGCAGGGCATATCCCTGGTGGTTTAACACCAGACAGTTTCTCTGAACGCCAGGGCAGATGAACTCAGCCGTCGATGCCTATCGGCTCACAAGTGGGGTATCCATCTGGAGTTTGCGAAAGGTCTCTTTTAGCAGTGGGGAGAACCTTGGAAAGGTCTGTTTGCCCCCACCAAGAACGCTCAATGTCAGCAGTTTTGTGCGTTAGAGTTTTCATGCAGCTGACACTCAGAGACGCTTTTCGTTTTATACCACTCCTGCCCAGAATGCTCAAGAAGATCAGGAGCGACCAGGCCCAAGTCATTCTTGTGGCCCGGACTGGGAACAGAGAGCCCTAAGCTTCTCCAATTGAGCAGCGATCCTCAGATCACAATGCACCTTCGGAAGGATCTTCTGTCACAACAGCAGAGCAACTCTACGCCTTCTTGTGTGGAGAATGAGCAGCGTCAGTTGATAGCATTCCTTCTTCCTCCCAAAGTTTGCAAAGTTATTTGGACAGCCCTACACCAAGACCGTTTATGCCTGGCCGTGGAACAAATTAGTAAAATATTGTACAGGAAGGTTTATTGATTCTCTTTCTACTTCCCTCTCTCAAGTTCTACTTTTTATTTTGACCTTTGCCCAGCAGGGCTTTGCTTTGGACACTCTTAAAAGGTACCTTTCGGCCTTGTCTGTCTTCTTGAGGCTGCCAGTCCAACCTTCTTTATTTAAATCCCTTATTTAAATATATTCCTTAGGGGACTTGTATGTATGTTCTCACCTGTCCCATTCATCATGCCTCAGTGGTACTTTAATTTGGTTCTCAACTTCCTGATGTGTGCTCCGTTCGTACCTCTGCACAACTGCCTCCTCTGGCTGCTTACGATTAAAACAGCCTTTTTAGTGGCAATCAGGTGTTTGTTAAGCGCGACTACTCACCCGTAAGGGTCTCAAGGTGCTAGGGGTGGGGGAGTTGCAGGTTGCAGTCCATCAAGGAGGGGTCTGTCGAAGAGCCTGGTTTTGAGGTTTCTTGCGAAGATTGGGAGCGATGTTGTCTGTCTGAGGTGGAGCGGAAGGTCGTTCCAGGCTCTGGCCGCGCGGAAGGAGAAGGAGCTGCCTCCCGATCTGGTCTTTCTGGTGCGGGGGACCACTGCGTAGGAGAGCTGGGCTGATCGTAGGGTCCTTTGGGCTGCTTGGAATTTGATTTGGCAGCTCAGGTATGCTGGTCCGGTGTCGTGGAGGGCCTTGTGAGCATCTTGAAGGTGACTCTAGCTTCGATGGGGAGACATGTGGCAGTGTCTTGGCCGGTTGAGGACCAGTCTTGCGGGGACGTTTTGGATGTTCGTAGCTTGCGGGTGAGGGTTTTGTTTATTCCGGCATAGAGTGCGTTACCGTAGTCGAGCCAGCTTGTGACCAGGGAGTGAGTGACGGTCTTTCTGTGTTCGAGGGAGATCCATTTGAAGGTCTTAAGTAGGAGGCGGAGGGTGTTTGCCGTTCTACCTTGACCAAACTAAACCGTTCCAGGTGGACGACCAAATGACCTACTCTTCGCGGAGTACATTGGATCAAAGAAAAGTCGTGCAGCGCAGAAGAGGACTATCTGGCAATGGGTCTTCATCTGCATTAAAATGTGCTATGTTCTGGACAAAAAACGGCCTCCTGAAGGCTTCTGGGCTCATTCCACCAGAGCTAAGGCTGCCACCATGGCATTGCAAGGTGGAGTTCCAGTCCTCTGCATTTGCCAGTCACCAATGTGGGCATCCCTGCACACGTTTACCAAACACTACTGCCTGGACAGTCAAGTCAGAAGGGACGGGCTTTCAGACTGTTCTGTAACAACATGACTTCCTGGTTTAACCTTGTCCCATCTCTGGGGATGGTATTGCTTGGTTATCAATTCAAAGGCAAGGAATATGCGCCTAGAAGTCTCTATCTGATGGGCAAGTTGCTTACTTTCAGTAACGCCTTATCTGGTTGAGACATGATCTAGCCACAGATTGCTTACCGACCTGCCCATCCTCTCCGCACTGTGGACAGGATTTTAAGGTCAGTGTGCTAGTTGTTCTAAACACACCACAGTCAGTGCACTTCATGGCTCCGTGCTCCTGGCGTGGAAAGTTGTGAAAAGTAACTGACGTCAGCGTACTGAGATGGCACCTGTATCGGTGACCCGGACGTCACTTCCGGAGTGGACGACGCAGATGTCACTTCCAGAGCGGACGTCACTGACGTCACGCAGGGCAGACAGACTCCACCTACCAGTGGAAGGGTATTGCTCGAGGGAAAGTCTTCCTGATCCAGCCTGATGCCTGGGAAATTCAAAGGTAAGGAATCTGGCTAGATCATGTCTCTTAAAACAATGATCCCTTTGGTCTCTGTTTTAGTACATACGTTACACACATACTTCTTCAAATCATCACTCATGCCAACAGCACCAATTAGAACTCAAGAACACACTGTAGAAAAATCATGAATATTTATGATTCACTATTTTGTTTAAAAATAATATTTTTTAGAATCCGTTAATTAAAAACTTCTCTTAAGAGATCTTATTGCAAAACATAAAAAACAATTTCAATTAATTCTATTAAAAATCAATACACAAATGGGGAAGAAACTTTGCAGTGTAATATTTGAATCTCCAGTCAACAACCTAACCCACTTAAAAAATGACACAATGCCATGAAAGTTCTCTTGCACCACATACACTGTACGTATAAAAATTATTTTTGTGCACTCAGTTTTTTTTACAAATTATCAAGCTGGGCCACCTTTGTTGAGGCCAGAGGTTGTGTTTCCAATTTTCCTTTTAAACCAAAGGTTTTCCTTAGACACAGAAGCGACGCGTTTCTGTGGTATTTGATAGTGTCCCACCTTCTTCAGGCTAACAGAATATAAATACACATCTCCCCAAGATTTAATCCTTTTCTTGGTGAGAAGAAGGAGGAAACAATCTCTCCTTATAAATAAGGCAGATGTCTATGTGGAGTAAATTGGCGAGTGAATGCTCGACAAGAGGGGTCAAAAAACGATCACCCTCGTATTTTTCAGGTTCCTGATATCTAGAAATCCAGTAGTAATTGGTGTCACAATACTTATAGCAACCCCCATGGGGACCTTCTCCTCCTCAATAGTGCTGTTGTCTGGATTTAGTTCGTTTACACCACAGGAGCTATGGTTGACCCACCGTCCGCAGTTATTATCATGGATAGGGTGGTCCACTTTTTACCGGGACTCTTAGCGTCTCCTGGCCTGCTCCTCGTTTCCGTAAAGCTTCAATGAAAAGAAGAAAAAAAATCATGTCTCTACCAGATAAGGTGTTACCGAAGTCAGTAATTTTTCCGTCAGTGCTTACTTGTGGATCTTCCTGGTGTATTGCGGGCAGTCGGCAGTCCCTCCTTAGTAAGAGCATTCTAGTGGTGCACTCGGCTCCAATCTAGAGGAGACCAATGATTTCTGACATGCCCTGGCATATATCCCGCTGGGGCCCAGAGAGCCAGCTACGTTGACTTCACAGTTTACTCAACATGCACTAGGACTTTAACCAAGATGACCTCATGCAAAGACTTTTTCAAACTTTGGTTTTGAGAATGCTAAACACTGATAGAAATCATGATACTTTTCGTAAATCCTGCTCTTCGTTAGCAATTTAAGAGGAAAAAAACTTACATCTGGGTAAGAAATACAACTTTGAGATTTTGTGTTCTCAATTGCTAAAAGAACGTGCTTCCCCTTTGAAACCTCATGTATCGCTTGTATATAGATGCGTGGGGCAAAAATGGTTGCCAAATATCAATTTTAGCATTTCATAGAGTGAGGTCAAACCTTTATACAGTCATTAATACCATGCCTCACACGGGCCAGGTTTCGCTGCCTAAACCGTGACTGTTAAATCATCACTGAATTAGTTCCAATTAAATCGCTCTGAAACCGAGGCTCTCAAACTGGGCCTAGAAAACGTGCTGTACCTCCAGTACCCTTTTTTGTATACTAATGCGTGTTGCCCTAAGCGGGCCATGTGTGCCCAGAAATGGGCCCCATGCGCACTGTGTCACTAGAACTAAGCTGTATCTGGCTGATGAGCCCTAATAAGGGCGAAACCGGTCCTGGGTTGCTTGCGTTCCGGGTCAAGAAGGACTTGCCTTGGCAGTTCGGGCTGGACTGCTCCCATAGGAGCAGGGTCAAGACTGATTGGCATATGGCTGGCACCAAACAGATGGTATGGTGTGCATAATAATGATGATTTGTACTGTCGGAGTGATTACCAGTGGCTGAGATTAATTCTTTGCATTCCATCCATCACTGTTATGTACACTGCAGTATCCAATACCTGTCAAGGTCGCTATCCTGTTTCTCTGGGAAGTTTTATGTTAAATGAAAATGGAAAACAAAAAGCCTGTGTATGGCTGCACTGCTATCTAAGTTTAGTATTGACACACCGATCCATAATTTGATTGTGGATTGTGCTTGTCATTACACAATTGTCTTTGACTCCAGATTATCTCTGGTTTTACTTGAACCCCTCCCAACTATTTGGTATTACCAATCAGAAGTTCTGCCTTGTCTCCATTGAAGTCAGGCCTGTTCAAAAACATAATTTGCTTGTTTTTTCCTTGGAAGGGTTAATGTCTTGAGTTACATTAGACTTTACGTGAATGGTAAGCATTAGCTTATACACTAATCACTGTGGTGTTTGCAGGAGTAAATGATATGATTTGAACTATGACTGCACCAGAAACAGTTTTCTATCACAACTGTTCCCCGGTATTCAAAGTACACTGGGGATGGAGGGATTTGGGTTTAACAGTGAGGGAGGGAAGAGGTTAGTTATACTTGATAGCTTCTTCAAAGGAATATTTTCTCTACCTCCTTGCCAAAGTTCTCCGCCTCATCCCGGATTGTGTTGCATGTGATCATTTTAGTGGCTCTAAGACAGGGCAGACAGTCTACCCAACACACTTAATTGTACAGTAACCTCATATGGGCTTGGGTTCACTCACCTTAGAAGAAGCGCTGCTACCTCAGAACATCCAATACCACCATCTTGCCATGTACTTTGTGACTACAAGAAGATGCGTGTATTTCGAAAACCTCTTCCAAGTACCGCTGCTTCAGATTGGGCCATGTTTACAAGGCAGCAGTGAATTCGAGATAAAGTACTTGCCAGACCTGCTCTGAGACGAATCAGCTGTGATTCCGCTTGGCTCCACCCGAGGACTGTTTTTCCCCCCTCAACTTTTTATCTGTCATAGAATTTTTTAAAGTCAAGCATTTTGTAATCTCTGGTAGATCTAAATGAAGAACATTCTGCCTTCAGCTTCTTACGGAACTGTCATATCTTGTCATAAGTTCTTTCTTTGAAAACCTTAATGGGGAATACAAAACAAAATTGCATTAAAAAACTAAATTTAGTGCTGCAGTGAAACTAAGCCAAACCATAAAATACATTAAAATCAAAAGCGAGCATGTGAAAACCACAAGCAGGTTCAAACCAAAGCATCGTACATACAGCCCTCAAATGTCTCTTCACATTTTTGCTTTTTGTAGGCATAAACAAATTGGGGGCTCGCCTTCAATCCTCCAACTACCGGGTATCCTATTTAAAAATAACATGGAAAAATAGTCTTTAAAATGCGAAGGCAGTTTTCTTACCCCTTGCTGAGAGGAAATAAATGGCCAGGTTCTTTCTGCATTGTGGGAAGCTCATCAGTTCTACAGCTTTTACATCAAAATGAACATCTAGTCTGGCTTTGAAATGAGGAAGTTTTACTAGTCTGGATACCTGATCCAGTGCCTGTTTGCTTGGAAATGCCATGGTGTGTTTGTTTCCAAGGTGCATCACTGTGTTGATAGTGTACACAAATCAGGAACAGGTGAGCAATCCAGTGCTCCAGGCGCAACTATGTTCTGAGTCTGGAAGCCTGAGGCAACACACCTGGTATTTCATATAGCAGTTACTAGTGTCTTTGAGTGTTCTAGACATTGAACCACCTAATGGTGGACTTTCTCAGAAACGTACTTTCTCATTTTAACCTCCCGCGCATCACATTTCCGGTAAGGCTTACGAACTCTACCAGGCTAAGGAAGATATTCAAGTGCCCCCATCTTTGTGGAGAAATTCTTGCTGATGAAAGCCCATTGAGGTAAAGTGACTGAGTTCCTCAGTGCAATTGGCTGGTAGGAAACTCGGGGAGAAGCATAGAGGAAGGTATATTCAATCGACTTGTTAATGTGTGAGCTGATGCAGGGACTTGAAGTGATATTTGGACTTTCACAAGTCTAACCCCGTGCATAAACCTCTTGAGATGTCTGAGGTTGTCAAGGAGTAGGACCTGCATTAAAGCACCTTGCGAAGGAAGAAAAGCAGACTGGCCAGTTTAATCAACAATAGCTTAACTTGTTGTAACCTGGACTGTATCAGAGTGATCTATAACTAGAGCCACTGGGCATGGGATAGCATGAGTAAAGAGGTAATTTGTACTTAAAAAAATCACATTCACAAATTTTTGCGTTTCTTAATCTGGCCCCTCATTTGAATGCACCATGACAAGGTATTTGGATGATGTATTGCGTACTTGACCAGCAAAAGCAGCACTACATGATATTTCCACACCCACTAATGTTTAATATCTTCTTCCATTTGTTTGATCCTTGAACGATTGTCCTGCACCCTTTGAGATAGTTAAAACATAGCTAATATATTTTTGTGAGTTCTATTTAGATAAAGGTTCTTGTTTTACTGCTTGTCGTCTCCCTGTGTTTTATTCAGTGACTTGATTTTATTGAATGTGCACTAACGATTGGTTGATGCCATCTATGGCTACAAATGGAGTCCTGCTTTCAATTAGTTTCCTCCGAAAGGTATAATCTGGTGGTTTATACATACTTGAGCACAGTAACAGAATTATTACAGTACAAAGATCAGACCTTGTATTGATTTGTACTCCTCCAAATAAATATGAAATGAAAAAAGTGCCTGCACACTGTTAGGTTAACATATATGCAGAATTATTGTTCAACCAAGCATTGTTAAAATCATAATATTCCTTAACCAGTGCAAATGCCGTTTTCAGGTTCAAGCCTGCAGACCTCTGTCTGGTTTGCAAAGACTTCTTGGACACATTCAGAACTCTTCCCTGGGAATGCCTTCTGTCCATTGCTTACCATTGGCTTTGTGGTTGGTAACTCACATTTACTTACTTTCTATTTGCAGGCTTTATTTGTTTTAGGCTGTCTAGTATGTTTTTGTCCCTCCCATGGAGCATAGCCTATTTACTGTATTCTTACACAAGTGCTCGCTTTCTGTAAACAGGCCTTTAAAGTTTGTTGTCACATTTGTTCATTGAAGGGCAAATGGCATGCGCTGTCTTCTGAGGGAGCTTGGCGTTTACTTTTCTTTCTCTGACTTCAAAGTGACAGGATTTATGTGACAATCATGCTGTGTACTGGGAGTGTGCTGGAGGAAGGCCGTGCAATGTTAATTTCTTCTAGCACACAACAAAATGTAAATGTCTGCAAATTAACTGTGCAAATATTTCAGAATATATGAGAATTATGAAAGCACTAAGGAAGCACATTTTTTTGTAATTCTGAAGTGTGGTAGAATCAAATATTTTAATAAGATCAATACACCAAGTGATGCCATTGCCGCACTTCATCATTTGTGGACTGTATTGTTTTATCAGTAAAACTGTATATATATGCCACGCCAAGATACTATACACCACTCTTCTCTACAACACTCCACTCTACGACACTTTACAACACTCTACTCCATGCCACTCCACTTCACTCTGACAATCTACGTCCCTTGCACTCTACAATACTCTACTCCACTCTGTGTGCCACTATACGATACTCTACTCCACTCCACTCTGTCCCTCTACTCTATGCTTTGCCACTCCCACCACACTATGCCACTCCACTCTACAACACGATACTACGACACTCCACTCTACTACACTCAACAACACTCTACTACACACTGCTACACTCCACAATACAATGCTTAAAAACGTTGCTAGAAAAACAGACATTTGAGGTGAGCAGATTCAGAGTGTCGCTGTTGTTGTAGGGTGCTCTGTACAGAAGCTGTTTTCCACCTAAAGTTGGGAACTACCCAGAGTTCTCTGCTTCTTTATTGCGCGTGTATGTATGTAAATATGTATGTATGTATATGTATGTATATATTCGTACAAGAAGTTGCCCTCAGAAGGAAACGCACTCCAAGGTAGGTTTGGTACTCATTTAATGGAGGTGGCAGCGAAGACAGCAGGTAGCCAGAAACCATTCCGCAGGTGGCCTAACGCGTTTCGGGCATCATGTCCTTGCTCACAGGCTTACAGTAGTCAACAGCCAAATGCAGACACATGATTTAATTTAAAGTGGTAATAGTTCCGCCCCAGTGGGCCCTCAGTGAGATGCATCATGGTAATCGTAGTACTGCGCGATTCCCCCCAGGTGGGTTTCGCTGTCGCTCCCGCAATATTAAAAAATAAACACCCCAGTGGGTTTGATTTCATAGTCACCTTTATGGAAATGCTGCCAAATATCAGACCATCCACCAAAGGTGTACCTGTTCATTGACGACATCCATCGCTGTCATCTCGAATTCGCTTCCCGTGGCGGTGCGTCTCTGTAACTGGACTGGCCACATTAATTCATACAAAAGTTGCCCTCAGAAGGAAACGCACTCCAAGGTAGATTTGATACTCATTTATTGGAGGTGGCAGCAAAGACAGCAGGCAGCCAGAAGCCATTCTCCAGGCGGCCTAACGCGTTTCGGGCATCATGCCCTTGCTCACCGGCCTACAGGAGTCCACAGCCGAATGCAGTCACATGATTTAATATAAAGTGGTAATAGTTCCGCCCCTCTGGGCCTCAGTGAGATGCATCATGGTAATTGTAGTACTGTGCGATTCCCCCCCCCCCAAACCCCCCCAGGTTGTGAGCAAAGCGGTTCATCCGTCGAAACGCGTCAGGGCCTCTTTGTGCAATAACATTTGGTGTTCCATCATCCACGGTGTCAGCGCCAGCTTCTTTGCCTAGGAGCGGTATTGATATGTATGTGTGTATATATATATATATATATATATATATATATATATATATATATATGTGCGTGTATAATATATATATATATGTGTAAATGTGTGTATATATTCCGAATATCCAGTTCAACGCCAGGTAAGACGCCAAAAAATTCACCAGAACACGGACCAATTAGGTGCATATCATTTAATTACTGCAGAGTATGCCGCATGACGTTTCGGCTCCTTGGAGCCTTGCTCACATGTGTGTATATATATGTGTGTGTGTATATGTATGTGTATATATGTATGTGTATATGTGTGTATATATATGTGTATATATATATATATATATATGTGTGTATATATATGTATGTGTATATGTGTATGTATGTAGATATGCGTGTATGTATGTGTATATATGTGTGTGTATATATGTATGTATATATACATATATATTCACTGGGTAGTTATAGTTAGGTCATCTTTTCCATAGGAAATGGTTTTTTTGTGTTTCTAATAACTTTCTCCCCGTTTGATGACTCTCCACAAAACTTTCCAAGAAGGTGTGACTCTTTGACTAGTTTATGCATGGACAGTGTCGGGTGATTTGTTAAGTGGGTGCCGAGAAAAAAGGGCCATCCCCAGGCATTTTGTATAGACTGTAGACTTTAAGAAGTGCTTCCGCAAAAACTACTGAACAGAAATACACCAGATTTGGCAGGAAGCTAGATCTTGGTCCGCAGATTGTGGTGTAAATCTGTATAGTTTGGAGAATTTAAGGTTTAAAAATATTTGTATATCTGGACGGTTGAGGGACTTACAGGAGAGCCAATTTAAAAATAGGAACTTTCTTGATGCAGGGGAATACGAGGACATCTCCACCAAACAAAGAAGCAGCCTCCAAGGCATTTTCTGTAATATGACCCCAAGAGTTATAACGTGAAATATTGTCTTATAGGGGAGTTAGAGGATTAAGGAATTTTGTACTTGCCACTTTCTATTATATGAAGTACATTTGTTAATAAGTATAGCTTATCTCAATTATAGAAGACTTGTCTGATCAGTGTAGACCAGATCAGGCATTAAGGGGTATTGGGAGGTCATGCTAGATAGCCAATGTATTTTTTAAAAAATGGATGTGTGTGTAAAAGGGTATGTGGGACCGGACAGATGCTACTGCCTGAAAGGATATTGTTTGTGAGTTTCTGCTGTAGTTGAATAAATAAACTGATCAGGGCATTTATAAACTTGTGCATTGGTTGGTTCTGTGCCCCCAAAATCGGATAAATACTGGCCCCCCAAGCCTCTACTTTGAGGAGACTGCACCAGCCCAAAGAGTCCCTGCTGGTAGTGCTTTCCACTGCCCCTCATGGTCACACCTAGACCTAGATAATGGAGAATTCTTGCTGATGAAACCTGCCTGGAAGGAGATGAAGCTGTACTGTCCAGCGAGGAGTGAGCAGCAAAAAGCAATGAATGCAATGTTTGAATTATCCTCAGCCACTGGCCATTACTCAGGGCAGTATTTCACTACTTACAATTAGTTACAAACCAAGATAAGGCACATGCAAATCTGTCCTGCTACTACAAATGGAATAGCTCATCTGTAACTGCATGAGAACACAGCAATCCCATACATGTTCCTGGCATGTTAAGGTGCATTTAGAATCCTATGAGCTACAGGACCCTTGCTGGACGTCTCCTGCCCCACTTTAGGAGTTATCTACTGCGAAGAATAAAAATTGTTGAATATAATGCTTGGATCAGTCTCAGTCACTAGTAATAAATCTGGGCCATGTTTCTGTCAATTGTATTTTTGCTCACTGTGTCACTGCAGGCAGGAAACAACCACATGCAACCCACTAATTGCAACGCTGGGCATTGAGAGTAGAACAGTAGACCTCGTATACCCAGGAATACCGGTACCATGTCCAACAGACTGTAGTTGCACATAGAGAATGTTCCCAGCATTTGATCTACGCAGGAGCCAAGAAGATGCTGCTGCCAAGCCCATGCTACAGCAACTGTATACCAGAAGTTTGGGTGACTCTAGGGATGTTGTCCAGGACTTTAAACGTAGGTGAGCCTGTACTGATATTGACACGTCCACTACTGTCCTTGACTACCAAGGACTCTGTATCCTCGCAGATCCAAGCAGACAAAAGTATTCCCTTCAATCACACCACTTCCTGGTAGCTGGGAATAACTCTGGGAAAAATAGTGTTTTCACAAGGGTTGGTAAATAGGTTGCACAAAGCCCATGGATCGGTAGGCCCAAGAGCCTCTGAGATGCTGTGATATATTTGGAAAAGAAACAATTGATGGATGGAATGCTAGACAATGCAAACATTCACCCCCAGTCACAAGGATCTGGATTTAATCCATCATTCTTTTGCTCACCACACCACCCAGTTTGGACCTAGTCATATGCAAATCAGTCTTGACCCTGATCCTTGTGGGAACAGTACAGCCCGAACTGCCAAGCCAAGTCCCCCCTGGACGGGAAACAAGCATCCTGGGCCCGGTTTCAGGGCATTACCCTTCATCAGCCAGGCTAGCTTGAATCCAGTGGAGTAGTGAGCACTGGACCCACGTCTGAGCATACCCTGGAACTAATCACTAACCGATGTGGACCCTACTTGACATGCGCGAAAGTGGGGAATGCTAAATACAGCTGGTTGCTGGGCAGATTTCAAGCGCCGTGAACAGGAAGATAGGACAAAGCACATGGTCGGCACGAGGCAGCATGTAGCAGACAAGATGGCTGCCGTAAATACAAAATGGAGTCCGCTAAATGTCAAGATAACGGCTAGAACTAAGATGTCTTCTGCTAATGTGTAATCCAATCGCTGTCAAATTACAACAAGGCTAGCTTGAATCCAGTGGAGTAGTGAGCACTGGACCCACGTCTGGGCATACCCTTCCCACTTAGGGCGACATAGGCAAAAGAAACAATTGATGGACGGAATGCTGGACAATGCAAACATTCACCCCCAGTCACAAGGATCTGGGTTTAACCCTTCATTCCTTTGCTCACCACACCACCCACCCCAGTTTGGACCCAGCCATATGCAAATCAGTCTTGACCCTGTTCCTTGTGGAAACAGTCCAGCCCGAACTGCCAACCCAGGTCCTTCCTGGACCGGAAACCAGCATCCTGGGACCGGTTTCAGGGCATCATCCTTCATCAGCCAGGCTAGCTTGAATCCAGTGGTGTAGTGAGCACCGATTTATTTGGAAGCAGCTGCTTAATAGATCTCCAGGTCACTGGGAAATACTGTTCTAACTTAGCTTGGGTTGTGGAAGCAGCACCGAAAGAAAGGTTTGTTTATTTTTCCACTTGATTTGAAGTTTATGCTCTTTGGGGCTGACCAGGAATCAGGCAGTCCAGTCCATAGAGGCATTAGCCTCCATCAGAACTCACTAAGCTACACAATTTCGCCCTCTATGTAGGATGTACAGTATTTCTTTGCTTGCCCAACCCCACCTACCTACATTAGTGCCAAATAAAGTTGCAAGGAGACATTTTGCCCTGAATATCCCCAGTTGAGAGCACTGACTTTTTGTCTGCACAGTATGGTTATCTTTCAGACAAAGGGCCTGATTCACAAAGGTAAAGCTAGGCCAAAAGTCTTACTTTAATACTACGATATTCACAAAGGAATTTACGAGTAGTATTTCTTCGCCTGCTGAGGTTCTGCACTCCGGGATGAGGTTCTGCACTCGAGGAGGAGGTTCAGGCCCCATGTGTGGGATCTCCACACTCTTGGTGTAAGCTCCACGCTTAGGACAGATACCAGCACAGTGAAATAAGTGGGCCATCATTGGTGTATACCCCCAACACATATGCCTAGATCCACACATCATGAGATCTATGACATCTAGTTAAACAACAAACATAGTGCAAAATGCCTCTCTTAAAATAGAAAACTGCTATATATAGGCACTGGGCTGTTACATATGAGTATGTGCAGTGAGTGTATTTGAGAGATAAATGTGATGGCAAAAACACACACCTCAACAGTGTAAATGTATCATGTAAGAGACAATACCATAAACCCATTCATATGACTCTTCTGGGCATATTCTCAAGGACTTATCACTGAGTTATCAGTACTTTAGCGCAGCAAAAGTAGCGAAAGAATTATCACCCCATTCTCAAGCTGGTGCAAACTGCTGATATTGCCAGTTTTCCAGCGATAGCTTCCGCAAAAAACATCGCCACGGATGAGAGCGACAACTAACACTAATGATATGCAGAGTAGGCGTTCCCGTGCAAAAACACACGAAAACATCACTTCGCGAGTTTCTCAACGACCAGCCAGATCTGCGATGCGATCCAAAAACAGGTGATAAGGCGCGTTAACAGCAGGGATTTAACACCTGCCTTTTACTGGTGTTACGATTCAGAAAAGGGGGTGGTGATGAACAGAGTGTCTGAATTAAGCAGACCACTCTTACCCAGTCCAAAGATCAGGGCTTGATCCATCACCGTTATTTATCTCACTGCACCATCCCAGCTCAGAAACTGGCTATATGCAAATCAGTCTGTCCCTGGCCCAGTGCATCATGGGAACAGGGCAGACTAAACTACCAAGCCAATTCTTCACCAGAAAGGAGACAAGCTACCGGGGACCGGTTTCTGGCATTTCAGCCGTCTTCGGCCCGGCTTGCTTGAATCCTGATGGTGCAGTGAGAAAGGGACTCATGTCTGAGTATACCCTGCCACACCTATAGTGGCCAAAAACGATTCAGAAAAGGGGGTGGTGATGAACAGAGTGTCTGAATTAAGCAGACCACTCTTACCCAGTCCAAAGATCAGGGCTTGATCCATCACCGTTATTTATCTCACTGCACCATCCCAGCTCAGAACCTGGCTATATGCAAATCAGTCTGTCCCTGGCCCAGTGCATCATGGGAACAGGGCAGACTAAACTACCAAGCCAATTCTTCACCAGAAAGGAGACAAGCTACCGGGGACCGGTTTCTGGCATTTCAGCCGTCTTCGGCCCGGCTTGCTTGAATCCTGATGGTGCAGTGAGAAAGGGACTCATGTCTGAGTATACCCTGCCACACCTATAGTGGCCAAAAACGATTCAGAAAAGGGGGTGGTGATGAACAGAGTGTCTGAATTAAGCAGACTGGGTAAGAGTGGTCTGCTTAATTCAGACACTCTGTTCATCACCACCCCCTTTTCTGAATCATTTTGTCCACCATAAGCGTGGAAGGGTATACTCAGATGTGAGTCCCTTGCTCATTGCACCATCAGGATTCAAGCAAGCCGGGCCGACGACGGCTGAAATGCCAGAAACCGGTCCCCGGAAGCTTGTTTCCTTCCCAGTATAAGAATTGGCTTGGTAGTTTCGTTTGCCCTGTTCCCATCATGCACTGGGACAGGAACAGACTAATTTGCATGTAGCCAGGTTCTGAGCTGGGATGGTGCAGTGAGCTAAAAAACGGTGATGGATCAAGCCCTGATCTTTGGACTGGGTAAGAGTGGTCTGCTTAATTCAGACACTCTGTTCATCACCACCCCCTTTTCTGAATCATTTTACTGGTGTTAAGCAGGACGACAACCTGCAGTATGAAAGGGAGCCCAGCCCAGAGCCACATCTGAAGACCACCAAATGCCATGGAGCAAATGATCATGGAGCCTGGAGACCCAAGTGGGCCACAACACCCACCCCCAGAACCCCCCACACTCTCAGGACCCCCCAGCCTACCACCGAGGCAGCGCAGAACAAGACAGCGGACCTTCCGAAAACGCACCAGCCCCAGAGAGTAAACGCCAGAGGATGTCATTGCCCACTACAGGCTCAAAAGGACAACCATCCTCCGCATCCTGACCCACATTGTCCACAGGCTGACGGTACCAACACAGCGGACAACCAACATCCCTCCGCAGACAAAGCTGCTGGCTGTGCTGCACCTGTTGGCCTCTGGTACCTTCCAACCAACAACTGCTAGAGTCAGAGGATTCTCGCAGCCAGCTCAATCAAACTTCCTTACACATGTCTTGGATGCATGTCCACAAAAGCAACGGCTGGCACCTGTATCCGCACCACACGCTAGTCCCAATTCGTAGTGTTCCAGTGCAACCAACCCCAGCCGTTGCCTGGCGCCTCTGTTCTCCAGATCCAAGATTGTGGTTTCTGAAATGGGTGTGTGCCAGGTCATGAAGTCCAGTAGTCAACAGTAGTGGTAAAACATTACTTTATTACAAAACATTAAATAACAACACGAAAACATCAGCCAACGCGTTCCATTCCCAACGGGGAACTTAATCTGGGCAACTTGTGGATCCAATTAACTGCATGTCGTCCGGGAAATCCCCAAAACAATCCCATATTCGAAAGGCCAACCTGTTGGATAAATGGTGACAATGGTCAAGCGTCCGTATGGTCACAAACGTAATCTGGTACAGTGTATTGTGCACTTGGACAAACCGGAACGCTTACAGGTATGATCAATCCTGCACAAAAAGACCATAACAGAAGTTTGTGTGGGCGTAACCTTCGTAGGAAAGAAAAGGAAGGTTACAACCACACAAACTTCTGTTACAGTCTCATTAGGCAGGATGTATCATACCTGTAAGCATCATGGTTTGTATCAGCTTGATACCCCTGCACATTCCCTTCCCCCACACTGCGCAGGAACAGCTGGAGACCAAGCAAGGGAACTACGCCATAGCAGGCTTCCTGCACGTGTTGGGGGCAATTGACTGCACACATGTACTACTTGTGCCCCCTGCCGACACTGCACACAATCACTGCAACAGAAACCACACGCATTCCAACAATGTGCAGGCAAAATTGGACCACCGGGGCCTGTTCACCAATGTTACAAATTTCCCAGGCCGTGTGCATGATTCCTACATCTTCCGCAAGCACCATTGCCCTGGTCCCCAGGCCGGTCCGCCGCCCAGCAACGACTGCCTGACCACCCAGGCCTCAATGCTCACCTGCCGCCATCGGCGTGTCTCCAAGTGGGCCCAACACGTGCTGTGCAACCTCCTCAGCCGTCGCTGGAATCCGCGCCACAGACACCCTGCTGCACCACACCGTGTAGTCCTGTCTGTGCAGCCTGCTGCCTTCGGCGCACACTGCGGTCCAGCTGGGCTCCCAATTCAAATCAAACCTTGATTGGCAGGACGGCGTATCGAGGCCTACGCATCATCGCAGGCTGCACACCCCTCAGCTCTGGTGCCACTAACTCAGTGCACCTCAAGTCATCGCCACGTGGTTGGAGGCCCGTGACGGCCACAGTGCCTCGGCTGCCACCAATTCTTTGCAACGCAAGTCATGGGTCCTTTCTGATTGAGCATCGTGGTGCGGACACCATCATGTCACCTCCAGCAGTGGGGAATGTGATGTGGTAGGGCCCTAGGCCCTCATGCATAAATAATAACCACACAGACACACCCAGATAGACAGTGGAAATGGCCTCGAGCACGTGCGCCCAGCTAGTTTTATTGGCAGGGTCACATGTCCTGTGATGCCTGTGCTGGATGGGTGTGGGTGTAAACCAGCCTTCAGGGAGTGGCTGTGGCATGCTGACTAGAACTGTGATCAGCAGATCACTACAGGGAAGACCTGGGAAATGTAGCATTGTCCCCCCCGAAAGTGGAGTGAGCTGGCCTGGCGTATGCCAGTCCAGTGTAGAGGTGTGAACAATGACCCCGGGGCTCTGGGCATGGTTCCGTTCTGGGCTGGACAAGAAAGTAACTAATGCGTGACTCTCTGTTGTAGTGTCAGCGCCACCCGGGCCACAATCAGTAATGTTGCACTGTGTGACTCTAGTCCCACAACATGAGCAACATGGACATAAGGGGGAATCACTGACTCTACATTCATCCATACTTTCACACTTGAATGATCATAGACATGACACATCTGTGTGAATTTGAATGTTTAATGCACATTCAGTGGAGTGTTGTAGCTGGAGCAGTCCAGGGCCATGCAAACCGCACTTTGCATTGTTGGCGTGTGGAGGGCCAGCCAGAGTCCTTCAGGGAATGACAGGAACATCAGAAAAGGAAGAGTTCAGTCCGCAATCTGATAGCTGTGTCATTGGTGACCAAACAGAATATGGCAGTCCAAGGTGAGTGTCGCTGATTGCACCCGGGGGACAGTTCGAAGGTGATGATGCAGAGGGCAGAACCAAGCAGAAACAGGCCATATGGCGGAGATGAATGCTACTGCGTCCTTCTTACCACTGAGGCAGATTCATCCGCATCTTCGTCCTCTGCTGTTTCATGTGCCTCACGTGGGTGGTGGTGTTCTGTCTCCAGCACTGTGTGGCAGTGACACATCAGGGGCTGAAGGTGGAGTGTCTGCAGCACTGTGTCACCGACACATCAGGGGCCGGAGGTGGAATGTCTGCCGCACTGTGTAGCACTGACACTAAAGGGGGCGGAGATGTGGATGGAGTGGTATTTATTTATTTATTTATTTATAGCACTTATAGAGCGCGCTTGTTGGACCCGGCCTCGTGGCGTGATCCGACCCCTCCCGCGTGGCGGACCCTGGACGACATCGGCTCTCCATCAAGCCCTGGTCGCCCTACGGCAAGACTCTGCACGACCTATGGCCACCAAGATCCGCCACTCCGGCAACCCACAAACACTGCCCCTGGAACACGGCGCCCCCGGCCCGCCCCAGCATTGCCAGGCCGGTGGCCACTCCGGACCCTCATTCCAGGCCCGACGCCATCTTGGGCACCCCATGTCACAGGCACGTGGCCTCGGCCAAGCCGCGGCCAAGGCCCCCAGCGAGCCCGCCATCGAGGCACCAAGATCCCCTCGGGGGTAGAGTGGCCACTCAACCAAGACCAAGGAAAGGGGAGTTTCGATGGCTCTCCAACCGTCCACGGATGCCTAGTTTCGATCGGCCTCCGGCCTCCCTGGGCGCTGGCTCCACCCCCTGCTGGGTGTCTGGACACCATCATCCCGGTCCCTCCGACCACCAGGCGAGAGGGTCCGGACATCAAAGGACTCCAGCCCTATATCTGGCCCAGCCCCGGAGTAGGACGGCAGTTGTATCCCGGAGTCGAAGTCCTGCTGACGCTGTCGCGACTGACCCTGAGAAGAACTCCATCTTTGCTGAAACCATCTTGGAGCCTGCTGGCGCTGCCGCGGTCCATCTTTGCTGAAACCATCTTGGAGCCTGCTGGCGCTGCCGCGGTCCATCTTTGCTGAAACCATCTTGGAGCCTGCTGGCGCTGCCGCGGTCCATCTTTGCTGAAACCATCTTGGAGCCTGCTGGCGCTGCCGCGGTCCATCTTTGCGGAAACCATCTTGGAGCCTGCTGGCGCTGCCGCGGTCCATCTTCGCTGAAACCATCTTGGAGCCTGCTGGCACTGCCGCGGTCCATCTTCCCTGAACTACCTTGAAGCCTGCTGGCGCTGCCGCGGCCCAACACTACGGAACCCCCCGGCTCGAGGATTGAGAGCTGGGCGTAGGGTATCCTTGCAACCGACCATCAGTTAAGACTGTCCCGCTACCCTGACCCCTGTTACGAGACTTTCCAGATCCCTCGATCTGCTTGTACATATTGCTCCCGATACCTACTAGTATATAAAGTTTGAAGATCTTATCCTCGTGTGGTGTATATCTGTAGTGGTGTGATTACTCTGCTGTACGATTCTAGGAGAGGACCCTCACACCGGAGGCCTCTCGACCTCGCTCGGTCTCTTTCCCGAAGGAGGGGTGGGCCTAGGGGTGGTCAGTCAGACATCTTCTGCCTCCCCCGGGTTGACCTTTCTAACATTGGTGGCAGGCGCTGCGATCCGAGCCAACGCAAAATCGTACAGAGAGTGATCTACCCGCTACAACAGAAAAACACACAGCGACCATGACGACTCAAGAAACCAACCCACCTACCACATTCCAGAAGGAGAAGATGGAAGAATACAGCCACAAAGAGCTAAAGCAATTCTGTAAAGACTTGGGCATCGCTACCACTGGCCTGAGCACAAAAGACGACCTCAAAGCGGCCTTGCAAGCCTGGGTGGACACCCGAGCCGGGCCACCCCGAAATGAGGATAACCCGAACGGACAATTGGAA
Source organism: Lissotriton vulgaris (assembly GCF_964263255.1). NCBI lineage: Eukaryota > Metazoa > Chordata > Amphibia > Caudata > Salamandridae > Lissotriton > Lissotriton vulgaris. Next base: position 1,935,916,639 of record NC_141693.1, read on the forward strand.
ACCAGCGCACCCCCAACGGGGGAGAGAATCACAACACTAGACACGGACCTCTTATACGAAGACGCCCGAGAACGAGAACGGAACAGGGTACACGAATTGGAGCTCGCACGACTCAGGCTAGACGGAGAGCTACAGCTAGCGGAGAAAAAAATAGCCCTCGAGCAACTACGGCTGGAGGGGGACCTAGAAGAGAAACAAAGACAACGTGACCTAGAAGAGAAAAGACTCGCGTATGAACACGAACGAGGCCTAAAAGAATTGGAACTCAAAGCCAAGATCAACGAGGACATCGCAGCCGGGGCCAAGACCTCGGCCCCTCCTATGGACACCAAGGTTCACCTACCAAATGATGTCGTCAAAGAGTACTATAAAAACGACGACATCCAGCAATGGTTCAAGGCCTATGAGGTGGCCATGACCGCCCATCGGGTGCCCCTCAAGGACTGGGGCGCCGGCCTATGGGGAAAGTTCGTCAACGAAGGGAGGGACGCCCTGCTAGAACTCCCTGACGCCGAGATGACCTCCTATGAACACATGAAAACCGCCCTACTCACACGCTACGGACTCACCCCCGAAATGTACCGACAGAGATTCAGAGACTATAAAAAGATCCCTGGTACCACATGGGTGGAATACGTGAACTTTTTTAGCAGAGCCTTCGAGGGGTGGATCAAAGGCAGTCAGGTCACCACCTACCAGCAGTTGGTCGACCTCATGTTATGGGAGCATCTCTCCAATAATTGCTTCATCGAACTCCGGCAGCACCTCCTCGACAGCAAATTAACGGAGCCACGGAAACTGGCGGTTGAAGCGGATCGATGGGCAAGCAACAGAGTACACCGGAACGCAACCGGAGAGTACGGTCGAGGGTCCCCGGGGAACCACCGGCCGCGAGGGGTCTCCTCCCGCCTCCACTGCACCAGCCTCGAGCCAAAGGGGGGCCCCTCCAGTCCGACCGGGGCCCCGCCCCAACGTTACTTGCCACCGATGCCAGCGGCTGGGTCACTATGCCAATGATCCTCTCTGCCCCATGAACCAGCGGGCCGGCCCCCCCAACCGACAGATCACGGCCGCTGCCCTGAGTGAAGAAAGGGACGAAGAAGAAGAGGTCAATATTGAACAAGACGTATGGGAGCCCGCCGCCATGCTCTTGGCGTGCCTGGGCGAGAGAGACCTGATCCCTCGAGACCAGATTCCAGTCAACACCCAGAAGTACCGCCAATGGGTCAACATTAATGGACGCCGGGCCGAGGCTCTCCGTGACACGGGGGCCAGCATAACAGCAGTCCGCTGCCATCTGGTGACCCCAGAACAAATCTTGCCCCACGTCCTGTGCCCCGTCCGGTCAGCGGACAATTCCGAGAGTTTGTGCCAGATGGCTCGCATCCCCTTCGAATGGGGAGGAGTGGCAGGCATGTTGAAAGTCACCGTCCGGGACGATGCCCCGGTGGACTGCCTCCTAGGGAACGACCTGGAAAGTTCCCCCTGGGCCCAGATCGAGCGGAGAGAGCATCTGGGGATGCTAGGCCTTCCTGAGTGGGTCTGTGCGACGACCCGATCCATGACCGCTGTCCCGAACGAAGCAGCTCCGCCTGAAGAACCCGAGTGGCCGGCACCTCCACCGCCCGCAACCCCCGAGGCCCTCGAGCCTGAACTCGGCCCGCAGGAGGCCCACCATGAAGAACTTCTCGAGCTCGGGCCCCTTCTCGACCTAACCCCAGGGCACCTAGAAGGTGGCCCTACCCGCGAACAGTTCTGTCTGGAACAAAGGGCCTGTCCTTCCCTTGAGGGACTCAGACAACAGGCCAACACCCAGGCCGCAGGAGGCTCCTCAGGGGCCCACTGGATCTATTGGGACCAGGACCTCCTGTACAGTGAACAAAAAATCGCCGAGCTGGGGGCCGGCCGGACGCTCGTCGTCCCCCTCTGCTTCCGAGACTTTCTCCTCAACCTAGCACATGACGTGCCCCTCGCCGGACACCTGGGGCAGGACAAAACTTACAGCCGCCTGGTGACTCACTTTTATTGGCCGAAGATGCGCAACGATGTGAACAATCACTGCCGAACCTGTCCTACATGCCAAGCCAGCGGGAAGAGTGGGGGGAAAGTGAAGGCCCCACTCCAACCATTTCCTGTAGTAACAACCCCCTTCGAGCGAGTGGAGATCGACATCGTGGGGCCCCTGGACCCTCCAACTTCCCAGGGGCACCGCTTCATCCTTGTCCTGGTGGACCATGCCACCCGCTACCCGGAAGCCATCCCCCTCCGGACTATCACGGCCCCCGTAGTGGGTCGAGCGTTAATTGGGATCTTCTCCCGGGTCGGCTTCCCCCGAGAAGTCGTCAGTGATCGAGGCACAAACTTTATCTCAAAATACATGCGGTCCCTGTGGCAACAGTGCGGGGTCACCTATAAGTTCACCACCCCGTATCACCCTCAAGGAAATGGACTCGTGGAGCGGTTTAACAGAACATTGAAAGGGATGATCAAGGGCCTAGAGGAGCCACTCCGGCGCAAGTGGGACGTGCTGCTGCCCTGCCTCCTGTTCGCCTATAGGGAGGTACCCCAGAAATCCCTGGGATTCAGCCCCTTCGAGCTGTTGTATGGACACCCCGTCAGAGGCCCCCTCAGCCTGGTCAAGGAAGGCTGGGAGCTGGCCGCCCCAGACACTCCTCCCGATGTCTACCGGTACCTCTTGACCCTCCGCAACCAGACGCGGAAGTTCCGGAAAATGGCCGAAGCCAACCTGGAGGCCAGTCAAGAGGAGATGAAGCGCTGGTACGATCAAAATGCCTCGTCCATTGAGTTTGAGCCGGGCCAGCAGGTCTGGGTCATGTCCCCGGTAGACCCCTGCGCCCTACAGGACAAATGGGCAGGGCCCTTCAAGGTGGTGGAGCGCAAGAACCCGTCACCTACCTGGTGGACATGGAGTCCCCCCGGAACCCCCTCCGGGTCCTGCACGCCAACCGGCTCAAACCCCACTTTGTCCGCACCGAACTGAGCTTGCTGTTAGCCACAGATGACGGAGCTGAGGACGACTCCGAACCTCTACCCGACCTCCTGAGCACCTCTGAGAAAGATGGCTCCGTCGATGGGGTCACCCTCTCCTCTGCGCTGACGCCCGAACAACGCCAGGACTGCCAAAATCTACTGGGGCAATTTGCGAACCTGTTCTCCCTCACCCCCGGAGTCACCCGGTGGTGTGTCCACGATGTCGACACCGGGGACAGCCCGCCCGTGCGACACAGAGCCTACAGAGTTCCTGACCGAGTCCGGACCTGCATCCAGTCCGAAGTCACTAAGATGTTAACCCTGGGAGTGATCGAGCCCTCGGACAGTCCCTGGGCCAGTCCCGTTGTCCTGGTCCCTAAAACTGCCGCCCCCGGGGCACCCCCGGAGCTACGATTCTGCGTAGACTACCGGGGCCTGAATGCCGTCACCAGGACCGACGCCCATCCCATTCCCAGGGCGGATGAACTAATCGATCGCCTGGGGGCCGCCCGGTACCTCAAAACATTCGACCTCACGGCCGGATATTGGCAGATCGGCCTCACCCCGGGTGCACAGGAACGGTCCGCCTTCTCGACCCCCGACGGCCACTTCCATTTCAACGTGATGCCCTTCGGCATGAAGAATGCTCCGGCCAACTTCCAGAGGCTGGTGAATCGAGTGCTAGCAGGGCTGGAAGAGTTCAGTGCTGCGTATCTGGACGATATTGCGGTATACAGCCGATGCTGGGACGAGCACCTGACCCACCTCTGGGAGGTTCTGACGGCCCTCCAGCGGGCCGGACTAACAATAAAAGCCAGCAAGTGCCAGATAGGCCAAGGGTCTGTGATCTATCTGGGGCACCAAGTAGGGAGCGGCCAGGTGGCTCCCCTCCAACCCAAGATCGATGCCATCCAGGCCTGGGAGCCCCCAGTCACCCAGAGCGCCGTCCGAGCCTTCCTGGGGCTCACTGGATATTATCGATGGTTCATAAAAAACTACGGGAACATTGTGGGCCCCCTCACAGAACTGACATCCAAAAGACTACCACAAAAGGTGCACTGGACCCCAGAGTGCCAAACTGCCTTCGAGACCCTCAAGACTGCCATTTGCACCGCCCCTGTGCTCCAGGCCCCCGACTACAGCCGAGAGTTTGTGGTCCAAACCGACGCCTCCGAGCAATTTCGCAAGTCAACTCAGACGGGGTTGACCTGCCGGTGGCCTTCATCAGCCGGCGCCTGCTGGGCAGGGAACAACGGTGGAGCACCATCGAGCGGGAGGCATTTGCCGTCATATGGGCCCTCAAGAAGCTCCGGCCCTACCTCTTCGGCACACACTTCCGAGTACAGACCGACCACCGGCCCCTGCGGTGGTTGATGCAGATGCGTGGCGAGAACCCGAAGCTACTACGATGGTCCATCTCCCTCCAGGGGATGAACTTCACCGTGGAACATCGCCCTGGCAACGACCACGCCAACGCTGACGGCCTGTCCCGATTCTTCCGCCTCGGCGAGGAGAATCCCCAAGAAGATGGGTGACTCTTCCCTGCCTTCAGCTGGAGGGGACGTGTGTTGGACCCGGCCTCGTGGCATGGTCCGACCCCTCCCGCGTGGCGGACCCTGGACGACATCGGCTCTCCATCAAGCCCTGGTCGCCCTACGGCAAGACTCTGCACGACCTATGACCACCAAGATCCGCCACCCCGGCAACCCACAAACACTACCCCTGGAACACGGCGCCCCCGGCCCGCCCCAGCATTGCCGGGCCGGTGGCCACTCCGGACCCTCATTCCAGGCCCGACGCCATCTTGGGCACCCCATGTCACAGGCACGTGGCGTCGGCCAAGCCGCGGCCAAGGCCCCCAGCGAGCCCGCCATCGAGGCACCAAGATCCCCTCGGGGGTAGAGTGGCCACTCAACCAAGACCAAGGAAAGGGGAGTTTCGATGGCTCTCCAACCGTCCCCGGATGCCTAGTTTCGATCGGCCTCCGGCCTCCCTGGGCGCTGGCTCCACCCCCTGCTGGGTGTCTGGACACCATCATCCCGGTCCCTCCGACTACCAGGCGAGAGGGTCCGGACATCAAAGGACTCCAGCCCTATATCTGGCCCAGCCCCGGAGTAGGACGGCAGTTGTATCCCGGAGTCGAAGTCCTGCTGATGCTGTCGCGACTGACCCTGAGAAGAACTCCATCTTTGCTGAAACCATCTTGGAGCCTGCTGGCGCTGCCGCGGTCCATCTTTGCTGAAACAATCTTGGAGCCTGCTGGCGCTGCCGCGGTCCATCTTTGCTGAAACCATCTTGGAGCCTGCTGGCGCTGCCGCGGTCCATCTTTGCTGAAACCATCTTGGAGCCTGCTGGCGCTGCCGCGGTCCATCTTTGCGGAAACCATCTTGGAGCCTGCTGGCGCTGCCGCGGTCCATCTTCGCTGAAACCATCTTGGAGCCTGCTGGCGCTGCCGCGGTCCATCTTCCCTGAACTACCTTGAAGCCTGCTGGCGCTGCCGCGGCCCAACACTACGGAACCCCCCGGCTCGAGGATTGAGAGCTGGGCGTAGGGTATCCTTGCAACCGACCATCAGTTAAGACTGTCCCGCTACCCTGACCCCTGTTACGAGACTTTCCAGATCCCTCAATCTGCTTGTACATATTCCTCCCGATACCTACTACTATATAAAGTTTGAAGATCTTATCCTCGTGTGGTGTATATCTGTAGTGGTGTGATTACTCTGCTGTGCGATTCTAGGAGAGGACCCTCACACCGGAGGCCTCTCGACCTCGCTCGGTCTCTTTCCCGAAGGAGGGGTGGGCCTAGGGGTGGTCAGTCAGACATCTTCTGCCTCCCCCGCGTTGACCTTTCTAACAGCGCTGATACCAAACGGTGTCCTGGCGCTGTAGTGATAGCTCCCCTAGCCATGAAACCTGTTATTATTTGGTGAATAGCCAAGTTTTTTGCATTTTCCGGAAGGCCAACAGATCCGTGACCTGTCTCAATGCAATTGGCAAAGCATTCCAAGCAGTGGCTGCCCCCAAAACAAAACTTCTGCCCCCCCAGCGTGCTTTCCTGATACGTGGGGTCCTAATCAGCCCTTGACTGGCCGACCTGAGCTGTCTGTTCGGTCTGTACCACTGGAAGTGCTGTTGTAGGAAGAAACGGCCACGTCCATGAATCGCCTTAAAGACAATGCACAAGGATTTGAAGGTTATCCGTTTCCGCACTGGGAGCCAGTGCAGCTTCACCAGTTCCCGGGAAACGGAAGCAAACGTAGGGGTGCCCGAGATCAAACGGGCTGCAGTGTTCTGCAAAACCTGCAGTTTATTGAGCAACCCCTGTTGGGCCACCAAGAATAGGCTGTTGCAATAGTCAAGACTGGAGAGCACAAGGGCCGTCACCACCGTTTTCCTACACTCCTCTGGCAAGAAGGGGAGGATCTTCCGGATGATTTTAAGAGACCAGTGGATTCAGGAAGTGAGTGCATTTACCTGGGGTTTAAATGAGAGCTTGTCATCGATCAGAACTCCCAAGTTTTTGACCTTTGTGACAGGAGTGGGAAGAGTCCCCATCCCTTCGGGCCACCATTTGGGACTCCAAAAGTTGACATCGGAGCCGAAGAGTAGCACCTCAGTTTTAGATGAATTCAGTTTTAGGCAGTTACTGGCCATCCAGGAACCGACCGCTGCCATGCATTCCTGAAAATTGGAGGCCACGCCATCCTCTGTCCCTGGTAGCAGTGATACCACAATCTGTGTATCATCTGCGTAAGATGTTAATTCGAACCCATATGCCCGGATGATCGGGGCAAGCGAGGAGACATAGATATTAAAGAGGGTGGGGCTTAGAGAGGATCCCTGGGGACCCCCCCGGCAGTTCGAAAGGTCACAACCTGAACCCTGTCGGTCAGAAAAGCTTTCAGGATGCTGAGGGCCTTCCCCTGGATCCCACGGTCCTCCAAGCGGTGCACCAACATACCATGGTGGACGGTATCGAAGGCCGTTGATAGATCGAGAAGAACCAGGGCCGCTCTGCCGCCTGCATCTAGCACCTTCCTAATCTCCTCTGTTGATTTGATCAGGGCAGACTCGGTGCTGTGTCCTGCCCTGAAACCATGTTGCGCTATGTCCAGACCATGTGTATCTCCTAGGAATGCACAGAGCTGCGAGTTCATAACCTTTTCTATAAGTTTGGCTGGCAACGGAAGTCTGGCAATCGGCCGATAGTTGTTGGGGTCGGCAATGTCCAATGTGGGTTTTTTAACAAGGGGACAATTGAAGCCTGTTTCCAGCAATAGTGTTAGGTAGTGTTAGAACTGGGATTTTCTGGTTGGCTAAGGCTTGCGCCAAAGCCAGGCAGAAACCACCATTCCAAGTCAGGGCAAGGAATTCACCCGCCAAGACAACCCCTGCTCACCCCCTTGGTAGCTTGGCACGAGCAGTCAGCCTTATCTCAGAGGCGACGTGTAAAGCATTTGCGCACGCACCCACCAGCAACAACATCCAAGGCCCCCCACAAAAGGAACTCCACACAAGGTATATGTAAAAATAGCCTTTGTATTGCAAAACACATTAGATAGAAACACACACTTTACAATGTGCCAACAGGCACGGCAGAATTTACAGGGGATTATGTACAGGACAGGGCCACAGGGACCACTGTCAGGAATATGTACTTGTAGATTTTAGAATAATAATCACTGTAGGACAAAAATGAAACCTAAAGCACAGAACCAGTAACTACTGGTAACAGGTAAGTACCACCTACGCAACCCTAACCACCTTAGGAGAATATTACGCAGGGAACCTGGACTTCGCTAGCAACACCTGTACTAGGAAGAACAACCACCTAAGTATCACCATACATCTAGGAGTATAAGCATGAACATATTACACATGATGCTTCACAACATTCAGAGGTGTAGGGAAGGAAAACAAATGATGCATAAACATACATTCAGCGGTGTAAGAACAATGCACATGACTCATCAAAACACATTCAGAGGTGGAGGGAAGGAAAACACATGATGCATAAACATACATTCAGTGGTGTAGGAAAAAGCACATGACGCATAAAAACACATTCAGAGGTGCAGGGAAGAACAATTGTGCAGAAATCACATTAGCCACAACCTGTGACTTGTCCCCAGGCCAACTGACCTCTCTGGGGCTAGGACGCGCTGTATCCCAAATGTCAGGGCCGAAACGGAGCAGCTGCCCACTAAGTGCTGGGCAGCTGAATCACCACTGGCAGGACACGCGTTGGAGCCTCGTAGGCTCAAGAGCAAACTGTGGGGCAAGTGGGAGCCATGGGGCCCGACGAAAGAATGTGCCCCCTGAGCCCTCTTGGGCTCTTCACACAAAATGGCCCCACCGTTGGAGTCCCCCTCCTGGGGACTCGAAATCTAACAAATGCCACCAGAGCCTCGCAGGCTCTAACAACGAAATGCCGCCTTTTGGAGCCTCTCAGGCTTGTAAAACAACTAGGCGCTCTGTAGCCTCTCTGGGCTCGTCACCAAATCTGCCCCCAGAGCCCTTGTGGGCTCGAAATCACCATGTGCCCAGAAGCCTTGTGGGCTTTAAGAAATGCCCCCGATCGTTGGAGTCCCCCACTGGGGACTCTGAAAACAATGGCCCCTCTGTTGGAGCGCCGGGGCTCAGAAGAAATGCCCCTAGGAGCCTCGCTGGGCTCTAACACAAATGGCCTCTCTGGTTGGAGCGGCCCGCAACGGCGGGCCCGCTCAGAACTGGCGCCGGGTTGGGACCGGCTACACTGGGGCACTCGCGGAGCCCCCACCAGCCCTCCTTACTCACCGGGCGGTTCCGGGGTTCTCCTCAGCCAGCTTCTTCTTGGGTTGCCGGGGTGTCTCCGGCTGCGGCGCCTCCCTCCTTCCTCCGGCCGGACTTCCAAAATGGCGGCCTCCCTGGGGAAGGGGCCGCGAGAGTCCTGGTTGCTGGGCAACCCTCCGGCCAGGCTAGCACGCGGTAGGCTGGCGGGACAGCCAATGGCAGCGTGGCCCTGCAGACGAGCCCCCCGGCTCCGGTTCGCACTGCTGAGGCCCGCGGGGTGATTCTCTTTGCAGCAATACGGGGTAGGCTCCCGTTCTAGATCAACAATAAAGCTTGGGGGACACAAAACGGCACCAGGTCCATGGCGGGGTGGGCTCCTGTCAGGGGTCACCCAAGGGCAAAGTACACAGCAGTATGCGGCGTGGGCAGCCGCGAAAGTGAAAATAAAGCGCTCCCAGGTGTTATAAGCAAAATAAAGCACTCCCAGGCGCTATAAGCAAAATAAAGCGCTCCCAGGCACTATAAGCAAGGTCCAGCTCCAGCAAAGTTCTTTAGGCAGGCAGGGGGGCAAGGCTGGGCCCAGAGCCAGCTCACAGGGTCCTCCTAGGCAGGGAGGCAATCCCCAGTGGCGGTCCTCCTGGCGCCCAGCAGCAGGCCCCCCTTGGTTAGATCAAGGAAGAAGAACAGGCCTCCAGGATATCCAGGGGCTGGGCAGGGCCCAGGGAGGCAAACCTTCCCCTGGGCCCCAGCAGCAGCACTCCCCTGGTAGATTCCAGTCAGAAACAAGAAAATTTTACAAGAGGTCACAGCCTCTTTTTATACACACAATTCCTTTGTCTAAAGGTGCAGGCAAGGGGCGAACCAGATGCAACTGGTTCCTGAGCACTTTGTTTTTGCTCAGCCCCTCTCTCTATTCACAGGATGGGTCAGGGACATCAGACACACCACAGGGGGTGGAGCCAGCATTGTGTGGGGAAAGCCCAGCCCTATTCAGTTCCCAGCTGTACTCCTCCCTCACATCACTCATGCTAATCTCAACACTCACCACCGGGGCAGACCCATCATGACTCATGGAGCCAGGCTCACCAGCCAGCTCCAGCCAATCACACGCCAGACACAAATTACACAAACATGCCAACTTCTAGAAGTGGCACTTCCACACTAGACACAATCACGCTGCATACATCATTGCGCAGCATTTAATCAAACAAGTCCGCACATACCAAACTCGCACCTGTACTCCCCATGCATCAAGAACTACCAGGGACACATACATTCCCCATGCATTCCTATGGGAGGGCAGGCCAATTTCACACACGCACTCAGGGTGCGCACGCACTTTCCACTGGGACACAGTGAAAGTGCACCGAAGCCAAAAATCACTATCACCAGGTCACATACCAAAAGCAAAAAGTTCAGGGGTGAACCTGCCAGAAGGGCCAAGTCCAACTGGTAGCAGCAGCATTCATCCACGCCTGGCCTTGTGGCAGCAATGCCATGATGACGGTCTGCAGGGCATGGAAGAACCCAGCTACCTCTTGCTGGTGTGCAGCCGTGGCAGCCGTTCTTTCCGCCTGCGTCTGCTCCATGATTATTGCACGTTCTTGAGAATATCCCCCTTCAAGTAGCAACAAGATCTTCACAAGTATATTTGTTACAACATCACATCTACAGCTCCACATTTACACTTAGTCATGTAATGTCTTCCAAAATCAGTTCAAATGTGAATGTCCTGTACAATTCAAATCCTCTAATCAACACTCTAATTTCCAAGTTTATTCCAAGCACTACACACACACACACATACACACCTGTGTCAGTGCTTACCATTCCCCCTCCCAGCTTCAGCTGAAAGGCGTTAGCCCAACAGTCAATCATAACCTGGCTGCATTCATAAAATCTGAGCTGCCACACATGAACAAATTCAGACCTTACAACATGCCACTCAATATGTTTGTTGGTCTTTCCCTTGTGATGCGACTGAATAATTTGAGGAGAGCAGAGAGGATCTTCAGTGAAACGATCAACCTCTTTGGGATGTACAGACAAGATGTTAGCTCCAGATTCTGTTTCCCCCCTTGGAGATGGTTTGTCATTGAAAGCAGAATCTTGACTCTGAGACATGCCACTTCCGCATCATCTCAGGCTATGTCAAGATCCTAGCAGCAAGTCTCCATTCATTGTAACTTGGTCACTAAAGAGGGTGGGCATTTCTCAGGCAAGCCTATTCCGATGCTTGTGTCAAGTTCCAAGCTGCATAAATGGGAGTGTGCATCTTCACATACATATGCCATATACACTGGTAGGTCGACAATGGGTTGCTAGGGTTTTCTACCTGTTTTCCCACCTCTTACGTGTGGTAGGTGCCATTGATTGCACTCATGTGGCACGTCAGCCACCTCACCACAAGGCACAAATCTTCTGCTACAGACACCGCTAGCACTCCATCATTGCCCTGATCCTCCTAGGCCTCTTAGAGGCGTTTGACACCGTATCCCACCACACCCTCTTCAGAAGACGCCACCATGTTGGCAAGCAGGGAGACGGTCTGAAATGGGTCACATCCTTCGTCAAGGGCGCACCCAGAGAATCCTCCTACCACCCTTCTCCTCCGAGGCCAAGAGCATCATCTGTAGCATCCCACAAGGCTCTCTCTCAGTTCCACCCTATTTAATATATACATGATTCCCATGGCCAACATCATAACCTACCGTGGTGACACCCAACTCATCCTCCTGCTCAATGAAGACCCCGCCACCACCAGAACCAACATCCGCGATGCCATGATGAGCGTCACCGTCTGGATGAGGACCAACTGCCTGGGGCTAACCACGGACAACACGGAGGTGCTGATCTTCGGGAAAACACCTCCCGGTGGGATGACATCGGTTGACCTCCGGAACTAGGACCCAGACCGCTCCAATTTTTACATTTTTTTTAAACAGATTTTATTGATTTTGCAATAAATATAATATTGTGCATATACGTTAGGCCATAATGTAGTTCCATCTGTTTTACAATTTACAGTATCTTACACAGTATTTAGTTGAATATATTATTCAGAACACTACACCTAATAGTTAACATATGTGCAAGATCTAGATTGGTCAAGCTCGTCTCCCATAGCGATCATATATCTCAAAGGCAGAAATATTGCAACTCTAGTATGTTAGAACATAACAACCCACCTCCCCCTCAGTTGAAGATCGATGCAGTCTCAACAGCCAGGTGCAAAAGGGATTTGGGGAAGACCTCTGTTTATCTCTCATGTATAAGCATGTTCATAAAGCAAGCATCAAAGCTATGTGTCGGGAATGATTTTTTGGTTGTTTTTTTTTTGCTCCCTGTACCAAGTGTTTTTAGGTCTCGACTATTCTATCCCGTTTAGGATTGAAAAGGCGAGATTATAGTAAGCAGTCCGAAAAGTCTACCTAGCCTGCGGATCGCGTACAGTTCATGTGAGGCAGGCGTGTGAGGTAGGCGCGTGCACATCAAACACCATCAGCCTCGGCACCAGACTTCAAAGGATGCCGCTCGCACACCACCATTTGTCTGAACCTCAGCATCAGAATTCAAAGGAATCCTCTCCCAAGCCGCACCCCCCCTATCAGACTTCAAAGGAATGCGCTCCCGCCCCCCCTCTCCTCCCCACCTCAGCAATACCGAGAGATTGTTTTTTTTGCATCCATTTCGCGGGGAAGCCGTGTTTTGTTCGGCGTTCTCTGCACCTTTCTAAGTTTTTTTTTCTGGACGAAAGTGAAAACCTACCGTGCTTGTTTACAGTAGCCTTGCTCCTCAAATGCTTTTGTTGTGTTGCCATCTCTCTAGGGACACTCAGCTTGAAAACACTCGACTTGCTAGCTGCAATACTACATCTGCTATGCTTTGCCTCTAGACACGTTGATCCCTCGCAGACTGTGCTGACTCTGCCCCTCCTGATTATGAAACTGACCAACGCAGTCACCACGCAGTCTCTGTCATCTGTCTTATGATGTTGCCCTGCCACCATTTACTTCGGACCCTCACCCTCACACACCCTCACTCACCCTCACCCCCCTCACCCTCACAACCCTCTCACCCTCACTCACCCTCACCCCCTCACACTCCACACACCCTCACCCTCACACCCCCTCACCCTCACACACCTCCTCACCCTCACACCCCCTTACTCATACCCCCTCACCCTCACCCCCTCCCCATCCTCACCCTCACATACCCTCACCCCCTCACCCTCACACATCCTCTCACCCTCACACACCCTCTCACCCTCACAAACCCTCACATCCCCTCACCCTCACATCCCCTCACCCTCCCTCACACCCCCTCACCCTCACACACCCTCACACACCCCCTCACTCACCCTCTCACTCACCTTCACCCACCCTCTCACCCTGACACACCCTTTCACCCTCACACACCCTCACACCCTTTCACCCACCCTCACCCTCACAGACCCTCACCCTCACACACCCTCACCCTCACACACCCTCACACCCCTCACCCTCACAACCCCACACCCCTCACCCACCCCCTCACCCACACACCCCTTCACCCTCACACCCACACCCCCTCACACTCACACACCCTCACCTCACACACATTCACAACCCCACACCCCCTCACCCTCACACACACCCTCACCCACCCCCCCCTCACCCTCACACCCACACCCACACCCCCACACAACCTCACACCCCCACACCCCCTCACTCTCACACCCCCTCACCCCCCTCCCCCTTACCCTCACACACCCTCACCCTCACACACCCTCTCACCCCCCACTCACACAACCTCACACCCCCACACCCTCATACACCCTCACTCTCACACCCCCTCACCCTTACCCTCGCACACCCTCACCCTCACACACCCTCTCACCCCCTCCCACCCTCACACACCCCCTCACCCTCACACACCCTCTCACCCTCACACCCCCTCACCCTCACACCCTCTCACCCTCACCCCCCTCACCCTCAAACCCCCTCACATCCTCACCCCCTCTCACCCTCACACCCCCTCACAACCCCACACCCTCACACTCACAACACCACACCCTCCCCCTCACACCCCCACACCCTTGCACCCCTCACACACCCCCTCACCCACACACAACCCCCCACACCCCCCTCACCCTCACACACGCTCAACCTCACACACCCTCTCACCCCCTCATACTCCCTCACCCTTATACACCCTCACCCCCCCCCTCACTCGCCCTCACCCACCCTCACACACCCTCACTCACCCTCACCCCCACAACCCTCTCACCCTCACCCACCTCCTCACCCTCACACCCCCTCACTCTCACACCCCCTCTCCCTCAGACCCCCTTATCCTCACACACCCACACCCTCACTCACCCTCACACACCCTCTCACCCTCACCCACTCTCACAAACCTTTTCACCCTCACACACCCTTTCACCCACCCTCACCCTCCCACACCCCCTCACCCACACACCCACACACCCCTTCACCCCCTCACCCTCACACCCCCACACACTGTCACACCCTCACCCTCACACCCCCTCACTCTCACACACCCTCACCCTCACACACCCCGTCACCCACACACCCCCTCACCCTCACCCCCACACACCCCCACACCCTCATACACCCCCTCACTCACACCCCATCACCCTAACACACCCTCACCCTCACACCCCCTCACCCTCACACACCCTCTCACCCCCTCCCACCCTCACACACCCTCTCACCCTCACACACCCTCTCACCCTCACACACCCCCTCACCCTCACACACCCCCTCACCCTCACACCCCCTCACCCTCACACCCTCAGTCACCCTCACACACCTTCTCACCCTCACACCCCCTCACCCTCACACCCCCTCACCCTCACACCCCCTCACAAACACCCTCTCACCCTCACTCTCCCTCACCCCATCACCCTCACCGCCGTCACCCTCACCCTCCCTCACCCTCACACCCCCCTCACCCTCACACCCCCTCACCCTCACACCCTCACCCTCACACCCCTCACCCTCACAACCCCACACCCCCTCACCCTCACACACCCCCTCACCCCCTCACCCACACACCCCTTCACCCTTACACCCACACCCCCTCACACTCACACACCCTCACCCTCACACACATTCACAACCCCACACCCCCGCACCCTCACACACACCCTCACCCACACCCCCCTCACCCTCACACCCACGCCCACACCCCTCACACCCCCACACAACCTCACAGCCCCACACCCCCTTTACTCTCACACCCCCTCACCCCCTCCCCCTTACCCTCACACACCCTCACCCTCACACACCCTCTCACCCCAACTCACACCCCCACACAACCTCACACCCCCACACCCTCACTCTCACACCCCCTCACCCTTACCCTCGCACACCCTCACGCTCACACACCCTCTCACCCCCTCCCACCCTCACACACCCCCTCACCCTCACACCCCCTCACACACCCTCTCACCCTCACCCCCTCACCCTCAAACCCCCTGACATCCTCACATCCTCACCCCCTCACCCTCACACCCCCTCACAACCCCACACCCTCACCTTCACAACACCACACCCTCCCCCTCACACCCCCACACCCTTGCACCCCTCACCCACACACACCCTCACCCCCCCACCCCCCTCACCCTCACACCCGCTCAACCTCACAGACCCTCACCCCCCCTCACACACGCTCAACCTCACACACCCTCTCACCCCCTCATACTCTCTCACCCCCTCATACTCCCTCACCCTTACACACCCTCACCCCCGCTCACTCACCCTCACTCACCCTCACCCCCTCACCCTCACAACCCCCCTCTCACCCTCACCCACCTCCTCACCCTCACACCCCCTCACTCTCACACCCCCTCACCCTCAGACCCCCTTATCCTTACACACCCACACCCTCACTCACCCTCACACACCCTCTCACCCTCACACACCTTTTCACCCTCACACACCTTTTCACCCTCACACACCCTTTCACCCACCCTAACCCTCCCACACCCCCTCACCCACACACCCCTTCACCCCCTCACCCTCACACCCCCACACACTGTCACCCCCTCACCCTCACACCCCCTCACTCTCACACCCCCTCACTCTCACACACCCTCACCCTCACACCCCCTCACCCTCACACCCTCACACACCCCGTCACCCACACACCCCCTCACCCTCACCCCCACACACCCCCACACCCTCATACACCCCCTCACTCACACCCCATCACCCTAACACACCCTCACCCTTACCCTCACACCCCCTCACCCTCACACACCCTCACCCTCACACACCCTCTCACCCCCTCCCACCCTCACACACCCTCTCACCCTCACACACCCCCTCACCCTCACACCCCCTCACACCCTCAGTCACCCTCACACACCTTCTCACCCTCACACCCCCTCACCCTCATACCCCCTCACCCTCACACCCCCTCACACACACCCTCTCACCCTCACTCTCCCTCACCCCATCACCCTCACTGCCGTCACCCTCACCCTCCCTCACCCTCACACCCCCCTCACCCTCACACCCCCTCACCCTCACACCCTCACCCTCTCACAACCCCACACCCTCACAACCCACCACCCTCCCCCACACACACCCTCACACCCCCTCACACTCCCACACCCTCACACCCCTCACCCTCACACCCTCTCACCCTCACAGACCCTCACCCTCTCACCCCCTCACACTCCCTCACCCTCACACGCCCTCACTCACCCTCACACACCCTCACTAACCCTCACACCCTCACCCACCCTCACACACCCTCACTCACCCACACACCCTCACCCTCACAACCCTCTCACCCTCACACACCCCTCACCCTCACATCCCCTCAATCTCACACACCTCCTCACCCGCACTCCCCCTCACTCTCACACCCCCTCACACCTCCTCATCCTCACACACCCTCACCCTCACACACCCTCACTGACCTTCACCGTCATACACCCTCTCACTCTCTCACCCTCATACTGCCTCTCACCCTCACACACCCTCTCACCCTCACACACCCTCACACCCCCTCACCCTCACATCCCCTCACCCTCACATCCCCTCACCCTCACATCCCCTCACCCTTCCTTACCCCCTCACCCACCCCCTCACTCACCCTCTCACCCACCTCAACCACCCTCTCACCCTCACCCATCCTCTCACCCTCACACACCCTTTCACCCTCACACACCCTCTCATCCTCTCTTCCTCACACACACACTCACCCACCGCCTCACCCTCACACCCCCTCACTCTCACACACCCCCTCACCCTCACACCCCCACACACCCTCACATCCCCACACACCCTCACATCCCCACACCCCCTCACACACCCCTCACTCTCACACCCCCTCACCCTTACCCTCACACACCCTCACCCTCACACACCCTCACCCTCACTCACCCTCACACACCCTCTCACCCCCTCTCACCCTCACACACCCTCTCACCCTCACACACCCTCATACACCCTCACACCCCCTCACCCTCACACCACCTCACCTTCACACCCCCTCACCCTCACAACCCCTCACCCTCCCACCCTCACCCTCACACCCCCTCACAACCCCACACCCTCACCCTCACAACCCCACACCCTCCCCCTTACACACCCTCACACCCCCCACACCCTCACACACCCCCTCACCCTCACACTCACACACCCTCAACCATTACACACCCTCACACCCCATACACCCTCACTCACCCTCATACACACTCACACACCCTCACCAGCATAGCATAACAAAACATAGCATAGCATAACAAAACACAGCATAGCATAACAAAACACAGCATAGCATAGCATAAAAAAGCATAGGATAGCCAAACATAGCACAGTATAACAAAACAAAGCATAGTATAGCAAAATAAAACTGCATAACAAAACAAAACATAGCATAGCAAAACACAACAAAGCATAGCATAACAAAACACAACAAAACATAGCATAGCATAAGAAAATATAGCATAACAAAACAAAGCATAGCATAACATAACAAAGCATAGCAAAACGAAACATAGCATAGTATAACAAAACATAGCATAGCATAACAAAACACAACAAAACATAGCAGAACAAAACATAGCATAACATAGCAAAACAAAGCATAACATAACATAAAACAAAGCATAGCATAACAAAACATAGCAAAACACAACAAAACATAGCATAGCATAACAAAACACAACCAAACATAGCATACATAACAAAACATAGCATTGGAAAGCATAGCAAAACATAGCATAGCATAACAAAACACAGCATAGCATAACAAAACAGCATAGCATAACAAAACAAAGCTTAGCATAGCATAACAAAACATAGCATAACAAAACAAAACATAGCATGGCATAAGAAAACACAGCAAAACATAGCATAAAACAAAGCATAGGATAGAAAAACCTAACATAGCATTAGCATAACAAAACAAAGCATAGGATAGCAAAACAAAACATAGCATAGCATAACAAAACACAACAACATATAGCATAACAAAACACAACAAAACATAGCATAGCAAAACATAGCATAACAAAACATATAATAGCATAGCAAAACATAGCATACCAAATACAACAAAACATAGCATAGCATAACAAAACATAGCATAGCAAAACAAAGCATAGCATAATAAAACACAACAAAACATAGCATAGCATAACACAGCATAGCATAGCATAACAAAACACAGCATAGCATAGCATAAAAAAGCATAGGATAGCCAAACATAGCACAGTATAACAAAACAAAGCATAAAATAGCAAAACAAACAGCATAACAAAACAAAACATAGCATAGCAAAACACAACAAAGCATAGCATAACAAAACAAAGCATAGCATAACACAACAAAGCATAGCAAAACGAAACATAGCATAGTATAACAAAACATAGCATAGCATAACAAAACACAACAAAACAAAGCATAACATAACATATCAAAGCATAGCAAAACGAAACATAGCATGACATAACATAAAACAAAGCATAGCATAACAAAACATAGCAAAACACAACAAAACATAGCATAGCATAACAAAACACAACCAAACATAGCATACATAACAAAACCTAGCATTGCAAAGCATAGCATAGCGTAACAAAACACAGCATAGCATAACAAAACACAACATAGCATAGCATAACAAAACAAAGCTTAGCATAGCATAACAAAACATAGCATAGCATAACAAAACACAACAAAACATAGCATAAAACAAAGCATAGGATAGCAAAACCTAACATAGCATAGCATAACAAAACAAAGCATAGGATAGCAAAACAAAACATAGCATAGCATCACAAAACATAGCATAACAATACACAACACATAGCATAACAAAACACAACAACACATAGCATAACAAAACATAGCAAAACACAACAAAACATAGCATAGCAAAACATAGCATAACAAAACATATAATAGCATAGCAAAACATAGCATACCAAATACAACAAAACATAGCATAGCATAACAAAACATATCATAGCAAAACAAAGCATAGCATAATAAAACACAACAAAACATAGCATAGCATAGCATAACAAAACACAGCATAGCATAGCATAAAAAAGCATAGGATAGCCAAACATAGCACAGTATAACAAAACAAAGCATAGGATAGCAAAACACAGCATAACAAAACAAAACATAGCATAGCAAAACACAACAAAGCATAGCATAACAAAACACAACAAAACATAGCATAGCATAAGAAAATATAGCATAACTAAACAAAGCATAACATAACATATCAAAGCATAGCAAAACGAAACATAGCATAGTATAACAAAGCATAGCATAGCATAACAAAACACAACAAAACAAAGCATAACATAACATATCAAAGCATAGCAAAACGAAACAAAGCATGACATAACATAAAACAAAGCATAGCATAACAAAACATAGCAAAACACAACAAAACATAGCATAGCATAACAAAACACAACCAAAAATAGCATATATAACAAAACATAGCATTGCAAAGCATAGCAAAACATAGCATAGCATAAAACACAGCATAGCATTACAAAACACAACATAGCATAGCATAACAAAACAAAGCTTAGCATAGCATAACAAAACATAGCATAGCATAACAAAACACAGCAAAACATAGCATAAAAAAGCATAGGATAGCCAAACATAGCACAGTATAACACAACAAAGCATAGGATAGCAAAACAAAACAGCATAACAAAACAAAACATAGCATAGCAAAACACAACAAAGCATAGCATAACAAAACACAACAAAACATAGCATAGCATAAGAAAATATAGCATAACAAAACAAAGCATAACATAACATAACAAAGCGTAGCAAAATGAAACATAGCATAGTATAACAAAACATAGCATAGCATAACAAAACACAACAAAACATAGCAGAACAAAACATAGCATAACATAACAAAACAAAGCATAACATAAAACAAAGCATAGCATAACAAAACATAGCAAAACACAACAAAACATAGCATAGCATAACAAAACACAACCAAACATAGCATACATAAAAAAACATAGCATTGCAAAGCATAGCAAAACATAGCATAGCAAAACAAAACACAGCGTAGCATAACAAAACACAACACAACATAGCATAACAAAACAAAGCTTAGCATAGCATAACAAAACATAGCATAACAAAACATAGCATAGCATGACAAAAGACAACAAAACATAGCATAAAACAAAGCATAGGATAGCAAAACCTAACATAGCATAGCATAACAAAACAAAGCATAGGATAGCAAAAGAAAACATAGCATAGCATAACAAAACATAGCATACCAATACACAACAACACATAGCATAACAAAACACAACAACACATAGCATAACAAAACATAGCAAAACACAACAAAACATAGCATAGCAAAACAGCATAACAAAACATATAATAGCATAGCAAAATGTAGCATACCAAATACAACAAAACATAGTATAGCATAACAAAACATAGCATAGCAAAACAAAGCATAGCATAATAAAACACAACAAAACATAGCATAGCATAACACAGCATAGCATAGCATAACAAAACATAGCATAGCATAGCATAACAAAACATAGCATAGCATAACAAAACACAGCATAGCACAGCATAACAATTCTAAGCATAGGATAGCAACACATAGCATAACAAAACAAAACATAGGATAGCAAAAAAAACATAGCATAGCATACAGCATCACTCCGCACCACCACAGGATCACTCATGGGCACCACAACATCACTATGCGCTACCACAGCATCACTGAAAAACCACAGCATCACTCGTTCGCCATCATAACATCACTCAGCGCCACCACAGCATCAATCTGTGCAACCATTCAACAACACCTGGTTCAAATATGTTCTCTCAATGTTTCAAGCTTTATTACAAATGTAACAAAAACATGTTAATATTTCACTTCTGTTCTTGGATTTTCGTCACAATAAAATACACTGAACATAATCTTCACAAATGTAATTCACAAAAGTTTAAGGTATTGCCATTATAAATTACAATAACTTTTATTTAAGTATTAATTATTGAAAAAAAATTAAAAGCTATTGTTATTTGTAATATCAATACATGTAAGTCGTGTAAATACAACACATATTGCATTACAAATGCTATAGGTGTCACATTTGCGAAAGTTATAACTATTGGCATTGTAAATGACAAAGCTATTAATTTCGCTATTTTCAAAAACAAAACATAAATAAAAAATGTGTCATTTACAATACCAATAGCTCAAACTTTCCTGATGCGAGACCTATTGCATTGCAAATGCTTGTTTATCATTGTGTGCATGTCTTGAGGCAACACTGGTTAGTGAATATGTCTTCAGGTATGGTATCTAATCGCCGGCGGGGCTCGTATATTCAGGCTTTTGAAAGGTTCCAGTAGCACATACCAGGACATGGTGTAGGTATTTTACGTAACTCTCGCCATTTCTTCCTTCATTTTGCGCACCTTTCCACCAGCCTCCAGTTCTCCATCTTCTCCTTCCAAGCCATCACTGTTGGTGATCTCGTTGATGTCCAGCCCCTTGAAACAAGACGTTTCGCGAGGGTCAGAGCTAGGTCAGCGAACCTTGCCTGTACCTTGTATCCCTTAGGGCTCTCCTCCACTGTGGTCCATGCGTGGCCCTCCACTACCTCTCGTAATGAGTATGCGATGTGTGTCCAGTATGTGGATAGGGCGGGCAGGACCATATTATATGCAGGAAGTCCGCGTCTTGCTCTACGCATCTGGGGTAGTGCGCCGCCGCCGTGGGGAACATTGTATGTAATTAATGTGGTGTGAGGTTTGCCGTGTGATCATATATTGTATACATTTGGAGCACGAATTAAGGGAGACTGCATTAGAATAGGCAAGAAGAGATGCCCAGTCCTTGTTTGAAAGGACTTTACCTATGTCTGGTTCCCACTTTGCACGTAGTGTATCTAATGTTGGGGGTATGTGCGCCCTTATACCCTGGTATAACCTCTTTGTCCGCTGTCTACCAGTGCCCTCTAGGTGTATAAAGTGCACAACATCGTGTGTTGGCGGCTCGAACCTTTCAGGGGCACATACACGTTTAACATACCGTGTTATGCTGGCATGTAATAAAAACTGAGAATTAGTGAGGCCTTGGTCGTGTACAAAATCCATATGGTTCAGCAGGGAACCCTCCCCCAATAGTGCTCCGACATTAGCCACACCATCGCGTTCCCACTTGGAGAGTCGGTGACGTGTCAGCACTCCAGCAGGGATAGGGAGCCCTAACAGTGGAATTTTAGAAGTATATGGTGAGATGGATACGTATTGTTTGTTCTTGTGTTTTGAGTGTCTGCCATTTATTGCAGTACTATACCTCTACTTGTACTTTGTACGCTTTTGTAACTTGTACACATGTCACTTTTTTCTCCTGTAATGTAGCGTTTGCTACCTCTTGTATTTTGTTTGCTCATAATTGTCAATATTGCCTCATGTAACGTAACGTTTGCTTTTGTAATTTGTTCACTTGTAATGTTCTCCTCATGCATCATTACTGTTCCTATTGTGAAGCGCTCTGACACCTTCGGGTAAAGTCCGCGCTATATAAAAACGCATAAATTAAAAATAAAATAAAATAAGGCACGCTTCCAGTAAACTAGGCTACCTTCAAGAGTGGTGGAGTTGCGAGCGGAGTGGTCCTCTCAGGACACAGTAGGGTGTGTAGCGTACCACGTACAATCATGGCAGGGGTGTATTCCATCTCTTGCAGGTTGCGTCCTGCTAGCCAATAAGCAAGCCATTGTAATTGGCTCGCCATACAGTAGGCCTTGAATTCAGGGGCTCCCGTACCCCCCCCGCATCCACCGGTAATTGCAACTTTACCAAACTAACTCAGCGTCTCCATGTACCCCATATTAATTCTAGCAATATTGTATACAGTAATTTAAAAATTGTGTCAGTTACCACTATTGGGGAGTAGTGAAATAGTATAAGACCCGTGGTAGCATAACCATTTATGATATGGCCAGGCGCCCTGCCACCGACAACGGGAGAGTTATCCAGAACGAAGTCTGTGATCGCAGGAAGTAACCACTCTGCACATTTCCATCAAGAGCGTCTTGCTGCTTTCTGTATATCCGTAATCCCAGGGATTTAAAGGTATCTGGGGCCATTGTCAATGCCTGTTCTCCAAAGCGGACTTGTCGAAGTTGATGGCTAGCCCTGAAATAGTGTGGAACTGTGCAAATATTTGAGCGACCATTTGGAACTCACACCAGAGATCCTTTGGCATATAGTATAATGTCATCTGCATATAGGGACAGGGTGTGTATCATCTGCCCAGTGGGATACCCAGGTAATCGCATCACAACGCAGCTTCTGTACTAGTAGTTCTAGCGCAAGTAAGAACAGTATGGGGGATATATGCCATCCCTGCAGAATTCCTCTCTGTATCGCGTATGGGCTTCAAATGTGTGCCCCTGTGTGAGCCTGCACTGTTGGAGAGGTGTATAATAGGTTCACCCCCTTAATAAACTCAGCAGGGATCCCAAATTTCTTAAGGGCAGCCAGCATATACTCCCAACTAAGGGTATCGATAGCCTTTTGTAGATTTAAAGATATGCATCTAGCATTAGGGAAACGATTCTGGAGTGCCCACATTACTTGGTATAGTCTACGGATATTCAATAAGGTGCCCCGGCCAGGCACAAACCCGCATTGGTTGTAAAGAAAAGAGGTACCCCCGACTAATATTCCTAAACCGGGGCTAGTAGATCAAGTGTAAAATAAATACATTTAGGAAGATAAAATTGCAAATTTTGGACCTAAAGCACTAACAAGTTACAACACAATGAAAAAACAGTATGAAATACAACCTGTTTAGTGCACAATAGACAACATCATATTCTATTTGGATTTTGTTTTATTATAGATGACATATAAAGAGATTTTCTTAACAATTGCACTTATCAGGTTTTCTTGCCCAATAAAAATTATATAACTGTGTTACAATAAAATTGCTTCTTTTCACAGTTTTTAGAGTTCAAGCGTAACTTTCTAGATTAATTAGATCAGGTAACACATCAGAAAAACATTTGATGGTGACATGGCTTAAAATTCTTGTACATCCTACGCGCGTTTCGGCAGTCAGCCTTCATCAGGAAGCCATGAATATATTTCAGTAAAACCTAAACAGGGTGCAAATAACCAAAATTTCATATCAGTGCTGAAAAACAGGTCCTCTATACATAAAAAAAACCTCTTTGACAACATGAGGTCAATGGCAATAATTACAATAAACTACCACTAAAAACAACTAGTCGTTACATATTCATAATAAACAACCTAACCAAGTAGCCTAAATAGGTTTGTGACAATTAATCTACGTCACCCACAATCCATCACCAAGTGAAGAATTAATTGCAAATTCATTTGATGAAACCTCTAAAACAAATATCGAACCTCTCAACAGATAAGAAAAGGTATGAACAAATGGAAAAAAAAGAAACAAATAAGGATTAGAAAAAGACGGAGAAAAGAAGAGAGTTGATGAATAAAGACTCCACGATCTCAATAGTTATTAAGTGACCCAGAAAGAGAATGACCATATGGCCAATTTATAGTACCTGGCAATGGATGTGGAACGCTCTAACAGCACGGTGAGACGGCCAACTATTGCCTCCCTGTCAGTCTGTTAATGCCCAACTCTATAGAAAAAGGAAGCCAAAAATAAAGATGTTTCCACTCTAGAGCAAAATGGTTTAGGCAAAAGACCAAGGGCCAGATGTAGGTCGCCCAATACCGGTCGGTAACGGCCGAAATTACCGAATTTCGGCCGCCACCGACCGGTATTGGGCTTTTTAGATGTAAGTGGCATTTTTGTAGGATTCAGTAAATTACTGAATCCAGGATGTAGGGAGCACTCAAGTTAGTGCATTCCTCAGTTAAGGATTCGTTATTTACCACCAACTAGAAGTTGGTGGTAAATAATGAAAATCTTTGAAAAAGCATTTTTTTTGCTTTTCCAACAGTGCCATGTTGCAGACATACATGCCCTTAGGGCATGTATGTCTGCAACATGTGCACCCATACACAATTGAGGGGTGCAACAGGGTGTCAAAGTGACACCCTGCCACCCTTCAATGTTTCCCCCTTTTACCGAATCGGTATTTACCGATTCGGTAATTGCCATTCATTCCTATGGGTCTCCAGGCCCATAGGAATGAATGGCAATTACCGAATCGGTAAATACAGCAGATTCGGTAAAATTTACCCCAAAATTACCTACATACTATTTACCTATTCTTAAATACCGAATCGGTATGATTCTGTATTTAAGAATAGGTAAATAGTATTTACCTACATCTGGCCCCAAGTGCGGGACCATAACCTCCTGAATAATCTAGGTGCAACTGTAAAAATAGTCCTAGATGCAGAGTCACAAAGCAATGCCCATTATATGGGCATATAGGGATGTTTTTATTAAAAAAACTGTAACAGAATAGAAAGTGCAGTATATAAGGATAAGACTGCATATATTGAGGATCGTAGTGTATGAATATCTAACTACATTTAAGAGAAGCTCCTAAAATTTACAAATC
The DNA here is from genome assembly GCF_964263255.1 of Lissotriton vulgaris. Taxonomy (NCBI): domain Eukaryota; kingdom Metazoa; phylum Chordata; class Amphibia; order Caudata; family Salamandridae; genus Lissotriton; species Lissotriton vulgaris. The sequence continues at coordinate 1,935,942,481 of NC_141693.1, forward strand.
ATTGGACTGAATTTTTAATTAGCGACTGCTAGTAATGTGGGGTCTTATTCTTAAAGAGATGGCTCTGTATATCCACAATACAGAAAGGCAAACTCGATGGGTCGATACCTGATATGAATCACAGGGCTCCAAAAACTGGGTATTTCTCCAAGTCAGGATCTTATAGAACCGATCGTAGAACGGTCAAGTGCCCTGTGTATCGAAACAAGCCTTTTAGTATTATGTTAGGTCGATAACTGAGCTGTGACTTAATTGAAATAGAAGTTGACTAGGACCACTTACCAATAAAGTAATGAACAATAGTTACTGAGGAGATCTCGTAACACCGATGACAGATACTTGCGGCCGTAATGCACTGGGGTAACGGTAATGCACCGGGGTAGCGGTAATGCACCGGGGTAGCGGTAATGCACCGGGGTGACGGTAATGCCCGGGGTCCTAAGGAGGTTAAATAGTAAACATTAAAGTTTGACTGCTCGCTGATGTTATACTGGCCTACTTCTATAAAATACCATAGAGTAATGGTGCTGTGGACCCACACCTAGAGCCATATCACGTCTCCCGTATTGCCGTGACCATGACTGAGTAGACTTCCGAAATATGGGGTCGATTAGGATGGCGGACGGAAGGACGACCGCCAGCCTGGAGTAGGCGGAAAATGCCTTTTTACAGTCCGCCAGCCGCGGCCAGTCCGTCCGCCATATTAGGATGGGAAGCACTGTCAAACTTCCGTACGCCGCGGAAGAACATGCCCCGCCGTGTAAATACACCCGACCCCGCGGCAGACGTAACCAATCCAGAGACACCGCCATATGGAATGACGTCTCCGACCGTCCTCGAAATCACGATGGCGGAAAAGACACAGCAAATCGCAGCGGAAAAACCACCAGCCTGAACACGGCTGATACACCACAGCGGAGAGGCAAAACATTGCAGAGATACCCACCACAGGCAGCTCGCCGTCATGGACCCAGCTCTACACGCATTTCCGCTCCTCTTCGTGCTCCACCACCAGCAAGTCATGGACCGTCGCCGACGACGACGCAGGTACGCAAACACACCAATCGCTGTCGGAAGGGGAGTACCTGCTGGGGCTGTGACGTGGGGAGGGGGAGGGGCATGTTGGGGACACAGCATTTACGATAGCACCAATATATCAACAATGCAAGGAGACAACCAGGAATGACACAGCAGAACCACTACACACGAATAACTTGCTTTATTGCACATAATAGGGGTTGACTCCTAGAGTAGCCAGGAGCATGGGCACTGGATAGAACAGAACAGGTACATCTGAGGCAGCACATGAGAGGGGCAATGAGCATCAACAGGCCATGGCAAAGAACAGAGCAGGTACATCTGAGGCAGCACATGAGAGGGGCAACGAGCATCAACAGTCCATGGCACAGAACAGGTACATCTGATGCAGCACATGAGAGGGGCAACGAGCATCAACAGTCCATGGCACAGAACAGAGCAGGTACATCTGAGGCAGCACATGAGAGGGGCTAAGTGCATCAACAGGCCATGGTACAGAACAGAGCAGGTACATCTGAAGCAGCACATGAGAGGGGCACAGAGCATCAACAGTCCATGGCACAGAACAGGTACATCTGAAGAAGCACATGAGAGGGGCACAGAGCATCAACAGTCCATGGCACAGAACAGGTACATCTGAGGCAGCACATGAGAGGGGCTAAGTGCATCAACAGGCCATGGCACAGAACAGAGCAGGTACATCTGAAGCAGCACAAGGACGTGTGTCATGCGCCCCGTCCCATGGACATTAATAATGCAAGGGTGGTCACAATGGACAATCCAGACACCAAGTACAATGACATGTGAGTGATGGGAACTGCACCTCACAGCACAGAATCAGGTGGACTGATTGACCTAGTAGCTTCGGACACAGTGGCAGGATCTGATACAAGATTGGGAGATACAGCCACAGTACCAGTGACTGACACATGAGCCATAGACCCAGACACACTGCCAGCACCAGAAACTGGAGCGTGAGACACAGCCACAGATCTAGTGACTGACACATGAGCCATAGACACAGACACACTGCCAGCACTAGAAACAGGAGTGTGAGACACAGCCACAGATCTAGTGACTGACACATGAGCCATAGACCCAGACACACTGCCAGCACCAGAAACAGGAGTGTGAGACACAGCCACAGATCTAGTGACTGACACATGAGCCATAGACCCAGACACACTGGCAGCACCAGAAACAGGAGTGTGAGACACACCCACAGCTCTAGTGACTGACACATGAGCCACAGACCCAGACACACTGCCAGAACCATAAACAGGAGTGTGAGACAAAGCCACAGATGTAGTGACTGACACATGAGCCATAGACCCAGACACACTGGCAGCACCAAAAACAGGAGTGTGAGACACACCCACAGCTCTAGTGACTGACACATGAGCCACAGACCCAGACACACTGCCAGAACCATAAACAGGAGTGTGAGACAAAGCCACAGATGTAGTGACTGACACATGAGCCATAGACCCAGACACACTGCCAGCACCAGAAACAGGAGTGTGAGACACAGCCACAGATCTAGTGACTGACACATGAGCCATAGACCCAGACACACTGCCAGCACCAGAAACAGGAGTGTGAGACACAGCCACAGATCTAGTGACAGACACATGAGCCATAGACCCAGACCCACTGGCAGCACCAGAAACAGGAGTGTGAGACACACCCACAGCTCTAGTGACTGACACATGAGCCATAGACCATGTGGTGGAAAAGTGTTGCTCAATGATTGGAGCGGCAGACCCTGATGCAGAGGTCTAGCCCGGGACCAGGGTTCAATTCCCCGCCTCTGCGGGTCTTGGGCTCAAAAATTCCACGGACCTGATAATTCTCGCCTCTGTGCCTATTCCAATCATGGAGTCCCACTCTGCAACTCTGGGCAATACCTTGCTTAATCCCCACAACGGCCCCCACAACGCTAAGGATGCCTGGCCTCCACCTTGGGGGTGCCCAGGAGTGGACGCCTCACAGGGAAAGCCAGGATGGGTTCCACAGCGGTATTCGTACAAGCGCCTTGAGACCCTTGCGGGTGAGTAGTGCGCTATACAAGTATCAATTTACATTTACATTTACATTTTACACACTGCCAGCACCAGAAACAGGAGTGTGAGACACAGCCACAGATGTAGTGACTGACACATGAGCCATAGACCCAGACACAATGCCAGCACCAGAAACAGGAGTGTGAGACACAGCCACAGCTCTAGTGACTGACACATGAGCCATAGACCCAGACCCACTGGCAGCACCAGAAACAGGAGTGTGAGACACACCCACAGCTCTAGTGACTGACACATGAGCCATAGACCCAGACACTCTGCCAGCACCAGAAACAGGAGTGTGAGACACAGCCACAGATGTAGTGACTGACACATGAGCGATAGACCCAGACACAATGCCAGCACCAGATACAGGAGTGTGAGACACAGCAACAGATCTAGTGACTGACACATGAGCCATAGACCCAGACACACTGCCAGGACATGTCCCTGTACAGTGACCAACAAATACCATGCCAGCATCTGAGACATGAGAGTGGCGGACACACACAGTGGCAGTACCTGAAACAGGAGAGGGCACAACTGACACAGTGCTACTACATGAGGCATGACAGCTGTGAGATCTGGGGGTCTCTAATTGGCAGAGGTAAGTACCTTAGACCAAGTAGGGACCCTTGCTTCTAGTCAGGGTGAAGGATTACACACAGTAGATAACCCCTGCTCTCCCTCTAGGTAGCTTGGCGCGAGCAGGCAGGCTTATCCCCAAGGCAATGTGTATAATAAATGCACTTAACACCACAGTAATCCCCAATCCACCACAAACTGAGACCACACAGGTAAGTATATATAAAAAATATAACTTTATCTAGTTGCAGCAGTAATAATCAACAATACACGATGATCACTTCTTCAGGAATATGTTGCACTTAATCTTATGGGTGCAGTTGTTATTAGGAAGTTCTTATTAAATCAGTCTCAAGTCTCTTGTAAATCGGTATTAAAAGCTAGTAATACTGACTTATTGTGTCATCAGCTCCTTAAATGACTCCCCAAGCAAAGCCCGTATGTTATTCACAAAAGGAATCAGCCCTTCGAAGCCAGAAGCCCCCAAGCGCTGCAAGCGCGCCTCACCGAGTATGCCTTGGACTCCTTTCAGCCGATTCACACCCCCGATGGCCTCAGCCGCGCCGAGCAGAGCACACTCGTTCCCAGCCCCGGCCGGTCCCCTTTTCTCTCCCGCCCGCTCTCGACAATCCAACGAGCGGCGGGGGAGTTGGTGCAGCACACCTCTGCGGGGACGTCAGGCCAGGGGCGCAGAACACGCTCGGAGCTCCCTCGGCGAGGACGGGTCGGACAGCTGACTCGGCTGTCGGCTCCTCGCTGGGTTTTCTCTGGTCACGGCTTCCAACGTAGCTCCAAGGCTGCAGGCCAATCAGGTCGCGGCCCTCGCGGCGAGCCTTCCCAGTCACCCGGGAGTCAGCCAATGGCAGTGCGGCTCCCGGGGCAGGCCTGTAGTGATGCGAACGCCGGCAACCAACCCCACACAGCTTTGGTGATGACGCGTCGGCGCTGAGGCCAATCCCAGCGCGGCGTTAGTGAGGGGGCTCGTTCCTTGGGACCAATGAGGTCGCGGCGGCTTCGTTCTTCAGCCCCGCAGCCTCGATCAGGACGGCAAACTTTGGAGGGTATTTCTGGCCCCCGGGCCGCGGCGATGATCAGGCGGTAAGGGATTTACAAGGGCACAGGTCACAACGAGACCGCCCTCCCAGTCACAGGATCGTTTTCGGGCAAAGTTCACGGCGGGAGGCACCACGGACCCCCGCCTTGCACGGAATATGTGCCGATGAGCACACCGATCTCTGCCCACGATCAGCAGCTGGGCATAAATCCCGCAGTCAGTAAAAACAGCACGATCAGCACAGCGTCTTGAGGATGTTTTAGGAACCTTTTAACCCTGGGTTCCAGGAACAGGAGGCCAGCTCTTCTCAGGCCCTTGGAGATTCAAGTTGAAGACACAGCACACAGCAAAGTCTTTTTAGTTCAAGCAGGCAGGGTCACAGCACACAGCAAAGTCCCTTTCTTCTCCTCAGCTTTTAGTTGAACAGCAGAACAGGTCAGCCCTTAGTGCACACAGCAAGGCAATCTTCCTTCAGTTCTTCAGCAGTCCTTCTTCCAGCAGAGGTTCCTCTTGATTGTAGAATCTGATTTTCTGTTGTCAGGGGTCCTTCTCTTATAACCCAAAAAGTATTTGAAGTTCTTTGAAGTCTTTGTGCAAGTGGGCCCTGAGTCGGTCTAAACCAGTTCTGGGTGTTGCTGGGGCACTGGGGGTTTCCTGGCTTCCTTCTTTCTTTCAGTATCAGGGACAGAGGTGACAGTCGCCCAGCGGGAGGTGGAGCCAGCATTGTGGTCAGGCAGGCACAGCCCTAGTCACTCCCAGGCGCTATCTCCTCCTACTTCCTTGGCAGCAGATTCAGCCTTTCATCCACGGGCTGACTCAGACAACCTCCTGGGGGCTCTGCAGCCCCTGTCACCCTCAAACCAGACAGTCAATCCACAAGCAGGCCCAGGCACACAGAGCCAGGCTCACCAGCCAATCACACGCCAGACACAAATTACACAAATATGCCAACCTCTAAAAGTGGCACTTCTCCACTAGACACAATCATGCCGCATATACCATTGCGCAGCATTCAATCTCACGAGTTCGCACATATCAAACTCGACCCTGCACTCCCCACACATCAGGAACTACCATGGGCATACATATTCCCCATTCATTCCTATGGGAGGGCAGGTCACTCACCACACATACACAGAGAGCTCACGCACTTACCACAGTGAAAAAGTGCGCAAAGGCCTAAAGTCACCAACACCAGGTTCCAGAAACAGGCTAGGAAAAAGCAAAATGTTTCGGGGTGAACCTGTCAAAAGGGCCAGGTTCAACACAACCCCCTTCCAGCCAAAACGCAGGGTAGACCAATCATTCCACTGATGGGCTTCCCTGTTTTGGGCGACAAAACACGGACACGGACCCGCACGGCAGGGACACCCTCCGGTTTTTCGCCACTCTGAACCCACATGGTTTCCTCCAAACAAGAGCTCTCTGGCCCAACTAGGATACCCCACTGGTACTCTCTAGTCATCCATGGTCAGGACCAGGCCCTAGGCCCTCCAAATGTCACAGGTCCTGTCCAATCCACAGAGTGGGGGGCAGTAACCCCTGGCACACAATAGCCATTCTCCACTCTCCCTCTCAGTGTAGCTACACCTACCACTGATCCTACAACCTAGGATCACTTCTTCAGGAATATGTTGCACTTAATCTTATGGTTGCAGTTGTTATTAGGAAATTCTTATTAAATCAGTCTCAAGTCTCTTGTAAATCGGTATTAAAAGCTAGTAATACTGACTTATTGTGTCATCAGCTCTTTAAATGACTGCCCAAGCAAAGCCTGTATGTTACTCACAAAAGGAATCAGCCCTTCGAAGCCAGAAGCCCCCAAGCGCTGCAAGCGCGCCTCACCGAGTATGCCTTGAACTCCTTTCAGCCGATTCGCACCCCCGATGGCCTCAGGCGCACCGCGCCGAGCAGAGCACACTCGTTCCCAGCCCCGGCCGGTCCACTTTTCTCTCCCGCCCGCTCTCGACAATCCAACGAGCGGCGGGGACGTCAGGCCAGGGGCGCAGAACACGCTCGGGTCGGACAGCTGACTCGGCTGTCGGCTCCTCGCTGGGTTTTCTCTGGTCACGGCTTCCAACGTAGCTCCAAGGCTGCGGGCCAATCAGGTCGCGGCCCTCGCGGCAAGCATTCCCAGTCGCCCGGGAGTCAGCCAATGGCAGTGCGGCTCCCGGGGCAGGCATGTAGTGACGCGAACGCCGGCAACCAACCCCACACGGCTTTGGTGATGACGCGTCGGCGCAGGGGCCAATCCCAGCGCGGCGTTAGTGAGGGGGCTCGTTCCTTGGGACCAATGAGGCTTCGTTCTTCGGCCCCGCAGCCTCGATCAGGACGGCAAACTTTGGAGGGTATTTCTGGCCCCCGGGCCGCGGCGATGATCAGGCGGTAAGGGATTTACAAGGGCACAGGTCACAACGAGACCGCCTTCCCAGTCACAGGATCGTTTTCGGGCAAAGTTCACGACGGGAGGCACCACGGACCCCCGCCTTGCACGGAGTATGTGCCGATGAGCACACCGATCTCTGCCCACGATCAGCAGCTGGGCATAAATCCCGCAGTCAATAAAAACAGCACGATCAGCACAGCGTCTTGAGGATGTTTTAGGAACCTTTTAACCCTGGGTTCCAGGAACAGGAGGCCAGGCATGACGGCGAACAACAGACACAGTGCCACTATCTGACACATGAGAGTGAACTGCAGCTGACCCACTAGGACCACTGAAATGATGAGCCACAGGGCTGTATGAGCCAGGAGGCAGGGTGGCTCTGGGAGCTGGGGACAGCTGTACTGGAGCGACATTGGGGTGGTCAGGTGTCACTGGTGTGTGTCTCCGTTTCTTTGGGATATGTAAGGGCACACTGGACATGACTGGACTGGTAAGTGGTGCGGGCTCATCTGAAACATCACCCATCAAAGGTGGATCATGTGCTGGTGGTGGTCTGCTCTCTGGGGACGTGCTGGACCCTGCTTGATGCTTGCTATGGCCCTGCCTTCTGCCCTCTGTATCATGTGTAATGGGGGATGCAACAACAGTGTACTCCTTCCTCTGCTTCACCGGGGTGTGGATGGGAGTAGAGGTATGGGGGGACGCTACCTCTGACACATTTGGTGTACGTTCCTTCACCAACACCAGCTTCAGGGGACGCCGGGGGGATGTATGCCTGTCCTTGGTGGATGTCCTGTGAATGGGAGAAGCCTTGGCCCTGGGAGGTTCCTTGGCCGTGAGAGACGCCTTGGCCCTAGGAGGTGTCCTGTCTTTGGAATGTGCCTTATCCGTGGGCGGTGCTCTGTCCCTGGGAGTTGGCTTGTCCTTTGTAGTGTCCTTGTCCTTGGGAGTGTCCCTGGCCATGGGAGGTGCCCTGTCCTTTGTAGTGTCCTTGTCCTTGGGAGTGTCCCTGGCCTTGGGAGTTGCCATGTCCTTTGTAGTGTCCTTGTCCTTGGGAGTGTCCCTGGCCTTGGGAGTTGCCCAGTCCTTTGTAGTGTCCTTGTCCTTGGGAGTGTCCCTGTCCTTGGGAGGTGCCCTTGCCTTGGGAGTACCTTTTGAGGGGGATGCCTGTGTTACATGTGAATCCCTGTCCCCCAACACCCCTTGAGGATCCTGTGTGTGAACTCCAGGGTAGCTGATGTCGTGTTCTGTGAAAGATTTCCCTGTCCTAGGGGATGGTGTCTGTGCCCTCCGTGCCCTGCCTTGCTGCCTGTGCCTGCTTCTAGTGCAATACCCAGAAAATGAGGCCTGGTCAGAAATGTCACTCTCCCCTCAGACATCAAGTGGTGTGGATGGGGGAACTGAAGTAGAACCTTGTCCATGCGACTGTTGAATGGCTGCAGACACTGTGTTGGATAATGACTGAACTGTTCTGTGGAGACCAGCAACATCGCCATGCATCCCCTCCATGAATGCTACCACCTGCCCCAACTTCCTATCGTGGTCTAGGAATGCATTGATCATGTTGGTCTGCCCTACACACAGCTGTCGCAGCAGATCAACTGCCTCAGCACAAAGTGCACTTTGTGTCACAGGGGCAGGGGCAGCGGTGCCTGCACCGAAGGCAACTCTGCTCCCCCCTACTCTGGCGAGCACGAGCAGTACTTGTTGCAGTTGGTGGCAGTGTGGGCCCAGTGTGCTGTGTACCGACTGAATGTGTAGATTGCCCACTCCCTGTGTCTACCAACAGTGCTGACTCACCACCACAGTCTGAAGATGAGGACGATGGTGTCTCCACATGTGAGTCCTCAGGGACAGTTCTGTTCCCCTCTCTGGGGCTGCTCTCTTCAGCCTCAGTCTGCGTGTGTGTGATCTCTGATCCGGATGCATTGCCACCACTAAGCTCCGTCGTTTGTGGGTCAGTGCCCTCGGCCAAAGCTGACAGAGAGAGAAAAGAGGTATACCTAAGTGCCACACTCGCGTACTGCAAATTACAAAATCAAAACTTCCTTGACTGCTGACCAACATGTAGCACCCATCCTGCACATAAACCACCCCTACCAGACATCCTCATGTCATAGAACCGGGGGTGCCTGTGAAACATGTACATCAAACAAACAGGGCAAGTGCATGCTGACCACCACACATGTGATGCCATGGGACCACAGACCTCAATGGCATGTCCTGGGACCCTGCACTACAATGCAACTGGTATGTCCACCTGGCTGACATGGATGCTAATGCTCACTCCGCTAATGGCACCAACATGCAAATTGCAGCACAACATACACACCACGGATGTCACTACTGTGTCTGAGCAGCAATACATGCATGCACTCACAAGTCACAAACCCATTCTGTCTGCTTACCGCTAGTTTGCTGCTGCTCCCCTCTCAACCGGGCAGACAGGTCAGGATGTGTCACAGCTATGATACGGAGCATTAGAGGGGTGATGGTACATCGTGCAAGCCGGCCTGATCTTGGAATCATCCCCAGTGTCATCTCTGCCACATTCTTGCTGAGCCTGGAGATGTCGTCCCACCGCTTGTGGCAGTGTGTGTGTCGCCTATTGCACACACCCACTGCCCGTACATCACGTGCTATGGTCCTCCACACGGCCTTGCGAAGGTGCAGCTTGACCTACCATGATGGGAGACAAGAGGGTAAAGTCAGTGGACATTTGGCCATTCACACAGATAGGAGCAACACGTATCCTTCAGCAGCCCAGCACAATACAGCACATGTGAAGGTCCAACAGCACACAGCCAAGATTGCAGAAGCCAGGAGTCAGTGACCACCTCATGCGCACCAACATGTCCCCCACTGCACTTACCACCTGTCCGGGGGCACCGTAGAGCCGTTCATAGTGGCGGAGCACACCGTCCACAAGGACCTCCAGCTCCGCTGCGGTGAAGGGACGAGACCGGATCTCTCGAACTCGCGGCATGGCAAGGTCCAGGACTGTGGCACAACAGCAGCAGTTGTTGGAGTGCTCAGCAGCAGCAGGTAGAGGTGATGGTTGCAGGCAGCAGTTGGTGGATTGCTCAGCAGCAGCAGGTAGAGGTGATGGTTGCAGGCAGCAGTTGGTGGATTGCTCAGCAGCAGCAGGTAGAGGTGATGGTTGCAGGCAGCAGTTGGTGGGTTGCTCAGCAGCAGCAGGTAGAGGGGATGGGTGCAGGCAGCAGTTGGTGGATTGCTCAGCAGCAGCAGGTGGAGGTGATGGGTGGAGGCAGCAGTGGCTGGAAGCAGTGGATGTGTGCTGCTGAAATTCACACATTTGTAGGGTCCTGAGCTGATATCAGTGGCACACATCTGCAGCAATTGGTTTTCCCGGGCTGCCTCATTTAAAATGAGCCAATGACTGGCCCTGCTGTGGCGGTGCACGGCTTCCTCTATTTTTGAAATCGCTTACGCGTCCCGCGTTACCTGTTTCCATTGGCTACATGTACAAGGCCCATCGCGGTCACACCCCGACAACCGCATGTGCGCGCTACCGTGATGGTGCATCTTTTGAAAATCATCACTCACTGGCATTGCAATGGCGGAGCACGCATTCCGCGGGGGGCGGGGCAGGCTAACACATACACTTAAATGTACAAGTGGAAATGGCAGTTGGTATCCCCCCTTTCAGTCACATAGCAGCACCCACCGCAGACCGCCGGGTGCGGGCGGTCACCCACTGCCGGGTGCGGGCGGTGGGTGACCGGCCATGGCCATCCATGCCAGGGTAACATCAATACACAGGGCGGTGACCCACCGCCCGCACCCGGCGGTGGGTGACCGGCCATGGCCATCCATGCCAGGGTAACATCAATACACAGGGCGGGGTGTGATCGTGATGGTCCTTGACCATGCAGCAAAAACACGTGCTTCAGGGATTTATCTCAGAGTGATGGCCCACGACGGATTCTCTCGAACAGTCACTCTGAGATAAATCCTTGAAGCACGTGTTTTAGCAGCTTATCAAGGACTGCACATACGTCGCTTCACGTCTAGAATACCTTGGATACTAATATTTACCTTACGGGATAATCTGTTATGCGACTTGTGTGAACAACCCGACGGTCCTTGACGTTCTTGATACTTTTATTCCCACCTTGGAATATCTGCACTAGTAAATGTACCATTACATTGGCCAGTTCTCTTTTTTTAACTTGACTGCACTACTGCAAGAAAAATCATCTAGTATAATTGCCCTGACGAAGCTCCCATGGTTAGGGAGTGAAACGCGTTGGCTGTCCTGTGCACTTTGAAAATACGAAAATAAAAAGAAAAATATATTTTTTGACAAAAAACTCTGGTCCTGTTGATTTACTTCGAGCTTGGTGCTGCCTCCATTCTTCTTTAAACATTCTATCAATGTGCAAGTGGTGTGCCTGGCTGACAACATCATCTCCCATGTGTGTGCCAGATTTCCCGGGTCCGCACATGACTCCCACATCCTGCGGAGCAGCATTGTCCCCCAACTGATGGCTAATCTGTGCCAAGAAGGTGCGTGGCTTGTAGGTGAGTGTGCTGTGATGACTACTGTGTTGTATGTGTGCCATGCTGTTCCCACCAATCCTGGTAATGATGTATGTGTCTGTCATCCCCCCACCTAGGCGACTCTGTGTACCCAAACCGCCCGTGGCTGCTAAGTCCCCTACGGAATCCTACTACCCCAGGTGAAATGCGCTATAATGAGGCCCATGGGGAGACACGTCAGGTGGTGGACCGTACATTTGGACTGCTGAAGTCTAGGTTTCACTGCCTGGATAAAACCGGAGGGGCCCTGCCATACTCACCCGGCAAAGTATGCAAAATAGTGATTGCCTGCTGCATGCTCCTCAACCTGGCCTTACGCAAGAATATTGAACTGATCATGGACCCTGCAGACCAACAGGTTGCTCCGCCTCCCATACCACCCATGTCCAGTGATGAGGATAGTGGGGAGGAAGAAGGTGTGGACCAGAGGCGTCAGCTCATTGCTCGCTACTTTCCTTGAATGTGAGTAACTACCTCTTGTGCTGCTGTTCAATACGTGACGTATGTCTGCTGGTGATGGGTGGATGTGGTGTGTTAATGCTGTCTGTTATGTTCTGTGTGCACATGGGTGTGGGACATGGTGTACGAGCAATGCTCCCTGATGTGTGTCCCGTGATCCGCTTACTTTGAGATGATTGTGGGATGTGGGATGTTGCAGTACGTTGTTGTGTGATGGGTGTGATTCAGTTTCCTGACCTGTGCTTGTTGTTCTCTGATTGTCCATAGGTCACTCACACAGAGCCATGATTCCAAACAACATTAATCTCTGCACCTGGTGATGACAACAACTGAGACAAACCTGTGTTTCAACATGGAGATTACACAGCCTTGAGTGTTTCCGTGATTTTTATTTACAGGGTGTGGATTACTTTTATTTATTTTTATTTTATTTTCTTATAAAGCGCTAACAATCATCCCAGTGGGATATCACAGCGCTAAGATTACTAAAGTGCATGTACAGTTGGCATAGGTCGAGTTGGATTAGTCTGGATGGGGGAAGAGGAAAGTTTTGAGTTGTTTCCTAAATGCCAAGTGGCATTCTGTGAGTCGGAGGGCCATAGGCAGTTCATTCCACTTGATTGCAGCGATGTGGGAAAAGGCTCGCTCACCCATCCTGGCTCTCTTTACCCGAAGGGTTCTTGCCCGTGCCGAGAATTGAGAGCAGAGGTTCCTGGTGGGAGCATAGAACTGAATCCTGTTTCTGAGGATGAGAGGGCCTGTCTTGTGCAGTGCTCTATGTGTGATACACATCATTTTAAAAGTTGCTCTTTGCTTCATTGGCAACCAATGGAGATCACGCAGACAGCTCTTGGCCGAGTCAAATTTTCTTTTCATACAGATAGCCTTGGCCGCTGCGTTCTGCACCATTTGGAGCTTGGTGAAGAGATACTCTGCCATGCCTACGAACAGGGAGTTTCCATAGTCCAGCCTACTCATCAGGAGAGACTGGACTAGGATCTTTCTGCACTCTATTGGAATCCAGGGAAAGACTCTCTTAAGCATTTTTAGTATTGCAAAGCCTTTACCGCATATGGCAGCTACATGGGTTTTCATGGACAGGGAGGTGTCAATTGTTATTCCAAGATTCCTTGCTGTTGGTGTCGGAGCAGGTGGAGTGCCCAGGGCTTCTGGCCACCAGCTGTCGTTCCACAGTTGAGTGTGACCTCCGAACAGCAGTATCTCTGATTTGTCTGCGTTTAGTTTAAGGCAGTGCTTGTGCATCCATTCAGCCAATTCAGAGAGACAGTTTAGTAGCCTGTCTTTAGGGTTGTTCTTCTCATCCAAGATTACAGTAAGTTGAGTGTCGTCGGCATAGGAACAGATTTCGACACCCCACTTTCTGCCTATTCCAGCCAGGGAAGACACAAAAACGTTGAACAGAGTTGGGCTTAGCGAGGCCCCCTGTGGGACCCCGTATTTGATGTTCCGGCGTGGAGATGAGAACTTGCCCATGTGCACTGATTGTGATCTATCCGATAGGAAAGACCGCAGCCATCCCAGTGCTCTGTCCCTAATGCCCCTAGATGCTAAGGTTTCCAGGAGCAGATTGTGTGGGACGGTGTCGAATGCCGCCGAGAGATCCAACAGTATTAGGGCAACTGTTTTCCCCTGATCTACATGCATTCTGATGTTATCCAGCACGGCCAGGAGTGTTGTTTCCGTGCTGTTGTTGGCCCTAAAACCCGTTTGTGTGATATCCAGCAGGTTGTTAGTTTCGAGAAAACTGGCCAGTTGCCTGTTGACCAGTTTCTCTAGGACTTTCGACAGGTAGGGAAGTTGGGATATGGGTCTGTAATTCGCTGGGTTGTTGATATCTAAGCCTGTTTTTTTAGAAGGGGGTTGACTGTGGCGTTCTTCCAACTGGATGGGAATTCTGCAGCTTCTAGCGAGTGATTCAGCACTTGAGTCACTGCAGGGCAGATTAAAGGGATAAGTTGCCGGAAAATATGATGAGGGCAAGGGTCCAGGGGGGAGCCAGATTTGATTTCAAGCATCGCTTTGCCCACTTCCTCTCCAGAGAATGGGCCAAAGCTAGTACAGCAGGCTTGGGAGGTTGATGGCTCGTGGTCCACCGGGCAGCCCGAATTGGGATTGGGAAAAGATGAGTAGATCTTGTCTATTTTTTCGCAAAAGAAGTTATTCATTTTGTCGCAGCCTATTTGTGAGGGAGTCAAATTAGATGAGAGACTGGTAGGACTGCATAGCTCTTTTACTATTTTAAAAAGCTCTTTGGAAGAGTCTTTATTCTCTATAATTCTACGAGAAAAGTAGTCCTTTTTTGCCTTCCTAATGGCTTTAGTGTATTGCGAAAGTTCTTTCTTGTAGACAACCCTCGTCTCTTGAGTTCTTGTTAACCTCCATTTGTGTTCGAACATTGTACATTTCCTTTTTAGCGACTTCAGTTCTTGCCCGTACCAATTTTCTGACATGGTGCGCCTGGGTTTGGCATCGCGACGACGCTGTGAGCAGTGCTCAAGAGCCATCGCGATGTGGTCCTGAAGTCTATCTGTTGCTTCGTCAACACTTATTTTTCCTATAGAGGAATGGACAAAGTGTTGCTGAAAAGTTTCAACCTTGAAGTTGGCATAACTTCTCCTGTGGGTTGCTACTTGATAGGAGGGCCTAGAGTTTTTAGCAGGTAGGTGAATGTCAAACTCGACCAAAGAGTGGTCCGTCCACAGCAATGGTCTTATCCCTGAAATGGAGATGGGGTTAATATTGGAGAACATCAGGTCAAGGGTGTGTCCGGCCCTATGAGTTGGTTGATTAATTCTCTGGGACAACTGCAGGATCTCCATATTCTCGGTTAGCTGTTTGGTGAGGGGGTTATTACTGTCGTCATAATGGATATTGAAGTCCCCTAGGAGCAGTATATTTTTGTTATGAAGGCAGATTGGCATAACTTGTGCCAGGAGATGAGCGTTGAAGTCAGAGGTGCAGCCAGGAGGGTTATAGATAATAGCACCACCGAATAGGATGGTGGTGTTAGTGGATATTGAAAATGCCATGGCTTCATGGCTGCTGGCCTGAGTAATCGCCTCCTGTCTACAAGTGAGGGAGTCTTTAAACAACAATGCTACTCCCCCTCCCTTCTTTTTCTCCCTATTCAAGTTGAGAATTTTATAGTTGCCTGGGAGGGCCGTAGCGATGTCCGGGGTACTGTGGTTGTCCAGTCATGTCTCCGTGATAAAGGCTAGGTCTGGTTGATCATTTTCTAAAATGTCCCAGATTTCAATTGCATGTTTGGGGAGGGACCTTACGTTTAGATAGATACATCTTAAGACCAGGTCGGGGGTAGTGAGGTTGGTAGGGCAGTGCCAGGAGTTACTCAGCCAGTGGCAGTTCCGACAACTAACTGGCCCCATGGTATTCAAGGGTCCCAGTTGTGCACATGACGCTTGGTGCAATGCGCCTGAGGTGTTATATTTTCTTAGTTCGCTGCCTGAGTATGTAATGACGCCTTTGCTCAATGGTCGTGGGTGGCTGGTAGGTAGGACAGGGATTTTGGCCCCGGGTCCCGGACTGTCGCGGACGGGTGCAGACGGGCTTGCCTTTGGCGCGCCTTCCGCGCGCTGACAGCGCGCCCGCTGCGCCCGTCCGCTGCGCTTCCGGTGTGGTGGCTCCATTTTGTATTGGCGAGGGCGGGAGGGTGGAAGGGGCCGAGCACTCGTCTGCTCGCCCTGCTCCTGCCCTCACCCAAGATGGCGGGGGCCCTGGCAGTGCCTACTCGGCTGCAGAGGGGGTGATCAGGGGAGCATCAGGACCCAGCACACCATAAATATTCAATGGCGGCGGTGAGTAAAAACACAGTATTTAAAAGGCACACAAAATTTGTCAACTCTTAAAATCAGCGAACAAATTTATAAAAGCAGTAGGAACAAATTGCAATGTTTAAAAAGCGCTAGCAAAGGTATGAAATGCTCGGCTTACAAGTCCCGGCTTTCCGCCTCAGGACGCTTCACACAACACTCCACACTCAGTAGCAGTCAAAGGGGGAGTGCGTGATAGGGCTTTTTGTATTGGCAGGGCGGGAGGGGCCGAGCACTCGTCTGCTCGCCCTGCTCCTGCCCTCACCCAAGATGGCGGGGGCCCCGGCAGCGCCTACTCGGCTGCAGAGGGGGTGATCAGGGGAGCATCAGGACCCAGCACACCATAAATATTCAATGGCGGCGGTGAGTAAAAACACAGTATTTAAAAAGCACACAAAATTTGTCAACTCTTAAAATCAGCGAACAAATTTATAAAAGCAGTAGGAACAAATTGCAATGTTTAAAAAGCGCTAGCAAAGGTATGAAATGCTCGGCTTACAAGTCCCGGCTTTCCGCCTCAGGACGCTTCACACAACACTCCACACTCAGTAGCAATCAAAGGGGGAGTGTGTGATAGGGCTTTTTGTATTGGCGAGGTCGGGAGGGTGGGAGGGGCCGAGCACTCGTCTGCTCGCCCTGCTCCTGCCCTCACCCAAGATGGCGGGGGCCCCGGCAGCGCCTACTCTGCTGCAGAGGGGGTGATCAGGGGAGCATCAGGACCCAGCACACCGTAAATATTCAATGGCGGCGGTGAGTAAAAACACAGTATTTAAAAAGCACACAAAATTTGTCAACTCTTAAAATCAGCGAACAAATTTATAAAAGCAGTAGGAACAAATTGCAATGTTTAAAAAGCGCTAGCAAAGGTATGAAATGCTCGGCTTACAAGTCCCGGCTTTCCGCCTCAGGACGCTTCACACAACACTCCACACTCAGTAGCAATCTATTACTGTTAGTGCATATTTACAAATAGGTGTTGGGGGGGGGAAGTGTGAGTTGAAGGTCATGTCAGATGACAACACCGTGGGAACACCACATTGTGTGATGTACACCTAGTCCAACGGAGGTGTGCCAATGCTTTGCATTGTGGGGCAAGATAGTTCGCAGAGTGAATGCCAGGCTCAAGGAAGGGTGAAGTCAGTGGCGGCCCCTCTTCAAGCGGGTGGATGGTGCATTGCCACTGCTCTGTGCTGGATCCAGCTTTGGACGGCCCCTCCGTCTTGGAGCTGGAGCAGAGCCAGCTGTGGGGGCAGGTTGTTCTGGGACCACCTCCCTGTCAGTGGCCTCAGGTGATGGTGGCGGTGGTGTTGGTGCCCTGTCCCGCTGGCCACTTGGGGGAGGGGGAGGTGGTGTTGGTGCCCTGTCCCTTTGGCCATTTGGGGGAAGGGGAGGTGGTGTTGGTACCCTGTCCCGCTGGCCACTTGGGGGAGGGGGAGGTGGTGTGGAGCCAGATAACCACTCCCTCCAAAGAGCTGTTTGCTGCCCCATGAGGTCAACAATTTGTCCCATTCGGGTGTCCATGGACCGCAACAGCTGGCAGGTCTGTAGCGAGTCTTGGTGTGCCCGATCTGCCTGTGCCTGCGACCGCTCTTAGGAGGCTTGCACTCTGGCAATGGCATCCAGGGTCTCGGTCCCAGGATAGGCTGGGTGTTGTTCCCGACTTCGCCTTGCACCTGCACTCCTGTTTGTGAGCTGTGGCCTCACCTGTGTCCTCCCCCTTCCACTCTCCCTGCTAGCCTGAGATGTTGATGGACCATCATCGGATGATGGGTCAGGCAGGGTGGCACTGGCAGGAGTGGTGGTGGTGGTGGTGGTGGTAGCTGCACAGCTCACAATGGCAGGTGTTGGTGTTGTTACACTGGCCAAGGTGGTGGAGGCAGGGATGTCCTGGGAGCCTGATGACCCCGGGAGTGTGCTTGGGCCAGCATCGTCCTCTGCACCCGAGGTGTCCATGGAATCTTCACCGGAGAGTCCTTGCTGTGATGGGGGCGACTGGTGCTGGCGGTTGCTGGTTTCACCTGTCAAGTTGAGATCACCTGAGGGACAAGAATTTAAGAATCAATGCTGTGGACATGACAGGTTTGTTGTTGTTACATTACAAATTTCTAGGGAATCAGGACACGGTTGTTGGTGTCATCATGTTGGTGTGGTAGACAGTACTGGGCATTATGGTGGTGTGGAGGTGGGGAGACAATACTTGGATATGTGTGGTCCGGTCCTGCTATTGGATGGTGCCCCTGTGAAGATGGCTAACTACCTGTAAGTTTGAAGGGGGAGATGCACTGGTCAGCAAATGGTGGGCGGACTCCATCTTGCTCTGGGATGGGACATGGGGGCTGGTTGGGAGTTGTAGTGCTGGACCCACCCCCCCTTCCCCCCACCCACCCCCACCCTCCCTGTGGACATGGGGGCCTGTTGGGAGTTGTAGTGCTGGACTCTCACCCACCCACCCCCACCCTCCCTGTGCACATGGGGGCCTGTTGGGAGTCGTAGTGCTGGACTCTCACCCACCCACCCCCACCCTCCCTGTGGACATGGGGGCCTGTTGGGAGTTGTATTGCTGGACTCTCACCCACCCACCCCCACCCTCCCTGTGGACATGGGGGCCTGTTGGTAGTTGTAGTGCTGGACTCTCACCCACCCACCCCCACCCTCCCTGTGGACATGGGGGCCTGTTGGGAGTTGTAGTGCTGGACTCTCACCCACCCACCCCCACCCTCCCTGTGGACATGGGGGCCTGTTGGGAGTTGTAGTGCTGGACTCTCACCCACCCACCCCCACCCTCCCTGTAGACATGGGGGCCTGTTGGGAGTTGTAGTGCTGGACCCACCCCTCCACCCACCCCCACCCTCCCTGTAGACATGGGGGCCTGTTGGGAGTTGTAGTGCTGGACCCACCCCTCCACCCACCCCCACCCTTCCTGTAGACATGGGGGCCTGTTGGGAGCTGTGGTGCTGGACCCCCCCCCCACCCACCCACACCCTCCATGTAGACATGGGGGCCTGTTGGGAGTTGTGGTGTTAGCTGCTTTGACAACATGCAAGCCTGGGAACGTAGGAGGCAACATTTGTGGTTGATCCTGGTGGGTGCATTTGAGCCCTGGACTTCACATTTGGGTGACTGTGTGGTCCACATGCATGGATTGGAGCCTGGGAGATGTGTCTTGGCAGTTGTGCAAGGCAGACCATGACAGTGTGATAGTGGTCATTGGTTTGTACTTACCAGCCTCAAGTCGCTCTTCTATTCCTTCCAGGCTCTCAGGGTGCAGTATGCCCAGCACCTTCTCCTCCCATTCGGAAAATGGTATAGGCTCCGGGGGAGTGCCGCCGCCAGTGTGTTGTGCCCGCAGGTGGTTCTTGGCCCTGATGCCTTTCACCCTTGCCTTGAGGTCGTGCCACCACCTCTGAATCTCGTGTTTGGTGCGTGGCACGGTCCCTGAAGCATTCACTCTGGTCACTATCCTGCCCCACATGGTGGTTTTAGGTTGCCAAGGTGGTCTGCTGAACTAGGGTACCGAACAGATGTGGTTCGACACGGATGATTTCATCAACCATGACCTTCAACTCACTCTCTGTGAACTTGCGGTTTTTCTTGGGTGCCATGGTGTGTGATGTGCTGGTGTTGGTGGGGTGCGGTGGGGTATGCAGGTGTGTGGTATGTAGGGATGGTGTTGTGGGGGTTTGTGTGGTGGGTGTGTTGGTGTGCAGGTTGTATGTGTGTTTGTGTGTGTCTGCTGTTTGTGCTATCCCGCCTCTTTCTTCCAGCTGTGCTGCGATGCAAATGATTGTGGTAATGGGAGGGATTCATTTTATACTCTGTGTGGTGGTTGTGTCCCAATGGTTGTTGACAGTCAGGTGTTCTGTGGGTGTGGTGACTTGGGTACTCTTGTTTGTGGTGGGAGGGGTGTCATTGGGGCGTGTAGTTGTTGGGGGTGGGTGTTTCAGGTGGGTGTGTATCCTGTTTTTTGTGTTTTCTATTTACTTCCGTCCGACATTTTTTAATCGGTTTGACGGCAGGGGTGATGTTCGTTTGGTCCTTCCGCAGTCATGCTCCATTTGTCAGTGCTTTTTTTCCGCGGCGGTCGAGGAAGGTGGTGAGTTCCGCTGGGATGGCGGGGTTATCCTAATCGTGCGGCCAGGACCCTCCGCAGGTCTGGCGGCGGTTGGGCCTGTTTCCGCGGTCAATGCGTCCCCGGCGGACGGTGTTTCTGTGGTACCGTCCGCTTGCGGCGGTCTTTGATGTGATCCGTCCGCCGCGGTCGGTGTGTGATGACAGAAATATTCTAATCGCTACCGCGAATTATCCGCGGTGCGGTCGGGAGTATTTTTGCCGCGGGTCCCGTCCGCCATCCTAATAGGCCTCCAAATACGGACACCATCTGTAAGAAGACGGTAAGCCGTCTTCCTACAGATGGTGTCAGTATATATTCTTTTACAGGAAATTCCTATCAATCATGAATTACAAAATCCTATGGACAAATTTTTTTTGCTGTATTTACAGATGTGTTTGATACATCTAAAACGGATAAAGAATATAAGACATATAGCATTGTCTGAACTTGCCATAATATATAGAAGATAGAAAACTTACTCCTCTTATCGATCCTTTCCTGTAACTGACGATCCAATGAAGGTTTATTCTAATGTAGTGCAACTTGCAACACAGTTGTTTTAAATCTTCAGAACTAATCAGCAAAGCCTTGTTGATTGGAATAAAAATATCACATCAATGAATGAATTCATGTTAGTTTAAGAAAACGAAGTTAGTGAAATATGCCAATAAAGCCTTGTTGTGCAACATATAACCTCAGTTAACCAGTATTTATCCTCAATTATATTTCACTACCTGGCCCCAGGGTATTTCATTATTCATCCCATCCTGATAAGTATTCAATACAAAAACCCAATATACCTCTCTGCATTTACGTATGTTTGTACTTGTAGTGCCCGAGGTGATACAAATTTTTTCTAGGATTAACCAGCGTATGTCTTTTGCTGTATGTTTAGCCTCCATATAGTGTTTCACTAAGGGGGCTTGTATTTTCTCCATGCGGATGGCTGACTTATGTTCCGATAATCTGGTGGACATCATGCGTGCTGTTTCAATAAATAGACCACAGTTGTTGTTCTGCAGTTAGTTAGGGTCTTTAATTGAAGGTTGACATTATTAAAAAGAAATTGTCTGGCTTCAATTGCAAAATCACATGCCACGCAGGAAAGGCACCTAAAGTTACCTGTTGGTAATGCCTGTCCTGTGATGGAGGTTATTACCGGATTCATAGACTTAGTCTGCATTCGGGAACATACAATAAGATCTTTAAGATTCTTGTTTTTCCTATAAGCATACAGGGGTTTAATATCATACTGTTTTTTGGTCTAGTTGCTTTTAAGATATGCCAATTTGAATTAATTATATGGGGTATCTTTGCATTCATAGTCGAATGTCTGATCACAAACACCAATCTAGAGTGGTTCTCTTTCGAACGAGACAGTAATAGGTGCTGCCTGTCAAAAAATCTGTCCCGTTTATACGAATCCCGTATTAGACGTTTAGGGTATCCACGAGCCAAAAATGTAGTTTCCATTTCTTCAGCTCGTATATCAAAATCATGTACTGTGGTGCAGTTCCTATGCAAGCGTCGGAACTGTCCGAAGGGGATACTGGTCTTCTGTGTCTCCGGATGAAAACTAGTAAAGTGTAACAAAGTGTTACGGGCTGTAGGCTTGACGTATAAGTCTACCTCTAGATGGTCTTCTCTATTTTGGATAATTATATCCAAAAACTCTACTTTGTTGTTACTAGATGTGGCTGTAAAAAAGATGTTAAAATCGCATAGATTTAGCCAAGAGACAAACGTTGGAAGCTCTTCTGGGTCTGATGTCCAAATGAAAAAGACATTGTCTATGTATCTAAACCATGATTTAACAGACTCACTAAAGGGAGCAATGTCATTATACACAAACTGTGTCTCATACAGGACCATATATATATTAGCCACTGTTGGGGCACACAAAGCAGTCATGCTTACTTCCTTTGTTTGTTTGAACAGAGAACCATTAAATTCAAATGTGTTTTCTGTTAGTACGATACTCAGACAGTCGAGGACAAACGATCTGGGGCAAATAATGTTATATGTATCCATGAACCAGGATACTGTTTCCAATGCTCCTATCTGAGGTATGTTGGAATAAAGGGCCTCTATGTCCATAGTGACCAACAGTTGTGTATTTGCGTTGAATTGCAAATTTTCTACAATGTTTATAATGTCTCTTGTATCCCTAACATGAGAAGGGAATTGTGAGACAAATGGTCTCAAGATGGTATCCACATACTTGGATAGAGGCTCTGTGACTGAACCAATTGTTGTTACTATTGGTCTGTACGGCGGGTCATTACTATCTTTGTGAATTTTAGGAATTCCATATATCGCTGCCATTTTCGGTTGTTGTATGTTCAGGAATTGCCATTCTTTTTCACAAATAAGGTTCATTCTGAGTGCCTCCGTAGTCAACTGGAGAATACTAGTCTGTACTCTCTTGGTAGGGTCTCTGATGATTGGCATGTAGTGTGGCTCGTCATGGAGTAATTGCTCCATCTTCATGATGTATTGATCTTCATAGCACAACTATCCCGCCACCTTTGTCACAGCATTTAATTACTAGGGTATTATTTTGTTTAAGTGACTCAAGTGCTAGATGTTCTTCACACGTGATATTGTAAGCTGGAGGGGGGATATATTTAGTTGCCGCCATGAGTTTATTGAACACTACATGTTCGAAAATAGCTATTTCAGGCGCCACCTGTTTCAAAGTTGGAAGAAAAGGGATGGTGGCTAAAGGCCTGATATATTTTCCGGTTGCTGCACAAAGTCCTCTGTACCCTCAAAAAAGCTTTGGAGCCTAATTTTTCTAAAAAAGACCATAAGATCTTTAAAAAGTTCAAATTTATTAATTTTGCTGTGCGGTACAAAAGACAGACCTTTGGTCAATAAGGCCTCTGTGGTAAGATCTAATGGGTGGCTACTTAAGTTGAAAATAGGGATTTCCCGTAATCGCGCATTTGTCCAGGTGTATAAGTTTAGTAAGGATAGGAGAAGGCGACTGGCTAGAATTTTACTCAGTATGTTGTATTCAGTGTTTAAGAGGGATAGGGGCCCATAGGCTGTTTTATCAGTACAGTCTCTATCCGGCTTTGGCCGGGATGTATCAAGGGCCCGGATCGTGGTTGGGGGAGTGCTCCTCCTTCTAATGCCGTCTTATATAACGTTTCAAGCCGAGGCACTAATTGTGTGGTGTAAGCTGCATACAATTCGACAGGGAAACCATCTAACCCAGGGGTTTTGTTGCGGGGGTGATCTTTGATTGCTTCGCATATTTCTGCTGCAGAGATTTGCGCTTTTAGCGACTCTTGCTGCATTTCTTTCAGTTTAGGTAGTTGTAATACCTGGATGAAATCATGTATTGCATTGGGGTTTGTCATCCATGGGGCTGTGTACAAATGTTCATAATATTCCCAGAATGCATCGTTTATCTCCAATTGGGTGTTGACAGTGGTGCGGATATCAAGTATGGACACTACTGGAGAGGAATCTCTAATTATACGGGCTAGTAATGACCCCGCCTCAACTGCCTCTGTGTTGTTTTTAGCATATGCGCGATAGTCCACCACCATTCGCAGTCATTCTAGCAGGTCTGCGTACTCAGTGCGTTTGACCAGTCCGCTAATGCTGTCCTGACTCTCCCTAAGAACGCATCTTGTTCAGTATTTGGAGCATAAATGCTGCTTAAAACTACATATACTCCATCAAGCTTGCCTCGCATTCTGCTTCTATAAGCTTCTCTATCATCTCGAAGGGAACTCCAGCCCTAATCCAAACCATTGCTATGTTGGGTAACAACGTTTAAACAGTTAATTTTCTACATCTCTGCGCAGAGTATAAATGAATGCATTGCACACAAATGTTACTTGTAACGTATATTGCTTCAAAACACCTTTAACTAAACAAAAAGCTTGACATTAAAACAGGGTTAGCAAAATAATAAGCCAAAAATGTAGACAAAAATCGCGCACCCTAATTAATAAAGGTGTACTTTCTTTCTCGCAGCACATAGTTTACATATAGGACTTAGTGATAAAGCAGGGCAAAGGCAGTGTACCATCAACAAGTAATGCATTCCACGTGTTTTTTTAAATTATTTTTTTAGCCAAATATTCTCACACTCTGCCACCTCATGTCCATTTTTCCAGTAAATCCCCAAATCTGGGAAATTTAGGGTGTGCATGCAAAAAATATTGAACAGACTCGTGTTCTACCCATTGAGAGCTGTTTGCCTCCTGCTGTGGCGGCATGTAGACTTTTGAGACTGCTGTGCTGGTGCAGGAATCCACAGTGCATGTGCTGGCCATAGCTGCAGCAGTCTCTTCACCTTGTCCATAGTTCCCGGTTCAGACCCCCTCATTGAATCCAAGCCTGAAATATTAATGCTCAGAGTCTAGAGATGGTTCACTTCGTTGCAGTCACTTCATGCATGTATTTACCCATTCATTCTAATCAGTAACCAATCACTGAACCCTTTGGCACTCGTCAGCCTCTTTCCCACTCTCACTTATCTGAATAATTTCCCCTCTGATGTACTATTGGACACTATTTCACACGTGGTATTAAAGTGTTAAGATAACCAATATTCAGCATATGCAAGCCCACAACACCACACATGGGTGTGTCGCTTGCCTTATTTTGTCTTTTCTGTTGACAAGCAGGGATAGAAATCTGCTTTGTCGTCTTTGAGAGCATGTTAACCCGATGCCCCTCACCTTGCGTCTTCGTTTCGTTAGTTTCTTCTACAAAAACTAGTTTCAATTTTGAGGTACATCACTTTCTGGGAACTTGGAAGGTGCACCTTAACTGATTCCCTTAATTGTGTGGCCTAGACACTTACAGAACTGCATGTGTTTGATGGTATCTCTCTCTCTGGTACCTTCAGCTAAGTGCAACGCCAGCGTCACACCCCTCACTGCGGCTAACAGTTGCACCCCGATTGGGTTATCGAACTCCTTCCCAGAACCCCGATTGGGTTATTGATTCTTCTGACAGAGTGCTCCACCAGCACCTCTGCTCTTGATCGCCTATTGAGTGCGTTGGGTCAATGACAGGTCAGCTATTCGGACAATCTAACTAGCTAAGCCTACCTTAGATATACCATTTTCCAGGGCAGTGTACCACCCCAAGTGTTGCAAGTTCGTGTATTCCCTCAATTTGATTGGTCAAAAGACGAGGAGAGGTCATCACACCATACCAGTTATGAGGTCACTTGATTTAATAAAGCAAATTAATGTTCCCTCCCATCAGTTTATTTTCCAATGCACTTTTATTCCACCCGACAATGGATGTTCTAATAGTAAATACAATGTTAAACAATTTAACAAATCGTCTTCCTCTTTGGAGGTTCATAAGGTAGAGTTCCCAGGCGCGTCTTAAGGTAAGACAGTCACTGGCACGGGTTCAATGTCATGACTCGAGGATTCTTGGACTCTTGCGTGCAGACTCAAGTCTTTCAAAATAGAGTGTAACAAGATTGCAACAGGCCCAAATACGAGCTAATAGCAAAGTAGAAGAAAAACAATTTTAAAACAAAGAATAAATGAATGCACTGTATACCACTTATCTCTACTCTAATCCCATTACTTTATTTTAACTATAGCATTAGGAATTAGGCAGAACAAATAATTTAGTAAAAACAGCAACGCAAGCGTTAGCACATGAGAACATAGAGCAGCCATCTTTAGTTCTAGTGCGCAGAAGCAAAGTTTTCCCACCAAAGCAGAAAGTACGTCATGTCACGTGAGTGTGACAGACGCAAGCGAAGAAAAGTTCCCGCGTTGCGACGGCAATTTTAAGACACTCAAATTACGATTAGTAGAAAGCACATTGAAAAGCTTCCCCTAGATACTAGAAATGTTGTGTGGTGCATTGTTAGTAAGACTAAACATGTTAATTAGTGCATTATATGTTATTTCGAGAGTATTGAGTCTGAGCAAGTCTCTTTATGAGCAAAACCTTTCCTTAGGTGCAGAGGATTTGAATATTGACATCTAGGAGGACAGTGAGGATTGCCATTGACTGTCCCCCACGCCGGGGCAATTGTTGGAATAGCACATGTGACTTGGGAGGCAGACATTTTTATTTACTTTGACCATGGACTCTTCTGTTAGGACAATGTTTTGACTGTGCACAGAATTTTATTTGTCCCTTGAACATAGACTGGTTCCCCTGATGCTTCCTGGCGTGTTTTCTTTATGTTGCCCACCCCTCCAAGCAGGGCCGGCTTTAGCACTGGTGGCACCCACTGCGACAATCATCTTTGGCGCCCCCGCACCCAGTGACCGCCTCCTCACATTCTCTCACTACCACCCGTCAAAAGTGCCCCTCATCTCTATAATCATAAGCTATTGCTTAACACAGCACCCCTCCCTCAGGTCGGTGCCCCCTCAACAGGTCAGCGCCCAGTACGGCCACACCAGTCGCACTGCCCTAAAGCCGGCCCTGCCTCCAAGTTCCTTTGCCCATTCTGCAAGAAGATTTTATTTTGTTTCTTTTATCCCTTTCCAATGGACAGTATTTATTGATCATTTATTTTGAGAATCGGTTTTGGCATTACAATCGTCATACCCTATATAAAAATATGGTTTAAAACCATCTCTGTCTTGCGTTTTCCATTATATATGCTGGATTCAAAGTTGGTAAATCTACAACGGTCAGTGTTTTGCTATGCTATGCTATCAACATGATACCATGTAACAAGTGTGGCGCAACTAAACAACATGTCTTACCCACACATATTTACTCACATTTAAAGGCACGTGTGTCCTACTTTCAGAGTAACCATTTGACCAACAACAACTATTAATACACTCAGAATTGAAGTATTCAATTGTGATAGTCTTTTTTTTAAAAAAAATTATAGTATGTACATATTTACGGTGGTCATGGGGGATCTGTCTTGCGACTTTGCAAATGTGGTGATGAGGATTGCTGTGTGTAAGTGCATGAAAGGTGTAGGTGCCAATGTTTGGGTGGGAGTGGTGCATCTGCCTGTGCAGATGGGTTAGTTTGCACAGCTGAGGAGGGTGGTGCCGGTTCCGGAGGTGGGCTGCATGTGCAGGGTGTGAGGATGCCTGTTCAGGAGAGGGCACCTCTGCAGGAGGGGGACATGCTTGTTCAGTAGGCGAGGATGCCTGTATGGGGTAGGGCACCTGTACAGGAGGGGGGCTGCCTGTACAGGTGAGGGTGCCTGTTCACGGGGTGCGGTTCCCTGTACAGAGGGTGATCGTGCCCCGTACAGGTAGAGGTTGCCTGCACATGTGGTAGACATGCCTGAGCATTGGGGACAAGTGCATGGGGAGTTGCCTGTGTACAAGGGGGTACTTGTGCAGGTGGTTGTACTGGTGTCTGGGTCGGGTGGGTGCAGATAGGTGTGTTGAGTTCTCTCCATGCGCTGACTGTGAAGTTGGAGTTTGAAACATTTCCAACATGCCCTCCATCTTCATGGCCAAAGCAGGATGTGTTTGTTTCTTTTTTACAGGAAGGAGCCAATCAGTTCAGATGGCTCTGTTTGCTGCTGATCCCAAACCATTAAAGGTGGGAGTCCCTCAGGGCTCTGCTCTAAGCCAGACGATATTTAATGTATACATGGCTCCCATAGAAACTTTGGTGGAATCTTTTTTGAAATGCAGATTGTGTCCCATGCTGATGACACTCTGCTTGTTTTTATCCTGGACAGGAAAGCCCCCAATGCTTCTCGCAGTTTTAAGTCATGTCTGATGGCAGTCTTCTATTGGATGTGGCGCCATAACAATAAAACGGAGATCCTTTTATTTGGCTCTACCTTACCTCCCCTCATGAGATGGTGAATGCTGGCCCAGTCACATTCTGAACGCACCTGCCCCGGACTCTATTGTTCACAAGTTAGGGGGTAAAGTTTGATAATCTTGCTACTTTTCACCCCATATGGAGGGTGTGGTAGTCTTGCGCATTGGACTTTTAAAATCGATATAGAAATTTCCATTGGAGAAAATAGTCATTTATGCTCTCATTACCTCTCGGCTTGATTACGCCAATGCTCTCTACTGGGGACTTCATACCAGCTGAAGAGACTTCAACGGGTTCAGAATGCTGCTGCTCGGCTCCTACTGAAGGTTCCCAGAGCGGCCCATATCCACCATCATCTTAAGGACCTTTATTGGTTGCTGACTAAGGAGAGGATACAATTTAAAGGCCACCTTCTGCCACATAGAGCATTCTACCAGGCCGGTCCTGCGTATCTGGCCAAGAGGTTTAATCCTTGGCATACGGCAAGAACTCTTTGTTCCTCTGGCACACTTTTGGTCACTAGTCCCCGAATTAAAAGGAAAAGACGGGGAAGCACTTATTTATCCCACTTCGCTGCCATGGCCTGGATGGTTTCAGCTTCAAGTGACTCCTTGCCCTCAGCACCCGAGAGACAGAGGTTGCAACATGATAAGTCGTGCCATAGTATATCAGGTGCTACAACACAAGGGTTGGAACCATTTTTCTTTGCATCTATCTGAAGTTCTACATGCAAGATGGTTTGTGTAAACCTACATGTGAAAGCTTACACTGTATCATTGAGTTGTATAATGAAGATGTGCAATGCTCCAGCCACATCTTTGTGTGGTATTTAGATTCCCCGTGATGTCAGCTGCTGAACCTGGGCCCTTGATTGTATGGCTGAAGACTTGATCTTCAATCCAGCAGCTTCAGAAAGAAGTGACACCTTAATTAATGTTCAGCATGAATTATAAGTGAAGATGCAAAATAATTCAGACATCACAGATTATGTTGGGTCCATATCATACACCAGCATTAAATACTTAGATAAAGTAGCGATATCTGCTCATTTACTTTCACAATGATTATATTTATGTGAACTGTTTGGAAAATAATAGTTTACAACACTCAATATGTATGAATTATTTTTCATTCTAATTGATAAGTTACAACCAACCTATAGTTAAGCACACATGTGTGAGACTAGTGGTGGAGTTCTTGATAATGTAGTACATGGGACCCACTTCTGGCCATAAATATACATAACAGTTTGTGCCAGTGGTAGTGGTTGATCTGCCCCATGACGTTGCCTTCCTGTAATTGCAAAGTACCTCTGCTCCACTGAGTGGATCGTCTCTGGTTGCATGTGGAAATTCAATGAAGAAGGCAACAGAAAAATGCAACAAATGATGATTATGTACAACTTTCTACATAGTTAAAAAATGGTTACTAGTTCATGCACAATTTCATATGCCAGTGACAAAAATGCATCAAATTCAACTACAGAAATGGGCCATTGCTTGTGAGGAAGAACTTGGAAATTATATTTCCAGTACTGAGGATTCTGGGACTTGCAATGTGATAGAAAAATTAAACACATGAGAGTCTACTTCACCATAAATATTTGCACAAACTTGAAGTGACTTCCATAATTACATTTGCAATTCGCATTAAACATTTATCAAATAAAGTAATTATGTAATCATTACACATTACCTGGCACCACAATAAGGTCGTCATTCACAGGCAGCAGGTGAGGGTGCATGGTGATGAGTCTTCTCAAGTGGCAGAGAAGGCGCCTTCCCATGGAACATTCCTGGTAATGGGCTGTTGACGGACCCATTAACAGATCATAATCCAGGGCAGCATGGGTTGTATTGGAGAGGCAGACATCCGGGTCCCCTTTAAAAAGGGCACCAGAGGCATTAGAACACAGGTTGCACGCAGGTAAAGTTGGCATAACGGAAGGTGAGCCAGTAGTCGATGTCAGGAGCGTGTAATGGCATTGCAGCAAATAGCTGGTGCATCCGGTCACGATACTGCTGCAACTGGACAGGGTTTGGCAGCTCCACAGTTCGAGCAGCTATTGCACAGAAGCAATAGTAATACAAGTAAGCCGCAAATTAATAGGAGCACCAAGGGAAACCCTCCAAAGGCGCTGGAAAAATAGAATGGATAAAAGCTGGTATTACTCCAAAAAATAGTCTTAAAGGAGGTGACAAGGCAGAATCCCACAACTTTAAAAATTGGGCTAGGCCTCGGTATCCAAGGCATTAAATATTTGGTGTATTAATTCTCCAAATGGAGGGGGAGATATGTGTTTAGCAGTGAGTGAATCTCACCTGCGTTTCTCGCAAGTGAGATTCAGAAGTTTGGTTCAGTTGGGAATCTTTATTTTGAAAAAATAGGACTGAGGGTCTGAAAGATTGTATCCAGTAAAATACATACATTTACTAAGTTGGGTCTTGGAGCTTCCCTTTAACTGTGTAGGGTAATGTTCCCGCAAAAAATGATGGCCATAGTGTTGATAACAGAACAAATCAACGTAGTTTGCAGAATTTAAATACAAATCTTCAGTGTCAAAAGCAGTATAATATTTCAAATCTGAGAACAATGAATGAACAGTGTGAATATCCCAGTCATCTAAGTGTATATTAGGCAAAATCACATCTAATGAAACACGAAAAACGTATGGGATGTTTAAAACTTAGGTCGGGCAAGGGATATCGAATGGTAATTTATCCCAAACAATGCCAGTAAGAACCGGAAATGCTGAAATAGGAACTCAAATTTAACCAGGCCGTGATCTCATCTTATTTCTCTATATGAGATGACGTGTGAGGGGCAGGAACACCATCACTCAAGTTCACAGCAGAGCGTTCAGGTAAATAATGGCCATTTATTAGCAGAAAAAAACATAGTCACGAACCTAATCCACAAGAAAAGGAACACCATCGTCAGCACCTTCCAGACGTATGTCCAGGGAGGGACTAAGTGAGTGTTTTTTCAACCAGAAGATGAAGAGACTGGTACGAGTATTTATTTATTTATTTATTTTCTGACACTTATAAAGCGCGAACAATTACCCTTGGGTGTCTCGGCGCTAGAGTACAGGGCTCTGCCATAGATGACGACGGCAAAGACGTATCAGATGAAAAGCTATTATGTATAGTAACCTCTGGACCCCAACTGAAATGTTCTTCTTTTGTTTTGGAATTAATTGTACTTTCAGGAATGCCAATTATAACTTCAGGTGGAGGAGAAACATACTCATTATCCACTGTTGTAGATAAAGAAGGTAAAACAGGCAACAAATCAATTGAAGATTCCATCTCCCCCTCCATTTGTTGGGGAATAGCCGAGGAAGCAGTTTCAGTGGAAGATCCCGGCGTGGTTATCTACATCAAAGGTTGCGGCAGCCGATACAATGTGTAGCCCATCAAGGTCTGGCACAAACGTTTTAATGCCAAAGAGCATTTCGTATGGGGTGCGCTCACCCAGCCATCTTCTAGGGAGATTGTTTAGTGTAAGTTCAACTCCATAAAGATGAGCCAACCACCCCCGACCAGTACCTAATACCCTAGCTGTTAAATATTGCTTTAAGCCATGGTTCATTCGCTCCACAACAGTATTCCCCACAGGGCGATAGGGAGACGAGAATTGCACTTGCACCCCAAAAGACTTCATCGCATCCTAGTAATCCTTAGAGGCAAAAGCAGGACCTTGGTCAGAATGGAAGTTGCCACAGGCAAATGTCCCTACAAAGACACGCAAATCTTTTATAACAGTTCGAGCGTAAGCACTGCATTGCGGCCAAACCCAAAGGAATCTAGTGCACAAATCCACTGCAACCAAGATGTGTTTAAAAGCAATGTCAGACGTCAAAGGGCCACAGTGATAAAGATAAATACAGCCAAATGGCTGATTAGAGATGTAAAGTTGAGTATGTGGTGGACATGAAACAGTAGAAGGCTTAATTTGTTGACCGATGTCACACGAAAGAACATATTTTCATGCCTGTTGGTATAAACCACACTGTTGTAGATAATTCTAGGACTCTAGTTAATATTCCCGATTTCATGCTCTTATGTGGTTATATCAAATCATACCCTTATATAGGCATAAGAATCATACCCATATTAAGACATAGCCAATGCAGTCCAAATACGGCAAGGCTACTCCCATAGACTGCTAGAAAGCACAACGCGTTCTTAAACAAACCAAGCCGCCAGCAGCCCGGGAATTCCCCCTGCCTCTGTATTGATTTGTCCATGAACTCCTGGAGTCCTGAAAGAACTGCGAGTTCATAGTGACATCTTATGGCCAACCTTACATCAAACTCGGCACCTTCCAGTTATAAATATACCAGCATCTGCCGTAAGCAACACACGGTGGTATGGAGCAGATCGGCTATCTACTTGCCCGACGCCCTGCTGATGCGAGTGCAGAAGGAAGCCGACCCTCCCTGCTGACGCACTGAGAGAGACGCTGTCTTTTCTCCTGCCGAGAAATCCAGCTCCAGTGTTTCCCTGTCACCCTTGCGGGTTGCTGGGAGATCGAGTCCTGAGAAAGAGATACAAGACCTCCTTCATTCTATAACCAAGGTACAGAGCTGATTAGACACATAGAGAATTCTTGATTCAGATTCTTGGCAAAAAAAGATAACTCATTTACTCCTTCCCTGTACTAGGCTTTGGTTAGGTACACTGGGGTAGGCCTATCTTAGAAGCACCATTTGAGTACGTTTAGTCATTATTTTATCATTGTATGTATTTTATCCCTTTTAAGTATCTTATGGCTTAGAAACCATATAAATGCTTTTACAGTATTATTTCATAATACTCATTTTACTGTACGCACTTTACTTTATGACAAGTATTGCAATTGTGGCAATTCACTTCTCTTGCATGAAAAAGTAGACTGCTCAATAAATAACCTTTTTATTGAAAACGCCCGTCTCTCTATTTCTCTGCACTCCTGGTGAAACTGAGCATGCACGATTAACTGAGTGAAATAGCTATCTATTGTTTCCGCTACTCTGGAGATATACTCCTTATTCTGGGGGAGCAAAGTTGTCATGTTTATGCAGTTGTCAGAAACTAAATCCTTCTTGTCTATTCAAGAAAGTTAACACCTTCTTGTTTACTCGAGAAAGTTTCTAGTGACCTCTGAGCTAGCTGGCATTTCATAATTAAGTCTAACATATTCAATAGAGACCTAGTTGACCTCAGTCCTACGTCTACACTGTCGCTATGTTGTTCCAATGCGCAGAGCCTATTGGGAATATAGGAACTGCACTACAACACCACCAAAAACGTTGCTGCAAAAGTGAAGCTGATTAGACCCATAGAGAATTCTTGATTCAGATTCTTGGCAAAAAAAGATAACTCATTTACTCCTTCCCTGTACTAGGCTTTGGTTAGGTACACTGGGGTAGGCCTATCTTAGAAGCACCATTTGAGTACGTTTAGTCATTATTTTATCATTGTATGTATTTTATCCATTTTAAGTATCTTATGGCTTAGAAACCATATAAATGCTTTTACAGTATTATTTCATAATACTCATTTTACTGTACGCACTTTACTTTATGACAAGTATTGCAATTGTGGCAATTCACTTCTCTTGCATGAGAAAGTAGAGTGCTCAATAAATCACCTTTTTATTGAAAAAGCCCGTCTCTCTATTTCTCTGCACTCCTGGTGAAACTAAGCATGCACGATTAACTGAGTGAAATAGCTATCTATTGTTTCCGCGACTCTGGAGATATACTCCTTATTCTGGGGGAGAAAAGTTGTCATGTTTATGCGGTGGTCAGAAACTAATCCCTTCTTGTCTATTCAAGAAAGTTAACACCTTCTTGTTTACTCGAGAAAGTTTCTAGTGACCTCTGAGCTAGCTGGCATTTCATAATTAAGTCTAACATATTCAATAGACACCTAGTTGACCTCAGTCCTATGTCTACACTGTCGTTTATGTTGTTCCAATGCGCAGAGCCTATTGGGAATATAGGCACTGCACTACAACACCACCAAAAACGTTGCTGCAAAAGTGAAATAGTCGCTGCCACTCCTGCATGTTCAGAAGAAACGTCATCATGTGCGACTATTATTAAAGAAAGTCTGCGGTCATCATTGGGAATCGGCCAAACCCCAACAAATGGAATAGTCACAAATGGAAACTGATCAGATGACAATTGGTATGTATAACGTGAAGGAAAACTTTGAGGGAACTCCGTCCCCTCTTTTGTAGCAGCAATAGCTGCTAAAATATCATCATCAATTTTAGTCATAGACCTAGTGACTTCTGCTATTGAACAAGTGGCTACTGTTGATTTGGCAGTCTCATCAGCTATAGAATTACTAACAGCATGTGCTCCCACGCGCTGATGACCTGAAGTGTGAATAACATGTGTGAGTGACAAACGTTCTTTAAGAGCTGCCACACGGACCCAAAGCATTTTATGCTTAATTGTGCTACCATTACAATCATGAAAATCATTTTGTGTCCAGAAAAACAAATTGTCATTGAAGGCTTGTACACAGTAAAACACATTGCACACTACTAGTGTAGGAACATCTGGATCAGCAAATTCAAGAGCCAAAACCAAAGCACGTAGCTCCGCGAAATGAGCCTTGCAGTCTCCAAGAGATTGTGTGTGCACCAAGGAGGATTTTAAATCCCTGTCTACAATCAAAATCTACCACAATTAAGCTGGCTGCTGTATAAGGGTGTTTAGAACCAATGGCTGGCTGCACAGACCCATCAGTGTAAATAATGCATTTGTACTGATCAAGAGGAAGTAGTGATAAAGGAGGAGGATCAACATGTTCATATTGTAAAAACTCCTGCGTTTGCATGAAGGGTCAAAGACTAAATTGACAACAGTTGAGGTCAAACAACTAGCCCATTGTTTGGAATTCGGGACACTAGCCTTTGTGATTGCTTCTAAAGCAGGTAGCGGCAAGACCATGAAAATGCGCTTACCGTGAGCCAAAGAGTATTCCTCAAGAATCCCCATCTGGACTGCTGTCAAAATCTTTTCTGTCGAAGAGAAACGCATCTCAGCTGCAGCATACAAATGCGATTTATAAGCAGTTGAGACCGTGTCCCTTTCATTGAACGTTAAGTAAGTAAAGCCTTTTTTCGAACTATGTTGTTCACTAACGCAGAGCTATGTATGTTCTTAACCGCAAAGGTGTGAAGATGACTGATCAAATGTCTGTAATCTAAAACAATACAATAAGAACTGTCCGGTTTCAATATCGGACAAAGAGAATTATTCATAGATGAAACACATGGTTGAATTACACCCTGCTATCCCAATTGGGTCAAAATGTCACTTACGGACGCTTTAGAATCTCGTTTGATTGAATACTGTGGTTGGGGCTGAGGTGTGGAATGCAAAGGAATCACATGAACCAGGAAACCCTCGTCTCAGCCAGCCTGATTGCAGTATAATGCTGAGGCCACTTGGATGTGTAAACCATTTTATTGTCATCAGAAACATATTGTGAAAAACTGGGTAGAAAATCATCTTCCCATTTAGAGGAAGCTAGGACAAAAGGGGAATTCCAATCAACCTCTGGCAATAAAACATCATAACTGGAAGTTAGATTTTCCCAAAAGACTGTTTTAATTGGGTGTTTAATATTACCTTCAATTTGAAGGCTTACTTCATAAAGCCTATCAAGAGGA
This sequence comes from Lissotriton vulgaris, assembly GCF_964263255.1. NCBI lineage: Eukaryota > Metazoa > Chordata > Amphibia > Caudata > Salamandridae > Lissotriton > Lissotriton vulgaris. The sequence continues at coordinate 1,935,978,023 of NC_141693.1, forward strand.
GCAACTTGAGTATCAGCTGTCTCTACTGTGATAAAAGTGTCAGTTGCTTTTGCCTCCAGACGCTGGTGGAGTGTCTGCCGCACTATGGTAAGCTGCGCCGCCCTGTCAAGGATTGTTACCGCCCAACTCCTGTAGAGGAGCAGGGTTCTCACCATCTGAGGCATACTTTGCAGTCAAAGTGGCAACTTTCTTCTTCTAAAACTGGGGTGGATATTGAGGTGGTTCCTCCTGCTTGATTTTTAGATCAAACTGGTGCTGCAGGTCATGTCTAGCTTGCGCACACTCGCCTTGTCTCTGATCCTGATGTCCGCCCCGCCGAATTGTTGATCCGATAATTCATGAAAGGAACGAGGAGAATGAGGATTAGGAACCTGGAACCTCTCAGGTGTCTTAATTTTAGAGCAGTCACGCAATTGTATCTACGCTCAGAAACATCAGGTGGAGGCGAACCCGCACATGAACCAGGCTTCTGTTGTTGCTGCCGCTGCATCTTATTCCAAGCATTTTTAGGAAAGACTGGATGACCCTCCTTCTCAGGAGTGGATTTACTTTGTGCATGTTCAAATGGTCGAATACCCAAGTGTGGGTTTGATATACAAGCGAGGAGGCTTCAGAAGTTGTTTTAAAGTAGGTTGTTTATTGATAACAGAAGGGGTTGGGATAGGATGGCTAGTTGGTTCCTTGGCTTCCTTCTCTTCAGATGACTCTGCAGATGAGCTGGAAGGAGATGATGCTAGCAAAAGGGTGGTCTTGCTTTCCTTTTCCTTGTCACCACAATGGTCTTCCCGGAGGCTCATAGGGGGATAATGAGATAAAGAAGGGAACCGTAAGTATGCTGTTTATGAGCTTAGTTTTCCTGTCTTTCTGCACCACACCGTTGTGCTCACTAAGAGGCTTAAGTTGTGCGAGGGAGGGGGGGGGGAAGATGAAATTAGAACTAAGGTTCCTGGGAGCCCAAGCGTATTTAGCGTTTAGGAGGTTCAAACAGATGAGGAAAGAGAAATGAGGATTTGGGGTCAGGATATCGAGTCAGGCACACTTATAGGGTGAAATAGTCAGGTATCATTGAAGGAGTTCAGTATAAAGTCAGGCGGTCGATAACAATCTCAGGGGGACATGCACTACAGAAGCATAACATCAATGTCTCTGCCTCCCTCTTCTAGTCCCACCAGACACTACCTCACACTTCCCTCCCACTATTAATAATCCCGCAGAACCGGATTACTCACAGGCTCCGCCGCAACTCTCATCCGAGTTGCGGCTGCTCCCCGGCCTCCTCAGGACACCACCAGTCTTCACACCAGCTCTCTTCCCCGTCCTGGCTTCCTGGTAAATTTGCGTCCAGCCTATCGGGTCCTGCGTCTTCTCTCCGCTCTCCTGGGTCTTCAGGCGTTCGGACGATTGAAGTCTCGGGTCCCGCGTCTTCTATCAATCAATCAATGACATTTATAGAGTGCACTACATACCCGTAGGGTCTCAAGGCGCTGGGGGTGGGGGGGTGCCGCTACTGCTCGAACAGCCAGGTCTTCAGCTTCTTCCTGAAGGAGAGGTGGTCTTGGGTCAGGCGCAGGTCGGTCGGGAGGGAGTTCCAGGTCTTGGCGGCCAGGTAGGAGAAGGACCTTCCTCCTGTAGTCGCTCTTCGGATGCGGGGGACGGCGGCGAGGGCGTGGTTGGCTGATCGGAGGTGGCGTTTGGGAGCGTAGAAGTTGATTCGGCTGTTGAGGTAGCTCGGGCCTTGGTCGTGTAGGGCTTTGTGTGCGTGGGTGAGGAGGCGGAAGGTGATTCTTTTGTTGACGGGGAGCCAGTGAAGGTCTCTCAGATGTCCGGAGATGTGGCTGGTTCGTGGGATGTCGAGGATGAGTCTGGCTGAGGCGTTCTGGATCTGCTGGAGTCTCTTCTGGAGCTTGGCGGTGGTACCGGCGTAGAGGGCGTTGCCGTAGTCCAGTCGGCTAGTGACGAGGGCCTGGGTGACGGTCTTCCTGGTCTCGGTGGGGATCCACCAGAAGATCTTCCGTAGCATGCGTAGGATGTTGAAGCACGCCGAGGAGACGTTGTTGACTTGCCTGGTCATGGAGAGGGAGGAGTCCAGGATGAAGCCCAGGTTGCGTGCATGGTCTGTCGGTTTGGGTGCGGTGCCCAGGGCGGGAGGCCACCAGGAGTTGTCCCAGGCGGAGGGTGAAGAGCCCAGGATGAGGACCTCCGTCTTGTCCGAGTTCAGTTTCAGGCGGCTGGTCGTCATCCACTCGGCTACCTCTTTCATCCCTTCGTGCAGGTTAGCTCTGGCGGCGGCGGGGTCGTTGGTCAGGGAGAGGATCAGCTGGGTGTCGTCGGCGTAGGAGATTATGTTGAGGTTGTGTTGGCGTGCGATGGACGCGAGGGGGCTCATGTAGACGTTGAAGAGGGTGGGGCTCAGTGAGGATCCTTGAGGGACGCCGCAGATGACTTCGGTGGCCTCTGACTTGTACGGTGGTAGGCGGACTCTCTGTGTTCTTCCGTCGAGGAAGGAGATGATCCATTCCAGCGCCTTGTCCAGGATTCCGACGTTGCTGAGGCGCTGTACTAGGGTGCGGTGGCAGACAGTGTCGAATGCCGCGGAGAGGTCTAGGAGGATGAGGGCCGCTGTTTCTCCGTTGTCCATCAGGGCTCGGATGTCATCGGTGGCGGCGATGAGGGCGGTCTCGGTGCTGTGATTGGCTCGGAAGCCGGACTTTGAGGGGTCGAGGGATCCATTCGTCTCGAGGAAGGCGGCCATCTGCTTGTTGACGGTCTTCTCGATGACTTTGGCTGGAAACGGGAGGAGCGAGATGGGGCGGTAATTCTTGAGTTCGGTAGGGTCCGCTGTGGGTTTCTTGAGTAGAGCGCTGAGTTCGGCGTGCTTCCAGCTCTCAGGGAAGGTGGCGGTGTCGAAGGATGTGTTGATGATGTCTCGCAGGTGGGGTGCGATGACAGCGTCGGCCTTGTTGAAGACGTGGTGAGGGCAGGGGTCGGTCGGTGATCCGGAGTGGATGGAGTTCATCGTGCGGATGGTGTCTTCGGTGCTGATCGGGGTCCAGGCGTGGAGGGTGGTGGTGGGGGGTGGTTGTTCGGTGTTGGTGTGCGTTGGTTGGTTGTTGAAGCTGTTGTGAATGTCCGCAATCTTGTTGTGGAAGTATGAAGCGAGGGAGTTGCAGAGGTCTTGCGATGGGGTGATGTCGTTGTTTCCTGCGCTGGGGTTGGATAGCTCTTTCACGATGTTGAAGAGTTCCTTGCAGTTGTGTGCGTTGTTGTCCAGCCGGTCCTTGAATGCAGCTTTCTTGGCGGCGCGGATCAGCTGGTGGTGCTTCCGGGTGGCCAGCTTGAAGGTGGTCCTGTTGTCCGGTGTAGGTTCCCTTCTCCAGACTTTCTCGAGGGCTCGGCAGTTCTTCTTGGAGCTCTTGAGTTCGTCGGTGAACCACGGGGCTTTCTTGCTGCCGGGTCTGCTGGGCGGGGTCCTCAGCGGGGCGAGCTCGTCCGTGCAGATGCTGATCCACTTCGTGAGGTTGTCGGCGGCCTGGCTGGGGTTTGCTGAGCTGGCAGGAGGGTGCTGGCTCAGGGAGGTGGCGAGCTGGTCTGCTGTGATTTTGTTCCAGCTTCTGCGGGCGGCCTGTTGCTGGTGGTGGTGGGTCGTTGCTCTCTTGAAGGTGAAGTGGATGCAGCTGTGGTCCGTCCATTGAAGCTCTGTGGCGTGGCTGAAGTTGATGTCTGTGCAGGAAGAGAAGACTGCGTCGAGTGTGTGTCCGGCGAGGTGGGTGGGGGTGGACACCAGCTGCTTGAGTCCAAGATTGGCGAGGTTGTCGAGCAGGGTGCTGGTGTTGCGGTCGTTGTTGTTCTCCAGGTGGAAGTTGAGGTCCCCCAGGAGGATGTAGTCAGCGGAGGGGAGGGCATGCGGGCTGACGAAGTCGGCGATGTCCTCGCTGAATTGGGTGCGTGGTCCCGGAGGTCGGTAGATCAGGGTGCCTCTGAGGGTGGTGTTCGGGTCGGTGTGGATCTGGAAATGCAGGTGTTCGGCGGTGGTCAGGGTGTTGTCGGTGCTGGTCGTGAGACGGATGGTGTTCCTGTGGATGATGGCGATGCCTCCTCCCATCTGGTTGGCGGTGCGGTCCCTCCGGACGATCTTGTAGCCCTCTGGGATAGCGATGGCGATGTCGGGAGCTGAAGAGGCGTTCATCCAGGTCTCTGTGAGGAAGGCAACGTCAGGGGCTGTGGTGTCTAGGAGGTTCCAGAGTTCGATGGCGTGTCTGTGGACGGAGCGGGTGTTGAGCAGGATGCACTTGAGGTGGGTGCTGCTGGTGTTCGACTTGGCGGGTGCTGGTGCGAGGCAGGTCCGGATGCAGGAGGATTTGCAGGCGTGGCAGCTGAAGGGTCCGTGGGTGCGTCGTGGTGTGGCTTGGTGGCATCCTGGGAGTCGGCCGGTGTTGAGTGCGATGAGGGTGGCGGCAGAGTACGTCAGGCGGGTCGGTCGGGGTCCTCGTGGGCCAGGGGTCCTGGCGCTGGGCGCGATCCGGTCGCGGACGGGCGCAGACGGGCTTACCTTTGGCGCGCCTTCGGCGCACAATCGGCGCGCCTGGTGCGCGTGACCGCTGCGCGTTCGCACGGTCGCCATATAAGGCGAAGTGCGCGGGTGGGCGGAGCAGCTGGGAGGCGGGAGCGGGGAGGGTACAGAAGAGAAAAGGGGCGGGGCAAATGGCGGTGGCAGGAAGCGGGGAGGGAGAGCGGAGGGCGGCGAGGTAGGCGGGCAAACAGGAAGGAAACTGTAAACACGGCACAGAGATTACAATAAATGAAACAAGCGCAAATGGAGGGCAAAACAAATGGAGAAAACAGGAAGAAAAGCGATAACACGGCACAAAAAAATACAAGCACAAATGGAGGGCAAAACAAATGGAGAAAACAGGAGGAAAAACGATAACACTGCACAAAAAAATACAAGCACAAATGGAGGGCAAAACAAATGGAGAAAACTAATGGGGAGCGACCAAGGCGGCAGCGAGGCCGGCGGCGAGGCAGTTAGGCAAGGCAATTGGGCACACGCAGCAGCTGGTGGCCGTGCGGCGCGGGGGTGTCCCACAAGTGGGTCACACTCACCTGCGTCGCACGGTCGCCATATAAGGCCAAGTGCACGGGTGGGCGGAGCAGCTGGGAGGCGGGAGCGGGGAGGGTACAGAAGAGAAAAGGGGCGGGGCAAATGGCGGTGGCGGGAAGCGGGGAGGGAGAGCGGAGGGCGGCGAGGTAGGCGGGCAAACAGGAAGGAAACTGTAAACACGGCACAGAGATTACAATAAATGAAACAAGCGCAAATGGAGGGCAAAACAAATGGAGAAAACAGGAAGAAAAGCGATAACACGGCACAAAAAAATACAAGCACAAATGGAGGGCAAAACAAATGGAGAAAACCGGAGGAAAAACGATAACACGGCACAAAAAAATACAAACTAATGGGGAGCGACCAAGGCGGCAGCGAGGCCGGCGGCGAGGCAGTTAGGCAAGGCAATTGGGCACACGCAGCAGCTGGTGGCCGTGCGGCGCGGGGGTGTCCCACAAGTGGGTCCCCACAAGTGGGTCTTCTCGACGTCTCCTCTCCTCTGCCTCGCCACCGATGACCTCCGCCCCTTGGCCTCTGCTCCTTTTCATTGGTTCAAGGCTGCCGCTTCCTGTTGACGTTTGATCCTCTTCCAGGTCACTCCGCCAGTCGCGGTCCTGTGTAAAAATAGCAGAGCGTGATGGAAGTCCGGTTTGCCTGTTCCACGTTGATTCCTGTGTTCGGGTTTCTCCGCCCAGCGCTTCACTGGTGGTAAGCCCTGGGACCCTCTCACACCAAGCTATTGCGACCTAAAGAGGTATACACTTCTACAATAATAATCGGCAACTGTCACTGCCGATCCATTTCCCACATGACTGCTAGGTGTTGACGTACTTGTGAGCAAATCGCTTCACCTTTAAGGTTGGTCAGAATCAAATTAGAGACAATAGGGAACATTCCCACTAATTTCATCCCCAAATCCAGGGCTAGACCAGCCCCTTGTTCATCTTGTACCTTTTTCAGAACGTTCGGTAGAACCCTCATGGAAGGGGTGCCAAAGCCACAGTGTATACACTGAAGCAAACACCGTTCGCCAGGTGGTGCAGTCAGCTAAAGCAGGAATCAGACCACTCATCAAACTCATAGTAAGGATCTTGTGTTTTTCAACAGGAGCCGTGTGTGGAAAAACAGCTTCAAGTTGCTCCAATTTTGGTGCAAGCCAAAATGGCAAGTCAATCCGGTTTTGTGGATGTTTGCCCATCACCAAATTATTCTTGACTCTACTAACCACCAGTCCGCCACCATGTCCAGGTGGTGGAGGTATAGCTCCAGCCAGAGCCACTTGAAGCACATGACATATACTGTATGACACTTTATGAATATGAAGCAACTGTGTATTTAACAGACGTAGCTCTGCAACAGTAACACCAAGATCATTGGGATGTGGAGTTAAACCAGCCAAAACCGGTCAAGTGGCCCCATCAACTGATAAGGGGCCCATGCAAACAATAGAGAGCGGGTGAGGAAGGGCTCAATTAAGCCAAATAGTGTGCTCCCAGGCCGTCAACTGAAATTTAAGTAATGCATAAGGACGATAAGCCGCTGGAGCAGCCGCCCTAGTATCCTAGTATATTTGTGAAACTAGTTATCATTCCCCTCTACCGTGGGGAATGTAAACCAAGAATTGAAAACCTCGAATTGGTAAGCAGGTCTCATGAATAAGTATCAGACCAAACGTTGATGGTGCCATGTTGCAGGATTATAGTACCTTGGTGTATAGGGCCTGAGTCTTCCTACCACCATAGTACCCACAAGCTCAAGACCGACTAGCTATAGTGTCTCACTTGCTCTCATACTCACTCACAGAGAAATAAATGATTAGACACCCCAGAACACAGCACTCCCAGATCTCTCAGGAATTGCGGTAACAAGATACACCCTTTCGCTCTCACTCTTGCACTGGCATCACCAGATAGTGGAGGATGCCAACCCCCCTTTCCTGCTCCACATTTGGTGGCAGGACAGGTAGTAAAATTAGGTAAATTAGGATGTGGGTCCCCATTCAGCAAGCACTGCCCCTAAGGTGGGGCAGGTGATATGGAGTCTACATTTCATTTTCCTCCATCTTGGTTTGTGAGGGAATTTGCCAATTAGGGTCAGGGTAGTGTCCCTGCCCACAGGAAGTGGTCACTTAGAGGGTGTAGGCACCCTAAAGGTAGGTAGCCCATTGACTACTACTTGTCACCCCGTTTAACACCCCTACATTTAGTATTTAGGGGTTGTCCCTGGACAATGAACCTAGATTTAATGGACACAGAGTATATAAGGACAAACAAGAGTCACTGACCCGAGGAATAAAGCACTGCTTCTGAAAATTGGCACCAAACCCTACCTACTGCTGTAAAGACTCGACTGCTATGGTGTGCTGTCTCGTCCTGCAACTGCAAGGCCTTCAAGAACCCTGGAGCTCCTCCAGCCTTCTACAAATCACCAAAGAACTCCCTTGGAGCAGAGGTACCACTCCCCACCAGCTGTAGGCACTGAACCGCGGAGTCTGGTTTTACTGATTTGCTGCTCCCCGGGCGACTCAAACACAACACCCAAACCAAAAGTGGTAAACCCGCTCCGGATTATCAAATCTGTCTCCATCCAAGTGTGGAGACACCAGGATCTACCGGAGTTGTGCGGCACCAACGGTGTACCGGACCCTCAGCACCATTCACCAAGACTAAGAGTCTAACCCGGACTCCAGTTACCCAGGAAGCAAGCACCCTTCAAGGGACATCAAGACCCCTGAGACCCACTTTGTGAGTGGTCCAACTATCCCGGAAGCACCTTTCCAAGCTGCCTGCTCATGGCCATAAGGACATTTTTATGCGCACCACCTGGCTGACCTTTCTGGTCTGCACCTGGCCAGACCAGCCTTGGTAATGATGATCCAGGTGTGCTGCTGTGGTCCTGAGGCCCTTGCAACCTGCTCCCTCGAGTGGGACCCTCTCGGATTTTCCTTTAAGTCCCTTTGTGCAGTGTGTTTTTAAGTGGCCCCCTTCTCCATAGTGCATCAGCTACCAATGACCTCAGCACCATGTCGCAGTCGAATCTTGGACACTCCACCAGCGAATCTGCTGGTGGAACATTGGGCCTGGCCTTGCTCCTTACCTAAATCCTGAAGGTGAACCTTGAGCTCAACCTGTGTGAATTTATATTCTATTTTCTCCTATTGACTTGAATGACTTGAATGAGTCGTAATTGCGCACAAAAGTGATTTATTTTTCTAAATGTGATAATTCATAACTTAAAAAGTAATTACTGTAGAAATGAGTTCTTGGTCTGAATAATTACATAAAAATCTGTGTTATTTTTATAAATTGGTCTCAAATTCATTCTTAAGTGTTTATCTTTTTTATTGCCTCTGTGAGAACCACGAATGCTTAGCACTGCCCTCTGATACCACAAATAGAGCGTTAGTGTTATCTACTTTTGCCTCTATATACCAATCGGGGTCTCCCTGGACCCTCTGCACAGTGCACTACATTTTAGTGCATTATATAGAGAGCCTGCTTCCTACAATGGAGCCATAAGATTCTAGCTGGTTGTTTATGCCTGTAAGAGGTTGTGATGACCAGGACAGACGGACGCTAGTGATGTAAATAATTAATTTACTCTCTTAATTTCTATGCAGGTAAGTACTTAATCAATAATAACTCAATCGGAAAGAAGGAAAACAGAGTCCGTGGTGTAAGAGTTTCTAAGGGTTTTATTCCTCATAAAGGAATCAGGATATCATGTTCTGACCACCACACAGGATGTCAGAAGGGATAGATGAGCGCGCCGTCGTTTATTGACAATACATAGCTTATATACTTGATTTACATCATAATGTTCAATGTAAGAGGCGTAACAGCTGAGAGAAGACAAGATAACAGTATACACGTGGTGCTAGTACATCATCAAGAGGCGTAAACTAGGCGTGTGTGCTAGAAAACGTCACTGATAGGTGACGCAAGTGGGTGGCACCAAGGGGTGGTGCTAACAGAATGTTGCAATGTCAGCAGAAATCGGAAGCTTGGATGCGCGCGCAGCTGCATGACGTGTGATAGACGGGGTGCAGGGGACTTGACATTTACACTGACGGAAAGAGACAGAAGTCTGGCATGTCAGATCAACTTGTGCTTCTATCATATCCGATATCTGATGTTTAGGAACTAAGCTATCTGGGCAGAAAGGTCTCTAGAGCAGAAGCTATTCTATACTTGCTGTGAGTGCGTGTATAAGCGCCTGAATGTCTGAGGAGACGCGTGGGGGCATGGGGCCTTCCATGGAAGCATGGCAACAGAGGCTATGAATTACTTGCAAAAAGACAGGTTGGCCCTTTAGCCCTGTAGCTGAGGAAGGATGTTTACTGAAGCTAGCAAGCCGGAATGTATCTTCGGGGAGGAAAACAGATAACTCGAAGGTTATAGTCAATCTTGGCAGGCAGCAGGCTGAGCTGAGCACGGAGGGCCGCGCTAGAAGTAAGTCAGAGTTCACGGGTACGGGGGCTGCTTGGGCAGAGGCCCTCGCAGTCAGAAGCCAGAAAAGAGGCTCGATGGCAGAGATTCAGGGCCTACTTTCAGCCAGGCTGAAAAACGTAGGAGTACACTTCAAAAAGACGTTGGCATAGCATACTTAGGAACGGACCATCAAACCCATTCATGGTGGGTCTGAAAGAGGACAAGTTAACGTTGGACGCAAATGTATTTGCGTCTTCATAGCTGGTACAGGAGGGAAGTTACATGCACTTTTAACTCGTACATGGAGTCGGTGGGGTACTCGCTAGGGAACACAACATGACCATAAAATTTATATTACCTCATTCCCTCCTTGTTCCCTACGGACCCTTCATGATATATCGATCCTCATAAATCGATCAGTTTGTTCTTGTAACATTATATGTTCGTCTTTCTTTCTTTGACTGTTTGAGAGGCAACTGGAATGCTCAATGCAGGATGTGGCACACAGTCCACATATCGCTGGCCCACACTGCAGGCACAGGCAACAACTGAATACTATAACAAGGCCAATGCCTAGGAACGATAAGATCTTCCATCCCCAAGCTGTCAACGTAGTCCAGAACCAACCGGACCAAGTCCAGGTGCCTGGATTCTGATGTATCTGATTTGCAATTTTATGTAAACGGGTGATAGCTTGATAGACAGATGGTGCGTTTTGTGGAATGAAAACACAGCAACTTGACCCGATGACCTTACAAGCTCCACCTCTATCTGCCAAGATGACGTCAATCACAAGACGATTTTGAAGGACAACAGTCCGTATAGCAGACTGCTCCTCTGTTAAGTTACCTAGAGCGGAGGCAGTTTCATTCACTACTGCTTCAAGAGTTCTCGTTAATCTGCGTATTAATTTACTGTTTTGGACAGGTCCTAGGAAGAAAAAGAATCCTTTATTGAAATCAGTGTACTGTTCCCATGCCGTTTCTGTGTAGTCGACAAGGGGAATATCTCTTTTGGGTCTATTCGGTGCTAGATTCGTATTTCTATGGTAATCAGGAGGAGCTAGGAAAACAGGTGGCAGAAGGAAGGCAATGTAACAGGTACCATCCCAATCTGGAGGCAAACGTATGTATGCGGTATGACCACAAACGAAGTAGGAATGACTGGTAGCTTTAAAAGACGATTTACCATGGTCACTGAACTCGACCACAGTAGTGCATTTACTATGACCTACGTGTACTGAACCTTTCTTGCTAACACATAATTCACCTGTGACTGGTAGTACTAACATATGGGGCAGAACTGGAGCAGTTTCAGATTCAACAGTGAGGATCATAAGGCTAATTGTGTAATTACCTAATCCATATACTTCATTTTCTAGATCAGTTCCTATTCGAGTGGGAAGTCCTTCTTGATCAGGATAACAGACGTTGAGCAGGACTAAGTTCAAGTTTCCCCAAACCCAGCCCCCATCGAAAACAGCAATATCAGGATCTAAAGAATTAATTATTTTAAACCATGCTCCACAGGAGCCATTGTGAGTGAATGGGTACGGAAAGAGAGGCAGAGCTCCCTTGTAATTCTGGTAGGGAGGGAGTCGGCCACATATCCAACAGTCTGTAGCATTATTTGTCTGATGGGAATGGTGTAACATACTAATGAATGTATTGTTGCGCAGCGCAAGTCTGTAAGAGAGTTCATGTGCAGGAAGTTCACTAAAAGTGTGTTCAGCAGAGACATTGTAAGCAGATTGTTCACGCCTGAAAATAGGCCAGTACATAGGAAGCAGAATGCTGGCAATAATAATTAGAATACTCAGAATAAACATGATTATTAGTGTCACTATGCAGTGACTACGAAGTGATTTGCAATATGTTCTTCTCTTTTCCTCTCTCTCTCTAACTCGATCTAGGGGATACATGTCAGAAACTATTTAACCGATTCACCTAAGGGAGGACTTAAACAATTAAACTGTCTGACTTGCTAGATCGAAGCTTCATTCGGTAAAGTTCTTGAGGAGTCTTTTCTCTTTTAGGCACAGTAACGTCTTGTGCTTCAACACAGTCTTTGGTGGGGGTGGACGAGTCAGAGTCCTGTTTCAGTCCGTTTTTTAGTTCATTGCATAGTTTGATGTGACTCGTGTGGACCCACCCCTTTCTCCCCTCGATTTTCACGGCGGTCCTGGTGGTAAGCAGAACGGTCTTTGGGGACTTCCAGCGGGGTTCCAGCGGACTTTTCCGGTCGAAATTCCGGACGACTACCAGGTCACCTGGGCGGACCTCATTCGCCTTTACATCGGTGTTGTCAGGGAAGGCTGCGGCAACCTGTGAACGACATGATTGGAGTGCAGACATCAAGGAGGCAAGGTAATCTGTCAACATGTTACAATCAATATCAGTTATCTTTTTCGGAACGGGCGTCCCCCACATATTCGGCGGTCTGCCAAAGACCACTTCGTACGGGGATAGCCCTGATCTCGAGTGGGCGACCATTCTCATGTAGAATAGTGCCACGGGCAGGGCGACTATCCAGTCGACCCCTTTTTCCTGACAGATCTTGGCAAGACGGATTTTTAGTGTCTGATTATGCCTTTCTACAAGGCCAGCTGCTTCGGGATGTCGGACACAGTGGAACCTCCACTGATATCCTAGCAAGAGGGAAACTTGTCTCATCAGCTCGGACGAGAACGGCTGTCCGTTATCTGAGTACACGACACGGGGCAAACCGTACCGTGGGAAGAATTCACGAACCAACTGTCTGGCAGTGGTCGGAGCAGTGTAGTCTGGGACTGGGTATGCTTCGGTCCAGCGGGACAGAGCACAAACAATTACAAGGACATACTTAAATCCTCTACAGCTATTCATCTGGATATAATCCATCTGGAGGACTTCAAAAGGGTGATCGGGAGGATGAAATCCACCTTGCTCAACAGGGACGCTTTTACCTGGATTGAACTGACAACAGATCATGCAAGTACGCACTTTCTGTTTTGCTGCTGCTCGTAAGTGTTTGTTGTACCAGAGATTCTGTAAACTGTCTAACATGGCTTTCTCTCCAAGATGGGCAGGACTATGTGCTGTATTTATCATGACTTGAACCATTGAGTCGGGGAGAAACCATATAGATTTTCCCTTCGTCACCCAACCTTGATCTGTCTGAATCCCTCCTAGTTCAGTCCATTTCTTTATCTCCTCTGGAGTAGCATGTGTCTGGATATCAATTACATCTAGGGTGGGATCTCTAACTGCCATACACTGGGTCTGTACTATTGTCTTTGTCACATCAGTAGTCTGGGTGTGAGTCAATGCTGTATGTTTTGCTGTCTGGTCTGCCAGGTCGTTACCCTGGGAAACAGAATCTGTGACTTTGGTATGTGCCTTACACTTCATGACTGATATGCCCGAGGGCAAATGTATTGCTTCTAACAGTGCTTGAATGAGGGGGCCATGTTGTATCTTGGCCCCATGGGAAGTCAGAAAACCTCGTTCTTGCCAGAGGACTCCGAAGTCGTGTACAACTCCGAAGGCATAGCGGGAATCTGTGTATATGTTAACATTTCTGTTCTTGGCTAGAATACAAGCTCGAGTCAGAGCGATGAGCTCTGCTGCTTGAGCAGACAGGGTGTCAATACGATGTGTTTCTTTAATTTCAGTTTCAGTGGTCACGGCGTACGCGGCCACTAATTCTCCTGTACTTGTTCTCATGCATGAACCGTCCACATAAAGTGTCAGGTCTGGATTTGTCAATGGGACATCTGTTAAGTCTCGTCTAGGCTTAGTTACTGCATTAATTATTTCTATACAATCATGCGGAGCTGGATCTGTCATAACTGTAGGTAACAGTGTTGCGGGGTTCAGGATGCTGCAACGTCTGATTTCTATGTGTGGCTGGAATAGTGTTAGTTCATAACCTGTCAGTCGTGCTATAGTTAAGTGTTGAGTCTGGGTTCTGTTTAACAAAACCTCTACAGAATGTGGTACTTGAACTGTTAACTGATGACCTAAAACAATTGAATCACTTTGTCTTATTGCTAACGCTGTTGCTGCTACTGACTTTAAGCACGCAGGGAGTGCTTGAGCTACTGAATCCAATGTACTAGAAAAATAAGCACAAGGCTTATGTGAACCTGCTTGGTCTTGAGTGAGGACAGACAACGCTGTGCCATCACGTTCTGTAACAAAAAGTGTAAACGGTTTGCTGTAACATGGTGTCGCTAAAACTGGTGCTTGGCATAAAACTTTCTTTAATTCTTCAAAAGCTTGTGTGTGTTCCTGAGTCCAAGGGAGGACAGTCGAAGTCGCTGCCTCCTGTGTCGTTAACTGGATGAGTGGTTTAGCTAGAAATGCATACTGGGGAATCCATTGTCTGCAGTACGAGGTGAGGCCTATGAAGGCCCGCACTTCCTTTTGTGTCTTGGGTTGCGGCATGTTCACAATTAACTGAATGCGATCGGGAGTGAGCTGTCTCCCCACTTTGGACAGCAAGTGACCCAAGTACACAACTTGCTGAACACAGAATTGTAGCTTCGAAGGAGACACCTTGTGTCCCTTGTCGGCCAGGAAATGTAAAACTGTCAGTGATGCTTTTTCACATTCGGGCTCACTTCGTGCGGTGATCAGCAGATCATCGACGTATTGTAGTAAAGCGGTGTTAACTGGCATTTGAATACAATCTAGTTGTCTTTTCAGTGCTTGACTATAGATGCTGGGGCTTTCTGTGAATCCTTGAGGTGCGCGCGAAAATTTGAAACTGCGTCCATTTAAACAGAATCCGAAGAGATATTGGCTCTCTGGATCAATAGGCACGCTGAAGAAGGCGTTCTTGAGATCAATTACAGTAAAGAACGTTGCTTCTGAATCAATAGCAGTCAAGAGAGATGATATATCGGGGACCACAGGATACTGTGGGATAATGCATTTATTTAATTCTCGGAGATCAATCACCAGCCGATATACTGGCGGTGCATTGGGATCAGTACGTTTAAGAATCGGAATGATGGGTGAGTTACAGATATTGGAGTCGGTCTCGACGACCACTCCTTGGGCAATGAGCTCTTCAATGATTTTCAGTAAAGCCGCTACAGCATCGGGGGGTAACTTGTATTGTCTGATTCTGGGTAATACAACACCTGCCTTGAGGGTAACGCGGTATGGTGTAATGTGCATACATCCTACATCAGTTGGGCCTTTTGCCCACAAGTAATCAGGTACATTTTTCAATCTGACGTCAAACTCACGAAGGACGTAATGACCCTTGAAATCCCGCAGAAAGAGTCTAACTCCCTCCGGGGAGCAACATATTATAGCTCCTAGAGCCTTCAGTGTTTTAATTCCTAACAGATTTTCCGGACATGATTTTGTTAGTAACAGGTCTGTAACGCGTGATAATGGACCCACAGCCAGGGGAACTGGTTCTGAGACTTCATTTACAATAGGTTGTCCTGAAAAACCAAGGGAAACATTTTGTGAGCCTGAGAGGGGTGCCCCTGGAACTTCGTCATGACTTATTGTAGTGCGACTTGCCCCTGTGTCAATTAAAAACTTTCTATCTTTCCCCAATACTTGACTGTGTACATAAGGACCTTCTTGATCTACAGGAATCTCGATAAGAGGCAAGCCACCTTCCCTCTCTAGGCTGTTTCATGTATATCGGGAATATTCGGGGTAAGCTGACTGGGCATACTGGTACATCTGTTGTGAGACTTGCTGAGTTGCAGCAATGGGCTGTGGCTGTGGTACTGCTACGGTCTGTGCTGTCTGTGCAGATGCATGCATGGGCTGTGTATTCTGTGTAGACTGATGCTGGTTATGGTCTTGTCTAGGCGGATGCGGTCTCTCTTTAGTTTTACCTGTCGCTATGTTATGTTTCAGAACTGCACATTCGTGTACGTAGTGACCTGGCTGCTTGCAATAATTGCATGTCCCTTTAACAGGAGCTGCGGCGTGACTTGTCTGGGTCGTACCTTTCCTGTGACTGTCGGATGGGACCGTCTGGGCTACTAACATTTTCATTTTCGTGTCTTTCATACGTTTCTGTTCCTGATCTTGTTCTTCCCTAATTCTATTCTGGTGATATTGTAACATTTGTAACATCTGGGATGGCGTATTTGCTTGCCATGTACTCTCGACTTTATACACTCTATTTTTAACTAACGGTAGGGAATTCTCGACTAACTTTGATACAAAAAGATGTGGGTACGACTCGCTACTTGGCTGGAGGCCACTATTGATAATAAAACATTTCTCGAATCTTGAATAAAAGTCGCTAGTATCTTCATCATGTTTCTGTTTACAGGACGAGATTGCATCCCAATCCTCCTTTCTAGTTGTCAATAATCTGGGCAGGACCTGTACTATTAAACCTGGTAATGCTTTAGTTTTGTCCCCAAGGCCTAACCCTGGAACCCGTTTCTTTTCTTCATCCTCTATTTCTGCCCAGGCAATCTTTGCGTCTCCCACCTCCCAGTCCTTTTCCTTTAATTTCTCGAATATACCCGTAGGCAATAATACTTTCAACATTTTCATGATATCATCATATGTGTAGTCCCCCATCAGTAACATGTCTTTGAGCTCTCTATGAAAACCTGCAGGGTCTTTGTCATGGCACGGTACTAATTTCTTCATTTCTAACAGTTCTAATTTAGTTAGAGGCGTGTGTACATACACGCGTTTCAAAATTTTATCCTCACCCATAACAGGGTGCACTTCCCGTAAGGGGTTCTGACTTTCAATACCACCCCCGCACTGCATATGGTACATTTTCCTTTCTGGAGGTGGGGCGGGAACATATTCAGGACTTACAAAGGTGTCATATCTGCGTCGTTGTTCTAGAATTATTTGAACTAATTTAGTGCTTAAGCCTCTCCATCTATCCATCAGTAGTGCTTCTAGTGTCTCATGTAAGGGACCTGGATCGGAATAATGTTTTCTGTACTTGATGAGAAGGTGCTGAATCATATATACCCCTGCTAATTTCTGTTCGTCGGGGGAGAGGTTCAGAAATGTCTGTGCTACGGTGTCATCATTATATATGTCTGCATTTTCGGCCCATGATACCGCTGATCGGGCTAGTTCTTGTTCATCCATAGAATTGAGTACATGGTACCCAACTCGATCTCGAAGCCGTTTATCAGTTTCCTGGAACTGATGTTCAGCAGAATTCGGATTCGTTAAGGCAGAGAAGAAAACTCTCTTGCTTTCTGGACGGATACCCTTCCTAAGATAAGTTCCCTTACCTACATATGCTATAGTGCTTGTAGTCGGTTCTGGTTCTTCAGATTCTTCTTCCTCCTCGGAGGGAGCCTTTTCTTTCTCTTTCTCGTGTACTGCTATCACTGCTTTCTTAATCTTTTTATACATGGCCTCTATGCAATTTTGTCTGTCATGTTTTCCATCGGCTATATTTTGACCCCACTTGTTCAATGCATCCAATTCACTCTGCTCTGTTCCGGGCCTGTCTCGTTCTCTTATTAGACAATTTATGAAAAATCGTAGTATCAGTGCTTGCATGGTAACTTTCTGTTTCTCCAGGGCATCCTTAATACTGTCGGGGTCCTTTCCCGTTTGAACGAACTCATATATTCTATCTAGGTGCTCCTTCATTCCTGCATAACATAACAAACTATCAGTAGCAGATCTTAACCGTAAAGACGCTAATACCATTAAGTCGTCCTGTCCAGGTTCTGGATCGTATCTACAAACTGACATATTTTCTTTTAGTGCATCAAGACGGGATGAATTAGAAGAACGGGGGGATCTGTGCGTAAAAGGACTCTGCATACCTCTGAGATTTAATCTGTGAGTCGGTGGCGGGGTCTGGAGACCCGCGGTCGCACCTCCTGAAGCGGAAGCTTGGGCATTATCTCTGTGTGTAGTCAGTATCTGAATTTGTTTTTTAGTAGGATCTGATTGAAGTGGTTTCGGCAGATCAGTTTTAGGTGAGGGAAGTGGCGGAGCTGGCGGAACGGAACTAGTCTTTTTCGGTGTCGGCTGAGAGTGATCTTGGGGGGCAGTACCACCCCCGGCCCTGTCAGTAGGCAGGGCACGAACAGGCAGATTGGTGTAAGCTGGCGCTACATCTTCGAGATATGAATTTAGGAATATGTCTTTAGTAGTCTTATGCATTACTTTAGTTGGAACTAATGGTGACGGCAAATTTTTCGGTATTTCTGAAATGGCGTCAGGGGTACCATCGGCCAAAAGATACATGTTGTTCACTTTGCCATTTAGGATACGATCTATTTGTTCTACTTTTACTCGAATTCCCTCAGTAACTAATTCGTTTTCTTGGGCCTTTTCTGATTCTTTAAGCCTGTCTTCTCTACGGAGTGCTCTATCAGCACGCTTACGTGATTCCTTACGCCAAAATTCTATGGCGTCTTTCTGAGATTGTCTAGCTTTCTTTTTCCGTAATATTTCTTCTACCTTTATGATGCACTCGGCATCCCATGTTCCGTTAACTGGCCATCGGTATCTTTCCTCTAGGTGCTTGGTATAATCTGTCCATAACTCTAGATACAAGATGGCGTCTATGCCATGCTTATTATACATGAAATTACCTGGAGTGTCCCTAGGGGGGATTGGAATTTCTTCCTCTAACATCCCTTTCCTAGTTCCTATCTGCTTTAATTTGTTGAAAAACGGCATTGTGCCTACTTGATACTGAAATGCTTGATCCTAAATACTTAATTAGCATGTAACTATTTAAACAAGAAAACACAATAATGCACAAAAACAATCACATTCATACCACGACATTAATCACATGAAACATTTTAAAGACATAGCTAACTTCCCCTTACTCTGAATGTACCGCTCAACGATACAGATACACTGCTGTAACAGTGCAGAAATTCGGAATACTTTATATACTGCTAAACAGTACAGATACACTGCCTAAAAACAGTGCAGACCGGACTTGCGTACCCAAACCCGTCTAGATACGACCCAGCAATGGTACTCACCGGGAAGCACGGAAAACAGAAGGCCTCGGAAACTCGACTGGACTCGACTCGGAACTTCGGAAAACTTCGGAAAACTTCGGAAAACTTCGGAAAACTGGTGGGCCTCTTCACACCTCGGACCTTGCTTCCTTCGGCTGGGCTCTGGTCGGGATCCTCCGCACTCCTCACCGCCTCGTCTGGGCACTGATCGCAGTCTTCGTCACCTCCGTGTGTCAGAGGGGGATGCAGGAAATCCTGCCAGTACACGTGTTGTCCGTCTAACTGATGGCAGGGGACACGGATTGCAACGCACCTTCCGGCGCGTGAGGTGGGGGAGGGGTCCCTATTCGGGCGCCAAAATGATGTAAATAATTAATTTACTCTCTTAATTTCTATGCAGGTAAGTACTTAATCAATAATAACTCAATCGGAAAGAAGGAAAACAGAGTCCGTGGTGTAAGAGTTTCTAAGGGTTTTATTCCTCATAAAGGAATCAGGATATCATGTTCTGACCACCACACAGGATGTCAGAAGGGATAGATGAGCGCGCCGTCGTTTATTGACAATACATAGCTTATATACTTGATTTACATCATAATGTTCAATGTAAGAGGCGTAACAGCTGAGAGAAGACAAGATAACAGTATACACGTGGTGCTAGTACATCATCAAGAGGCGTAAACTAGGCGTGTGTGCTAGAAAACGTCACTGATAGGTGACGCAAGTGGGTGGCACCAAGGGGTGGTGCTAACAGAATGTTGCAATGTCAGCAGAAATCGGAAGCTTGGATGCGCGCGCAGCTGCATGACGTGTGATAGACGGGGTGCAGGGGACTTGACATTTACACTGACGGAAAGAGACAGAAGTCTGGCATGTCAGATCAACTTGTGCTTCTATCATATCCGATATCTGATGTTTAGGAACTAAGCTATCTGGGCAGAAAGGTCTCTAGAGCAGAAGCTATTCTATACTTGCTGTGAGTGCGTGTATAAGCGCCTGAATGTCTGAGGAGACGCGTGGGGGCATGGGGCCTTCCATGGAAGCATGGCAACAGAGGCTATGAATTACTTGCAAAAAGACAGGTTGGCCCTTTAGCCCTGTAGCTGAGGAAGGATGTTTACTGAAGCTAGCAAGCCGGAATGTATCTTCGGGGAGGAAAACAGATAACTCGAAGGTTATAGTCAATCTTGGCAGGCAGCAGGCTGAGCTGAGCACGGAGGGCCGCGCTAGAAGTAAGTCAGAGTTCACGGGTACGGGGGCTGCTTGGGCAGAGGCCCTCGCAGTCAGAAGCCAGAAAAGAGGCTCGATGGCAGAGATTCAGGGCCTACTTTCAGCCAGGCTGAAAAACGTAGGAGTACACTTCAAAAAGACGTTGGCATAGCATACTTAGGAACGGACCATCAAACCCATTCATGGTGGGTCTGAAAGAGGACAAGTTAACGTTGGACGCAAATGTATTTGCGTCTTCATAGCTGGTACAGGAGGGAAGTTACATGCACTTTTAACTCGTACATGGAGTCGGTGGGGTACTCGCTAGGGAACACAACATGACCATAAAATTTATATTACCTCACTAGGACCCTGTGGGTCACAGGGTGGTGACCAGGTCACCGGACACCACTTCCTGTCGAGGGACAGGAAAAGGACAATACAACATAGGACGAGGACGAGGACAGATGTGCCCTGACGGACTGCTGAGACATACAAATAAAGAAGTACCTTCACCCCCATGATCTGTGTCCCGAGTCTTCCTGCATGCGAGCGCGTAGTATGCGACATCTGGCGACGAAGGATCCGGTCCATGCGTGCAGAAAATCGCGATCTCAAACCAGGAGCCCACCCTGGATCGCGTTGTGACAAACAGGAAGAGGGAAGAGTGAAGCGCCGTCCAAAAATCAGCAGCGACGTGGGAGCCCACCCCGACCGCCGCAAGAACAAGCAACACTGCCGGTAAGCGCCTGCAATAAGAGCGCGAAGCTTGAAGGAGCTGAAAAGCCAGCGCGAGCTCTCGCGAGAGTCTCGGCGGCCATATTGGGGCCAGGCGGGAGAGCCAATAGAAACAAAGGATAAGCGCGGCGGCCATTTTGAAGTCAGGCAGCGCCCGGATTGGCTAGGAAGTCTCGCGAGAGCCTCGGCGGCCATTTTGAAGTCAGGCGCGAGGGCCAATCAGCGAGCAGGAAATTTGGGCGGCCATCTTGAAGTCAGGAAAAGGTCGAAAATAAGAAAAAAAGTGCCGATTGCAAGAAAAAGGAGCAATAAAGCACAGGCAAAAGCAAAGAAACAAGACATAAGGCTAAAAAAAAAAATTATTACGTCCTGTGCACCAAAAAGAAAGGAAAAGAGACAAGATTAAAGAAAGAAACAAAGGAGCAAAGATATCAATAGAAATAGCTCGAAATAAACGAGTTTAAAGAAAATGCCTGACACTAAGTCACAGAGTGCACAATACCGCAGACCAGTGCCTTTCGTTGTATCGGAGCCACAAGTGGGCATCCGGTGGGAGAAGTGGATCATAAAATTCGAACGATACATGAAGGCGACCGATGTGGTGAATGAAAAAAAATTAGATCTCTTCTTGAACTTAATGGGAGATGAGATAGATGACCTCCTCATAACACTGCCACAGAGTGAATTAGAAACCTATGACAAACTAATAAAGTGTCTGACGGCCAAGTTTGACCCACAAAGAAACGTTGACTTTGAGAGATATTCTTTTCACATGGCATATCAGCAGCCAGAAGAGTCAATGGATGATTTTGCAACGAGGCTAAGAAAGCTAGTAGCCCATTGCCAATTTGAAAAGTACGACAACGAACAGGCACTTCGCCTCAAACTAATAGAAGGCTGCAGAGACACGGAATTTCGCACAAGGCTGCTAAAAGAATCGACCACTGTAGAAAAAATTCTAGATCTTGCGAGGGTAGAAGCAAGAGCGACGACACAAGCGAAACAGATGGATCGAAAGGGAGAACAAATACACAGAATGACAGACACCGGCAAGAAAGGGAGCTGGAAAGGAGGACACAAGGAACAAGCGGCAAAGAAACAAAGCTCCCAATGCTACAGGTGCGGCCTGGATTTCCCTCACAGAGGACCATGCCCAGCATTTGGTCAAACATGCAGAAAATGCAACAGAAGCAACCATTTTGCGACCATGTGCCAAGGTGGACAATTCAAAAGTGAACGTGGCAAGCCAGGAAAGCCAAGAACAACAACAACAAAACATGTACGGCACATGGAAGCAACGGAAAGGAGCTCGTCGGGGGAATCAGGAGAAGAAGAGGAAGAGGAAGAAACAACAAGAAAAGTAGAGCGCCTATATCTCATGACCACGGACGAAGGGCATGAAGAGGAACACATCAGGCTAATAGATAGGAAGTCAATAAAAAAGACGGATTGGGTGACAATCGAAGTAGGGCCCCATCAAACAAACTTTGTACTGGACAGCGGAGCCACGTGCAACATCATGTGTGCCACTGAATATGACAAGATGAAGAAAAAGCCGCCGCTACAACCATCAAGTGTAAGAGTCTTCACATGGGGTGCACAAAATCCTGTAACAAACATGGGAAAATTCACGGACACAATGACGCACAAAGGCAAGACTGTCGTGGAAGAAATACATGTGTTACGAGGAGACATTCCAGCACCGTGCTTACTGAGCAACGTAACAGCAAAAATAATGGGACTACTGAAAATGATGTATCACATGTCAGAAAAGGAGAGCATACTACAGGAATTCCCGAAACTAACGGAAGGACTAGGAAAGCTAAAAGGGAAACAAATAACACTCCACATAAATGAGGCTGTCAGGCCAGTTGCACAGCATCACCGAAGGGTACCAATACATCTACAACCTCAAGTGGAGGAAGAAATAAAGGCTTTGCTGGAACAGGATATCATTGAGCCCGCAGAAGGACCAACACCATGGGTGTCCCCAATAGTGGCTGTACCAAAGAAGGACACTACGCAAATAAGAATATGTGTGGACATGAGAGTACCAAACACAGCAATCGAAAGAGAAAGGCACCCAGGGCCACATTTGGACGACATGATAAGCTGCCTGACAGGAATGAGAAAATTTTCCAAATTAGACCTGTGCAAGGGATATCATCAGTTGGAGCTAGATGAGCAATCTAGATACATAACGACCTTCTCAACACACCTCGGACTGTTTCGGTACAAAAGGCTGAGCTTTGGAATATCTTCAGCAGCAGAAATATTTCAAGAAACGATCAGGCAGATAATAAGACCGATAACGAACAGTTTAAACTACAGCGATGACATTCTGGTCTTTGGGAAGTCAGACGGAGAACATGACACGGCACTGAGGGAAGTATGCTCACGGTTAGTAGAAGTGGGCCTGACAGTTAACGAGAAGAAATGCGAGCTGGGAAGAGAAGAACTAGTATTTTTTGGACACGTATTCTCACGAAAAGGAATGAGGCCGGACAGAAGCAAGATAGATACGCTCGAAAAAACGAGTGAACCAAAAGACGTCGCTGACGTACGCTCATTTCTTGGCCTTGCCAGCTACTGCGCGAGATACATAAAAGACTTCGCAACGGTGAGCACACCACTGAGAGAACTGACAAAACAAGGGCACCCATTCGAATGGACCACAGAATGCACAAAAGCGTTTGAAGAGATAAGAGCATCAGTGACGGCAGTAGACCACTTAGCGTACTTCGACCCAAACCTATGCACAGAACTCACAGTAGACGCCAGCCCGGTCGGCCTGGGCGCAATACTAGCACAACACAAACCTGGGAAAGATTCACCTCGACAAGTAGTAGCATACGGAAGCAAAAGTTTGTCCGACGTTGAGAGAGCCTACTCTCAACCAGAGAAGGAGAGCTTGGCGGTAGTATGGGCATGTGAGCACTACCACATGTTCATATATGGGAAACCATTCACAATAGTGACAGACCACCAAGCGCTAGTGACTATCTATGGCAACCCAAAAGCAAAAATACCGCCAAGAATAGAAAGGTGGGGAATAAGGCTGATGGACTATAACTTCAAAATAATACACAAACCAGGCAAAGACCAAAACCCAGCCGACTACATGTCGCGACACCCGCTCCCGTATCGGAATGGTGGTACCACAATGGCAGAAGAATACCTAAACTTCATCGTGAAACAAAACACTCCAGCGTCAATAACAAGTGAAGAACTGGAGCGAGAGACAAAAAGAGACCCGACAATGAAAGCAATAGGAACGATAGTGAGGCTACAGAGATGGAGACACATCAATAGCAACACCGTCACAGAAGAAGGAGTTGACAAAGAAGAACTGTTGGCGTTCAAAAAGATAGGTGAAGAATTGTCGGAGACAGAGAACGGAGTGCTGATGAGAGGTTCAAGAATTGTAATACCACATCGACTAAGGAAGAGAACAATCAAGATAGCCCATGAATCACATAGAGGAATAGTAGCGACAAAGAAGATGTTGAGAGAAAGAGTGTGGTTCCCAGGACTAGACAGCATGGTGGAGGAAGAAGTGTCACAATGTCACACCTGTCAAGTAACTGGATCATCCAGCAAGCCCACACCGTTAAGGATGTCGGAACTGCCAGTGGCAGTGTGGACTGAACTAGCGGCAGACTTCTATGGGCCACTGGAAACTGGAAAATACCTGCTGGTAGTCATTGACGAATTTTCGAGATTCCCAATAGTGAGGGAAGTGCCATCGACATCGGCGAATGCCACCTTACCAGTGCTGGACGACATATTTGCCGCCTGGGGCTCACCACAGACACTGAAAACAGACAATGGTCCTCCATTTTCAGGAGAAGAATTCCGCAGGTTCATGGATTACCTGGGGATCAAACACAGGAAAATAACCCCACTATGGCCACAAGCCAACGGAATGGCAGAACGATTTATGGGGACCATCAAAAGAGCCGTCCAGCGAGCAAAATTGGCACAGATTTCCATTGGACAAGCGCTGTGTCAGGTACTACGAGATTATAGGAACACCCCTCACAGCACCACGGGCAGATGTCCAGCAGAACTGGTGTTAGGAAGAACCAGCAAAACAAGGCTACCACAGAGAGAAGCAATAGCAGACATCAATAGACAAGAGATCGCAGAAAAAGACAACAAAGAGAAAAAGAAAATGAAAGAATATGCTGATAAAAAGAGACATGCCGCTGAACACCAACTAAAGGAAGGAGACCTAGTAATAGTGAGGCAAACACAGCAAAGAAAATCAGACAGCCCTTTTTCAAAGGATCCGCTGGTAGTGACTGGAGTAAACGGGTCAATGGTGACCGCGGTCTCAGACCATCGGAAGATAACAAGAAACAGCTCACACTTCAAGGAGTTCAAAATGGAGGAAGGAGAAAGAGCAATAACGACTCTGGAAGGGGAAGAAAGAGAGCAAGGAACAAACGGAGAAGTGACAACACACGAAGAAGATAAAGGACCAGAACAGAGCGGAGAACAAAGACCAAGTAGAGAATGCAAAAAGACAAAGAGACTGATAGAAGAAATGTAGAGACTCTCTATATCTCTCTCTCTCTCTCTCTCTCTCTCCCTCCCTCTCTCTCTCTCTCTCTCTCTCTCCCTCCCTCTCTCTTGCACTGTCTCAAGTTTTCCACAGTGTGGAGAGTATTGCCGGGACTTGCGCATGGGGAAAGTATTTGTTGTGACAAAGGGGGAGATGTGATGACCAGGACAGACGGACGCTAGGACCCTGTGGGTCACAGGGTGGTGACCAGGTCACCGGACACCACTTCCTGTCGAGGGACAGGAAAAGGACAATACAACATAGGACGAGGACGAGGACAGATGTGCCCTGACGGACTGCTGTGAGATATACAAATAAAGAAGTACCTTCACCCCCATGATCTGTGTCCCGAGTCTTCCTGCATGCGAGCGCGTAGTATGCGACAGAGGTCTGCACTCCTTCTCGGGAGAGTACATGAGAAACCAGTTTACTAATCCGTAAAATCAATATTTCTCACAGAAAAATGCTCCAGGCTCCGGTTGTCCTGTGAAGCCTCTCTTGAGTTATGTAATTATTGTGGTGCCTGAGGGGCTAACATGGCAGCACCAACTGTGCAATAACAAAGATCTGCTGAGGTTAGTCACGTATATCATGCTCCTCTGTGGGCAAACAGGCAAAAATTAGACACTGTGTAAATTAAGGCCGGGTAGTTTGCCAAGAAGGCAGAAAAAAAGAACCAGGAGTTCACAGTTGTAACAGACCCACTATTAGTTTGTATGAGACTCTCTTAAGGTTACAGGTTTGTGTTCACAATTTCTTATAGCTGACATCTCACTTCATTAATACAGAAAAAAGTATGACCCGACTACTCCAAACTCCCACCGTTTATGGGTCTACCTGCCTCACGTTATGCCCTTCCGGTCTGTAATGTGATCTAGAAGCCCACCGGGAACCAGTGATGTGAGCCCTGACAAGAAACGCATCCATTCACTATGCCTGGTTTGAGGTGAATGTTCCAAAATGGCTGACACGTAAAACCGTTATTGATGACGCAACGTGCTCCATCACATCCATCCCTAACGAACTGAGACTTGTCATTAATAACCTAAGATTTAAACAGGTTGCGACTATACAATGTATAGCCTTATTTTCCCCAATGAGGTTATTGGCTTTCTTGACCAATGTCTGTTGTTTCACCAGAAGCCAGGGCTGGGCTGGCTGTAGCGGGCACTGGCTTTTTCCCCTGGAGGGGTGGAGGCCAGTTTTGCAGCTATTCTGCAGTATTGGCCCCCCTGTACAAAAGTGAGAGCAGTGCTTTTCACTACCACCTAGACTGTGTTCTAGCAGGTGAGCCAGGCTCACCTAAACATGACCTTTGGCCCACCTATTCACGGCAGAGTGGCCATGGAGAAGGCTTTCTCCATCTCAAAGTCAGAACTTTGTAATGTTTTTCACTGTCTGTAAAAATTGAAATTGGGTGGTGGGTTTTGGGAGTTGAGGTGGGCAAGCCAACAAATTAACCAGTTGACCGCGGCGCAAATTCCGCCGCGGTGCGGGTGAAATAATGGTTGGACGTGGTTCGGACGGCCTCTGGCTGTCCTCTGTACACGCCCACCGTGACGTCGGATGGCCAGGGGCCATCCTACGCACCAAAAGGGTTAACAGGGCGTGCCCCAGAGCAGATTTATGATTCTGGCTTGGCCCTTACAGCCCATGCACAATCCGAGCCCAGAAAATGTTTGCAATGCAAAATATGCAACAAACATCAAGTAAAATATGATGTAGTCACTTCAAAATTCAAAAAGTGTATTCATAACAAATGGAAGCTTTGGCATTATTATGCCAAAATGCTATCGCTGCACTGAGATATACTTATTAAAAGGTTTTAAACATGAGTTTACAGTCGTTCCTGCCTCAGACCTCACCCAGGTGTCAGTGTCATTAGTGATCCAACATGCAAAACAGTTGCCTCGGGGACCCTGTATGAGGCCCAGATTATTACAGAGCAACATTAGTCTATGAAATAAACACAATAGGTTGTTGTATAGTTGTTTTTCTGATTCATGTATTTGAAGGTGCTTTTATGAACACATATGCAGAACAGAGTTGAGGTGAAATAAAATATTCACCTAAGATCACACCATTTAACTGGTAAAGCAGCACTGTATCCAGGTTTTATGTTTTTCTCTTTGGACAAATCAGCCGGCATATAAAAAGATAGGACAGGCCTAACCTTTTATGTATGGAGTATCTGCCACAAGTACGGAGTCTCCACAGTCATAAAGGTATTATTTGTAAAATAAAACTTGTAGTTTATAAATACCGATAAATAGTAAACTTACACAAAAGTTTAAGTAGGGGGGGGCTCCTCTATTGGAGGGGAGGAGTGTCGCCCCACTTGAAATCCCCCCAAACCTCCAGAACAGAGCATCAGGACAGGGGCGGGGCCTTTTTCCCACATGGCACCACTCCTATGGAACAAACTTCCCCTGAATATCCGTGCAACGATTGAACACATGAGTTTCCGAAAGTTGTTGAAAACATGGCTTTTCAGCTAGGTCTTGCCTTTCGCAGGATCTTTCACCTTTTTTTTCTGGGATTGTCCGCATGCGCCATGAGACTCCCTAAGGGATGTGATATGTCTTGCGCAGTACAAATATCCAGACTAGACTAGACTAGCTGCTGAGTGAGCATATCACTCAGCAGGTAGAAGAGTGGGCTGGTATGGCACTGTCTAAAGTGTGAATGTCTTTTTTGCTGGCCATTTTGAGACGGCCAGCCACACATGCACACGTTAAACAGCTCTAACCCAGCTGGGTAAGAGTAAGCCAAAGCCTCAACAGCGCTGTGGTGGGCTGAGTGAGGCCGCTCATTCCAATCAGGGCGCTATTCTCATTCAGCAAGAGAGAAGTGCCCTGATTGGTCAAGGAAGTTCCTACTTTTAGGTCCGGTGGAGAGAAGAGGACCAGAGGAAGGCATTGTGTTGCGTTAGGTAAGTTTTAATATTTTTTATTTTGCACACACGTCCACCCCCTCTTTCCACAGAGGCCAGCCGCCACTGAGTTTAAGTTTACCTTTTAAACCAGGGGCTAAGCATGTCTGTCTGTTTTCTGCCCGATGCTGAGGTGAAGTAAATTACTGTGTTATCTTAACTAAGATATTGTGTTGCTCTGAATTAGTTTTCATCGCTATGGCAGAGTTGAAATGTGAGCATTTCATTTTCTGATATCTCGTTACAGTACATTGCACACTCTCAGGCTGTAGTCAATGCCTCTTGAATTATGCAAAATTATGGCTGCAGTGTTTTCCCCACAATTATGGATATTCCGCATTTGCCACATTATCTTTCATTTGCTGCATAATATAAAGATTTAGAAAAATCTTCCTAGCTCAGAGCGATCAAATGTTACTGAAAAATGCGGCAATACATATTGTAGTGCAGTAGAAGATCTTTTGCAAAGGTTGACTGTTCACCTCTCATTTGCTTTTGCGTATTAATGAGGTGCAACCTATACCCAGACAATTATAACTAGTGTAAAAAAGTGAACAAAATACTGAAGTAATACTATCACAAAATGTCGCCACAATACACCACACAATTTGACTTTTCTTGCTTCATAATTTAGTCATTCTGCTGCATAATTTGGTCCATCCCTACCACATAAATTTAGTGGTCCCGGTCATACTCTTTGTCTAACCACATCTACTCGCACTGGGACTAATCAAAAATGATTTCAGTAAAGGGCCACCACAGGTTTTACAATGTGGGATGATATATGCACAGTGGCATTACTCATAAATATCAAGAGTTACCTCAGAAATAAATAACTCTAGCCAAGAACCTTCGGCTCACCTTTGACTGTAAACTCAACATCACAGCCCAAGTCAACACCATCAGTGCCTTATGCTTCCACAGACTGAAGATGTTAGCAAGATTTTCAAATGGCTCCCAGTCAAGAAGCAGAAAATCATCACCCACACTCTTGCCACCGGCAACCAAGACTACAAGAACACCCTCTACGCTGGGATAACTATGCATCTTATCGGGAGGCTGCAGAACAACATCCAGACCTCGGAAGCCAGAATCACTCCCAACCTCCCATGACACTCACACATCACACCTTACCTCAAGGAGCTGCACTGGCTACCCAAACCAAATCGACCACATTACAAACTCCTCACCCAAACTTTTAAGGCACTCTGGCTCAGCATACCTCAACAATATCATCTACTTTCACACATCTGCCAGACACCTCAGCTGGTCAAGACTCCTACCTGCACACATCCCTCACATATGGAAAACCAGATCTGGCACTTGAGTCTTCTCCTACATCGCCTATAAAACATATAAAGGCATCCCGGCCTCCTCTTCATTTATTGAATTCCACAAGAAGTTGAAGACCTGACTTTTCGAGTAACCACATTAGACCCTAGGGTTGGCTGCTCAGTACCAGGATACCCTCCTGGGTAAGAGTGCACTTTACAAACCAACATGACATGACATGACCCGAGAGATGTGGATGCATTTTATGGAGCATTAAGTACAAACTGGTACAAAACCCAACCATGGCTGGAGTTTTCTATTAGTCTGGATGATTGTTTTTGTTTCCCATGGGCCCGATTCACAGAACTACCTTAAGACAAAACCCTAAACTTGCTACCATTTTTGTATTCACAGAAGGCACTTACTCATTTCGGTATTCACAGAAGTTAGGAGTCCTAGCTTTAGGACTCCTAAATGCCTTCTGTGAATCCCGAAAGTCTTAAAAGTTAGGATTTTTCTCAGTTTAAGAGTTGTAAAGTTAGGACTCCTAACTTTAGGACTCCTAAACTGAGAAAAATCCTAACTTTAAGACTTTCAGTATTCACAGAAGGCATTTAGGAGCCCTAAAGTTAGGACTCCTAACTTCTGTGAATACCAGTATGAGTAAGTGCCTTCTGTGAATACCAAAACGGTAGTACGTTTAGGATTTTGTCTTAAGTTAGTTCTGTGAATCGGGCCACATGTTGTGGCTCTGTGTGCCTCTGCACCTACATCCATAATATGGATGGGCTAAGATGCAAAACTATTCCATCGTATGTGTGGGGTCACGATGCATGCAAATAAGGAAACATCCTGTGACTATAGCACTTGCTATACATGTTTGTCAGCGCTTCAGTATTCAGTATACAGAAGAGGCTGCACAAGCATCTGTGGCCTTGTGTAATACGGCGCCAGAAGGTTGCCTATTTGACAGCAATTAATGGTTTTACATGAAGCATGAAAACTTCTCTGATTTGTCAACAATACTGCTTTCTTTTTTCCAAATGTGTTGCTGTTTTTAAGCTTTCTTTTATCAATGAAGGTACGCCGCAAAAGAATCACTTGAAAATAAACAGTCAACAACTCCACAGTATGCAAAGAAATTGGTGTTGGCAAAATTACAAGGAGTAAGTAGCCAGTCTTCCCAGTGCGAAATGCCAAGGCTAAGGTGTGGCTACAGGGACCTCCTTAACCTTGAGCTACTATTAGAATCTGCTTGGAATCCAGGTGCTGGTGTTGACGCCTGGCCGGCTGACAATTAAAAGGGTTGTGGCTGTTGAGTATAAACATCAGCTCTTACTCTCAAATAACTCTCTAGATGTATTGTGTGCCTGTTTGGAAGAAGATATGATGTAATCTAGGGCTGTTAGAGTACCTCCAGAATTGACAAAAATTGGGCCCACCCGAACGGCCCATCCAATTGAAAATTCCTGGAACCGGACCTGCTACCACCCGTCCTAACCCCCTACAGTGCTGTCTGTTGCTTTGTCCAGATGACCCTCTTCAGATGATAGTAAGCGTTCTTCGGGTGGCTATTCCTTCCATATCTCATATGTAAGCTATATCAACCATGATCTCCACATAAACATATTTTGATTTGTCACTTGGCTATAGACCTTCCTTAACTCTATTCCTTCCATACATTCACCCTCGGAGGTTGGCATTAGTGGGTAGTCCTAACATTTCAGTTTATATTGTTCCGGTGCTGCTTAGTTTTTTCTCAGAATTTTTTAAATTGTTCGAACAATAAGATATTGCGATTAATTCTCAGTTTTCCTTTCACCACTGATCCTTGTTAGTTTTTTTGCCTTAGCTGTGTGTGATGGCTAGGATCTTAGAGTAGTTGACATTTGTTTCATCTTCTGTTCATGAGTAGTAAGACTTGGTCTCGTATTTGTTATATTTTATTTTTTGATTCTTTCTAGTTCTCTCGTTTACGCATTTCATAAGCTCTGTTTTTTCTCTTTTGTTTTTGATGTTTGTGACTTTTCTACTGGAGAAGCTCTTGACACTGGAAGCGCAGGAATCATCTTACTTGTCATTATGACTGATAGACAATAATACTTTTATTTGATTTATTAAAATCATAAAAAGGGTGGAACTTACCACCATAATATAAACAGCATAACTCAAATATACAAAATAAAAATTACAATAAAACATTTTTAGTAGTGGTGACCCTCACGTGGAATGGTACCAAGGTGCAACAATTTGTAATAAGCAGCGATGTAAACATGTCCATGCCTTCTATTTCATGTAAAGTGCTTGAGTTGCCGGAGAAAGGGGAGAGGAGAAAAGTGCAAAACGTTCTGAAGGCTGCGTGATGACCTTCTTTCCAAATTCTTAAGTCGCTGAAGCTTTCTATCTAAGATCGTGCTGATATGAGCGTCTTTGCTTTTTATTTCAAATATAATGCTTGTCCTAAGAGAGAGATTTGAAAGAATGGGAGGGCAAAAAAATCTAAAAAGGGCTCGGGCCGGCTGCTTTGTGCCCTTCTTTTCAAATTCTTATTTCAATGCTTCCTTCTTTTCAAGTTCTTGTGCTGCTAGTGTCAAGAATGTGATAGTCTTACAAGACAGTTAGACTGAGGAACCACTGAGGAATTTTATGACTTGTGATTATGACTGGAGACAATGGTGTTTAAAACTCCCTATCGCAAGCCTGAGTCGAGTCCTGCATTCTGCTGGTCAGCTGGCTGGACTCCCGCTGGCGGGTGCCCGTTGTGAGTGCCCTGCTCATCTGAAAATCTCTTGCACAACCACCGTGTTCCTTGATGCAGGCTCACCACCTCTACCATCACTTTAGGGACACACAGGGTACATTGGTATCCTATTAGGATGCCGTGTCCACCAAGTATCCAGTGGAGGTTGAACTTGGACTCCTGTAATTGTGCCCACCAACCACTGGGCACTGGGGAGACCCCAAAGAAGCAGCATTTTACCTTCTAGGAAAGGTAATCTCTTCTATGTATCATCAAAACCAAAAATATGGAGGTGTGGCTTGGGAAGTCATCGTGGCGGACCCCAGATAGATGAGCTCCGGCCCACCAAGCCCTAAATCTGTCACTATCCGCCAGCATTTTCCCATGTGTGGGCCAGGCGACATTTATCCCGGTGAGCGGAAACCTGGGAAATGATCCTGTGTCTGTGGGGCGGTTCCAGGTGTGGAGACCAGCTCCGAGGTGGGGCCGCCCTGACCCATTCTCTGCGGCGTTCCGCTGCCTGCCCCACCCCACCAACGCCATAGCCAGGATTGCGTCTGAGGAATATGCTGCATACATAACCCGGAGGGGGCTCGCGCTGGACCACGAGCTGCCCCCTGGGATTACAGAGGGGCAGGCAGAGCAGCAACGAGGTGTAATCAGCAACTGAGCTGCAACACGGCATGATCAGCGCTGGCAGATTCGCCTTGCAAATGCCTGAGCTGTGGCGGAGGGAGGCCGCGAGTGGCACAGCTCTGATTTCCTGGCCGGCTGGACTAGTAGCGAGCTGGCTTCTCCTCGGAAGAGTTAAAATAGTGGCAGGCCCCCTGAGTACTTCTGTAGGGGGTGTGTGGTTGCCTCTCACTGTCTATGGCACCCGGAGAGGGTGCAACGCCTGGAGCCGGCGGGAGCCTCTTACCCCAGAGATCATGGTCTTAGGCCAGTGCCATACTGCAATATTACACAGCAGCATCAGGCATGGTAGGCCCGCAGTGCAGGACCAAGTACCGGGGTGCATAGGGTGCGAGGGGACCCCTGTATCTTCCACCCCTCCCCCGGTGTGTGATAGCCCGGGTTGGAGCTCCCTATCGTGGATGTTGTTGCAAAGAACTGAACTGAATGGAAAAGAGCGGTGGTGAACCCCATCCGTAAGAACGCGGCTCTCCCCTGGACGGAGCTCTCCAACCTCCGGCCCATCTCCCTCCTACCGTATTTCAGCAAGCTGGCCGAGAAACATGTCAACGCACACCTGTCTAATTACATCGAGGCAGCGGGCGGCCTAGACCACTCACAATCTGGTTTTAGGCCCAACCATAGCACCGAATCAGCCCTCTTGTCAGTGACAGATACCATCAGAATGTCACTTGACAGGGGGAGCTCAGTGATTCTGGTGCTATTGGATTTGTCCGCTGCCTTCGACACGGTGTCGCACAAAATCCTTCTCGACCGCTTGAAGGGAGTGGGAGTAAAAGGGACCGCCCTTGCGTGGCTTGAAAGCTTTCTTGCAGATAGACAACAGGGTGTCAAACTAGGCTCCCATAAATCTATCTGTAGGCAGCTCACTAAGGGTGTGCCACAGGGCTCATGCCTGAGCCCCACGTTATTCAACGTATATGTGGCCCCCTTAGCGGAGATTATAAGATCTTACGGGTTCTCCCCAATCTCCTACGCTGACGACACCCAGCTGTTGTTTCCCTTCCAAACTATCACACCTGCAGTCACGCAATCCTTTCAAAATGGCATGAGAGCTGTGGCAGGTTGGATGGCCCAGAACTTCCTCCAATGCAACGTGACTAAAACCGAAGTCATGTTGTTTGGAGGGGCCACCCTGCTCTGGTCTCCGGATTGGTGGCCACTTGAGCTAGGACCTGTTCCTGCGCCCAAACAGACCATCAAAAACCTGGGAGTACGCCTGGACCAAACACTGATTTTAAAAGACCATGTCAGTCAAGTCACGGGAACATGCTTCCGAATAATTGGTCTACTACGGCGCATTTTCCCCTTCCTGCCAGATATCCACAGGAAAACGCTGGTACAGGCACTAGTACTCGGGCGGGTAGACTACTGTAATGGTCTACTCATCTCCGCCAACCAAGAACAACTACGCAGACTGCAGGTGGTGCAGAACACCGCAGCAAGACTCATCTTGAATGCCCCCCCTGTACCCCGTCACGCCCTCTCCTTTCCCACCTTCACTGGCTTCCAGTGCAACAACGGGTCAATTTCAAACTTTGCTGCATAATGCATAAATGCATTTATGGGTCCGGTCCCAAGTACTTAAAAGACATTTTTGTCCCCTACTCTCCTGGACGTGCTTTGCGCTCCAGTAACACCATGTTGATGCATGTACCCAAAGTCACCAGAGCGAGACAGGGTGGCCGAGCTCCCTCTCTCAAAGGCCCCTTGCTATGGAACTCCCTCCCACCACAACTGAGACACATCTCTAATCTATTTTCCTTTAGGAAAAAACTAAAAACATACCTATTTACCCAAGACTAATTTTCCTCTGCTCCTTACATTGCCATTCCCCTCAATTAGTTGTTTCGACTCATACAGAAGCTACGCGCGGAGATACCCCTTCGGGGCTGATTCAGGCGCGCTACAAGAATATAAATAAATAAATAAAGACTCAGGGTGAAAGACTGAGTTGTGCAGCACCCTGACCCTCTGTGTATACCGACGGAAGTGCAATGTGGACAGGAGCACATGGTGGCCAAAACATAGGCGGGCGCTGTAGGCCGGGGGTCTGGCAAGCTTGATTCTCTTAGGGGGTTTGCTATAAAGTTGGTCCGGTGCGGCTTGTGGCCTGGGACCGACTGATTCCATAAGGCCCGGCTGCGGCGTCTCGTACCGCTACCGGCTACGCAGGTGGCTGTGGAGGCCAGTGGAGTTGTGAAGCGGCCACTCCTGCTGGGAAGCAGTACACATAGCAGTGCCTCAGCCCCAGCCACAAAACAGAGCACCCTGGACTAGTACTCGACCGCCACCATTCCGCCAAGCCGTATCGATAGTGGGGCCCAGACAACGCAGCCCTGCTTGCTGTGATAACACAGTCCTGCAAATTACTGGATGCCAAAATCGGTGCAGTTGGCTCAGAGGTATTATTTCTTAGACAGGACTTCAGAAAGGCCGTTGACCGCAACCGAAGCAAAAACCATGGTATCATCTGTAGAAGATACAGTAGCATTGCTTCAACAAAAGGTCAATAAACTCACAGTTGTGACACAAGAACTAGCTGCATGGTGGAAGACGCAGAAGGTAGAGCATGGCGAAATAATCTACACCTCGTTGGATTACCCGAGGGATGTGAAAGCACTTCAATGCAGGGATTTCCAACACAATGGCTTAGATCTATTTTACCTGAGGGCTCTCTTTCCTCCTGTATTGTAGTGGAGCAAGCCCACAGGGCTCTCACAAGGAAGCCCCTGCCGGGGGAACGGCCTACCCATCATTATAAAACTACTAAACTGTATGGATCGAGACGCCATCCTTTAATTTGCCAGGGGCCATAGTGACATGCCAGTATATGACTCCCATACTATCATGATCTTTCCTGACTATACCTGGCTTGTCTAGCAACAGCACCAATCATTTGCAGCAACCAAACGTAGACTTCGAGAACTCAACATTCAATATATGCTGCTGTACCTGGCACGGATGAGAATAATCGACAAGACAAAATCCATCTTCTTCGACACCCTGGAGGCGAGCTTCATCTGGGCTAATGAGACATTCTATCGCAGGCCGCACTCACCACCACCTCTGGAATCGGACTCCTCTCAGGGTAACAGAAGAAACCGCCCGAAAAAAACAACATCAAAACGGCAGCACAGGTCCAGGTCTAGGTTCAAATAGTGCTCCCAGTCACAGGGTGAAGACTCTTAAATAAAACTTGGATGGTCACCCCACAGCCGGCCGCAGGATCCTTGTCTGGAGGCTCCGGACTCAGCTTCACATGATCCGCCTGGAAAAGTCATTTGGGACTTTAAGAGGTTTTAACTGCACGCCCAAAGGAACCATGGTTGAGGGACTCAGAAGTTGGGGAACCGTTGGGGCGGGGCTCCCGTTGGGGACCCTTGAGCACCCTAGACGCGACAGATACTTCATGTTTACTGAGGAATTGGGGACAGTGAGGGTGGGTGTTATACACATGCGACCCTTGACCCTGTTTTTAGGGTAGGCCGCTCCCCACGCTGCACAGCACCACCTGTGTGTGCTTGCCTCTGCCCGCTGCTACTGAGAGTTCGCCGCTGCTGTTGCTAGCTCGCTGCCCCTCCCTCTCACTTGTTGTGTCTCTACGGTATTTTATTGTATTGTATTGTTATCTGTCACAGTTCTGATCCTGCTATCTGTTGCCCCTTAATTCTGATTGCACTGTTTTTTGATTCTCGCCTTCTGCTTCGCCTGCTCGTTTTCCCGCCGCTGCCTCCCCTGCGGCCCTGCCCCCTTGTGCGCCCATTCGGCGCCCTACTCCTGCCTCACAGCTGCTCCTCCCTCCCACCTCCCCATATATGGCAGCCGATGCGCGGCCGCGCAACTAAGGCAAGCCCGTCTGTGCCCGTCCGCGCCTGGACCGCGTCCAGCGCCAGGACCCCTGGCCCCCGCAATCGCCACGATGCCTGTCTCCACTACGTTACCAGCACCCTCCTCGCACTCAACACCGGACGATCACACACATGCTTCCTGGCCACCCGAAGCGCTCCCAGGGACCATTCTACTGCTGGAACTGCAGCTTCACCAGCATCCGAGGCACCAATCCACCCACCGTGAAAGAAAGCAACCTCCTCAGATGCATTGTTCTCAACACAGGCTCCGCCAGCAAACACGCCGTTGAACTCTGGGACCTAATCGTTTCAACCTCCCCAGACGTCGCCTTCCTGACGGATACCTGGATGAACCCCTCCTCGGTACCCAACATCGCCATAGCCATCCCAGACAGCTACAAGATCACCTGCAGGGACCACACCAATGGAACTGGAGGAGGAATCGCCATCGTCCACAGGAACACTCTCAGAGTCCCGACCGACACCGAAGACATCCTCAGCACCGCCGAACACCTGCACTTCCAGGTCCACACCGATCCCAACACCCCCATCAGAGCAACCCACATCTACAGACCTCTCAGACCATGGCCACAGTACAGCGACTCCATCGCTGACTTCATAGGCACACACGCCCTTGCCTCCGCAGACAACATCCTCCTCGGGGACCTGACCTTCAACCTCGATAACAACAATGACACCAACTCCACCACCTTGATCGACAACCTCGCCAACCTCTGACTCAGACAGCTAGTCTCACAACCCACCCACTCTGCCAGCCACCCACTTGACCCCATCTTCTCCGCAAGCCCTCACGTCTCCTTCAGCCACCCCACCGAACTCCACTGGACCGACCATCGCTGCATCCACTTCACCTTCCGGAAACCCACCACGCACCCAACAGATCCCTCGCCGCTGCTGGAGCAAAGTCACTGAAGACCAGCTAACCACCACCCTCGCCCAGAGCCCACCCACCGACCCCACCAACCCCGACATTGCCGCCCACAACCTCAGACAGTGGATCAAAGACTACGCTAACATCCTCCCCCGATCAAGAAACCCGCCAACAGACACACCAGCAAGAAAGCCAGTTGGTTCACCGAGGACCTCCAGGCCTCCAAGCAATCCTGCCGAAAACTAGAGAAGAAATGGCATTGTGAACGGACAGCTACGCAGCCCACAAGACATCCGCAGACACCATCACCTCATCAGATCCGCCACAAGGGCCTCCTTCAAAGACCGCCTAGACGACAACGCATGCAACAGTAAAGAGCTCTTTAACATTGTGAAGGAACTCTCCAACCCCAGCTCCAACACCAACTACATCCCACCCTCGGAAGACCTGTGCGACTCCCTTGCCACCTTCTTCCATCGCAAGATTGCAGACATCCACGACAGCTTCAACGTCACGACCGCCCCGATAGCCACTGAGACCTCCATCCCCACGGCCACCATCCACACTGATCCCCTGCTCTCCTGGACCAACATAAACAACGACACCATCAAAATCATGAACACCATCCACTCCGGATCCCCGTCAGACCCATGTCCACACCACATCTTAAACAAAGCCAGCACCACCATTGCATCCCATCTCCGTAAAACCATCAACATCTCCTTCGAGACAGCGACCTTCCCGGAGAGCTGGAAGCTTGCCGAGATCAACGCCTTACTCAAAAAACCCAAGGCTGACCCTAACTACCTCAAGAACTTCCGGCACATTTTCCTGCTCCCGTTCCCGGCGAAGGTCATCGAGAAGAGCGTCAACAGTCAACTGACCCGCTACCTCGAGGACAGCAGCATCCTGGACCCATCCCAGTCCGGGTTCCGCAGCAACCACAGCACCCAAACTGCCCTAATCGCCGCCACCAATACAATCAGGGCCCTGCTGGACAACGGCGAAACCGCGGCCCCCATCCTCCTGGACCTGTCAGCCGCCTTCAACACTGTCTCCCACCACATCCTATGCACACGACGCTGGGATCCGAGACAAGACTCTGGACCGGACCACCTCCTTCCTCTCCGGCAGACCCAGAGCGTCAGCCTCCCCCTTTCCACTCCGAAGCCACTAAGATCATCTGCGGCGTACCCCAGGGCTCATCCCTCAGCCCGACATTGTTCAACATCTACATGGCACCGCTCGCCCACGTCGCCCGACTGCATGACCTCAACATCATCTCCTACGCCGACGACACCCAGCTGATCACCCTCACCAATGGCCCCCTCACCACCAAGACCAACCTCCATGAAGGAATGAAAGCTGTCGCTGAGTGGATGAAGAACAGCCACCTGAATCTAAACTAGGTCAAGACAGAAGTCCTCATCCTCGGCTACACCCCCTCGGCCTGGGACGACTCCTGGTGGCCGACCGCACTGGGAACCGTACCTACACCCACCGACCAGGCACGCAACCTGGAGTTCATCCTCAACTCTATTCTCTCCATAACAAAGCTGGTCAACGCCGTCTCGTCCTTCTGCTTCAACAACCTCCGCATGCTCTGCAAGATCTACAGGTGGATCCCCACTGAAACGAGAAGGACGGTCACCCAGGCCCTTGTCAGCAGCAGGTTGGACTACGGAAACGCCATCTACGCAGGAGCCTCCGCCAAGCTCCTGAAACAACTACAACGCATTCAGAACGCCTCAGCACGCCTGATCCTCGACATACCTTGCCGCAGCCACATCACACCCCACCTGGGAGACCTGCACTGGTTTCCCATCAACAAGAGGATCACCTTCAAGCTCCTCACCCACGCACACAAGGTACTCCACAACACCGGACCAGCATACCTCAACAGACGACTCACCTTCCACAACCCCAACTGCCCGCTCCGCCAACCTCACCCTTGCCACCGTCCCCCGCATCCGAAGAGCAACCTCTGGCAGCAGATTGTTCTCCCACCTTGCCGCCAAGACCTGGAACATCCTCCCCATCGTCCTACGGCAGACCCAGGACCTGCTAACCTTCAAAAGACTACTCAAGACCTGGCTATTCGAGCAGTAGCAGCATCCTCCCCCCCCCAGTGCCTTGAGACCCCCACGGATGAGTAGTGCACTTTACAAATGTTCTGATTGATTGATTGATTGATTGAGTTTCAAAAAGTTTAGTACAGGTTAGGCACAGGCACAGCGAAACCATATTCCTGACACACTCCATCAACACTTGGCACCCCCCTTAAAATACGGATGGCTACAAACAGATCCAGCACTACACCTGGAGGGCTCAACATTATGATGTTGAAAGGTCCAAGAGGTCCAAGGCAAAATTAAGCGGGGAGCAGTTTTAAGGCAAGCCAAGAGACTAGATGTAGACATACTCCTAATGCAAGCAATCTACATGATGGCTACTAAACCACCAAGCCTAGCTCGCTATGGATTCAACCAGATTTTCCAATCATGATTTGTCCGTAGGTCCTGGGATACAGCAATTCTGATCCATCGTAGGGTCACGTGTAATGCCTCCAAGGTATGGACTGAACGGCGTCTGGCTGCGGCGCGCTTCCGCAGCACTCCAGCTCCTCTGTACTTCTGCCAGCTCGATGCGGGGCTCTCTCCTCAGTCATGGGTGTCCCGCACTGCTATCGGCCGATCTTCACCCGGGCCCACTCCTGGGACCCGGGACTTCAGCTCCCATACCTCCTCTGTGGCGCCAAGGCTCCCTCAGCACCACGGGCGCGGCGTGAGCCGCAGGACACGCTAATGTGCACGCTCACGGCGTGCAACGCGTGCATGGCACTCCCCCACTTTCCCTTGTTCAATACTGTAGTTCGATAGCCTTGTCTCCTTAATCTGTGAAACATCTCTTGCACTTGGATCTCAAATTTTTCCAGTTCAAAACAATTTCGTTTCACTCTTAAGAATTCTCCATACAGCACAGCGAGAGTAACTGCAGCACAGAGGCGCAGTGTGCAGCGAGCCCACACAGCAGCCGGAGAGCAATGTGCATGGAACAGCATAGTGCCAATATCGGCCCGCACGGCAGCCCCCCAGAAAACATGTTGCACATAAATAAATAGACAAGACAACTTGTTGATGGGAAAAAGTAGCTGCAGGTTTATTAGCATAACATATGCCAATACATGGTGGGTTATCTTACAGACGATCCAAAGGCAAGCCGCCCCCCGCAGCTTGCCACCTGATAGGCCAAGTAGCCCAGTCAGAATAGCCACTCCCATGGATGCGGCCTGCGCAGTGCCCCCTTGCCCGAAAGGTTGCATAGTTGACCACACATTAGAAGCTGCCGGAGCCGTACTCACGCTAACAGCGCTATTACCTCCAGCTTGAAGCGAGCTGGCAGCAGAAAACCCCCCTGGAAACGCACAAAAAAGTTGTTCATGGTGACCATCATTTTTGCTAAATCGTCTCTAGTTGCAAAGTTACCTTGGGCAGGCTGGTTATCCTTAGAAGGGGCCTGGGGCGGCGTGGAGGCAATTGCCCCCTGCGACGGGACCTCACGGGGGGTCGCTACTGATTTGCTTAGAGTCTGCGACAGCAGTTCCTCAGGGAAATCCCTAACAGTGGGCTTCCTGATCCTTTTGGGCCTGGAGGGGGCGACATCTGCACTGTTCTGGGAATCCGATGTAGGCTGAGGTTCCGTGACAATTGTAAGTGATGTTTTTGACTTGCACGAATATGGTCGAGTCTGATATCTATGAACCGCAAATGACGAGTTTAGTGGGTGTACACAGTTTCGCTGTGCTAACCTAAACCGTTCGTCTGTTTCGTGGGTTTATCCATCTGTACCCACGGGTTCCATCTTAGATATGGCATCCATTTTGTCTCTTGCCCTCAAGTAGCCAGCGAACGGACGTTGTCCGCTTCGCGACCCTGGGATTCCCAAGGCATCTACGGAAGACACATGTTCTTTGAAGATGTCTTTATGACGAGGGGGATGATACTGTAAGGCAAATGGCCCCACTCGAGGCTCATCTTGCCGTGCTGGTTTATTGTCTCAGCCGTGCATCTCATTAGGCACGTCCCTTCGATGCCAGGAGCTCGTGTTTCCCGATACCCCCCCTTTTACACCCTTTCCAATCTCCCCACTGTTTCCATCTTCCCCGCACCTGTCCTTGTTCCTTCTTCGATCTGTTTTACTGCCGATTGGAATGCACTAATGGTGGGAAGATGAGTTTTTGCAGTTGGGAACCGCCAAATGTTTCCGCACTTATGTTCCGGACCTTGAATGTATCAAAGAGACCAAAGCGACCCCTCTCGGGGATAACTATGGGAACCAAGCCATAAACCTTTGTGTGCCATGTAACTCTATGGAAGAAACTTGTATAAAAGGAGCGACCCATTTGTAGCAATTTGAAGCAGTCTCCACAAGTTGCATGCGTTGTACTTGCCGTGACTTCTGTGTTCCCTGCAGTAAATAAAGCTCGAATCTATGACGCCAATGGGAAGTGTCCCGTGTCTCTGTCATCTGTACGCCGGAGCAGGTTACCCACGAAGGTTTCAGGTGTTGTCCCCTGGCACCGCTGGGCCTTAAATAACCCAGTCCTTCAGTTGGCGCCCAACGTGGGGCTGCATCAGTGGTACCGGTCCTAGCCCGACGATCGTGAGGAACTTCGTGTGAAATCTCCGAGGGAAGGTGCACTCCGCTTCATCGATCCTGTTGTCGAAATAAGTGGCCCGAAGACTTTTCCCGCGAAGATTCCCGCCTCCTGACGGCTGCGACAGACTGCTGCCCTGACTGTAGACCTGTTTTGGCGCCTGGCGTAGACCTTGGTATAGCGAGACGATTGACGGGCCTTCCTGGTGACGCCATCGATCCTTGAGTTAAGTATTTGTGGGTCGCTCCCAGAGTTCTTGGTTGTGGTTACTTCGTTGTTGCATGGTTCCATTGCATTTGTGGTTCTTGGTACTTTGTTGTGATATTTGACGACTGCAGACGCCAAAAACCGAGGGTTTTCGCTTTTTGCTGGGACTTGGTAAATCCCGTAACCCTTGAAGTTTGTGAAACACGGCTAGTGTGCAAGATGCCTGGTCGCTGTACTTTGTTTAGTTGTTTCAGACGTTGTGGTACGGATTCCCGACTGGAGGACTCGTGTCCGATACCTCCGGTTGGAACTCCCACTTATGAGCTCTACAGTAAGCACGGGCTAGGCCCGATTACTTTTAATGATTATTGGATTCGGTATACTAAGAAGGATGGTGTCCTTAGTTGGCCACCTCATGGTAGCTTTGAGACTCCAATCTTAGATAATCTAGAGGCTAAATTATTTGCGAAAAAGTCAAGGCCGGCCATGTTTGATGCCTTTCGGTTGTGGCGTAAAGAAGCCCGACAGAAGGAGATCAGACAGACTAAACGTAATCAGAGAGATGGTGTTGCTACCATTGTAAAGAAAGCAGAGCAGTTTCAGCGTGATAAGGAGGATAAGGAAAAGGAAGTGTTTGATAGGCTACAGCGTATGTCCATAGATAAATGCTATCCTGCTTTGCCTACGGAGTCGGATAAGAAGGAAGAACCAGTTGAGGATCCTCTAATGTCTTATCTTCCGAAATCACCACCTCCGTATGTACAGGGTACCGCCGCTCCAGTGGTTCCCCCTGTACCTGTTCCTCCACCTGTTCTTCAGCCTGTTCCTCAACCTGCACCCGTTCTTCCGACTGTTCCTGCTCCTTTGCCTACTGCTATTCCCACTGCTCCTCCACTTCCGCATACCCCTGCTCCCGCTACCGTTCCTGCTCTATTAACTCCTGTTGTTGCTTCTGTCTCTACTCCTTCTCTTGTTAGTCCCTTGTGCTATACTTCTTCAGCTACTCGTAGTCGTACTTCTCCTGTTGCTGCTAACTTCTTTCATTCTCTTGGACCTGTCCTTGGGTCCGCTGGTTCAGATGGTCCTCAGAGACGTAGTCAGCTTCCCGGTGGTAGGGAACGCGCTGCGCTATATAACATGGCGATGGGTTGGATGACGCATTCTCTTAGAAATCCTCCACGTATTGTACTTGACACGTTCTGTCAATTCAATGTACCGACACAAAGATTTGTTTTCGAAGAAGTGTGTAAAGTTTTGCGCGATCAGATATCGGCCGATGCACCTGACGAGGTGTTGACCGCTTTGTCTGATCTACAACTTCAGTTCTCGAACGGACTGATAGTGGATACCAACGTTCGACGTGCTGTTGAGCGGTTGCTATCTTTCCGTCCCACTCCTATACCTCAAGCCTTGTTTGTTGAGGATGTTGAGAGGCAGTTCGATGCGTCGGGTCAGTTTCCTATGCGTGAAGTTCCACCAGTATGGATGCCCGGTGATGCCACCCGAGCACCGCCAATTCTGCCGCATTTCCAGAGAGTATGGATTCATCTCCCATGGAAACGATCAGAAGTGTTGCAGGTGAAGCAATCTTTGCCTGACCCTCGCAAGAATCCTGCAGGGTATTATAAAGAGTTATCGCAGCTCGTAGATGCTACGATAATGAATCTTGCCGATATTGATATGCTGTTTGGCAATGTAGTACCGCAACCGGTCTGGGCTAAGATTCGTCAGGAAAACCATCCTAACGAATTGGGCGGCGATTGGGCTGCCCTTATAGCGGCTGATGGGTTGCAAACTGGTGGTGCTAAACCCGAGCAGTTGATTGCTGCTCTCCCTCAGAGAATAATTACATTAATGAAAACTCTTATGCCAGCTATGAGGGTGAATTGGGACAAATTGTCAGCTTGTAAGCAGAAAAAGGACGAGAGTGTCTCCGACTTCTTTACGAGATTTCAGGAGGCATTCATTGATCATAGTGGGCAGGATATGGGCACTGAGGGTGGTCAACGGTTGTTCGTGGATAAATTTGTCTCTAACTTATTGCCTGACTTGGGCAGTAAGTTGAAAAACTCTGAAAGTGCGTGGGCCGTTTCTACCTCGGCTCAAATATTGGCTACAGCACAGTATTATGAGAACAGAGAGAAAGAGGAGAACGACCGCGCTGACAAAAAGACGAAAGAACTTAAAACTAAAGTGTTGTTACAGCAAGCGTATCCTCCGCGTTCGAATCAAAATGCTTCACAGCAAAATAGATCGCAGTCGCAATCTAATCGATCACAATCTAGAAATGACTCCTCATCTCAAAGATCCTCGTTAGGGTACAATCAGTGTGCCTATTGTAGGCAGGAGGGTCATTTAAAATTCAATTGTCCTGTCTTAAACGATCGTAATAGTGGTAACTCATCTAGAGGAGGTCGTGGTGGTTCTCAGCAGGCATCACATGGTAGAGGTCGTGGTGCTCAAAACGATCGATCAGATAACCAATCAAATTCTGATAATTGTTTCGATCAACGTGGATCATCGCACGGACGATCTGCGCAGTACAATGTAGACGATTATTACGTCGACCAGGGAACTGACGACAGTAATTACTAGGACAGCCATAGACAAGGAGAGGGAGTAGTATCAGTTCCGGTTGATCAGAGAGGGCCTTACGTCGCAGTTGCTACATCGGGCGTCGTTGAGCCTTTTCTGTTGGACACTGGTGCAGCGAAAAGTTCTATTATGCATTCGAAACTCCCTGGCGCACCTTTGTCTGGCTTAACAAA
Source organism: Lissotriton vulgaris (assembly GCF_964263255.1). NCBI lineage: Eukaryota > Metazoa > Chordata > Amphibia > Caudata > Salamandridae > Lissotriton > Lissotriton vulgaris. Next base: position 1,936,023,021 of record NC_141693.1, read on the forward strand.
TGTTTCCGTTGGATTCTCTGGCGCCCCCGTTAGCAATCCAGTTTCACGCCCTTTGCCTCTTACAATTGGACCACGTGAGCTTGAAGGTCCGTTGATTTTGACTACTGGTTGTGGTGAAAATCTCTTGGGTCTGGATTTGCTAAAACGTTTGTATGCAACTCTGTATTGTTCTCCTGCGGGTGTAAAGCTTATGTTAGGAGAGAGGGTTGTCTCTCCTATGTACTTGTCTCTCGATAAGCTTCCACCGGAATTGAGTTCTCTTCCTGCATCTTTATGGGCAACAGGTCCCAATGATGTGGGCCTGCTTGACATCTCCCCTTATGTTGTTCAGTTGAAATCTAATGTGCGATTGCCACGTATTCCCCAGTATCGTATCTCTCTTGATGGTGAACGAGCACTGTTAGCGATCATCTATGATTTGATCGACAAAGACGTTATTGAAGAGACTCGGGGAAACGTGTGCAACAGCCCTGTACTGCCTATTTTAAAACGTACCGATCCTTCGAAACCACCTGTTTATCGTTTTGTTATCGATTTACGGGAGGTAAATAAAATTGTAATTCCTCAGTTCCCCGTTGTGCCTGACATCACGGCACTACTGACTCTGATTCCAGCATCTGCGTCTTGGTTTTCGGTGATCGATCTAAAGAATGCGTTCTTCAGTATTCCGATTGCTGAAGAGAGCAGAGACCTTTTCGGTTTCTCTCTTGGTGGACGCAGCTTCCGGTTTAAACGCGCTCCTCAAGGCTACTGTGAGAGTCCATCGATTTACAGTCAAGCCTTGAAGGGTCAACTGGATGCCTTTACGTTGCCGGCTGGTGCGGCCTTAATCCAATATGTTGATGACTTATTGGTAGCTGCGGATACTCAGGACATTTGCAAAATTGCTACGGTGTCGTTGCTGCAACATCTCTGTGACTTACATCACAAGGTGTCACCTTCTAAACTCCAATATTGTTGTCAAGAAGTAACCTATCTAGGTCACTTATTGTCAAAGGAGGGAAGGCGGTTGACCCCAGAGAGAATTGCAGCAATTGCGCGAATGACTGTGCCAACAACACAAAGAGATGTGCGTGCCTTTCTAGGTATCACGTCGTATTGCAGACAGTGGATTCCAAATTTTTCATTGCTAGCGAAACCATTGGTGGCTCTTACGTGCAAGGATGTTTCAACTCCTTTACCATGGACGGAGGAATGTCAGAAGAGTTTTTCTGAATTACGTGATTCATTGTGTTCTGCTCCTGTGTTAGGTACCCCTGACTACAGTAAGCCGTTCACATTGTATGTTCACGAGAGGGAAGGTTGTGCTTTGAGCGTCTTAACGCAACCTTTTGGTGGTAAGCAACGTCCATGTGCATATTTTTCCTCGACCTTGGACCCGGTAGCTAGAGCATTGCCGAGTTGTTTGAGAGCAACAGCGGCAGCTGCGGTGTCCATCCGACAATCAGCAGGATTGGTCATGGATAATATGCTTACGGTGATGGTTCCGCACGCAGTCGACACTCTTTTAAATCGTACGAAAACTCAGCACTTGACAAGTGCGAGGTTGTCCGGATACGAGTTGACGCTGCTGGCAAGTCATATTCAGATAAAACGTTGCAATGTTCTGAATCCGGCAACTTTGTTACCCATTAGTACAGAGTCAGATGAAATAGCAGCCCATGACTGCTATTTGCGAACAGAGGAGGAAACAAAAGGTCGAGTGGACCTTAAAAACACTCCTTTAGAAGATCCAGATGGAACATTGTATGTAGATGGCTCGTGTTTTAAATTGCCGAATGGTGATGTGACCACTGCGTATGCTGTTGTAACTTTGAGTACTGTTGTGGAAGCTGCGAGATTGAATCAGAATTCTGCCCAGGCTGCAGAGCTGATTGCCTTAACTAGAGCGTGTGTGTTAGCAAAAGATAAACGTGTGAATGTGTATACTGACAGTCAGTATGCATTTGGTGTCGCGCATAGTTTTGGACGGTTGTGGAGAGAGAGAGGTTTTATGACATCGCATGGTACGAAGATTCAGCATGGCCAACTTGTGAACGATCTTTTGGATGCACTTACGTTGCCTAAACAGGTAGCGATTGTTAAATGTAGTGCACATCGTAAGGTGACGGACGATGTTGGACGTGGTAATGCGTTTGCGGATGAGACTGCTAAGGAGACAGCCCGGAACCTTAGCACTCGAATGTATGTGGCAAGTTCGGTTAGGTGGCCTGCGGAGACTAGTATGTGTGAGGACACTATCGAGAGTGTGAAGGCGATACAAAATGAGGCCACCGAGACTGAAAAGAAGAAGTGGAATGAGAGTACGGGAAAGTTGGATGCGAATGGTTGTTGGGTAGACTTGTCGGAACATAAGAGATGGATGTTGCCAGATGCGTATGTGCTGGCTATTGTGACAATGGCACATGGGTTAGCACATATTAGCGTGAAAGGTATTTGTAAGTTGCTATCTCCTGTGTGGAAGAATGATGGTATCACGAAATGTGCTGAACGATTGGTTAAGAACTGCATGGTATGTATGTTGTACAATCCTGGTAAGGGAACCCCAACTCCTCCTGGTAGTTTTGCTCCCCCTTCGTGTCCCTTTGAGGTGATTCAATTAGACTTCATCCATATAGAGAGATGCAATAACCTGAAATACGTTTTAGTTGTGGTTTGCGCGTTCTCCCGATGGATTGAAGCCTATCCTCTCAAGGACAACACTGCTTTGTCAACGGCAAAAATCCTACTGAAGGAATACTTTCCTCGGTATGGAATGCCTCGGGTTGTGTGGTCTGATAATGGAAGTGAGTTTGTGGGGAGTGTGATGAAGAGTGTGTGCAAAGGCCTTGGAATTAATCAAAAATTCCATAGCGCCAATCATCCCCAGTCAGCTGGTTTGGTTGAAGGGTATAACGGCACCCTTAAACTAAAACTAGCGAAGATTCAGGCTACGACTGGTCTTTTGTGGCCTGACGCCTTACCCTTAGCCTTACTGTCAACAAGGGCAACCATACACTCCCGAGTAGGGCTTAGTCCCTATGAAATAGTGTTCGGTCGCCCTGCGAATGTGTGGGGGGTCCCTAGACCAGGTGTGTTCCGTGATCTTGAGTACCCAATGTTGATTGATTATCTTCATGATCTGACTGCTAAACTGAGGTTAATTCACCAACAGGTTCACAAAGCATTGCCGACGCAGACGGAGGGTCCAGGCCACCAGCTCCAGCCTGGAGACTGGGTGGTCACCAGAAATTTTGCTCGTAAGAAGAACTTGGAGCCCAGGTTCACCGGACCCTACCAGGTCCTCCTTGCCACGAGAACTGCCGTTCGTTTAGAGGGCCGGAAAAATTGGGTGCATGCCACCCATACGAAGAAAGTTCCTATTCCGTTACCGGCAGACTCGTGGGTAAGGAAGGGCATTGCTTCAACTGAGTCCGAAGGATTGCCGGCGTTTGTTCCTTTCAGCGACGCACAACCTGTCGGAGAATCCCCAGTGCAGCAGAAAGATACTGTTGAACATTTGTCATCAAAAGACTCGAGACCAGAACATTCGACTGATCAACAGAACTCTGTTTCTTCAACGGATCCTTTGTTCGATGAACAGACACGTCCTGGGAAAATTCGATACTTTTTGCGATCTAGTACTAAGGACAAATAAAGTATTGTTTTGCCCCTTGGCAATTGCATTATCCCGTTTTCCACGATCAGTCTGAACACCTGTATAATTGCAATTATTCTTGTACATATTGAAGGTTCTTTTTCCTATGTATTTTTACTTCCACAGCCGAGAGACATTGCATATATATTGTAAATAAAGGCCGTAGGGCCGCGCGCGTACTTCCTTCTGGTTAGTAGGTCTTGACGCTAGGTTAAAGACCGTCGGTTCCTGGGAACTCCTAGGGATTGACTATTACTACACAGAACGAAGTGCGTCAAGAAACGTTGCGGACGGTCATAGGGGATGGCGTTTTCAAAGCTGATGGACGTGGAAAAAGCACAGGCACGAAGATTCGAGCTACAACAATTCAGCCGCACGAAATGTTTTATGTTTCAGATATCTGTATTGCTTTTGACTGTTTCTGCATTATTGGCGGGTGGGGTGTACTATATGATGTTGTATTTCTTACCTTCTGCCATACCTACTCCTGCTCCTACTTCTGACTCTAAACTTATCTCTACTGCATCTCCTCATTCTTTCCATATCTTACCCGAACACGAGCAGGCTAGACGTGCAGAGTTTCGCAATAATTCCTTTATTCAGCTCCTTCACCAGCACCAGTTAGTGGTTAACACTACTAATTGTTGGGTGTGTGGGTTGATGCCACATACCACAGATAAGGGAATTCCATATTTGGTTTTACCGTATAGTTCCCAGGGTTCCGCTCGAGCATTCCAAACAATGTTTCGAAGTGCACTAGGTTCCCACCCCAATCGAGAGCCACGATCCCCCTACTCTGGCCCTGGCTCGTATCAAAAGCCTTTGTCTATAGCGATAGAGGATTTAGATAGAGATATCTATGAACCATCGCTTATTCCCGAAGAAGAGGTACAAGCCTATAGGGTCCTGAGTAGAGGCGAGTATAGTGTGTTCACTAGTGAAAAGCAGCTTAAAAGCTCGCCCCCGATATGGGTCGTACCCCACATTGGTAATTTTTGTCTAATAGGTTGTGGCCGAAGATCGAAAGCCCGACTTGGAGAGAGTGCTTGCACTGAAAATTACATATTGCCGATGGTCTCGTCCCCTGTGTTTCTGGCTGCCAAGGGTACATACTTTATCTGCCATGATCGTGCGTATGCATGGTTGCCCTTCGACTTTGTGGGCTCATGTTTTATCGCAAATTTGTTGCCTCCGACGTTCACTGTAGATGCAGACTATCACAAGACTAGAGTTGTGAGAGGCGTAATTAGCGAAGAGGATACTGCCGGTCAAGAGGCAGGAGACTTTTTCAAGGGTTTCCTCCCGTTTTGGGGGCCTATGGTTAATAGTAGGAACCTGAGACAGTTGACTCGAGTGGTGGAATCAACAGCTAATATCACTGCCAGTGCCCTTGGTAATATCACCACTGAACTTCAGGCGGATAGACTCATGACGTTACAAAACCATATGGTTTTAGACGTGATCTTAGCAGATCGAGGTGGGGTATGCAAGGTGATCCATTCGAGCTGCTGTATTTTCATTCCTGATAATGCTCCGACTGTTTATCAAGCCATCTCAAAGTTGCATAAGATCTCTGAGTCCATACACGTGGACGTAGGGGGTTGGACGCTACTTGGGTGGTTTTGGGGCTTGATGTCGACTTGGGGTTGGAAGATTCTCATGATTATCGGAGTTGTTGTGGCATTCCTGTTCACGTGTTGCCTTTGTGTGCAGTGTGGTCCTGCCTTATGTGGCCTCTGTGCTACAGCGTGTATAAGACAGCCGCCTGTTACCAAAGAAGCTCGATTGGACAGAGCTATGTTACAGCAACATCTAGATGGTCTGATGAATATCGAGTATGATTCCGACTAGTGCTTGCCTAAATGAGGGCAAAAGGAGCGTCTGAGGTTCCGTGACAATTGTAAGTGATGTTTTTGACTTGCACGAATATGGTCGAGTCTGATATCTATGAACCGCAAATGACGAGTTTAGTGGGTGTACACAGTTTCGCTGTGCTAACCTAAACCGTTCGTCTGTTTCGTGGGTTTATCCATCTGTACCCACGGGTTCCATCTTAGATATGGCATCCATTTTGTCTCTTGCCCTCAAGTAGCCAGCGAACGGACGTTGTCCGCTTCGCGACCCTGTTAAATGTTAAATGTTAAAATGGGACTTTTATAGCGCAACGGCTACTCCAAAGGAGTGTCCCGCCGCTTTGAGCTCCAAACCATGAAAAAGAGCAAAAACACAACGGTAACATAAAAAGGGGGCACCCGGAGGGAATATTATCCAGCAAACAACCAGGTTTTCAAATCTTTCCTGAAGACAAGCAGATTAGAGGTGTTTCGCAGGGACAGTGGAAGCGAGTTCCATAGCTTCGGAGCAAGGAAGCTGAAAGACCGGCCGCCTAGCCGAGCCTTTTTAATGCGTGGTACCCGGGCCAAGGCTAAGTTTTCTGACCTGAGGGCTCGTGCAGGTCGATAGAAGTCCAACCTCCTCTGAAGATACTTGGCACCAGTGCCATGTAAGGCCTTATGGGCAAGAGTCATGGTCTTAAATAGTATCCTCTTCCGCACCGGAAGCCAGTGGAGGGATACAAGAAGATTAGAGGCACTAGTGCGGCGATGAAGGCCAAAGATGGCACGCGCAGCAGCGTTCTGGGTGATCTGTAGACGTTGGAGGAGATATTCAGGCAGGCCCAAATACAGAACATTGGCATAGTCCAATCTGGACCCTATGAGGGCCTGAACAGTGATCTTCCGATGTTGCTCCGAAAGAAGGGGGAAAAACTTGCGCAACATTCTGAGGATCCCAAAACAAGTTCCCGTAAGGGTAGAAACCTGGGATTTGAGCGAAAGCTCGTTATCAATTTTGACTCCCAGGTTCTTGGCCCACTTAGAGGACTGTGTGGGAGGGAACATGTCGGCAGGCCACCATCCTCGCCAGTCTGGTTCCGAGGGGCATCCGAAGAATAGTATTTCGGACTTGTCCGAGTTACACTTGAGGCTGTTTTGTGAAAACCAGCTAAAAACAGCCCCAAGGCACTCGCGGATCCCTTCGCCATCAAACTCTTCACCCTTACGACAGGTGAAGAGGAGCTGAGTGTCGTCAGCATAAGAGACGATCCGGGCCCCATAGGACTCCGCCAATGACGCCAGAGGGGTCATCAAGATGTTAAAAAGAGTGGGGCTCAGGATAGAGCCCTGAGGCACTCCGACTCCCAATGGCGGCATCTCGGCGGATCCGGGTGGGACCCAGACCGTCTGGCGGCGGTTGGCCAAAAAGGAAGAAAACCAGTTGAGCACCGTCCCCCCTAGCCCGATGTCATGGAGCCTAGTGAGGAGATCCTCATGGGGGACGGTGTCAAACGCCGCCGACAGGTCTAGCATGACTAACAACACCCTGCCTCCCATGTCCAGCACCTCTCTAACGATCTCCGAGACTTCCAAGAGCGCCGTCTCGGTGCTTAAGTTGGAACGGAATCCCGATTGGGATTCATGGAGCAGATCATTAGACTCCAAAAAGTTGGACAGCACGCTGTGCACGTGCTTTTCCAAGATCTTGGTCAGTGCTGGAAGGAGCGAGATTGGTCTGTAGTTGGAAGGTGCCTCTGGATCAAGATTGGGTTTCTTGATCAGAGGGATGACCATGGCTTGCTTCCAGGTCTGAGGCAGAAAGCCCTCGCTCAAGGATAGATTCAGGATGGGATTGGCAATAGGGTTTATGGCATCTGCCACTTTTGCCAGAAATTTTGCCGGGCAGGGATCTAATGGTGAGCCAGACTTGAGGTTCCTCATCAGGGTTAAAGATGTTGCAGCCGAGAGAGGAGGAAAATCAAGCAGAACTGGGCCCGGGGGAGAGAGAGACGCTGCCTCAATCGGCATCACAGACACATCATCTGGGTCTTTCTGCGGGAAAGAGACCTGGATTTGCCTAATTTTGGTGGTAAAAAAATTGGCAATGGTGTTAGCCCAGGTCTCTGCCGGAGCACCCTGAGTAGAGATGGACCGGGGACTAGTAAATTCACGCACGATTGAGAAGATCTCCTTACAGGAGTTCGCAGCATCGTCAATCCTTTTGGCAAGATACCGTTTCTTGCTCTGAAGGACAAGTTCATGGTATGACCTCATCGTTGTTTTATATCGTTGTTTGGCCTCGGGCTCATACTGGGCTCTCCACGCACGCTCTACCACTTTGCATTGCCTACGGGCAAGGGCTAGTTCCTCCGTATACCAGGGGGCAGACACCCGCCGAGCAGCGGACCTGGGTGGCTGTAAGGGAGCGAACTCATTTAGTCTGGCAAGAAGCCAGGATTGCAAGCTCTCCAGATCTTTCTCCAGATCCCCAGTGCAGACCACCGGGTGATCAATCAGAGCATGTGTGAGCATATCTGAGGTCACCCGATGAAGTGTCCTATAGCTGCTGCCCTGCTGTCTCGTGGCGCTAGCGAGGGCGGCCGAGATAGAATGAATTTCGAAGTGGGCCAAAAAGTGACCCTGGGATTCCCAAGGCATCTACGGAAGACACATATTCTTTGAAGATGTCTTTATGACGAGGGGGATGATACTGTAAGGCAAATGGCCCCACTCGAGGCTCATCTTGCCGTGCTGGTTTATTGTCTCAGCCGTGCATCTCATTAGGCACGTCCCTTCGATGCCAGGAGCTCGTGTTTCCCGATACCCCCCCTTTTACACCCTTTCCAATCTCCCCACTGTTTCCATCTTCCCCGCACCTGTCCTTGTTCCTTCTTCGATCTGTTTTACTGCCGATTGGAATGCACTAATGGTGGGAAGATGAGTTTTTGCAGTTGGGAACCGCCAAATGTTTCCGCACTTATGTTCCGGACCTTGAATGTATCAAAGAGACCAAAGCGACCCCTCTCGGGGATAACTATGGGAACCAAGCCATAAACCTTTGTGTGCCATGTAACTCTATGGAAGAAACTTGTATAAAAGGAGCGACCCATTTGTAGCAATTTGAAGCAGTCTCCACAAGTTGCACGCGTTGTACTTGCCGTGACTTCTGTGTTCCCTGCAGTAAATAAAGCTCGAATCTTTGACGCCAATGGGAAGTGTCCCGTGTCTCTGTCATCTGTACGCCGGAGCAGGTTACCCACGAAGGTTTCAGGTGTTGTCCCCTGGCACCGCTGGGTCTTAAATAACCCAGTCCTTCAAGGCGAATGCCCCGGGAAACCAGAATCATCTGGCTCTGGCGCTCGCATTAAACTCTGTGCCCAAGCAAGCCCCTTGAGCTTTGCCATCTCCATAAAGTCCGCCCACTGTGTGTCCTGGAAGGTGCCCGGCAACGAGTCCTCTACCTGGGTCGCTTCTTGGAAGAGGGGGGGAACTCCGGCTTTCCATTATCCTTCTGTTCGCCCTCACGGTATCTGGGGATAAAAAGTAGGATCAGCCATGGCACATACTTGCAGAAAAGTCCCCTGATCGACAGAGATGACAACTGTTGCGTGTCCCATACCCCTCCATACTTACATCACAGCGTTGTGAAAAGGCGAAACGAAAATTGCGATCGGTCTGTGAAACTCAGCGAGCGAGTGCGGAAAGGGGGCTACGGAGGGAAATAGATAACGCTAGTGCTGCAGTAGAGAGTGACAACCCTACTCACAGCGCACTGAGGTGCCCCTTCTCCATTCTAGTGTATCTGCTCCCCCCTCTGTGTCCCCAACGGGGAGTGTCCTTAATCATATACCTTTTATAGGACCCCAATGGTCCCCGCACCAACTCCTCATTCTCTGTGCTGATCGTAAAGCTGGTTATTCCTTGTCTTTGACTCCAGAAAGATAAAAGACATTGGCCCAGATGTAGGTAAAATAGATTTACCGAATTTTAATTACCGAATTCTACCGATTCGGTAATTAAAAATCGGTAAATCTTAGGGGTGGATATGTAGGAACATCCAGATGTTCCTTTTACCGAATCGGTAAATATCTGTATTTACCGATTCGGTAAATACCTACCGGTAATGCCCCATTCATTCCTATGGGCTTTGAAGCCCATAGGAATGAATGGGGCATTACCGGTCGGTATTTACCGAATCGGTAAATACCGATTTTGACAAGGGTGCAGGGGGTGTCACTTTGACACCCTCTAGCACCCCCAAAAAAGATTCGGGGGGCCATGTGGCAGGCATACCTGCCCTAAGGGCAGGTCTGCCTGTCATATGGCACAGGTGTGCATTCACACATGTGCATGCACACCGGAATCGGTATTTTACCATGAAGTTGGATTTCATGGTAAAATACCGATTCTGTAAGGCTTGTGGGACTCAGAAGAGTCCCACCTACATCTCATTGTTACCGAATCGGTAAAAATACCGATTCGGTATTTTACAGATTCGGTAAATTTACCGATCGGTAAATTTACCGAATCTGTAAAATATGTGGCCCTACATACCATTTTGTGAATCTTGGTCGGTAACGGCCGAAAATACCGATTTTCGGCCGTTACCGACCGACCTACATCCGGCCCATTGTCACAACGTTCCTTTCAATCCTTAGGTAAAGCTCCTTAATCTGAATTGTTCCTTCAGCTTCATGCGTTGTGGCGCCATAGTCCAGCTTCCTCCCAGCCAGTCCTCTCCGGCCGTACCCATACACTCCTGAAAGTACACACATGTTAGTGGCACATTATACATTGCAAACGTCAACCCCCTTTGCCTTAATTGGTAAATCCATGAAAGCCTCAGGGCGGTCGCCCGAACCAGGTGATGGGAAACCAACTCCTCATTCTCTGTGCTGATTGTAAAGCTGGTTTTTCCTTGTCTTTGACTCCAGAAAGATAAAAGACATTGTCACAACGTTCCTTTCAATCCTTAGGTAAAGCTCCTTAATCTGAATTGTTCCTTCAGCTTCATGCGTTGTGGCGCCATAGTCCAGCTTCCTCCCAGCCAGTCCTCTCCGGCCGTACCCATACACTCCTGAAAGTACACACATGTTAGTGGCACATTATACATTGCAAACGTCAACCCCCTTTGCCTTAATTGGTAAATCCATGAAAGCCTCAGGGCGGTCGCCCGAACCAGGTGATGGGAAAGAAGAAATCCCCAGGCATAGAGCAGGAAACCTGCTGTACTTCTTCCCGGCGCAGCGCGCAGCTCGACCGGTGCAGCGCGCTCTCCGGTGGGGCCGCACTGATGCCGCGCTTGTCCTCGTGGTTTAGGGTCCACGTGGGACAGGCGGGTGGCGTTTATCAATGTCTGGGCTCTCTTTCGGGCGAGTCTCATGTGGGCCTTGCGTATTTCGGGCACAGGCATTGTATGTCCTCGTGGCTTGGGCTTAGGGAGGAGTTTTATGGTCGCATCAAGGCCGCCGTCATTTCGCTTGTCGCGTATGCGCGGGAATGCGCATGCGCAGTAGGATGATTCATTGGCCCGCTACCTCCGTCGCTGATCCCCCTGTAGTGTCACTCTTTCTATAGAATGCACGCAGGCACGGTTGGATGTACCAGCTCCTTTATTCAGCTCCTTCTTTGTACAGGGCTAACGGCTAACTGCCATTCCTGGTCCCCGACGCCTCCCTTTCCGCCCGCCCTCGTCCCCTTTGGGCAGGTCCTAGTGACTGCCATGTGTGGGCATCACTACATCTCCCCCCTCTGTACACAAAGAAAAGCAAAAGAACACGGCATTATATTCACACACAGTAACTGTTCACAGTTCTTCAATCAGGCGAGACGGTTTTGTGATGACCCGTCTGGGGCGTGGTTCGGGTTCAGGATTGTTCAGTTCTGGTTCATCAGGGGTCCCCCTGAGTGCCTGATTGTGACTGGTCAATGGCTCTGGTTCTCTTCTCTCTGCTTCTTGTTCCGTCAATAGTTCCTTGACCTCAGGACTGCATCTTTTGAAGTATGTCGTATTCCTGGTCATGCGTTTTCCATCGTTTTCCGCCGTGATCATTGTTCCTTTTTGTTGTATCACCTTCAGTGGCGTCTCGTGATATCTGCAGTCAGACTTTCGGCGTTGTTCTTGCCGTGCCAGTACACAATCACCTTCACGGATTTGGGCGGGGATGGCATGTCGTCGTTCATCCGCATAGTCCTTCATTTTCTCTTTCTTTATTTTGTCCGTGGCCACTATCTCTTCGTGGTCTCTGGTCTGGATACCGTTCACTCTCTGTGGTGATCATCATCGGTAGCCTCGTGCGCACTGGTCGCCTCAGCATGAGGGTGGTGGGGCATTTGCCTGTAGTTGTGTGGGGCGTGTTTCGGTAGGCCCTTAGCACTTCGTTTAGTGCTGTCTGGATATCCTTTCGGGTGAGCTCCGCTTGCTGAATGCTTTTCTTAATTGTGGTCATGAAACGTTCGATCATTCCGTTTGCCTGGGGCCATAGTGGTGTGATCTTCCGGTGTTTGAAATTGAGGAGTCGGGCAAACTCGGCAAAGTCATGGCTGTTGAATGGGGGCCCGTTGTCGGACTTCACAACTTGGGGAATGCCCCATGCGGCAAATACCTCCTCTAAGATCGGTATGGTGCTGGATGCTTTCGTGGATGTGCACAGATGTGCGATGGGGAATCTGGAGTATTCGTCCATGAGGACCAAGACATATTGGCCTGATTTGACTGGCCCCTAGAAGTCGAGGGCGATTTGTTGCCAGACGCCCTCCGGTAGTGTAGACATTTGTAGCGGCGCCGGTGGATCTGCGCGACTTACCAGTTGGCATTGTGGGCAGTCTTTTAATGTCGTTTCGACCATCAGATCCAGCGTTGGGAACCAGACTCTTTCGCGGAGTGCTCTTTTAGTGGCTACTATGCCCCGATGTCCTTCGTGTGCTAGGTTTATGACTCCTTGTCGGAGATCTCGTGGTATAACAATTCTGGTGTCTCGTAGGATGAGTCAATTGGTCGCTATTGATAGTTCGTCATGATCGCATCTGCACGATCGCCTTTCGTGTTTATCTAACCCGAAAGGCGATCGTGCAGACGCGAGCGAGACACTCCGGGAATACCTGCCTGGCAATTATACAAGCCACGAGCGTGAGATACCCGGGTGCAACAAGATTACAACATTATAAAGGTCTCTCCTTACAGAACTAAAGGGAGAAAACGTTACGGTGGAAAAAACATACAAAGAACCACCAACGCTATAATAGAAATAATGAGCCTTATAATACCAGAAATGAGCCTTGAGGAGTAGAACGAGGGAATTGAAACATATTGAAAAATACCGCGTACAAAGCCTATTATCGTACTTTTACAGTGGTGTGGGAGATCGGAATCTATCAAAAAAACGACCCCGAATAGGACGAAGTCCAGATAAATGTTAGTCACCCAGATGCTTTTGCATAGGTGAAACATTGATTGTGGAGAAAGCTATATACACTGCCCTGAGGAAGGAGGCTATAATCATCTGAAGTTTCCGAAACGCGTCAACGCATTACAGAAGGGTTGAATTTGGAGTTGTCAGCAAATAGTTGGGTATAAGGAAAAGAAATCTTCCCAATGTTGTCAACAAAGTGTCCAAACTAACAACACCAAAGACAAAGTGTATTGTCTTGTCCTATATTTCTCCCATTCCACATTAGGTGGTTTTAATATTTCTTTGTGTAGAGTTTTAATGAATTTGTATATGGATTTATGTCTTTTTTATTGAAAATAAAAATGTATATTTTTACATAAATTAGGTTTTTCTTGTGTCGAGTACTTCCCAAACAATAAGTTGAAAACGTGTAATTGAGTGAGAGCTTTTGACTGAATGAGGTGACTGTTTGAATTTGAGACCACGTAACCTCCCAAAAGGAAAAAATTCTTTTTTACTTGACAGTAAATTGGAGCTCTATTTCCCTTTGGGTAAGACTGAGCCCCTCTCTTTGGTTTAAGGTCTTGATTGATCTACAACAAAGTGGAGGTATTCATCTGCGATCGATTGTTCTAAGGGACTGTATTTGGTGGGGTGTCTGGACATGTAGTCTGCAGGATTTGCGGCTTTTCCTGGCTTGTGTATGATGGTATAAGTATACTCTTGTAGCCTGAGGCCCCATCGCTCTATCCTCAGTGGCATTTTTGCTTGAGGGTTTCCACAGATCGTGGTTAGTGCTTGATGGTCGGTCACTAGGGTAAAGTGTTTTCCAAAGATGAATATGTGGAAGTGTTCGCACGCCCATACTACGGCCAGGCTTTCTTTTTCTGGCTGAGAGTATGCTCTCTCAGTGTCTGTGAGACTCCTGCTGGCGTATGCCACTATGTGTCGTTGGTCATCTTCTCTGTCTTATTGTGCCAAGATGGCTCCTAGCCCCACAGGGCTGGCGTCCACTGTTATTTCCGTTTTCTTTTTCGGATTGAAGTACGCCAGATTTTTGGCTGACTCTACCGATCTCTTGATCTCTCTGAATGCTTCTTCACAGTCGGGGGACCACTGAAATGGCTGTCCTTGTTTGGTCAGTGTTCTCAGTGGGTGGCTTATTGTAGCATAGTCAGGTATGTAACGGGAGCAGTAGCTGGCCATGCCTAGGAACGAGCGGACGTCACCAACATCATCTGGGCTCGGCGTGTCGTTCAGCGCAGCTACCTTTTCAGGGTCTGGTTTCATGCCATGTCCAGAGACTATGTGACCAAAATATTTCAGCGTTGGCTTGTGAAACTCGCATTTTTCGTGGTTGAGTGTGAGGTTGGCTTCCATCAGGGCATGACAGACCTGATCCAGTGCTCTGTCGTGTTCTTGAGTGGTTGCTCCGTAGACTAGGATGTCGTCACTGTAATTTAATACATGAGGGATGTGATGAATTGTTCTTCTGATGGCTTCTTGGAATATTTCTGCTGCTGAAGACACCCCAAAGCTTAGTCTATTATACCAGAATAGTCCCAGATGCGTCGAGAACGTTGTGATATATCTTGACCGTTCGTGAAGTTCAAGCTGGTGGTATCCCCTGTTGAGGTCTAGTTTTGAGAATATTTTCGCTCCATTGAGTGACGTGATCATGTCACTGATGTGAGGGCCTGGATGTCTCTCCCTCTCTATAGCTGTGTTGGGTGCTCTCATGTCCACACATAGACGGACTCGGCTAGTGTCTCCTTTCTTTGGGACGACCACCACTGGCGAGACCCATGGTGTCGGTCCATCCATCCTTTCTATGATGTCAGCTTCTAGAAGTTCGTATAGCTCTTTCTCTACGGCTTCTTGCAGGTGAAAAGGAATCTTCCTGTGGTGTTGGGCCACCGGTGGGATTTGTTCATTGATATGCAGTCTTATTTGGCAGTTCTTCATTTTTCCGAGGCCTTGAAAGAGCTTGGGGAACTGTTGGATGACGGTTGGTTTGTCCTCCACTTGAAATAAGATGTCAACCAGTTTCAGTCGCTCGGCAGTGGCCAGACTTAGGAGGCAGTCTGCTTCGGGCCCTTCAATGACGTGGATGTAGGCCGGTATAGTGCGATCTTGGTACGACAGCTCAGTTGCGAACTTCCCCAGACACGGTAGTGGTTTTTTGGACATCCATGTGTATACTTGTACGTGAGCGTCAACTAATTCGGGAGGTGGTCTCATGCGTTGGTACTCCGCGACGGGTAGGTAGTTCAGTGACGCCCCACTGTCCAGCACGAACTTGGTAAGATGAGAACCTATTCTGATGTCTAGCCGCCGATATTCTTTCAGCCGGTCAGGGTCTGCCACACAGTAGACATGTTCGTTTCGGACTCTTGGAATGGGAGAGACAGATCTGGACTCCCTGGATGATGATCGTCGTGACTGACATGTTCGGCAGGAGTGACCGCTCGATTGTGACGACCCAGTGGATGAGTCTCGTCTATCCTGGACTGCTCGGACGTGATGACGACTGCTTGAGTGATGGTGCTTTCACGGTGGTCCTCGCGGGTCTCTTTTGTACACTGTTCCGCACATACTTTCAAAGTGATCATCCCGGCCACACTTTCGGCATCGTTGTCCTAGTGCTGGGCAGGCGCCTGCATGCGGGAAGTCATACCCGCACCTATAGCACTTGAGTTGTTTGTCCGAGTGTCTTTTGTTGTGGCTCGTGCTGGTGTGTCTCTTGGATGATTGTGAGTAGTGTTTCTTCAATCTGTGAGACTGCCCTTGAGGCAGCGATCGTCCATGCGCTGTTCGAGATTGCGTCCTGAATGCTTGTTCTTGTTTCTCTGGTTCTCGTTTCTCCCCTCTGTCGGCTTCCATTTTCTTTGCATGTTCATCGGCTTGCTCTTCTATTCTCGTCATTTCTTCAATGTCCTCCAGCGAGTAGCTCTTCTTGAGTAGCTTGCGTCTCAGTGTCTCTGAAGTACAGCCTTCTATGATTCGTAGTCGAAGGGCATCTTCAGAGGAGAACTTGTCGAAGTCGCAGTATCTCACCAGCCACCTCAGGCACGTGACGAATACGCTTATTGGTTCTCCTCGTTCTTGCGTGGCGAGATTGAATGTGTACCGCTCATAGTCTACGTTCTTCTTGTGTGCAAACTTGCGATCGAGTGCTTCACATACTTTGTCGTACGAGTCCGCAGACTCCGTGGGTAGTTCTTTTATTATCTGACCGACTTCTTTTCCGATCAGGTTCTTGAGGGCCTTCAGTCGTTCTTCTTTGTCCATTACTTTCGATGCTTTCATAAAATTTGTGAAGTTCTCCATCCATTCTTGCCATTGCAGGCCCATGCCACCGCCATATTCAAGAGCTAGAGGCTCTGGGCGGCGCAAAAACGAGGCCCCTTACATCCCCATGGGAGTTTGGTCAGCCATTTTTTTTCTTTGTTCTTGACTGCTCTTGCAGGCTCTTTCTCGCTCTTCGTTGCGCTCGCTGGTGTTTGTTTGCTTCGTTCGTTGCCCTCACCAGGGCTTGTTTGTTATCTACGTTGCACTTGCCAGTGCTTGTTTTCTATTCTCGTTGCACTCGCCAGTGCTCGTTTACTGTCTTCTCTGCACTTGACAGTGCTTGTTTGTTAGGTCTGTTGCATTTGCCAGTGTTTGTTTGTTGGATCTATTACACTCGCCAGTGCTTGTTTATTGTCTTCTTTGCACTCGCCAGTGCTTGTTTGTTGGGTCTATTGCACTTGCCAGTGCTTGTTTGCTGTCTCTGTTGCATTCGCTAGTGTTTGTTTGCCAATTCAGGTCTTCTGCCTGACTTCCGCTGTTGATCCCTCGCAGGGGGATTGGACAATGCTGCCTGACTCTAAGATGGTTGCGCGGGAATCTCGTTTCTGGCGAGATTTCGGCTGTTTTTCTTGTTTTCTTCACCGGGGACACAGTTAATTGGCGCTTTCACTCACCGCATGCAGCCAGGATCCACCGCTGGAGTCACAAACAGGTAGGGCAGCTTTCTTTTGCTTCTACCACCGGGTTGGGCTCCCGGTGGGGACTTTGGGCAGTGTGCTTCGGCCTCTTCACACGAGGCGGGCTCCGCTGTTTCCGCCGCCGAGATGGGCTCTCGGTGGGTGCTGTAGGCAATGCGCTTCCGCCGCTGAGGTGGGCTCTCGGTGGGTACTGTGGGTAACGCGCTCAAGCCTCCACGCACGAGGCGAGCTCCGGTCTTTCCGCCGCCGGGGTGGCTCCCGGTGGGTGTTATGGGCAACACGCTCAAGCCTCCGGAAGTGGGGCGAGCTCCAGGCGGGTCGCTAACCGCTGGGTGCTGAGTTAGCTTTCTTCACGAACGTGTGGGGACAGGACACCCTCGTCGCCAGATGTAGTGTCGCTCTTTCTATAGAATGCACACAGACACTTTTGGATGTACCAGCTCCTTTATTCAGCTCCTTCTTTGTACAGGGCTAACGGCTAACTGCCGTTTCTGGTCCCCGGCTCCTCCCTTTCCGCCCGCCCTCGTCCCCTTCGGGCAGGTCCTAGTGACTGCCATGTGTGGGCATCACTACACCCCCCCCCCCCCCGCTCGCCGCGGTGTGCGCGGCGGCGGGGAGGGGATTCATTCCTTGGCTTTCTCGTTGCCGGGGGCATCTCCCCGAGGAAGACAGAGCTCTTCACAATAAGGACAGATATTTACTAATGAACTAATCACTTTAGCAGGCGATAAGTTACTTGAGGTAAAAGTGACAATTGTGTGCAATGATGACTTTTGAGGTAGTAATCGGTGCAAGATATGAGAATAAAAGAACAAGTGTGTAAGTAATAAAAAAATAAAAAAATAAATAATAAAATGTTTTGGTGAGGTTATGTACTTGTTATACTGGGTCAGTTTCATAAATTTGTATCTCATTATTAGGCTTGGGGGATGGAAGCTTTGGTGCTAGGTTGTGAGGGAGGGGTGTATGGGGGGACTCATATGTTGTTTTGTTTTTCTGCAGGGCAGCGGCAACAGAGAAGGTCGGCACACCTATTAGTCACACCCTTGTGGCTCAGGACTGGGATGCATCATTTATACTAGCATGCGTTTTCTTGTAATTGACCTCTTAGTGGATGAAATTTACAACAAATTGTTTCAGGTTTTAGGGAAAGGACAAGGGCATGACTTAAAGGGGCAGGGGGTGGGGGGGGGGGCTCGAGGTACTCATGACTCTTTCTTATTTACTACAGAGCATCAACGAGAGGAGGTTTTCGGAATAGACGTCATGGATATATACAGAGGTAAACTGGTGGGCGTATTGTGGTCAGTACGCTGTCTAGGATTAAAACAATTGCGGTGTGTGGCTAATTGGTTTTTCTATTGCAGGGAACGGTTGCTGAAGAATACAACCGCTGAGGAGACGGTGGAAACAGGATTGGGAGCAGGTATAACAAAGAACGCGGGTAGCAAGGTGTTTAGGAGGGGGGCAGGGAGGTGCTGTGCTCAAGGCTGTCAGGAGCAACTGGTCACACGGTGTGGAATACTATGCTAAAAACCTCTTTTTTATTTCCATTCAGTATTGCGCACCGTGAAGTCTGGGTCAGGCCTGAAGCTCGCTTACGCCGAATTGCCACTGATTGAGTAAGTAAGTCGGGGACCAGGGGACACGGAGGTTGCTGGCCCCGCAGTGGGTTGCCCGAGTTACTAGAGTGTCAAGGACGTTTCTCATTCTCCCTTTATCCTCCCCGCTCAGATTCAAGACGATCCATCGAGGTCATATGGAAAGCCAGGGCTCCCCATCGCTATTTTCGCAGATGTCGCAGGTGGACGACTCGCTGCCTGATGCGTCACAGGAGGCGCAGTGGGCGGCGTTCATGCAGATGGCCAGGGGGAAAGGGCTATCCTGGGCCAAGGGGATTGCGAGGGATGTCGAACGAGATGACTCCGGAGTCATTTGCGAGGCTCCCCTGCCGGATATTGACTTGCAGGAGGCCGGTCCCACTAGATCGTCTAAGAGGGCGGTGAAGCAAACATCCAAGGATTTCCCGCCAGACCCTCACGCAGGCAAGAGCAGGACAGTGAGAGCTCAAATCGAGCCCCCTCCGCGAACCGCATCACCGGTGTGTCACCAGTCTCTCTAAGGTATCTGTCCAGAACTCAGCTGTTTATGCCACCCGAGAGGACCTTGGTAAATTGTCCGATTCCTTGAAAGACTTCATGAAGGAGCTTTTGGGAAATAGGGTCTCCCCAGCCCCTGTTATGACATTGGGTAGTGCTCCGAACGGCGGCGAGGGGGCTAAGGCGGCGGCTTCTGTGTGGGTCGCTCCGCCGCTTGCTCCGATGCCATCTACATCGACTCTCCCTCACGTGACCAGTACCAGTTCTATGGTGGCGACGTTGTCCACGCCGCTGCCGAGCGGAAACATTGGGGGAGCCGTGGCGCCTCCTCCTCCTTTGGCGCCGGTTCTTCCTTCGATATCCACACCTGTCAACAACAGCATAACTTCCATCTCCACAGACACAGTGTCGATCAGTTCTGCTCCACCACCTGGTACGTCTTCTGCACCTACTCTTTGTAGCGGTGCCTTGATACCTCCTTTGTTGACAAACACTCTTTCCTCCACAGGAAGCGCTGCTAGCGTAGTTTCCCTGGCAGCACCTCTGACCGCACCTACTCCTGAGCCCAAGGTGGCGGCAGCAGCCATACTATCTGGTCATTGTCACTTGGCCTGGCAGGTACCCCTAGCTGCAAAAGAAATGATATGGAGGAGAGAACTGATCGATATCTTCTCGCTGTTGCTATTGGGACAGGAAGGCACTGACGTCAGGAAAGCTGGGGTGAAAGAGGAGGATAAAAAGACAAAGTACCAGCAATAGCCTGAGAAGACAATAGAGAACTGACTAGAATAGTTTGCTATCTTACAGGCAGTTACATTAGAGAAGCACCCAGAACAGGCGCAGGCGCTCGTCCAATACAGCACACTGATCTGGAAAGAAGCTGCTCGTTGGGGCGGGCAGGGTTGGGTGAGTTACGACCTAGAATTTAGGAGAAAGATGTCCTTGTGCCCAGAGATGAGATGGGACCAAAAAGAAGTACAATTGTGGTTGGACCACATGGGTTCCAACCTGCTCCGCAATGCGGGGAGCATAAATAAGAAGCAGGGGAATAAGGACTCAGGCAGTAACACACAGCATAGCGAGACACTGGGGGATAGACAGTCCTTTCGGGGTGGCTACAGAGGTAGAGGGGGCAACAGAGGGTCGTTCAAGAGGTCATCCCCAGGGATATGTCGCTCTTTCAACTCCGGTTATTGCGCGTGGGGAAAGTCCTGCAAGTTTGTCCGTTCTTGTAACAAATGTGGGGGCTCCCACTCTGCAGGATCTTGTTCAGTGCAGCAAGGGGGCCCTTCCAAGATCAATAAGGATGCAGGTAACAAGCAATAACAGTAGTACATGTCCTCCCATCTTCAGCCCCCCCCCTCCTTTGCACCCCATCGCACAAACCAATGCTTATCCTGGCACTGTGAAGGGGACCTCCCCCGTGATCCTGTCTAACATGTTACCTCTCCTGCTAAAGTATCCTCTTCAGCTCTTGCTTCTGGATGTTTTTAGCGAAGGTTTTAAGATACCCTATATTGGCTGTGAGGGACTCAGAGAGGCAGAAAATGTAAGGTCAGCTAGGGAGATGCCTCTTATAGTCAAAGCAAAGGTGGAGAAGCAGAGACTGTTAGGGAGAGTGGCTGGCCCTTTTGCCAGTCCACCTCTAGAAAACTTTGTGGTGTCACCGCTTGGGGTGGTACTTAAGAAAGAGCCAGGGTCTTTTAGATTAATACACAACCTCTCTCACCTGGAAGGAGCTTCGGTCAAATTGTGGTCTGAGGAAGGGTCCTGCTCCGTGTCATACTGCACACTGGATGTAGCTTTAGATCTCGTAAGAAGAGCAGGCGTAGGGGCATGGTTGGCCAAAGCTGACATAGAATCGGCTTTCAGGTTATTACCTGTGCATCCCAGCAGTCAACACTTGCTTGGCTTCAAATTGGATGGGGAGTATTACTATGATCGCTGCATGCCGATGGGATGTGCAGTGTCTTGTGCCTACTTTGAAGCGTTCCAGCCACTTTCCTCTGTTTACTCTACTTTGAAGCATTCAGCAGCTTCCTGCAGTGGGCACTGCAGTCTCGCTATGGGATCAGCGGTGTGTCTCATTACTTGGATCACTTCCTTTTTATAGGAAGTCAAGGGTCAGTGGAGTGTAGCGAGGCATTGCAAAAGTTTGAAGCACTGACTGCTAGCTTAGGGGTTCCCTTAGCTCCTGGTAAGACAGTCGGCCCTGCGCAGGTTTTGACCTTCTTAGGGATTGAAATCGACACAGTGCCGGGCGAGTGTAGGTTACCAGCAGACAAGGTTTGGGATCTGGCACAGACCATTCATTCTGCTCTGGGGCAGGATAAGGTGACGCTGGGTTTTTTACAGAGTCTGCTGGGCAAGCTCAACTTCGCTGCGAGAATCATCCCAGCAGGAAGGGTCTTTGCGCGCAGGTTGGCAAGGGCATCCACGAAAGTCAGCAAGAGCTATCATTTAGTGAGGATCAGCAAAGGCATGAAAGAGGACCTTAAGATGTGAGCCACCGTCATTGGAGATTTCAACGGCTCTGTAGTTTGGAGGGTGCCTTTGGCGGGGTCTCCTGAACTTTCTATGTTCACTGATGCATCTGGAAGAGAAGGTTTTGGTGTCATTTTGGACACAGAGTGGTGCGCGCAAGTATGGCAGAATGTGTGGTGGAAAAAGAAGGTTACATTCAACATTACTGTGCAAGAATTGTTTCCCATTGTGGTAGCATTTCACCTGTGGCCAGAGAAGCTAGCTACACGGAGGGTCCTGATGTGGTTGGACAATTTAGCAGTGGTACAGGCCATTAATGCTCAGTCAGCTTCCTGCCCGCTAGTTCTATGTCTACTCAGGGAATTGATAAGAGTTTGCCTTGTGAACAATGTGGAGTGTAGAGCGCAGCATATTCAAGGGGTCCAGAACACCGCGGCTGACGCTCTTTCTCGCTTCCAGTGGCACAGGTTTCTCGAGGCATGGCCGAGAGCAAAGGAAGAGATGACACGTTTCCCTGAGCATCTATGGTTCATTCTGAATCTGAGAGGCGATTGAGAGGGCTAGGGGAGCTGGCTTTGGCCCCGCGGACGATGAAACGATACAGAGCAGACGTGAACAAGTTCTGCGCAGACACCGGGGATTGGGAACAGGAGAGGCCTACGCTGGAATCCCCGGACGCAGGACTTCATTCTGTGGGCGAAGGATGAGGGCAAATCACCATCTTGGGTTGCTGGACATCTGTCAGCCATCAGCCATCACGTTCGATTGAGGGGGCAGCTAGACCCAACAAATTCCTTTTTTGATCAGGTCAGCGCTGAAGGGCTGGTCCAGAAGCGAGCCTCGTGCTTCAGATAACAGGGCAGCGATTGACTTTGCTACATTAAAGGGTATGCTGGGTAGCATAGAAAGGGCTACCAGTTCTGGGTTTGAGGCAGTTCTCTTTTCTGCAACATTTGCGCTGGCATTCTTTGGTGCCTTCAGGATAGGGGAGATAGTTGCGAAATCAAAGAATGATAAATCAGGTATAGCTTTGTGTATTCAGGATACTCTGTTGTCTGGGGATTGCTTATCACTAAGGTTGAGACAATCTAAAACGGATCAGGGATGGACTGGCAAAGTAATAGTGCTAAACAAGTTAGAGGTTGCCAGGTACTGCCCGGTACAACTGGTTGAGAGATACCTTTCCCTGCGCCCTCCGGCTGAAGTTTATTTGCTGGTTCATGCGGACGAAACACCTTTGACCAAATACCAAGTGCGCCATGTTATGGACACCTGTCTAGCCTTATCTGGCAATAAAGTACAGGGTAAAAGATTTTGTACTCATTCTTTCAGGAGAGGGGCAGCGACCACGGCGTTCCAGCCAGGCTTACCAGTAGAAAATATAAAACATGTGGGGCGCTGGGAGTCGAATTGCTACAAATGATATATACGTTCATAGGATGATCTAATAAGCATGTGTTTCAAAACATTGTGTTCCTTGTGTGTGATTTACTTCAGTGTTATGGGTTTGCAGTGTGTATATCTCTGTGTGTTGTTAATAAACAAGGTGTAAAACATCTGTATCTTTCATTTACTAGGTAAATCGGTCTGGGTGACAGGACATTTGAGAATTCAAAGGCTAGCCCGTTGGGCGGATAGCGGAAAGTGGAAACATGGTTTCACAGCGACCAAGATCAGGTGGATAGTGTTGCCCGACATGCATTGGAGTAGCCTGAAGCACAAAATTCGGCAGTTACTGGACGGGGGTGAATCAACACCTGACTTATTAATAATACATTTAGGTGGCAAGCAGTTGGTGCATATGGGCCGCAGGGGCCTGTTGCAGATGATGAGGAACACTTTGTGCGATTTGAGCAACCTCCTGGGGACCTGTGAATTATGGTGGTCCGATTTCACACCAAGACTTCATTGGAAAAAGTGCTAGGTCAGGGGTGACAATGGAGACTTCCCGCAGGGGGGTGAACAGCGCCATGCGCAAATTCACTGAGCAAAGGGGATTTGGTTTCATAAGACACGGTCTGCTACACACGAAATGCACGGGTTGCTTTGATGAAGACGGTGTTCGTTTATCTGAAGTATGGATGGCTATTTTTCTGCTTGATTTAGCGGAATCAATGGGCGCAGCGGGTTGTATCTAAAGGAGGAAGAGTATGTGGGGGGGCTCTGGGACGGCGGCTGCCACACCCAGAGCGATGGCGGAGTTACAGGGCGATCCAATGCAGGAAGGTACAGAAGGGTACCCTCTACAGGAGCACCGGAAGGGTGCGAGAGTAAATTATCCCTGGGGAGATCCACAGTGTGATCCTGGAGGAGTGACGGTGCCCCGTTAGTCCTTCGGGCGGTTGTATACCTGAGCAACTGGGGGTTGCCAGCAATGCTCAGCCCCCCGTAGGGGGAGGGGCGTGAGTAAGGGGCGAATTTAGGTCCGCCGGGGGGAGGGGTTAGACCTTCCCCCTAACTGACAACGCCCCCGCGGTTAACACCACGGGGGGTTATGGCTCATCAGGGGGGCGGGTCGCGAGGGGCGGCCTGCTCCTGGATCGCCCGTAAGATAACCCAACATGTTGGCATAATGTATATGTTAATAAAGCTGCAACAACTTTCTCCAACATTTCATAGTGTGGTGTCTTTTATTTCAAAAGTTGGGGGAAGAGCGGTCGGGGGCTGTGCCGATATTGGCACTATGACTGGCTGCCCCGGGACACCAAAGGTGGCCACCTACGTGGGCGGCCACCCTTAGTGCCATAGGATGGCACAGACCCAGGAGCGGTCTAGTGGTTGGGGGACCGGATGGTCCCCCTGGTGATGTCATTTATGGCCAGGGGCGGGGTGGGGGTGTCTATATGACCCAGGGGCGAGGGTCAAGCGCCCTCTTTGTTCCTGGATGCATTGACGAGCTGACCCTCGCCCCCTCACCCCGCCTGCTCTCGTGACGGTCTTGTGGATGCCCGGCGCTTTCCCGCCCATCCGCTTACCCTGCTTTCAGGCAATAAGGGGGGGGGCTTGTTGCTACTAATATTACTGTTTTTTGTGTTGCAGGCGGAGTTACAGGGCGATCCAAGGCAGGAAGGTACAGAAGGGTACCCTCTACAGGAGCACCGGAAGGGTGCGAGAGCAAATTATCCCCAGGGAGATCCACGTGGTATCCGGGAGGAGTGACAGCGCCCCTTTAGTCCTTCGGGCGGTTGTATACCTGAGCAACCGGGGGTTGCCAGCAACACTCAGCCCCCCGTAGGGGGAGGGGGGTGAGTAAGGGGCGGATTTAGGTCTGCCGGGGGGAGGGGTTAGACCTTCCCCCTAACTGACAACGCCCCCGCGGTTAACACCAGGGGTTATGGCTCATCAGGTGGGCGGGTCACGAGGGGCAGCCTGCTCCTGGATCGCCCGTAAGATAACCCAACATGTTGGCATAATGTATATGCTAATAAAGCTGCAACAACTTTCTCCAACATTTCATAGTGTGGTGTCTTTTATTTCAAAAGTTGGGGGAAGAGTAGTCGGGGCTGTGCCGATATTGGCACTATGGCCAGTACCGCTTTTCGGTACTGTGAGGTTCGGTACACTGCATTATGCCGCCGCTCTTTACTGTACTTCTTTGAGTATTCTACACTGCACAGCCAGAACGGCAACTCTCTCTGTAGTCCCGTGCACATCCCTTCCTACACAAGCAGTGTGCGGCCTATCATTTGAATTTGTGGCCTTTAACAACCATTACTGCCCTCAACAGTGGGCTATAGTTCTTCATTTTACTACAGTTTCAAGAGGGGCAATGCAGTGGTACAGCACTCGACTGGTCGAGTTTGTATACTTCGTGCTCTGCAGGTACTGCCCCAGCTCTTTAGTTCCGTGCACCGTTCACAACAAATAGACAGAACTGCAGCTGTTTAGTGTATCAGAGTTGCATTTTTAGAATGAGGGATTATCAACTGGTTTTCTTTGTACCTATGGAATTTCTCTAGGCTGGCACTCCCGGGCAGAGAAAATACACACAAAACAACAAACAGTAAAAATGTGAAATGACTGGAGATAAGACAGGTTAGCAGTACTGAGGTCAAAAACATACCAATGGATGGAAAGCTTTACAAAGTTGCCATGTTTTAGGCCTACAAAGAAAAACCAAAGGGGGTGATGGACGGAGCGTTGACAATACAAACACTCACCCCCAGTCAACTGATCTTGGTTTAATCCATCACCGTTCTTTAGCTCACTCCGCCACCCCAGTTCAGACATGGCCATATACAAATCAGTCTGACCCTGTGCCTCATGGGAACAGTCCAGCCCGAACTGCCAAGCCATGTCTTCCCTGGACCGGAATCAAGCTTCCCAGGACCGGTTTCTGGCATTCCAGCCGTCTTCAGCCGGGCTTGCTTGAATCCAGTGGCAAAGTGAGCAAGGGACTCACATCTGAGCATACCCTGCCAACTTAGGGCGAACAAAGAAAAATCAAAGGGGGTGATGGACGGAGCGTTGACAATACAAACACTCACCCCCAGTCAACTGATCTGGGTTTAATCCATCACCGTTCTTTAGCTCACTCCGCCACCCCAGTTCAGACATGACCATATGCAAATCAGTCTGACCCTGTGCCTCATGGGAACAGTCCAGCCCGAACTGCCAAGCCACGTCTTCCCTGGACCGGAATCAAGCTTCCCAGGACCGGTTTCTGGCATTCCAGCCATCTTCAGCCGGGCTTGCTTGAATCCAGTGGCAAAGTGAGCAAGGGACTCACGTCTGAGCATACCCTGCCAACTTATGGCGAACAAAGAAAAACCAAAGGGGGTGATGTACGGAGCGTTGACAATACAAACACTCACCCCCAGTCAACTGATCAGGGTTTAATCCATCACCGTTCTTTAGCTCACTCCGCCACCCCAGTTCAGACATGGCCATATGCAAATCAGTCTGACCCTGTGCCTCATGGGAACAGTCCAGCCCGAACTGCCAAGCCATGTCTTCCCTGGACCGGAATCAAGCTTCCCAGGACCGGTTTCTGGCATTCCAGCCGTCTTCAGCCGGGCTTGCTTGAATCCAGTGGCAAAGTGAGCAAGGGACTCACGTCTGAGCATACCCTGCCAACTTATGGCGAACAAAGAAAAACCAAAGGGGGTGATGGACGGAGCGTTGACAATACAAACACTCACCCCCAGCCAACTGATCTGAGTTTAATCTATCACCGTTCTTTAGTTCACTCCGCCACCCCAGTTCAGACATGGTCATATGCAAATCAGTCTGACCCTGTGCCTCATGGGAACAGTCCAGCCCGAACTGCCAAGCCATGTCTTCCCTGGACCGTAATCAAGCTTCCCAGGACCGGTTTCTGGCATTCCAGCCATCTTCAGCCGGGCTTGCTTGAATCCAGTGGCAAAGTGAGCAAGGGACTCACGTCTGAGCATACCCTGCCAACCTCAGACGTGAGTCCCAGGCTCTCCACATCACTGGAGTCAAGCTATCCAGGCTGAAGAAGGCTGATAACCAGAAACCGGTCCTTGGATGCTTGATTCCGGTCTAGGAAAGACATGGCTTGGTAGTTCGGGCTGGACTGTTCCCATGAGGCACAGGGTCAAGGCTGATTTGCATATAGCCAGTGTCTGACCTAGGGTGGTGTGGAGTGCAAAAAACCGATGGATTTAGGCCCAGATCTTTGTACTGGGGTGAATGTAAGACATTGTTCTGCATTCTGTCCATCAACTGTGTTTTTTGAAATTTTCACCCCGAGTGGGCTGGGTATGCTCAGACGTGAGTCCCAGGCTCTCCATATCACTGGAGTCAAGCTATACAGGCTGAAGAAGGCTGATAGCCAGAAACCGGTCCTTGGATGCTTGATTTCTGTCTAGGAAAGACATGACTTGGTAGTTCGGGCTACACTGTTCCCATGAGGCACAGGGTCAAGGCTGATTTGCATATAGCCAGTGTCTGACCTAGGGTGGTGTGGAGTGCAAAAAACGATGGATTTAGGACGAGATCTTTGTACTGGGGTGAATGTAAGACATTGTTCTGCATTCTGTCCATCAACTGTGTTTTTTGCAATTTTCACCCCGAGTGGGCTGGGTATGCTCAGACATGAGTCTGAGGCTCTCCACATCACTGGAGTCAAGCTATCCAGGCTGAAGAAGGCTGATAGCCAGAAACCGGTCCTTGGATGCTTGATTCCGGTCTAGGAAAGACATGGCTTGGTAGTTCGGGCTAGACTGTTCCCATGAGGCACAGGGTCAAGGCTGATTTGCATATAGCCAGTGTCTGACCTAGGGTGGAGTGTATTGCAAAAAAACGATGGATTTAGGCCCAGATCTTTGTACTGGGGTGAATGTAAGACATTGTTCTGCATTCTGTCCATCAACTGTGTTTTTTGCAATTTTCACCCCGAGTGGGCTGGTGTGCTCAGACATGAGTCCCAGGCTCTCCACATCACTGGAGTCAAACTATCCAGGCTGAAGAAGGCTGATAGCCAGAAACAGGTCCTTGGATGCTTGATTCCAGTTTAGGAAAGACATGGCTTGGTAGTTCGGTCTGGACTGTTCCCATGAGGCACAGGGTCAAGGCTGATTTGCATATAGCCAGTGTCTGACCTAGGGTGGTGTGGAGTGCAAAAAAACGATGGATTTAGGCCCAGATCTTTGTACTGGGGTGAATGTAAGACATTGTTCTGCATTCTGTCCATCAACTTTGTTTTTTGCAATTTTCAACCCGAGTGGGCTGGGTATGCTCAGACGTGAGTCCCAGGCTCTCCACATCACTGGAGTCAAGCTATCCAGGCTGAAGAAGGCTGATAGCCAGAAACCGGTCCTTGGATGCTTGATTCCGGTCTAGGAAAGACATGGCTTGGTAGTTCGGGCAGGACTGTTCCCATGAGGCACAGGGTCAAGGCTGATTTGCATATAGCCAGTGTCTGACCTAGGGTGGTGTGGAGTGCAAAAAAATGATGGATTTAGGCCCAGATCTTTGTACTGGGGTGAATGTAAGACATTGTTCTGCATTCTGTCCATCAACTGTGTTTTTTGCAATTTTCACCCCGAGTGGGCTGGGTATGCTCAGACGTGAGTCCCAGGCTCTCCACATCACTGGAGTCAAGCTATCCGGGCTGAAGAAGGCTGATAGCCAGAAACCGGTCCTTGGATGCTTGATTCCGGTCTAGGAAAGACATGGCTTGGTAGTTCGGGCTGGACTGTTCCCATGAGGCACAGGGTCAAGGCTTCTTTGCATATAGCCAGTGTCTGACCTAGGGTGGTGTGGAGTGCAAAAAACGATGGATTTAGGCCCAGATATTTGTACTGGGGTGAATGTAAGACATTGTTCTGCACTCTGTCCATCAACTGTGTTTTTTGCATGTTGTAGGCTTCCCCACATTTGTGTGATAATTGTGATCATTTAAAAACAAAATCATATTGGAAAAGGTATCTATAAACAAATTAAAGTGAATGAAGAGGTGCTGTAGAGCATGGGCTAACTATCCTCTGACACAGAACTTTACACAAAGCACAGAGACCCAACTCAATTGGATCAATCTAAGAACCCTCCTGTTAACCTAAGGAAACCAGCATTTGCAATGCAATAGGTCTCGCATTTACGTGAGTTTGAGCTATTGGCATTGTAAATGACAATGCCTTTTATTTATGTTTTACAAGCAAAAACATAAATAAAAGGCACTGTCATTTACAATGCCAATAGCTCAAACTTGCGTAATTGGAAGACCTAATGCATTGCAAATGCTTGTTGAATTAGAGTAACAGTGCAAAACTGTCACTTTCCAAATCAGGGGATTTTATTGTCGAAGAGAGCTGCACAGATGCTGCTTTCACTTTCAGCTCCATTCACCTTCTCCAAAGGGTCATACAAACAAGCAATTAACATGTTGCAGTGAGGCTCTGTGTTTTATCATAACAGGCCGCTGCAGCATTTTTAATGCATTTGATTCAGATTCATAGTGACTATTACTGCGCATGCGCACAGTGAACAGCCCATATCTGAGTGTGCAGCATATCTTGCTGGTGTGGGACTCGGTCGGAGACTGTTGAGGAGAAGAGAGCTCGTGGAGGGCTGCTTTATAGTCGTCTGGAGAGAGGAGTTGCACTATAATGTTTGACTGGACCTGTTGTGTCCTTCTCTTTGCCATGTGCTTGCTGCCCTTCCAAGCCCTGGTGGCCCCGCCATCGTCTCGTTTGGCAGAGGATATTATTGGTGAGATCTCTTCTACTGCAACAGCCCTATCTTGGCAATTGCATTTTAGACAACAGGCGAGAATATGAGTTATTTCTTCTGAGCCAGGATGGGTGAAGCAGTGCTTTCAGTGGGCTGGGGTGAAAAGTTGACTTAACGGTCATTGCATTTAACTATTGGGTTCTACAAAAACACAAGAATGAAAATATTTGTCTTGGAAGAGACAAATATGAAAGCAACATGTTTGCCGCTGTAGTGCAAGGTTTGTCTCAAAGTAAAAATCTCCGCACTAGTTAGACGATTTCTGTCTTGCCACAATGTCGACATTAAATGAAGCGGTATTCCTGATGCATTTAAAAAGATGTATACTGTTTTTAAGCAGGTTGCCAGTTTTGTATTTCACAATAGAAATATGTGAACTTCGTGTAAAAGAAGACTTACCCCATTTCTTCATGAAACATAAGAATGGTGAAAGTAACAAAAAGTCCACCGTCACAGCAAACTATACAATATTGCTGACGTGCATCAGAAATAGAGTTGGAAAACAAAGGTGTGCAAGTAAGAGCTCGCACGTGCGTGACTAAAGGGTCAGGTTAAGGCTCTAGATCTGTTTGGAATTAACTAACGGGAGTAATGGGAACAACCTGGCAAACTGTCTCAAAAGGGACAGTGGTGGTAGCGGAAGTACATGTGTGCCTCCAGTTGTCTCTAGCCTGGGGGAGCGGAAAGAGGCCCCTGAGAAACAAAAAAAGCAGGCTAAAGCTATCTTTATTTTGTTACCAAAGCACCAAAGGCACCAAAAGCACGGAATCAATCCGGATCCCCAGGGTACCTGCGATCAAGATCAGGCACCTAACCCTTTGAAAGTTAATATCCCCTCGCCAGTAAACTCAAGCTTACCATACAGGAACGTAAGAAATCTGACAAATTTCAGAACGAGTAGAATGTTGGAAACTGGGGAGACAGAGTCCGAAAACTGCGCTAAGAATTCAGAACAGGTTGATAAAACTGAATAACAAGCTGTACAACCCCCATATGAGGAGACAGAAGGAGCGCCTACATCACAAGACATGCAAGATACTTGAAAATTAGAGGCCGCCCAAAACATCCAGAGTGCGGGGAGCTCTCAGAGATCTAAGGAAGCTCAAAGAAGACCCGAAACTAGGGGGGCAAAAGCAAAAGAGAATAAAAATCAAGACAAAGACAAAGAAAAAGATAAAGCTAAAGACAACTACAAAGAGAAGGACAAAGAGAAGGACAAGGACAAGGACAAAGAAAAGAATAGAGATAAGAAAGACAAGAAAGATATACACAGTGAGAAAAACCCTGAAAAGGAGCCTACAAACAAAAGGGGAAAGGGGCGATGGCAGGGAAGGACAAAGTGGAGGGCACAGAAGCTAGCGATCACGACAATCTGGAATTGATGGCAAAAAAGGCAAAATGACTACAAGCAATTAAGAACCTGAAGGCCTCCGCTAAAAAGACTGATATGCCTGGTATGCCAACTGAGCTTCAACCAAAGATCTCAAATATTTTTGCCCCGCTATCTAAAGATAGGATAAGTGACTCACCCAAACCAACAAATCCAAGAGACCTATCCAGGGACCTGGAGGATCAAATCAGTGAGACCACTGGGCATAATGGTGAGGATCTTGCAACTCCTGGAGTAGAAGCTGAAGTAGGTAAAATAAATAACCATGTTGTAGGTCTAATGTCTGATTCTGGCTCTCCAGCACCTGACAACGCTTTGGGAAACAAAATGGGAATCAATGCCAAGATTCAACTTGAAGGTTTGGATAATACACTCAAGACGCCAAATTCTAAGCCATCTCCCTATCACCCTTCTCCCCCAACAAAAACAACAAAACAATATGCTGAAACCCAAGCGGCTACTGATGACTCTGATTCAGATATCTATGAAACCGGGGTCTCGACGTCCAGTGAAATAAGTCACTCCAGTGATGAGCATAGCCCTAATCCCTCAAACTCAGAACTTTCAGAACTATCAGATTTCGCTACCGCAAAAACCAAGTAAGCGAACGAATTCGGTCCTGACAATACTCAAAGAAAAAAGCTGGGGAAAAAGAGAGATAGACAGAAAAGACACTACAAAGCGAGGTACGAAGAAACTGCAGACCCAGGAAGTAATACAGAACAATCAAAATATACCGAAAAAAAACAACTCCTAAAATTACATCAGAATCAGACCGCCACCAAATTATCGTGCACGAGACTACAGGAAGTGGACATAACCAACAGGGACGCACAAGCCATACTGGCAAACAGACAGAACCAGTGGAGAAGTGTGGCTCAATGGTTAGAAGAGGTAGACCATGAAGCAGAGGTCAGACCCGGGACCAGGGTTCAATTCCCGACGCGGCAGGGTCTTGAGCCCAAAATGTCCACGGACTCGATAATTCTCGCTTTGGTGCCTGCTCGAATCATGGGTTCACACTCTGCAACTACGGGCAATAGCTTGCTTAATCTCCACTATAGCCCCCCGTGGCGGGATGCCTGGCTTTCACCTTGGGGGTGCCCAGTACGGGTTATCTCACAGGGAAAAACCAGGACGGGTTCCCAAAGCAAGCGCTTAGAGACCGTTGGTGATAATGCGCTATATAAATATAAATATAAATTACAATTACAATTACAACCATGTCTGAGAGAAATACTTAGCTCAATCAAAAGCTTGCATGAGGAAGTAAAAACAGACAACAAAAAGAACCGCACCGCCATACAAAAATTACAAGGAGCGATCAAAAAAGTAGGTCTAACATGCTCGAAATATCAGACAGAATGGTTTCTGTGGAAACGCGTACTGAAAATTCGGATATAGACGTTGCTAACCTCCAAACGCAAGGCAAAGATCAAGATGGTATCATAAAAGATCTAATGCAAAAGGTTGAAGATCATGAAAACCGAGCGAGACGAAACAATCTCCGTTTTTTAGGAATTCCAGAAGGTATAGAAGGAAAGGAAATAAGGGCCTTCATAATCGCCCTCCTTAACACAGCGTTCCCTGAACTACAGTCATGGGAAATGGAGAGGGAGGTACAGCGTGTGCACTGCTTTCCATTAACTCTTTACAAACGAGCAAACAATCATTCACAATACCCAAGAGCAGTACTGATATACTTTGGGAATTTTCTGCTTGGTGAAGCCATATATGATTTAGCACGGCCAAACAGAACAAGCATTTGCAATGCAATAGGTCTCGCATCGAGACAAATATGAGCAACAGAAAGTGCAAATAAAAATGTGTGTTTATCTAGCTCCTGAAAAGTAAGAAAAAGCAACTGTAACGTACAAAGCAAATTGGCAAAAGTAGAAAAAAAGCGAGAATTATTGGATGAGTAATTTGCTTATAGATGTATGCATTGTATTGCATTTAATATGTAATAGAAATAGAAGACTTAATAAACAGAACAGTGCATGTAAATGTTGTGGTGGTGAGTGATGCTGTTGTGTTGCAGAGTTAATATGTTGTTGTGCTGCTCACAAAGCAGGAAACTAATGATGAACACAGCAGGGCGCCGGCGAGTGCAAAAGCCCAATTAACAAAATGTAATAACAGACATGCCCTAAGTAAACACCAGCACCAATAAATCGGACATTCAGACCTACAATATCTGAAAGCAAAGCTTTTAACACTGATACTGACTCACTAAGCAGGAAATGAATGAACGCGGCATGGCGCCAATGTGGAAAAGGTCAGGCTGTTTAAGACACCTGCCAAAGCCTAATAAACAGATTGCAATACGAGAGAAGAGCAAAGTAAACAGCATTGGCATATAAATTGTATATGAAGGCCAAGTATATTTGGAGACAGATTATATTGCACAGAAACCTCTAACATTTGTAGGGCTTTACAAGTGACACGACAGATGGGCTGTTTAGTCCTGAGAATAGGTAGATACATGTACTCCTGTCGGCACCTTTTGATATCACGTGGCATCTCCGTAACTTGGCTAATGTGGTGCGCGGTCTTGGAAACCTTGTTATGGGTGTTGGCGCCGTGTGTGTCACCTCCGTTTAAGGTTGTCACCCTCACTCGCACTGCTAAGGCAGGTGCAAGGTCTAGCGCGAGGAAGCCTAGACATCCAGGCGCCCACTAAGTGGTGTTAGGGAGCAAAGGTCCTGTATCTCAGTTAGCAGTTGTAAGCATGCTGGGACTTGTAGTTGCACTTGTGTCACAGTGGAACACGAAGGTGCACACAAGCCTCTAACTGGCCTCCTAGTTCATGATCTATATGATATTAAGCTCTGAAAAACAGCACAGCCACCTCCAGCAAACACTGCACGCTCGCCCATAGCTCAGCGGCGTAATGCACCTGCGACAGAGTATGTGCCGGTTTCCGAACCGTCTTCTACAGCGCCTCACAACAGCCTACAGTAAGTGCCATATTCTAATTTATAGATTGTACCAGGCTCAAGCGAACTGCGGGAAGTCCTCGTGGATCTGGGTGTAAACCCTGCCTGCAGCTAATGGCACAAAAACAACCATTAGGCAGCGACTGCGTACCTCCTCCTGTGGCTTAGTAGCGACGCGCTAACTTGTACTGACCCCTCCCCCACCCCCAACCAAATGGTACTGTTGCTATCGACATAAGAGGGTTAAACGTGCATTAGTGCGCAAACAAATGAAAATCAATGCATCTCTGTTGTAGGTGCATTCGCCATCCGAGCTATTACACCAAAGCCACCTTGAAAGAGAGTCAAGAAGCAGCGTCACCTGCGCACATCTGTTAGGCAATCAGACCGCTAAAGCCTTCCTGAACGTAGGAAGATTCTCCTGCTTGGTAATCAAGGCTTTAAGTAGGCCGGGTCTCACCGGGTCCGCGCACCAGCAATGTTTTGAAACGGGGCCGCGAAACGGACCCGATTCGGGCTCTTATTTTTCTAGACTGCAGTGGCAGCAGGCACATCAGCGTGCAAGTACTCACACTGCTCACTCCTCAGTACTGGATAAAATAAGTCATGATGGCATGCCAAGTGAGCGTTGTAGGGGAAGCAAAACCTTCCAAACAGTAAATGTTTCTCTGTATTTCCCTTATTTTGTTTAAATGGCGCCTGGGTTCCCACACGGTTGTTTAGCAGCCCTTCACAAATGCTGATGATGAACTAATTACCACGTGGCAGCCAAAAGACATGCTAGTTTCCCCTACATTTCCTTTGTCTGCCTAGCTCACCGACCCTGATTTGCCAACTCTATCCCTCGTACACATTCGCCAAGTGACACGACAGACGGGATGCTTAGTATTGGAAGTAGGTAGATACATGTACTCCTGCCGGCATCTTTTGATGACACGTGGCATCTCTGCAACTTGGCTAATGGGGTGCACGGCACTCTACTCATGAAGCTTTAGTCTTCTTTGTGGGTCCAATGTGTGTTTTTACATTTGATGTAATTAAATTGCAGTTTAGTTCCCTGTGTGCGATGTTAATACTAAATCAATTGCAGTGTAGTTTTCTGTGCGCGTGCCGCTGTTTATTATATAAATACTTATTTTCTTATGAAGCATTGCTCTTCTTTGTGGGTCCAATATGTGTTTTTACATGTGAGGCGTGCCGCTGTTTATTATACAAATACTTACCTTATGCAGCATTGCTCTTCTTTGTGGGTCCAATATGTGTTTTTCTTTTACATGTGACGCTATTCAATTGATTTTCACTTTCCTGTGCGCGTGCCGCTTAACGCTTGCCCCAAACAACAAACTAAAGACACACGGCATTAGGCGCGTTCTCTACACCACAGCTGCAGCGCCCGGCAGAGTCTCAACACGTGATGCTAACCCTCCAGCTGAAGCACGTGCTAGGAATGAAATCTATGACGTTATGATATAAATGACTGTTTATGATAGAAATACTTATTTTCGTATGACGCATTGGTCTTCTTTGTGGGTACAATATGTATTTTTACATTTCAGGCAATTCAATGCTAAAGCGCCAGCTGAAGCGCATGCAAGGAATGAAATCTATGATTGTTTATGATATAAATGACTGTTTATGATAGAAATACTTATTTTCGTATGACGCATTGGTCTTCTTTGTGGGTCCAATATATATTTTTACATTTCAGGCAATTCAATTGCTATCCACTTTCCTGTGCGCGTGCCGCTGTTTATTATATAAATACTTCTTTTCTTATGAAGCATTGCTCTTCTTTGTGGGTCCAATATGTGTTTTTACATGTGAGGCGTGCCACTGTTTATTATACTAATACTTATTTTCTTATGCAGCATTGGTCTTCTTTGTGGGTCCAATATGTGTTTTTCTTTTACATGTGACGCTATTCAATTGATTTTCACTTTCCTGTGCGCGTGCCGCTTGACGCTAGCCCCAAACAACAAACAAAACGGCATTAGGCGCGTTCTCTACACCACACCTGCAGCGCCCGGCAGAGTCTCAAAACTTTATGCTAACGCGCCAGCTGAAGTGCGTGCAAGGAATGAAATATAAACAAACACGCAAGTCATTAGGCGCGTTCACTACACCAGAGCTGCAGCGCCCGAGAATGTCCACGTGATGCTAACGCGCCAGCTCAAGCGCTTGCTAGAAAAGATATCTAAACAAACACGGAAGTCATTAGGCGTGTTCTCTACACCAGAGCTGCAGCGCACAGGAATGTCTCAACACGTGATGCTAGCGCGCAGGCTGAAGCACGTG
The DNA here is from genome assembly GCF_964263255.1 of Lissotriton vulgaris. Lineage (NCBI taxonomy): Eukaryota > Metazoa > Chordata > Amphibia > Caudata > Salamandridae > Lissotriton > Lissotriton vulgaris. The sequence continues at coordinate 1,936,059,276 of NC_141693.1, forward strand.
CTAGAGATGAAATCGCCTAAGAAATGCGCGTAACCACCCCCGCTCAGCCATTCCCAGGAAACCCACAACAATAGGTCTTTCGCTGGAGCAGCGCTACGCGCTGCTAACACCAGCGAGACCTAAAAAGGGAATACAAAGGGTTGAAGTTCTTTGCTCGACCGGACTATGCTCATGCCACAGTGGAACTGAGGTGGAGGCTGCGGCAATTAATTACACCATTTGAGCAGATAGGAACCACCGTCTTTTTACAAGAACCAGCCAGACTGAAAATCATTATGAACGGGTCACCTCGAAGCTTCACGAGCGAAATTTAGGCTCAGGCATACCTCAAAGAAATTTCTCTCTGAAGCAACTCTAAAACAGAGAGTCAACAAAAATCAGCGGCAAGACAAGGCTCAGAAAGCTGACGTAAATAATTAATTTACTCTCTTAATTTCTATGCAGGTAAGTACTTAATCAATAATAACTCAATCAGAATGAAGGAAAACAGAGTCCGTGGTGTAAGAGTTTCTAAGGGTTTTATTCCTCATAAAGGAATCAGGATATCATGTTCTGACCACCACACAGGGTGTCAGAAGGGATAGATGAGCGCGCTACATTTTATTAACAGTACATAGCTTATATACTTTATTTCATTCCATAAGTAATAGTGCAAGAGGCGTAACAGCTGAGAGAAGACAAGATAACAATATTACACGTGGTACATGTGCGTAATCAAGAGGCGTGAACTAGAGGTGTGTTCTGGAAACGTCACTGATAGGTGTCACAGAGGGGTGGCACTAACAGAAAATGTGGCAATGTCAGCAGAAATCGGAAGCTTGAATGCGCGCGCAGCTGCATGACGTGTAACTGGAGGGGTGCAGGGGACTTGACATTTACACTGACGGAAAGAGACAGAAGTCTGGCATGTCAGATCAACTTGTGCTTCTATCATATCTGATATCTGATGTTTAGGAACTAAGCTATCTGGGCAGAAAGGTCTCTAGAGCAGAAGCTATTCTATACTTGCTGTGAGTGCGTGTATAAGCGCCTGAGTGTCGGTATGAGAAGCGTGGGGCATGGGGCCTTCCATGGAAGCATGGCAACAGAGGCTATGAATTACTTGCATAGAAACAGGTCGGCCCTTTAGCCCTGTAGCTGAGGAAGGATGTTTACTGAAGCTAGCAGGCTGGAATGTATTTTCGGGGAGGGAAACAGATAACTCGAAGGTTATAGTCAATCTTGGCAGGCAGCAGGCTGAGCTGAGCACGGAGGGCCGCGCTAGAAGTAAGTCAGAGTTCACGGATACGGGGGCTGCCTGGGCAGAGATTTCTCGGAGTCAGAAGCCAGAAAAGAGGCTCGGTGGCAGAGATTCAGGGCCTACTTCAGCCAGGGCTGAAAAACGTAGGAGTACACTACAAAAAGACGTTGGCATAGCATACTTAGGAACGGACCATCCAACCCATTCATGGTGGGTCTGAAAGAGGACAAGTTAACGTTGGACGCAAATGTATTTGCGTCTTCATAGCTGGTACAGGAGGGAAGTTACATGCACTTTAACTCGTACATGGAGTCGGTGGGGTACTCGCTAGGGAACACAACTTGACCATAAAATTTATATTACCTCATTCCCTCCTTGTTCCCTACGGACCCTTCATGATATATCGATCCTCATAAATCGATCGGTTTGTTCTTGTAACATTATATGTTCGTCTTTCTTTCTTTGACTGTTTGAGAGGCAACTGGAATGCTCAATGCAGGATGTGGCACACAGTCCACAAATCGCTGGCCCACACTGCAGGCACAGGCAGCAGCTGAATACTATAACAAGGCCAATGCCTAGGAAGGATAAGATCTTCCATCCCCAAGCTGTTAACGTAGTCCAGAACCAACCGGACCAAGTCCAGGTGCCTGGATTCTGATGTATCTGATTTGCAATTTTATGTAGACGGGTAATAGCTTGATAGACAGATGGTGCATTTTGTGGAATGAAAACACAGCAACTTGACCCGATGACCTTACAGGCTCCACCTCTATCTGCCAAGATGACGTCAATTACAAGACGATTTTGAAGGACAACAACCCGCATAGCAGATTGCTCCTCTGTTAAGTTACCTAAGGCGGAGGCAGTTTCATGTACTACTGCTTCAAGCGTTCTGGTTAATCTGCGTATCAATTTACTGTTTTGGACAGGTCCTAGGAAGAAGAAGAATCCTTTATTGAAATCAGTGTACTGTTCCCATGCCGTTTCTGTGTAGTCGACAAGGGGAATATCTCTTTTGGGTCTATTCGGTGCTAGATTCGTATTTCTATGGTAATCAGGGGGAGCTAGAAAAACAGGTGGCAGAAGGAATGCAATGTAACAGGTACCATCCCAATCTGGAGGTAGACGAATGTATGCGGTATGACCACAAACAAAGTAGGAATGACTGGTAGCTTTAAAGGACGATTTACCATGGTCACTGAACTCGACCACAGTAGTGCATTTACTATGACCTACGTGTACTGAACCTTTCTTGCTAACACATAATTCACCTGTGACTGGTAATACTAACATATGGGGCAGAACTGGAGCAGCTTCGGATTCAACAGTAAGGATCATAAGGCTAATGGTGTAATTACCTAATCCATATACTTCATTTTCTAGATCAGTTCCTATTCGAGTGGGAAGCCCCTCTTTATCAGGGTAACAGACGTTGAGCAGGACTAAGTTCAAGTTTCCCCAAACCCAGCCCCCATCAAAAACAGCAATATCGGGATCTAAGGAATTAATTATTTTAAACCATGCTCCACAGGAGCCATTGTGAGTGAACGGGTACGGAAAGAGGGGCAGAGCTCCCTTGTAATTCTGGTAGGGAGGGAGTCGGCCACATATCCAACAGTCTGTAGCATTATTTGTCTGATGGGAGTGGTGTAACATACTAATGAATGTATTGTTGCGCAGCGCAAGTCTGTAAGAGAGTTCATGTGCAGGAAGTTCACTAAAAGTGTGTTCAGCAGAGACATTGTAAGCAGATTGTTCACGCCTGAAAATAGGCCAATATATAGGTAGCAGAATGCTGGCAATAATAATTAAAATACTTAGAAAAAACATTATTAACAACGTCACTATACAGTGACTACGCAGTGATTTGCAGTATGTACGTTTCTTTGCTTCTCTCTCTCTCTCTCTATCTCGATCTAGGGGATACATGTCAGAAACTATTTAACCGATTCACCTAGGGGAGGACTTAAACAATTAAACTGTCTGACTTGCTAGATCGGAGCTTCATTCGATATAGTTCTTGGGGAGTCTTTTCTCGTTCGGCAACGGTAAAATCCTTCGTCTCAACACAGTCTTTGGTGGGGGTGGACGAGTCAGAGTCCTGTTTCAGTCCGTTCTTTAGTTCATTGCAAAGTTTGATGTGACTCGTATGGACCCACCCCTTTCTCCCCTCGATTTTCACAGCGGTCCTGGTGGTAAGCAGAACGGTCTTCGGGGATTTCCAACGGGGCTCCAGCGGACTTTTCCGGTCGAAATTCCGGACGAGAACCAGGTCCCCAGGACGGACCTCATGTGCCTTCACGTCGGTGTTGTCAGGGAAGGCTGCGGCAACCTGTGAACGACATGATTGGAGTGCAGACATCAAGGAGGCAAGGTAATCTGTCAACATATTACAATCAACATCTGTGATTTTCTTCGGAATGGGCGTCCCCCACATATTCGGTGGTCTGCCAAAGACCACTTCGTACGGGGATAGCCCTGATCTAGAATGGGCGACCATTCTCATGTAGAATAGTGCCACGGGCAGGGCGACTATCCAGTCGACCCCTTTTTCCTGACAGATCTTGGCAAGGCGGATTTTTAGTGTCTGATTATGCCTTTCTACAAGGCCTGCTGCTTCGGGATGTCGGACACAGTGGAACCTCCACTGATATCCTAACAAAAGGGAAACTTGTCTCATCAACTCGGACGAGAACGGCTGTCCGTTATCTGAATACACGACACGGGGCAAACCGTACCGTGGGAAGAATTCACGAACCAACTGTCTGGCAGTGGTCGGAGCAGTGTAGTCTGGGACTGGGTATGCTTCGGTCCAACGGGACAGAGCACAAACAATTACAAGGACATATTTAAAACCTCGACAGCTATTCATCTGGATATAATCCACCTGGAGGACTTCAAAAGGGTGATCGGGAGGATGAAATCCTCCTTGCTCTACAGGGACGCTTTTACCTGGATTGAACTGACAACAGATCATGCAAGTACGCACTTTCTGTTTTGCTGCTGCTCGTAAGTGTTTGTTGTACCAGAGATTCTGTAAACTGTCTAACATCGCCTTCTCTCCTAGATGTGCCGGGCTATGTGCTGTATTTATCATGACCTGAACCATTGAGTCGGGGAGAAACCATATAGATTTTCCCTTCGTCACCCAACCTTGATCTGTCTGAATCCCTCCTAGTTCAGTCCATTTCTTTATCTCCTCTGGAGTAGCATGTGTCTGGATATCAATTACGTCTAGGGCGGGATCTCTAACTGCCATACTCTTCGTTGGTACTATTGTCTTTGTCACATCAGTAACCTGGATGTGAGTCAGTGCTGTATGTTTTGCTGTCTGGTCTGCCAGGTCGTTACCCTGGGAAACAGAATCTGTGACTTTAGTATGTGCCTTACACTTCATGACTGATATGCCCGAGGGCAAATGTATTGCTTCTAACAGTGCTTGAATGAGGGGACCATGTTGGATCTTGGCCCCATGGGAAGTCAGAAAACCTCGTTCTTGCCAGAGGACTCCGAAGTCGTGTACAACTCCGAAGGCATAACGGGAATCAGTATATATGTTAACATTTCTGTTCTTGGCTAGAATACAAGCTCGGGTCAGAGCGATGAGCTCTGCTGCTTGAGCAGACAGTGTGTCAATACGATGTATTTCTTTAACTTCAGTTTCAGTGGTCACGGCATACGCGGCCACTAATTCTCCTGTACTTGTTCTCATGCATGAACCATCCACATAAAGTGTCAGGTCTGGATTTGTCAACGGAACATCTGTTAAGTCTCGTCTAGGCTTTGTTACTGCATTAATTATTTCTATACAATCATGTGAGGCTGGATCTGTCATACTTGTGGGTAACAGTGTTGCTGGGTTTAAGATACTGCAGCGTCTGATTTCTATGTGTGGCTGGAATAGTGTTAGTTCATAACCTGTCAATCGTGCTATAGTCAAGTGTTGAGTCTGGGTTCTGTTTAGCAAAACCTCTACAGAATGTGGAACTTGTACTGTTAACTGATGACCTAGAACAATTGAATCACTCTGTCTGATTGCTAACGCTGTTGCTGCTACTGACTTTAAGCACGCAGGGAGTGCTTGGGCTACTGAATCCAATGTACTAGAAAAATAAGCACAAGGCTTATGTGAACCTGCTTGATCTTGAGTGAGGACAGACAACGCTGTACCATCACGTTCTGTAACAAAAAGTGTAAACGGTTTGTTGTAACATGGTGTCGCTAAAACTGGTGCTTGACATAAGGCTTTCTTTAAGTCTTCAAAAGCTTGTGTGTGTTCCTGAGTCCAAGGGAGGGCAGTCGAAGTCGCTGCCTCCTGTGTCGTTAACTGGATGAGTGGCTTGGCTAGAAATGCATACTGGGGAATCCATTGTCTGCAGTACGAGGTGAGGCCTATGAAGGCCCGCACTTCCTTTTGTGTCTGGGGTTGTGGCATATTTACAATTAGCTGAATGCGATCGGGAGTGAGCTGTCTCCCCACTTTGGACAGCAAGTGACCCAAGTACACAACTTGCTGAACACAGAATTGTAGCTTCGAAGGAGACACCTTGTGTCCCTTGTCAGCCAGGAAATGTAAAACTGTCAGTGATGCTTTTTCACATTCGGGCTCACTTCGTGCGGTGATCAGTAGATCATCGACGTATTGCAGTAAAGCGGTGTTGACTGGCATTTGAATACAATCTAGTTGTCTTTTCAGTGCTTGACTATAGATGCTGGGGCTTTCTGTGAATCCTTGAGGTGCGCGCGAAAATTTGAAACTGCGTCCATTTAAACAGAATCCGAAGAGATATTGGCTCTCCGGATCAATAGGCACGCTGAAGAAGGCGTTCTTGAGATCAATTACAGTGAAGAACGTTGCTTCTGAATCAATAGCAGTCAACAGGGTGGAGATATCGGGGACCACAGGATACTGTGGTACAATGCATTTGTTCAGTTCTCGAAGATCAATCACCAACCGGTATACTGGTGGTGCATTGGGGTCTGTACGCTTAAGAATTGGAATGATGGGTGAATTACAGATATTGGAGTCGGTCTCTACGACCACTCCCTGGGCGATAAGTTCTTCAATGATTTTCAGTAAAGCCACTACAGCATCGGGTGGTAATTTGTATTGTCTGATTCTGGGTAGAACAACTCCTGACTTGAGTGTAACACGGTATGGTGTGATATGCATACAACCTACATCAGCTGGGCCCTTTGCCCATAAATGATCTGGTACATTTTTCAGTCTGACATCAAAGTCACGTACAACATAATGACCCTTGAAATCCCTTAGAAAGAGTCTGACTCCCTCCGGGGAACAGCAAATTATGGCTCCTAGAGCCTTCAGTGTTTTGATTCCTAACAGGTTTTCGGGACATGATTTCGTAAGTAACAAATCTGTAACTCGAGATAATGGACCCACAGCCAGGGGAACTGGTTCGGACACTTCATTTACAATAGGCTGTCCCGAAAAACCAAGGGAAACATTTTGTGAGCCTGAGAGGGGTGCCCCTGGAACTTCATCATGACTTATTGTAGTGCGACTTGCCCCTGTGTCAATTAAAAACTTTCTGTCTTTTCCCAATACTTGACTATGTACATAAGGACCTTCTTGATCTACAGGAATCTCAATAAGAGGCAAGCCACCTTCCCTCTCTAGGCTGTTTCATGTATATCGGGAATATTCGGGGTAAGCAGACTGGGCATACTGGTACATCTGTTGTGAAACTTGCTGAGTTGCAGCAATGGGCTGTGGCTGTGGTACTGCTACGGTCTGTGCTGGAGTCGAGGAGGCATGCATAGGCTGTGTATTCTGTGTAGACTGATGCTGGTTATGGTCTTGTCTAAGCGGATGCGGTCTTTCTTTAGTTTTACCTGTCGCTATGTTATGTTTCAGAACTGGGCATTCGTGTACGTAGTGACCTGGCTGCTTGCAATAATTGCATGTCCCTTTAACAGGAGCTGCAGTGTGACTTGTCTGGGTCGTACCCTTTCTGTGTCCATCGGATGGGACTGTCTGAGCTACTAACATTTTCATCTTCGTGTCTTTCATACGTTTCTGTTCCTGATCTTGTTCTTCCCTAATTCTATTCTGGTGATATTGTAACATTTGTAACATCTGAGATGGCGTATTTGCTTGCCATGTACTCTCAACCTTGTACACTCGATTTTTAACTAACGGTAGGGAATTCTCTACTAGCTTTGATACAAAAAGATGTGGGTACGACTCGCTACTTGGCTGGAGGCCACTATTAATAATAAAACATTTCTCGAATCTTGAATAGAAGTCACTAGTATCTTCATCATGTTTCTGTTTACAGGACGAGATTGCATCCCAATCCTCCTTTCTAGTTGTCAATAATCTGGGCAGAACCTGTACTATCAAACCTGGTAATGCTTTAGTTTTGTCCCCAAGGCCTAACCCTGGGACCCGTTTCTTTTCCTCTTCCTCTATTTCTGCCCAGGCAATCTTTGTGTCTCCCACCTCCCATTCCTTTTCCTTTAATTTCTCGAATATACCCGTGGGCAATAATACTTTCAACATTTTCATGATATCATCATATGTGTAGTCCCCCATTAATAACATGTCTTTAAGCTCTCTATGGAAACCTGCAGGGTCTTTATCATGGCATGGTACTAGTTTCTTCATTTCTAACAGTTCTAATTTAGTCAGAGGCGTGTGCACATACACGCGTTTCAAAATTTTATCCTCACCCATAACAGGGTGCACTTCTCGTAAGGGGTTCTGACTTTCAATACCACCCCCGCACTGCATATGGTACATTTTCCTTTCTGGAGGTGGGGCGGGAACATATTCAGAGCTTACAAAGGTATCATATCTGTGCCGTTGTTCTAGAATTATTTGAATTAATTTAGTGCTTAGACCTCTCCATCTATCCATCAGTAGTGCTTCTAGTGTCTCGTGTAAGGGACCTGGATCGGAATAATGTTTTCTGTATTTAATGAGAAGGTGCTGAATCATGTATACACCTGCTAATTTCTGTTCGTCGGGGGAGAGGTTCAGAAATGTCTGCGCCACTGTGTCATCATTATATATGTCTGCATTTTCGGCCCATGATACAGCTGATCGGGCTAGTTCTTGTTCATCCATAGAATTGAGTACATGGTACCCAACTCGATCTCGAAGCCGTTTATCAGTTTCCTGGAACTGATGCTCAGCAGAATTCGGATTTGTCAAGGCAGAGAAGAAAACTCTCTTGCTCTCTGGACGGATACCCTTCCTAAGGTAAGTTCCCTTACCTACATATGCTATGGTGCCTATATCTCTTTCGGATTCTTCCTGTTCTTCTTCCTCCTCAGAGGAAACCTTTTCTTTCTCTTTCTGGTGTGCTGCTATCACTGCTTTCCTGATCTTCTTGTACATAGAGGCTATGCAATTCTGTCTGTCATGTTTTCCTTCAGCTATATTTTGACCCCATTTGTTCAATGCATCTAATTCACTCTGATCTGTTCCGGGCCTGTCTCGTTCTCTTATTAGACAATTTATGAAAAATCGTAGTATCAGCGCTTGCATGTCAACTTTCTGTTTCTCCATGGCATCCTTAATACTGTCAGGGTCTTTCCCTGTCTGAACAAACTCATATATTCTATCTAGACGCTCCTTCATTCCTACATAGCATAACAAGTTATCAGTAGCAGATCTTAACCGTAACGATGCCAATATCATTAAATCGTCCTTTCCGGGTACTGGATCATATCTGCAAACTGACATGTTTTCTTTTAATGTGTCAAGGCGGGATGAATTAGAGGAGTGGGGGGATCTGTACGTAAGAGGACTCTGCATACCTCTGGTATTGAATCTGTGAGTTGGTGGCGGGGTCTGAGGACCCGCAGTCGCACCTCCTGAAGCGGAAGCTTGTACATTACCTCCCTGGGGAGCCTGTACCTGAACGTGAACTTGTCGTTTAGGTGGATCAGGCAAACGTGGTTTCGGTAGGTCAGTTTTGAGTACGGGAAGTGGCGGGGCTGGCGGAACAGGAGAAGTCTGTTGTGGTACCGGCGGAACGTGACCTGGGGGCGGAATACCACCCCCGTCCCTGTCTATAGGCAGGGCACGAACAGGCAGATTGGTGTAAGCTGGTGCTACATCGTCTAGATATGAATTTAGGAATATATCCTTAGTAGTCTTATGCATTACTTTAGTTGGAACTAATGGTGACGGCAAATTTTTCGGTATTTCTGAAATGGCGTTAGGGGTACCTTCGGCCAAAAGATACATGTTGTTCACTTGGCTATTTCGGATGCGATCTATTTGTTCTGATTTTACTCGAATTCCTTCAGTAACTAGTTCGTTTTCTTGGGCCTTTTCTGATTCTTTAAGTCTGTCTTCTCTACGGAGTGCTCTTTCAGCACGCTTACGTGATTCCTTACGCCAAAATTCTATGGCGTCTTTCTGAGATTGTCTGGCTTTCTTTTTCCGTAATACCTCTTCTACCTTTATGATGCACTCGGCATCCCATGTTCCGTTAACTGGCCATCGGTATCTTTCCTCTAAGTGCTTGGTATAATCGGTCCATAATTCTAGATACAGGATGGCGTCTATGCCATGCTTATTATACATGAAATTACCTGGAGTGTCCCTAGGGGGGATTGGAATCTCTTCCTCTAACATCCCTTTCCTAGTTCCTATCTGCTTTAACTTGTTAAAAAACGGCATTGTGCCTACTTGATACTGAAATGCTCGATCCTTGATACTTAATTTCGACTGTAACTATTTAAACAAGAAAACACAATAATGCACAAAAACAATCACATTCATACCACGACATTAATTACAAAAATATTTAAAACATAGATGGCTACCCCTCTATACTAGATGTACTGCTCAACAGTACAGATACACTGTTGTAACAGTGCAGAATTTCAGAAATTCGGAATACTAGATATACTGCTAAACAGTACAGATACACTGCCTAAAAACAGTGCAGACCGGACTTGCGTACCCAAACCCGTCTAGATACGACCCAGCAATGGTACTCACCGGGAAGCACGGAAAACAGAAGGCCTCGGAAAACTCGACTGGACTCGACTCGGAACTTCGGAAAACTTCGGAAAAACTTCGGAAAACTTCGGAAAACTTCGGAAAACTGGTGGGCCTCTTCACACCTCGGACCTTGCTTCTTTCGGCTGGGCTCTGGTCGGGATCCTCCGCACTCCTCACCGCCTCGTCTGGGCACTGATTGCAGTCTTCGTCACCTCCGTGGGTCAGAGGGAGATGCAGGAAATCCTGCCAGTACACGTGTGTTCCATCTAACTGATGGCAGGGGACACAGTATGCAACGCGCCAACCGGCGCGTGAGGTGGGGGAGGGGTCCCTGTTCGGGCGCCAAAATGACGTAAATAATTAATTTACTCTCTTAATTTCTATGCAGGTAAGTACTTAATCAATAATAACTCAATCAGAATGAAGGAAAACAGAGTCCGTGGTGTAAGAGTTTCTAAGGGTTTTATTCCTCATAAAGGAATCAGGATATCATGTTCTGACCACCACACAGGGTGTCAGAAGGGATAGATGAGCGCGCTACATTTTATTAACAGTACATAGCTTATATACTTTATTTCATTCCATAAGTAATAGTGCAAGAGGCGTAACAGCTGAGAGAAGACAAGATAACAATATTACACGTGGTACATGTGCGTAATCAAGAGGCGTGAACTAGAGGTGTGTTCTGGAAACGTCACTGATAGGTGTCACAGAGGGGTGGCACTAACAGAAAATGTGGCAATGTCAGCAGAAATCGGAAGCTTGAATGCGCGCGCAGCTGCATGACGTGTAACTGGAGGGGTGCAGGGGACTTGACATTTACACTGACGGAAAGAGACAGAAGTCTGGCATGTCAGATCAACTTGTGCTTCTATCATATCTGATATCTGATGTTTAGGAACTAAGCTATCTGGGCAGAAAGGTCTCTAGAGCAGAAGCTATTCTATACTTGCTGTGAGTGCGTGTATAAGCGCCTGAGTGTCGGTATGAGAAGCGTGGGGCATGGGGCCTTCCATGGAAGCATGGCAACAGAGGCTATGAATTACTTGCATAGAAACAGGTCGGCCCTTTAGCCCTGTAGCTGAGGAAGGATGTTTACTGAAGCTAGCAGGCTGGAATGTATTTTCGGGGAGGGAAACAGATAACTCGAAGGTTATAGTCAATCTTGGCAGGCAGCAGGCTGAGCTGAGCACGGAGGGCCGCGCTAGAAGTAAGTCAGAGTTCACGGATACGGGGGCTGCCTGGGCAGAGATTTCTCGGAGTCAGAAGCCAGAAAAGAGGCTCGGTGGCAGAGATTCAGGGCCTACTTCAGCCAGGGCTGAAAAACGTAGGAGTACACTACAAAAAGACGTTGGCATAGCATACTTAGGAACGGACCATCCAACCCATTCATGGTGGGTCTGAAAGAGGACAAGTTAACGTTGGACGCAAATGTATTTGCGTCTTCATAGCTGGTACAGGAGGGAAGTTACATGCACTTTAACTCGTACATGGAGTCGGTGGGGTACTCGCTAGGGAACACAACTTGACCATAAAATTTATATTACCTCAAAGCAAATGATGTAATATAAGGATATTCACTAATATACCAAGGAACTTTATTTTGGCACATTTATATTGTATTTTTATGGCCAGCACATCAGGTTTCGGGAGGCGGGGAGGGCTGGGGCTCTCTGACCAAACCAACGCCCACACCTGGGTCCCTCTGGATTCAGGATGCCTCAAGGGGTGGTTAGGGGGGGGCGGGAAGGGAGAGGGGGGGCGGGAAGGGAGGGAGTGGGAAGAGCACACAAGCAAAAAAAACACGGGTATTTACAGGCAAACCAGGATCCAAAATAGGGAAAAGAAAAAGAAAAATGACACATCCTCGCTCTAAAATTGCAAACATGAATGAAGATAATAAGACAAAGACTAGTATAAGGTTGACCCAGAAACCACAAAAAATATGGCCAAATTAAGGATTTTAACTATTAATATTTGTGGTCTCAATGATGTAAAGAAAAGACAAAGGGTGGCAATCGGTCTCAAGACAATAGGCCCTAATTTTATTTGCATGCAGGAGACACATGTTGAAAAACTATTGAAAAACATGGGTTACAGATTGATCATCTCAACATCGCAGGCAACAAAGACAAGGGGGGTAGCCATTCTTGCAATTGGTGGGGGGATACAGTTTACTAAGTCTCGAGCCGACAAACTAGGGTGCTGGGCAATAACAGAATGCCTATATGGTCAAGGGGAGAAAGTCACGATTTGCACCATATATGGGACATTAATAGATGACCCAGAATTAAGGATATTTATTCTAAATGAACTAGCCCACTGGTCACCACCCTTTATCATATGTGGCGATTGTAACCTGAATTTACCCCCGGACTGGCAATCAAGGCCAGACTTTACATACAAAGGAAGGAAGCCAAGGGTATTCAGCACACTACAAGAAATATGCACCACACACGGGTTAGGGGATTGCTGGCAAGCAAAACACCCCACAGATCCGGGCCATACATTTTTTCTCACCGACATAATACATTTGCAAGGCTAGATTACATACTTATCTCCAATACACTCTCATCTAAGTGCTCAAGAGAGAAACTCCCCCGAGTACTATCCGATCACAATCCCATAATTCTCAGCATGGATATAGAAGGTTCTGGGTTTAGTCAGAAGCGATGGACCTTTGAGCGGGCCTTACTTTCGAATGAGGAATATTGCAAACGTCTAAACAAATGGATCCCAGAGTTCCTTGAGTATAATATGGGGAGCGCTCCAATCAAGATCGTTTGGGACACCCTAAAAGCAGGAATAAGGGGAGAGACGCTAAGATGTTCCCTTAACCTTGACAGGGAAGCAAAAAACGAAATAAGAAAGCTGCAGGATAGGCTAATCAATACAGAGGAAGATCTGATGAGAGCAGTACAAGCGGGGCACGAAATAGAAGAAACATTGGCAAAGGTAGCTATCGCAAAAAATAAAGTGGCAGACATTTTTACAAAAAAAGCTATAGAAAAAACTATGGTGAATAAGGAACGCATATACGAACTTAGCAAAAAAGTAGGACACCAATTGGCGGTGCGAATAAGACAAGAAACTATGGCAAATACAATCAAAGAAATTAATAATCCTAAAAATGGTCTTACACAAACCAACTAGAAATAAGAAATGCATTTCATGATTTCTATCAGGATTTGTACGGTATAGAGACAAAATATCGACTCCAAAATATCGACTGGACATAATATCGAGTTTTTAATATAGACTGGACAAAATATCGACTGGACATAATATCGACTACAAAAATATCGTTTTTCAGGTAAGTGAAGTAATATCGACTGTATAAAATATAGATAGCAAAAATATCGATTTTTTAATAATATATAATATTTTATAGTGTATTTTTATGTAATAATATGTGTGAATAGTGTGTATTAATGTTATAAAATATTTTATTACATGAATTTTGTTTTTATAATAATTGCGTAATGTAATTCTGTAGCGGGTTGTGGGTTTATAGGGGAATAGGGTGGGAAGTAATTTAATAATAATTAATTAATTAATATATGTTTGTTAATATTTTTAATTAATAATTAATTGATAATTAATTAATATTAATTAGTTAATTAATTAATATAATTTTGAACATATTTTGTATTAGTAAGTAATTGTTAATTAATTAATTGTAATTAGTTAATTACATTAATTAGAGTACATTTTTAATATATATAATTTTGTGTAATTTTTAAGTAATTAATTTTGAAAAAACAATATTAATTATTAAAATAATTACAGCTAATGTTCTAATATATTTACTTTATTGTTATTGTTAATTAATAATTAATTGATAATTAAATAATATTGATAAATTTTGGGTAAAGGAGCATTTTTAGGGTTCAGGGTCAGTTTTCAGTTCATGGGTAAAGGGGTATTTTTAGGGTTCAGGGTCAGTTTTCAGTTCATGGGTAAAGGGGTATTTTTAGGGTTCAGGGTCAGTTTTCAGTTCATGGGTAAAGGGGTATTTTTAGGGTTCAGGGTCAGTTTTCAGTTCATGGGTAACGGGGTATTTTTAGGGTTCAGGGTCAGTTTTCAGTTCATGGGTAAAGGGGTATTTTTAGGGTTCAGGGTCAGTTTTCAGTTCATGGGTGAAGGGGCATTTTTAGGGTTCAGGGTCAGTTTTCAGTTTTTGGGTAAAGGGGCATTTTTAGGGTTCAGGGTCAGTTTTCAGTTTTTGGGTAAAGGGGCATTTTTAGGGTTCAGGGTCAGTTTTCAGTTTTTGGGTAAAGGGGTATTTTTAGGGTTCAGGGTCAGTTTTGGGTTTTTGGGTAAAGGGGTATTTTTAGGGTTCAGGGTCAACAAATAAGATTTTAAAAAATTATTTTTATTATTTTCATTTATTATTTTATTATTATAATTTAATTTAAGTCGTTTTAAGTATATTTTAGTAATTAAAATTTAATATTAATTTAATTTAACACTGTTTTTAATAAAGTCGATATTTTTTACATCTATATTTTTGTTAACGATATTTTGTACTCGATATTTTTGTACTTACCTGTTTGTAGATACAAACTCGATATTTTGACTGTCGATATTTTGTCCACGATATTTTGGCAACTCGATATTTTGTCCGTCGATATTATTTCAGTGATCCGATTTGTACACAGAAACTGATAAGAATCAAGGTAAAATTGAACTGTATCTAGAACAGTCTAATAGCCCACAACTATCTATGGAAGACCAAGAAAGTTTGGCGAAAAGCCCAGAATGGGTCGAAATCTTACTATCAATTAACAGCCTACCCCCTGGGAAAGCAACCGGCCTGGATGGGATCCCAGTCGAATTATATGCTAAACTTTATAAACCATTGAAGGAAATCTTAACAACTTTAATGACGCATATTTTTAATGGGGGGCAACCACCAGGCTCATGGGCCAGGGCTAAAATTGTAGTTTTCCTGAAAAAGAACAAAGATCCCGCACAATTGGGATCCTATTGCCCAATTACATTGATTAACTGCGACTCTAAAATATACTCAAAATTACTGGCAACATGACTCGCTCAATATATACACAAAATCACATCCCCACGACAACACAGCTTTATTCCAGGCCGATCAACCACTGACCATATTCAGAGGGTCATCACACTCTTCGACATTACAGAAGTTGCAGGAGTCCCTATGTCCCTAATCCTGTTAGATGCCGAGAAGGCCTTCGATAGGGTCTCCTGGCAATACCTGTGGACAGCAATGTCGAAGTGCGGTATTGGTAACTGTTTCATTAATGCTACCCGTATGTTATACACAAACCCTGAAGCAGTTATCACAATCAACGGAGAGATGACCAAGAGCATTAAAGTTACCAGAGGGACCAGACAGGGTTGCCCGTGCTCTCCCTTATTGTTTGCCATCTTCATTAATCCTTTCATCCTGAAACTAGAATCCAATCCGGCCATATCACCAATCAAAAGCATTAATGGCATTAACGGCAATACTAAGACGCTAGCTTATGCGGATGACATAGCAATAGTCACCGGAGACCCTAACACAGCAGTGAAAGCAATAGAAGAAGATGCCAAACAATTCGGGGAGGTCTCAGGATACAAACTTAATCAGGGAAAAACCCAGATAGTCGTCAATATCAAAATCACATTTCAACACCATTTATCTAGGAGTAAATAGAACATCTGACCTAGACAATCTGGTCAAAATTAATCTGGAACCCCTAATAAACCAAACAAGCAAAAACATCCGAAGAATTCACAATCTTCATCTGACCATAGTGGGAAGATGCAATGCCATCAAAATGCTATATCTCCCAAAATTACTGTATTTCTTCCGGACCATCTGCCTAGACTTCACTACACAAATATTCCAGCACATAGATAACTTATTCTCACAGTTCATATGGAATTATAAAAAACCGCGTAGGGCACTCAAATATATTACACTCCCGAAAGACAGGGGTGGGCTCTCACTAACAAACTTCAAAATATATTGGTGGTCCACTATAATACAGTATAGCAAAAGACTTCTGACCTCGTATAATCACGTAGATGCGAAGAAACGATCCCGACACCACAGGGTTTAATATTAGGTAATGATACAAGAGCACATCTCTGGCGACTAACTTACAATTGTTCCTACAAAAAAGTACGATTTAAAACCCTAAGGGGTTTATACTCAGCCTGGAACAATGTTCGAAAGATATGGGGGATTGGGAGATTCTCATACTATAAAGCGCTAGTGGGAAATACCAATCTACCAGATACATTCAATGACGTGTGCATGAAAAGGTGGCAAAGGGCTGGGATTACCCAGTGTGGTCATTTCTATTCCAATACTGGATTCAAATCATTTGATTAATTGAAATCAGAATTTGGACTAAGCCAATCTGATTTTTTCAAATTTGTACTAATTAGAGATTTTTTAACCCCTTCGATGCTCATGACGAGCTCAGCTCGTCATGCAGTACACTGGTTGTGTGCTTATGACGAGCTGAGCTCGTCATGAACAATGGGCACCAGGGATTTCCAGCACAGGAGGGGAAAACCTCTAGCAGCCAAGGTGTTAATGAAGAAATGGGGAGGTCTGGCCAAATTCGGAAAAATTCAAATAATAGATACAATAATTGGTACCCACACAACAAGAATTGGGGGTATATATAATAACCTTATATCCGCTCTACCAGATGATGTTTCAAAACATACATCAAAATGGCACGAAAAATTAGATGTGTTGCACTGGGTCGCACTGGGTACAATACGCAGGGAAATTTCCACCTTTTTATCCAAAATCTTTAACTTACAAATTGAAATAACGACGGCAGAATTAAAACTCGGTTTAGATGGAGATACCATGCCAAAGGAAACTCAAGGGCTTATTTTTATTTCCGCGGCTGTATTGAGATTATGTTTAGCTTCGGCATGGATAGATGCTAACCCTCCGGCTTTTGAACAATGGCGGGCCAGACTCCTGGCCACATATAATTTAGAAATGGCTATATACCGAAAGAAAGGTAGAAAGAAACAAAAGACGGGTTTGAACATTTGGGACCCACTGACATGTTGGATACAGAATCTGGGTGGATAACTTTTTATATAATTTAGTCTGTTTTCAATTATATATATAGAAAATGCATATTATGGTTACTATAATTTGGACACTAAAACAGTCAGGTTTTATGTACCGTGTTCCTATTGCTGTTTTGTTTATGTATACACTGAAGCTTGGGGGAGTGGGGGGTAGCGGGTATTAATAATAATTCTAATATTGATATACGGATAATTTTTTTTATGTTGTTAAATTATGGAGGGGATAAAATCACGAAAATGCTTCAATAAAGATTTTTTTTTTTAAAGAAATAGAGTTATATTAATAATGTGGCAATTCTGTAAAGGTAATTTAGTGAATTAAATGCTCAATCTGACATCTGTGAAAGTACTCAAAGTCATAAATTGTAATCTCAGGCTGTCGACAACGCCATCTATCCTTCTGAGGTCAGTAAAATAACTAGCTATCAATTAAGTAACTATACCACCTGATGTGGGCAGTGATTAGAGGTGGCAGAATTGTAGTACTCAGCGCTGTACAAAAGCATTTTATTGTCAGACGAGGAACCTAATTAAAACTTGCATGTATGTGTGGAAGGTGATTGCTCACTGCCAAACTGTGATATAATGTTGGCCGTGGAGTAATGTTTGTAATTTCAGGCATTTTTTGTTTGCCATCGCATACAGTAGGGGTACATGTGATGCACAGAGAATAATTCCATGTGCAGCAGCAGTACGTGTGATTTGAGAAAAATGGCAAACTGATTTGTAGACACGATACAAGCATTTATTAAAATTGAAATGCTGGTATTTCCTCACAAATTTCAAAAACCTGCTCATCTATCAGGCTAATAAATTGTACTGTTCTAAAATTAAAAGCGTGTGTTAAATAGCAGAATTCATGTATTCTTTTAGTTTGAAAAGCTGATGTTTGGGCAGAAACCTAATATGTTTACACAAATATATATGAAACGAATAATTGTGTAATAATGACTACTTATACCTGTAATTCTTCCCTCTGGCCTTAGAATGAGAGATTTGTGTATTTTTTGTTTTTTGTGCTCTGTACTTTCATAGCAGTTTTTCAGTCAAAAGAAGTGACTAAGAGTCTATCTAAAAAGGGCAGGTTGGCAAAATGTCAAGTAGTACAAATGGAGAAGCAATGAGAGATGATAGGACAATGATGGGTTATGTGAAAGCCAACTTCCAGGCTGCCTTTAGTACATATAGCACCTTAGATTTTATTAGAGACCTGCTCCTTGAAGAATTTTACCACTTTGCCACCATCTTGTGTAAATGCTTTGAGGCTAGTGAACACTGACCACCATTAGGTGAGTCAGCCTTGGTTGTCACACCATATAAGTGTTGGAATATTTAAGTAATCCACTTTCAGAACTAATTGTATTTTGGAAGTTTATGTTAGATTAGTGCTATAAAAACCTATTTGGCCTAATATTTTCAAAAAGTTCTAAAAGGGAGAACATCATTTTATCTTCTAGGGAAGCTAGGCTTACTCGCTTTGTCAAATTTCCGGACAGTATTTACCTCCAAGTACTTTCAAAGATCACAAGCACCCACTGTTTGTAGGTGACCTCTTAGATACCCTGGAAACAATGGGATTCACTTGCTCAGCTGAATGTCATGAGAGGATGTTATTACATTCATGTCTGCCAAGGGCACCCTTCAACCAGGAAAAGAAATGACAAGACAGAGGGTGGAGGCTAAACGGTAAGGCACGTGGCTGTGCAGGCAACTCTGCAACTGTGGACTATTTGATCATTCACGACCAGAAGAGCCACTCTTGCTCTCGCTGGCACAGCAATGTGGGGTGCATACATATATAGTTTACTGCTGTTGCCACCTAGACATATGTCATGCTGAGGCATCATCAGTTTCTGACCTGACTTTGTTGCCTCCTGCAGAGTGTTCTACAGTGCAGGATAGTGGTGTAGTACCTAATGGTATAAGCTGTCAGCTGCACAGTTGTAGCTAGTACCATTGCCTCCTGACCTGATCTAGAAGCTTGTTTGTGCTTGTGTCTTCTACACATGGAGCCACTGGTATCAACTGCACTTGGGACCTGGTGCTGCCAGCTACCAGCACCCTTGACCAGTATCTCTGCACTCTGCAATACTACTGCGGCAAGTATAGTCCACTAGTCGCAGGCCTACTTGACCTGCCTGTCAGCTGTCCCGTCAAACAGCATGAAAGGAAATACCGAAGGGCCTGCAGTCAGGCTGCTCATGGACCCTGCCCACCACCTCCCTAGCAGTGGGCTGCTCACTCCCAAGTCTTGACATCCCTGTTTTCAGCAGAATGCGTTCATCTGAGACTGGAGCTGAAACGACCAATACAACTGGACTGAAGGGTGGAACGCCACGTAGTACATGATCCAGTAACTGCTGCCCACAGCCAGGCCATTTGAAGCTGGAATTAAATGTCCATGAAATAATGCCTGACTGTTTACTACCACTTTTGATATAATTGTGATTCTTTGAGTCTGACTATTTCGCTTTTATCTCTTACCCCTCCTGAAGCGACATTTGATTAACCGTAATAGTAAACATTACAGATGAGCCCGTTAACATGTTTCGCCAAAATGAGATATGTATATTTATGGTCTGGTTTGACAGTGCTGCTGTCTCCAGATAATAATCAGATAATCACGAGGAGAGGCGCGTTGGCTCTGCCCACAAGTTGGGAGGGAGGACTACATGTTTTCATTAGGCAGGTGTTGTGTCCTTCCACAAAAAAATGCTTCCCCTCCACACAACTGTGATCATTTTGTTTATTTATCTAGCCAAATGAGCTTGAACTTTAAGGGTTCAAATCAGTAGTGGCCGGCATGGCTTGAGGGCGGGGGGTGGGGGAAGGAGGGTCGCGCGGGAAGGAGGGGTCATAATAAAAAAAACTGTTAACCTACCTTTCGCTGCTCCTGCTCTCCTGCCTCCGACAGAGACAGGAAGCAGGCAGCCAGGCTCCCTCCCCTAAGCCAATCACAACCCTGCATGCAGCATTGCGATTGGTCTGCAGCACTGTGACACGACGCTCAGCCAGGGTCTAGAGGAGTGTGCATATTCTCCATGCAGGCTGCAGTGCAGCCTGCATGAGGAGGCCCAAGATCGTATGACTGGTTTGGGAGGCCCGAGAGGGCCGACCAAACAGTCTTTGTGCACTCAGGAGTGGGAAAACCACTCCTCCCCTGGCCTGCTCAGAGAGCAGAGCAGCCCACCTGCAGAGATTCTAGTACACCGAGCAAGCAGTGGGGCAACACTCCGCCATAGCGGAGGAGCTGCCCGTGGTTCACACAGGACATTGTAATGCTATCCAAATGTTGTAGGCAAGTAGATAATTTGTAGTGTTTTTCTCTGGCAGCAGTACAGATGGAAGCTGAACAGTTATTAACCTACTTAGATTTTTATGTCTACCCATTTGAATGCCTCTGGTTTTCATTGGTACAAGATGGAGAAGATCGCTATCTTTACGAACCGTGCTTCCTCTCGTTTCTATATACACATGGACGTGTCATACTGGGTCAGTTTTTATCTTAATTTTGTTTCCAATTTTTTCAGATTTGCTTGGCTTTTCATTGCAAAGGGCAGGTTCATTGTTATATTTGGCTACTGCCTGATAGCAATTCATGTTTTCCTATTCACCTCTTTGCCTTACTCCACCATATCAGAATGGTGGCACAAATGGTGGCAAAGCTGGGGAGCTTGGTACCGTTCCCGTTGTGGTCCTACTTTTGTTTTTCAGAATCATGCTCTTATAGAATCTTTACTCACACGCACCAAAGATGCTTTACACTAATTTGGATTTCTTACATTGCTGGGCAGTCTACATTGGATTTTACCTTTCTTCTGACACCGTATTCAGTTTTTTATATATTTGCTGCTTTTTCCATAAATCCATTTTTTGTTTGTCTTTTTTAGCCTATCAAGACTACAAACATGCAGCTTGCCTAATTGTGGGCTTGTTCGATTGGATTCTTTGTACCTTGATGAACAGCACTTGATTTGCTTTTACACTGCACAGTCTCTTGTATACTGATTGTACTTTAGGGGGAGTTTTCATTACTTTTTTAATTTCTCCCTTTTGGAGATGGATTTATATTGTTTATTTGAATTTTTGTTGACTTGGTTTCTTTTGTCCATTTTACTAGGGACAGGGAAGCACTATGGTTGATAGGACTATATTGTATTTCACTGTGACTGTGTGTCTTCGGTATTACTTTAGGTATCTTGTTTTTTTCTGATACAAGTCACAATAAAATTATACTAAGATTTACGTCTCTTTTCATTGTCCAGGATTTGGCCCTTTGGTACTTGTAGCTCTGTCCAATAGCAATGCGCTCAAGTGGCTAAACAGACAAATGCATGTAACAGAGGTCAGGTACTTATTTTCTGTAGTGTGTTTACGGAGGTCCCT
The DNA here is from genome assembly GCF_964263255.1 of Lissotriton vulgaris. Taxonomy (NCBI): domain Eukaryota; kingdom Metazoa; phylum Chordata; class Amphibia; order Caudata; family Salamandridae; genus Lissotriton; species Lissotriton vulgaris. Next base: position 1,936,080,980 of record NC_141693.1, read on the forward strand.
TTGGTGTTTTACGTTTCATACACACATATACTTTTTCACAATTCTTATTATTATGTTTGATCTTGAATCAAAGTCTTATCTATTTTTGAGTTTACTTTGATTTTGTAGCATTGACAGGAGTAGAATATATTGTGTTGTTTTTTTATTATGGGACAGATTCACTACAATTGTAAATTTTACATATGTTGCAGCCTTGAAAAAGTCTTGCTAGACAAAACATGTGTTAGGTGCCATATGTGTTTTTCAGAGTGTCGTCAACAGCCACAGCAAAGAAAATAAAAGTAACCAAATGACAAATGAATGGACTGCCTCTTTGATAATACTTTGTCAACAAATTACAGTACTTGAGTATGCTCCAGTGTTAAATAATATTTATGTTTCTGGATTGTATTTGTTCAATCTGATATACACCGAATGGTGGCAGGGTGTGCCACACTGTTTTAAGCTCCTTTAAATAGTTTCATATGTTTGGACATTCAATTTGTTTGGGACAGAAATACCCATACTGGTAGTGGATGTGAGATCCCCCGACACTGCAGCTACCATTTAAAAAAAGTTATCCATGTGGGATTGAACATTCTTTACTGGGACACTTTGCAAACTCTTGTTAGCTTCCTCCTACCCTGCCACTCTGTTGTTAAATGAACAGTACCCAGACTTGGCTTACTGTTTTCTTTTGGTGTTGTTTTTAAAGAATACATAAATGTGCGGAACAGACCTGTACCTTGTGGATGCGCAAAAGGTATCCCTTGGTGAATTACTTAATACATAACTTAACAAACTCAAACTAATCATAAAATCAATCGAATAGGCAATCAGTCTGGACTGGATACATATTTCTCCCATTTGGACCACTATTCTTCGTTCTTTAAATCATTAAGATATTACTGGTGTTTGTATTACAGCAACCACAGAAGAAAAGAATGTGCCTGTAGACTTTATGCATCAATATCTGATTTTTTAATTCCTTGGTTACAGATGTAAACCTAAAATACTGTATCTCAATGTAAGTGTTATTATGTGGAGAAGCGTGGCTCAGTGGCTCAGTGGTTAGAGGCGGCAGACCCGGAAGCTGAGATCGGCCGTGGACCAGGGTTCGATTCCCCGCCTCGGCGGGTCTCGGGCTCAAAATTCCACGGAGTCGACAATTCTCGCTCCGGTGCCTACTCGACTCACGGGGTCACACTCTGCGACTCTGGGCAATAGCTTGCTTAATCTCCACTCTGGCCCCTCGCAGCGGGATGCCTGGCTTTCACCTTGTGGATACCCGGCCGGGGTATCTCACAGGGGAATACCAGGACGGGTTCCCTAAGCAAGCGCCTTGAGACCCCTGGGTTAAAGTGTTGCGCTATATAAATCGAAACACATTTACATTTACATTATCTAAATATATATTTACAACTTATATTAGATTGGTAATCATAACTTCTTTTTGAGACTGTAGCTTGCATCATTGGTGTAATATGTGTACTGGCCTCACATGTAAGGGCCTGTAACCTAAGCAGTAGCTCTGTTGTATGGTTGTTTGGGTCTATGAATTATATAGGTATGCAAAATATACAGCTCTGCTTTACAAGCCTGTAACACAAGTAACTGCTTTCTACAGCTTGAGATTGTGAGCTTTGTGTAGTAGATTCGGAAGGTGCAGATGGAAAAATTTAAGTAAGTGGAAAACAGAAGTAAAGAAAAATCCTATAACAATTAATATGCCCTTTGAATGTGCGGTTTCTAAAATGCATCTACCCCTTACAGCGCTCTGGACATTTGATATGTAAACTGGATATGGAAATGCATGCTTTTCCCTCCATTTTCGGTGGAGGTAAACTAGAAAGACTGAGGTGGTAGGCCAGACTTGCTAGGCACACCATGAACTCCCATATTTCATGAGTGCTCCATCAGAACCTATGACTTTGAAATCAATATGCTTGTAAAACATTTATTAAATGTACTATTTGGTCATGTCAAATATATTTACCCTCTTATCCCTTAAAGTACAAACTCCAAACCTGACCTAGGAAGGTTTTATTATTGCTATTCAGTTTTCATTTATCTTAATGTTCTGACAATTGTACTTCGAAATGTGTAATTAGCACCAATTTTCTCAAACTGTCCTTTAGGAGAGAATTACCAAATTCTCTATAAAACTGTAATTACATTGGGGCTTATTTTGGCTAACGTGGTTGATTCAATTTGATTGTGATTTTCCATATGCCACAACTCATTAAAGGAGTCCATTGCGGGTGAAACTCCAAACCTCCTTACGTTTAAATCTTATCAGGTTTTAGCCAAGTATACTGGCTCAATGTGCTATTATGTGCAACACTTGACACTAACGTTCCATTTCCACTTGTTACATTAGATTAATTCTATCTCTGCTGTATGGATGATTTTGAACTATGTTCATTTGTGACTTTAAAATGACCCTTTTGTCACTCTTTTTCACTTCTGAGAAGGAACAACAGCATGAAAACATTTTTTGTGGTTTAATATATCACTGTCAATACAGCACCAGTTTCAAATGCTCCACAAACACTTCTTTATCTTAGCAGGGGGCCGAACACAACAAAATAAATATTGCTGGCTACGGTCCTGACAGTACTCAGGATTGATAGCCCCGGATTAAAGCCTGAGGGGGGCCCCTCTGTGTACCTTGCAGGGGGGCCCTTCAACTTTCGTTACGCCACTGGGGGTGGCTGGGGAAAATTGTGCATCCTGTCGTGGGAACCCCATGGTGCCTGCCACACTGTGCATTGTAGAAGAGAGAGGACCCATGGGTACCCCCATGGGCCCGATTCGGAGGGCTCCAGGTGAAGCGGGCCTGATATGGGCCCCCAAAGACAGATTCTGGCAGCCGATTTGTTCCGGAGAAACCGAATCTGAGTGGCTGTCTGAATCGGTCACCGTACTCGCTCTCTCAGAAACCGAGTCCCTAGAGCTCTACGATTCGGCTTCGAAAGACCCGACCTGTCTGATTGCCTTTCAGAACTGACTTGGACAGCCCTAACGGTTTCCAGGCATCGGAATCGGTTGTTGGGAAGTGTGTACGATTCGGTTGAAAACAAGGGTTCTGGATCGGATTCGGGAAACCAGAATTTGAATCGGAGCTCTTCCGAACGACATCGGAATCTACTCCTAAGCTTCCCATGTCAAGGATGTTACAAGTAGGAGATTTTGTGAAGATTAAAATTCCTTGGTATGGTGCTAAATAAAGCTCAAAGTTTTCAAAAGCTAGGAAGGTTGTTAAAGTAAGAAAAACCACAGCTCTTATCATGGTGGAGTTGTTCCAGACTTCCTCAAGTAAACAAAAATGTGTACTGTGATCTTGATGATATTTGTTCTCCTGATTTTGCTGCGGAAATTGTTAAAAAATAATAACAGTGCAAAAATCTTGAGGATTTTACCTGTACATACCACACTTAATGACAAAGAGTTCTTAAAGACAACATGTGAATTTAAGACACAATTTCAAGTAATATTAGGATGCGGAAATAAATGACGATTTTTTTGTGTATTGATTATTATTATTATTTATTTTTAAAGGAGGGAGTTATGTATGAGATCCTGCATCACAACTAAGTGCTCTGTATTTGGAATTTCCTTTCCTCTATGTTCTACTGTAGGCAATAGGTTCGAGAGGAATTGCTTACCTGGCACTTGTGAGATTTTTTTGGCTTCATTTAAAAACGTAGACATATTTAGAGAAAACCCAATTCAATATGGTGGTGTCTTTTAATTTTGCGTCCATGATAGAGATACAGCTCGGACAAGTGCAAAATTTCCATCAAGATTATCTCATTTGCCTATTTTAAAAGTTTATTTACTGTCTGTGACTGTTTATTAGTTTTGATCAGTCTTTTTCTTTCCAATAGTTAAGGGCCCATTCTTGACCGTCCCTCCTCACATCTGCAAAGAAGTTTGTGTGGGGCATTTGGCATCTTTGGCTAAAATTCTTCTGTGCTGGAATGTCTTTACTGGCAGGCACCCGGTTACCGCCATCCAAGCGATATCTTTTTTGAGGTTGGACAGGTTCTTATTGCTCATCTGTTTCCAAACTTCCTTGGCCTGTTTTTCTGTCAGGTTGTTTGCCATGAGTAGAGTTTCAGAGTCTTTTTGTGCAATGTTCAGTGACCACTTTCAAAGGTTTAAAAATCCTTTGGGGTCAAAAAACAGTGGGGGGTGCTGTTTGTGACTTGAATCAGTTCACGTTTTATTAGGTCACGCCTAGCGTTGCAGCGCATGCGCTGAACGCTCAGCGAGACATATAGTGAGAGAGGAGATTTCAGAAGGGGACTTGAAGCCCCGCTGATCATTTTCATTGGGTCGCGTCAGCGTTTATGCTAAACGCTGGCTTCCCATTGAAAATTATGCTTTTTGGCCACTGCCCTTTCTCTCTTTCATCCGGCCCATCCGGACTGGCTCTTCTGCTTCACCGCTGTTGTTAAGCAATTTCTTATCTCAACATCAGCTGCGTGTTTATTTCACTTAAAGATAAAGTGAAAGCGCCATGCAAATATAAACAAGCGGCTGCCTTCTCGCAATGGCGAGCGCTTGTTTCCATATGTCAGAACTGCAGTGGAGAAACAGATGTGCACCACCTGTTTATTTCTTTATCTTATCAGGAAGATCCGCGTAATGCTCAGATGGAGCGCAGTGGGTCCAGACAACCGGCAGCAGACTGAAGGGATGGATCCAGGGCAGGAGTCCTTGTCTTCAGCCCTCAGATGACCGCAGCTCTCCGAGCTCAAAGTGCCTGCTCTGCTGTCATTGCACAGCCCCACGTGGGACCTAGGCCAGGACCAACCCTATTAATGCGAGCATGAATCAGCGCAGCAGTGCGAGCATGACCTCGGGGCACGAGATGATGCACAGAGCAAGAAGCTGCTCTACTAATCACTGTGCACCTGTAATAATTGCGCTGATAAAAGGCATTTTGAAATACTCTGTGAGATAACTGTCACAGCAGCCAATCAAATAACCGGGGCTTGGAACTGTTTCCTGCAAGTGGACTCCCATGCGGGCACCTCGAACGCCCATGTGTCTCAAGGTTGTTACTGCTAGTCGGGGCTCTGTTTAAACACTTTAAACTGCCACCCAATCAAACATTAGGTAAGGGCAGCTTCCGCCTTACGTGCTATCGCTGCTCCATCCCAAAGACTGTGCCAAGAAACCCTGCAGTTACCGGTGTAGAGCGAATGTGGCAGACCTCGGCACAGAGTTGCTGAATGATGTCCCCGTGGAACGGACAGAGTTCATACCATCCAACTAAAACTGCCTGATTTGAGTGTCAATGTATGTTTACACCAGAATGTTTAGTGTACTGCCCTCCTTCACCATCATTATGACCACCTGTGCCACTGTAGAATCTTTGGCGCCATGCTGTGCTACAGGCCATCAGCCATCACCAACCTCAGAACATGTCAGGCCTACTAGTTATTGGCTCTCACCTGACTCATGGCCCTTACAAAGAGGGGAACGGGCCCATATATAAAGTTACTGACTAAACACAAGGTAAGATATTGCACAGTTAGACACATTAGCCAACACATCACCCATTCATCCAGCCTCTCATTCAAAGTTGTTTTCCTGATAACACACAGAACAGAAGCGCTACGTTTTTACAGTGATGGAAGAGCAGTCCAATATCAGGAGTCACATACCGCATTCTGGGAAATCTGGTTGGCTGTCCCTGTTTCTGCATTCTGCAAAATATGCTAATATTTAATGACATGCCTAGTGATTCTACGATGGCAATACACCCATTGTCTGAGTTCAGTGAGTAAAATAAACATTCCTATTCGGCAAAAAAACCACTATGGTGTGTGTTGTGTTGGTAACTGATTTTGTTGGTCTCTTATGCAAGGTGAAAAGTTAAGGCCTTCAAATGGTTGGTCTTCTTTCTAACCTGCCTTAACTATGCCTTAACTATTTCAGTGTCTCCTTCTCTTGAAATGGTGACTAATTGTTTACCAATTCGGTACATCATCATGCATAATAACGTCTTAGCTGAAGACCTTGTACAATAAATCAAGCCATGTTGGAAAACATTGATTAGAGTGTGTGGTGACAAGAGTCTACCTTCAGTTACCCTGTACTTTTGCGCCCCTATCAGACATTCAGCCGCACATACTTCCTGATGAGCTTGAAGTAACTGAGTTCAGCTTTGGAGGCAGTGATTGAGATGCCTGTGCCCGGGTTACTAGCAATTAGAGTTGACATGCTTGTAGTTATCTTGTTCCATTGAAGTACTCGGCTTTCCTTTTTTTATCAACCCCTTTGCATTATGGATTTATTAGATATTTCCCAATTATCTAAATTATATAGTACAGCGTATTCATGTTCATTTGGGCCTTGGACAAGCTTTTTGCATTTTCTTATTTTCTTTTTTAAAAAATGTTTTATTGGTATTTGCAAGTTACATATAGTAAAATACATACAAATAACATATCGCCGACGGTCGTGTAGGGCAGCAGTGGTTCATTTATCAGTCTTTCTTTGTTCGCCCCAGATAGACTGGCCCATATATACCATAAAACACATAGCCTGTTGCGATTGGCGCGTGTCTGGTTGGTACATAAAACATAAATGTGCGTGGTGGTTGTTTTTGTCACAGAGCCCTGGATCTTTGAGGTTGCGTTGGGCTGGATTGGCTTATTTGGACCTGAGGTTGTTGACTATGGGGGTTTGTAGGTGTTTAGGAATTTGTCTAGCTTTGACCACATTCCTCTGTTGGGTTGCCTCCAGGGTGTGTGTCTGAGTGCAGTGTTATTGGCTCCTCTAAGGAAAGTCAACCAGTTCAGCCACTTCTTGAACGTGGCTTTGGAGGTGTCCTTCCATTTAGTTAGTACTGTTTTGACTGCTGATGTGAGGATGAAGTCCAGGAGGTATCTTTCCTCTTGAGTGGTGATGTCTGATGTAATGTATGCTGTGACAGTTGTGGCAAATGTTTGTTTTAAGCTGCAACCTAATGTTCTGTATGTGAAGTCAAGCACCTTCTTCCAGAAGTTTTTGACCTTAGTGCAGCGAAAGATGAGGTGCTCTAGGTCCCCCCTTTCTGTGCCGCAGTTCCAGCAGGTGTCGCTATCTCTTAGGCCTATCGAAGCGAGGCGGGCTGGTGTCCAGTGTGCTTGGTGGAGTATCCAGAATTTAGTTTATGCCAGCACTGGGGATATAATATTTTTCGATGGGGACGCCCAGAGGATTTGCAGTTCCTGTTCTGTGAGTTTGGAACCTATTTGGGTTTCCCAGTAGTTGGTGTTTTTAGCATTAAGTTTGGTGAAGGCAGGTCGGAGAAGTTTGTATAGGAGCAAGACTTGGTGCCCCGTCTTATTTATGGTTTCCATAAACTGAAAGATTGATGGTTTCTGTTTGTGTAGTTTTGACTTTGTTAAGGCTGTTTTGATTGCCAGGAAATTGTATAGTTCTGTGTCAGGGAGGTCATGTCTTGTTTTCAAACTGTTAAAAGTGTGGGGTTCCCCTTCTGCTTCCAGTTGAGCTGGGTACAGGATTCCTAGCCTCCTCCATGACTCTATGTCGAGTGGTTTCCCTCTGTATTTAATCTTGGGGTTTGACCAGAGTGTTTACCATTGCGAGTTCTTGATGCTGACTTCGAGTTTCTGATCTACCTTGAGCAACGCGTACCTTTAGATCTTGAGGATCGAGTTGTTTTTGAGTGCTTATTTGTTGGATGCGAGGAGTGTCAGTGGGTCTGTGTTGTTTAGAATGGCTTTCTCCATGGAGAGCCATGTCGGTGTGTATTGCTGTTTCTGGAGCAACCAGTGCATCCTCTGTCTGGCTATGAAGGCTAGTTGAAATGTTTTCAGATCCGCCACGTTGAGTCCTCCTAATTGCTTCCCTAGTCTCAGTTTTTGGAGACCTATTCTGGCTTTTTTTCTCTCCATATAAATTTGTTAAGCATTTGTTCTATCTTCCTGTGGAAGTCTTCTGTGAGAGCCAGGGGTAGCATATCTGCCAGATAGTTAACTATAGGAGTTACCATCATCTTTACAGTGTCTATTCTGCCCCACCATGTGATGAACTTGGGTGACCAGGTGTTTAGTAGCTCCTTTATCTTTCCCATAGTTGTTTTCTCATTCAATTCTAGGGTGCTTCTTAGGCTTTTTCTAAATTGGATGCCCAGGTTGCCATGCAAGGCCCGAGGACCCCATTACTTCTCTGGTTGTATGTATGTTGAGGGGCATGCATTCTGATTTGTCTCTATTGAGTTTGTAGCCTGAGTGGATGGCGTATGCTTCAATTGTTTGCATGAGTGCCGGTATGGATGGGTCTGGGTTCTCCGTTATTATGAGTAGATCATCCGCATAGGCAGCCAGTTTGGCTGTGGTATTGTTGATTGTTACGCCTGTTATGTCGCTGCTAGCCAAAATGTCTCTAATTAGGGGTTTGAGTGCTAGTAGGAACAGTAGCGGGGATAGTGGGCAGCCTTGTCTTGTCCCTCTCTCAAGGTTGAATTGGGTCGAGGAGCCTCCATTAATGGCTATCTGTGCTTTGTTTTTTTTTTACAGTACCATGACTTCCTTTGTGTAATCGCCTCCTAGGTTATAGGCCTGCATGCACTTCTCGAGGAAGTGCCAGGATACTCTGTCGAACGCATTTTCTGTGTCTAGCGTGATTGCTACCGCAGGGTTGAGTGAATTTGAGGAGTGTTCTATGACTTGGCAGAGGAGTCTTGTGTTGTTGTGGGACATGCGTGTTCTCATGTAGCCTACCTGTGTATTTCCAATCAGTTGAGGTAGTAGTTTGTTTAGTCTTGTGGCTAGTACTTTGGCATATAACTTGCAATCTAGGTTTATTAGTGATATGGGGCGGTAGTTTTTGGGCCATTGTGGGTCTTTACCTTCTTTGGGTATGACAATTATGTTGGCTTGTGACATGGTTTCTGTTACTATCCCCTCCTTGGCGCAGTGGTTGAAGGTTTTGGTAAGGGCTGGGAGGAGATGTTCTTGGAAAGTTTTGTAGAAGGATGCTGTGTATCCATCTGGGCTTGGATTTGTCTCTTAGTGATTTTATAGCCATGGCGATCTCATTCACTTTTATATCTTGGCCTAGTATTTTGGCTTCCTCTTCAGTTATCTTGGGTAAGTTTAGTCTATCTTGGTAGGCTGAGCTGCCCACCCGGTCAATGTCGTCATCTCTTTTGTAGAGGTCTTTGTAGAATTCCATGAACGTGTGTAGGATTTCTTTGTGCCGGGTGTGTGTCTTGTTGCTCGGATCTGTGATTGTGGAAATGCAGTGTTGCCTTTGCTTGCGTTTGAGGTATGATGCTAGTATTTTTCCTGCCTTATTAGCTTCGCAGGGGTTGATTTGTTTGTATTTCCTTATCCACAGGCCTGCTCTTTCGCTAAGGATCCTGTTGAATTTGTATTTCTTTCCTGTAAGTTCTATTAGGAACTCTGAGTTTGAGGTGTCACCTATATGCTTGGTTTCCAGTTGTTTAATGTCCGTTTCTAAGTGGTCTAGCTGCCCTGTCTCTTCTGGCCTTCATTTCTATCAGAGTCCCTCTGATGGTCGCTTTGAGGGCGTCCCATAGGCATTTAGGGTCTATGTCTGGTGTGTGTGTTTTCTTTTATGTAGTCCTCAATTGCTTTCTCAATTTTGTTTTTGTCTTCTTGTTTAGCAACCGTTATGTTGTTGAACCGACATCTGTGGGTGATGTGGTCGTTATGTCGGCCTGCTAGCTGTAGACTAATGCAGGAGTGGTCTGAGATCATTCTTGCTGTGATATCTGTATGCTTTATCAGGTGTGTGTGTGATCCTGAGATGAGGATGTTGTCAATTCTGCTGTATGAGTTGTGTGGATTGGAGTAGAAAGTGTAGTCTCTAGTGTCTGGTTGTTGTAGACGCCATAGGTCTTGCAGGTCAAACCTGTTACATATGTTTTTCAGAATGTTGTAGGAGGCTAGAGGTCTTGTTTGGTAGCCTGATTGTCTGTCAAGGGTGTGGTCTAGGACTAGGTGAAATCCCCGGCTACAATGCTCATGTCGTTCGTCTGGTTTGCCTCCAGTTTTCTCGTCACCCCCTCCCAGTGAGTTGTGTCATCTGTGTTTGGTGCATATATGTTACTTACAAATATTGTTTCATCTCTTCTTTTGAGCTGGGTGCATAGAAACCTGCCTTCGTTGTCATGCTCAGCTCTCTCAATGGTTATCTTGGACTTAGAGTTAACTATGGTGATTACCCCTCTTTTTTTTGCCTACAGCTGGTGAGCAGGCTAGTTGGCCTATCCATCTCGCTTTAAGCTTATTCGCGTCTTCCATTGAGAGTTTAGTTTCTTGCATAAGGATAATATTGCCCTTAGTCTTTGCTCGGTAGTCTAATATTTTTTTCCTTTTGTTTGGGTGGTTCAGGCCCTTGACATTGAGAGAGGTAATCTTTAGGTCAGTCAGCAGTGTGTTTTTATTATTAATTGTGACGGTAATCGGGTCGCGATCTCACCAGCTTATAATTACAGAGATCATTGGGTGCATGTGGTCTATCTGTGTGAGTTGGTGATAATCTACAAATTGATCCGTGTTTTCATGCTAAGGATATGATAAGGGCCTGGACTTGACTTACTGGACAAACTTGACAAACAGGACGAACATGATGTACAGGACAAAACCTCTTCTCCCCTCCTCCCTCCGATCCCTCCCCTCCCACCCTGCCGATGTGTCGTCCTGTAGGCGTGCGACAGGAAGGTCCCTCCCGCCCCACCACTCCCCGGGACAGCTTAATACTTTAGTATAATCTAGTTATATTTCTCTTATTACATTAGATTGGCGGGCATAAGTAAGGCCCCTCTCCGGTTAATACTCTGTTTAGTATTAGTTATTTAGCGTAAAGTTTTGAAAGGTAGCCCCCTCGATCCATAACAGTTCTATCTTGAGCTTCTTATATTTCCGTGAGGTAGGAGCTGTTGTAGGCTGTAGTGCTGCTTGCGAGTTCTTGTGGTAGCTTTTCTTTGTTTTTTTTATTTTTTATTCCCCTTTAGTTTTTCTGCGAGCTAGTTCGTCTAGTCCATCTATGAGGTAGGTTACGTTGTATGTTGTGGTTGAGCGCTTGTGCTCTTGATGCTTTAGGTGACCCATTGCATTGTGATCCATTGCATTGTCCTTCCGCGAGGTGTAGTCTTGCGGTCTGCTGGCAGTTTTCCTTTTTGTTGGTGACAGTCGGATATTCTAGTCTAGTTCTAGTCTATTTCCTTTCATTATGGAAGTCCAGTGATGCTCTTCTTTTACTTGACGTGGCTGTCGTTTCCATTTCTTGTGATGTGGGCACCGCTAGATAGCGTGATAGTTCAGCTGGGTCTTCGAAGGTTATCATGGTTCCTTTGTTGTTTATCCTGAACCTTGATGGGCCGCTGAAGGAGAAGTTGATGTTTTCTTTCCTTAGCTTATCTCTTTGTGCCAGGAATCCTTTCCTGATGTCTACTGTTGTTTTCGAGTAGTCCTGCATGAGGATGATCTTGTGGCCATTCCATTGCAGGTTCGGGTTCTTTCTCGCTACTCCGAAGATGGCCTCTGTTTGATTCGAGCGCAGTGGTTTGCATATTATCGGCCTTGGCCCTGATCTGTTCGTTTGTTTGAAGGCCGGTACTCTGTAGGCTTTTTCTAGCTCTAAGGGATTTTCGAATTTGAGATTCGTTAGTTTGGGTATGAGGTTTTGTAGCATTGCCACGCATGAACCAGCTTTGTCCTCTTCTCCCTCTGGCACACCCAGAATTCTTATGTTCCCCTTTCTTTGTCAGTCTTCGAATTCTGCTGCCTGCTTGCGTAGGTCTGTTGTTGCTTTGGCAATGTTACCAATTGCCTTGCCCGTGAGCTGTGACCTATCTTCTATGTCACTGACTCTTTGCTCTACTGATGATATTCTATTGTTCGCCATGTGGATGTCTGCTCTGACTGTTGCTACTTCGAGTTGTATGGCGTCAGTCGTTTTTTTCGTCGATTTGGCCAAGTCGCGGACATCGGCAAGTTTTTTAAGTATGCTGTCTAGCGTGCTGCTAATGTCCGATTTCTGTCTGAAGGGGGAATCTGGGATGCCTTCGGGTTTTGGTTTTCTTCGGTTGTTGTGTCAGCTTTCCTTCACTCCCTGCCATTTTTTCTAGTCCTCTTTTGACTTGTAGGAGCTCGAACCTCTTGTTATTGCACAGCGGTGTTTGTAGGTTTGCCTTCTCTTGTTGGCCGGTTTCGCTCTCTTCGTTCGACCTTAGATCAGCTCTTGGGCTTGGGGTCTTTTCCTTGCTGCTTTTGTTATCTGATGTTCTATTTGGTCTTTTGTGCCTAGTGTTTGTCGTATGCCTTTTCTCCGTCATAATTGTGTTTATCGCTTCTGTTGTTGGTCGTGTAATGTGTTATTTGACGCTTCTCTTTTTTTCCGCTCTACTGGTCATTCACTTCCTTCTACTTTTAAGTCAAAATTTAAGTTTATTTAGATCATTGATATCTAAACCACAAGGAATACACATTTATTTTAAAATTCTTAAAATAATTACTAAAACCACATATCGTTTCCATAAGTACTTATGATGCTCCATATCCTCCATCATAGTTAAAACCAATTTCATACAGCAATAAAATACATTCCAACATCCTAAGGGTAGATCGACTTCACTAAAATCTGTTTTAAAATATTAAAAGCATAAAACTTAATTCTCTATTCCTCATTACTTGATCTAATCCTCCATTTCATATTCCATGAACAACTTTTTAACAGCCGGGATATACTTTGCCACCGCAACGGAAATATCAAGGTAAAACATATCTGTGAGGAGCTCATTTGCTTGCAGACGGGACCCAATGCTATATTTTACAAATATCGGTCGTAAAAACTGTTTTCGCTGGACTACTAATTTTTGACAGTCTAATAATATATGCAAGCAATTACATTTCGTACCAATCCTGCATGTGCATCTACCATCTGGACCCCAAAATTTCTTTTTTATTTTGTCATTTGACCGAGCTGGGTTAATTCCAATTCTCACCCTTAAAAGTTCCATCCTAAGCCCCCGATTTGGCAGGGTGTCTAAATAGGGATACCAATTTTCTTTCCTCCAGCTATTTATCAGGGGTTGCACAGACTCTTTTTTTAACAGATACTCTATATCGTTTGATCTAGACAGTTCCTTCCCTAGGAGTTTAAGCTCACTCTTTGACTTTGCAATATACAGGGACAGCAAATCCATTTCCACTTTTAAATTATCACAGATGGAGTACAGTTTCTTTCTTGTTTCATTCGCCCACCTGAGTTCACTCTTCTGGATCTCCTCCATACACCATCGTGACACTTTCATCTCTTCTCCTGTTCCCAACCTTTTCCAGAACCTTAACAAACCTACTTGTACCTGGACATCCCACAAAGTCACATCTAGCTCTAATCTAATTGACTGTAACATTGATGAGCTAGGTAATGACAATAGTGCTTTTAAACATTTCTCCTTCTTCTACTTTTAACCCTTGTTGTCTTGCCGCTTGGCTTGCTTGTCTGATGTGCTTTTGGCATTTTGCTCTCTCTTTTTCGCACTCTTTCTGTGTTCTTTGTTGTGTTGTCGATTGTCGCATTTTAATGGGCAGTTCAATTCTGCATCAAACTTATTATACATTTATTTTTTTTGCTTGTTGGTCTTCTCTGTGCCTTCTCGCTTTGCTCTTTGTCTCCTTCTGCACTCCGCGCGTATGTTTTTACTCCCCTCTCACCGGGTTCTTAGTTCTCCTTTTCTCCGTGCGAGTATGTTGTCCGCCTGATTTAAAATTGTACTTTGTTGCTCTTTTCTTTTCTCTGTTAAAATGGTTCTTGCCTTGGCTTAGGATTCGGTGGTCGCTTGCTCTGAGGCAACGGCAGCTGCCTTGGCGTTTTCTTCGCCCCCCGTATTAGTTGTAGGGATCTCGGAGCTTTCCCTCGAGAATACGTTGTCCGCCCGGCTTAGTTAGTTATTTCGTGGTAGTTTCGTGTCTCTCTTTCCCCGGTCGGGTGATTTTTCGTCCCTGTTCCTCCCCCTTTGCCTCCGCCCTTCTTCTGCGTTAAAAAAGAACGATGGCTGCCCCCTTGGGTTTGAGTCGGTGGTTTCGCATTTCGCTCCGCAGCGGTAGCAGGGGTCTCGGATATCTCTCTCGCCTCGTCCGTATTTGCGCTGGTTCAGGGGCGGAGGATGCAAGGTTGTGCGGTTGATTTCCTTCTTAGACTCGCGCCTCAGGGTTTTGATCTTCTTTTTGTTTATTATGGTTTTTTTCCCTTGTCCACCGCCCCTTGTTAGTCTGCTAAGATGGCTGCCTCCGTATTGGGCGGTTTCGCTTTCGCTTGCCCCGGTGCAGCGGCAGAGGTCTCGGAGGGCGTCAATCGTTTCTAGCAGGTAAACTATCGTCACGGAGGGGGGTCTGATGCGCCAGGGAGTGCGGGCACTGACCTTGTTGTACTAGGTTCACGCAAAGTCCTCGATCTTCTCTTTCTTAGGGCTTTGTAGTCAGGGGGTCTTATCTAGCCGCCGCCATCTTGCCGTCTTGGCTCTTTCGGTTACGTTGCTTCTAGCTTTCTTTTTTTTACGTCTGGCTGAACTAATTTCTGCTCTGGCCACCTCATTCAGAGCTGCTCGGGTTCCGATTGAACCTGCGTCGATTGTTTCTTAGTTTAGCCTTATTACTATGAAAATAATTGCGCGACAAGGCCTGCCCTCGTGCCAGATAAGAGCACAAAAAATCAAGCCTGCCGCCTCGATGGGTCCCCCTGTACCACTCTGGCCCCAGCTCTCTGCCGGCGCATTATTTGCTCTCTAACTGACAGAACATGGAAGACTTTCACTAGGTACCATTGTTCACAGCATGCACAAGATCACACCGCGCCTGCTTCAAATGTCAAACAAATTTTCTGCAACATTTTGAGCCGCGTCACAGACCGGGCTTTGCAAATTACTTTCTTCAGCAGGTGAGGGCAGACTTGCCATGAAATGCCATCTTTAATTGCTGTTGCTGGTATACATGAAGTGTGTGAATAAGCAAAATTGCGCTCTAGGTGCACAGCCCTTTTCAAACGAACGTTTTTATCTTGTATACTGCGAACAATTGTTGCTAATACTGTAGGTGCTCCTGAGGTGACGTCTTCCGACCAGTGGCGTCTCTCAACATTAATGTAAAACGTGCTGCTAATGAGCCATTAGCTGCATCTCTCCAGGGCACACTAGGATCTCCTCTGGGTAAAAAGGATTCCACTCAATTTTTCATTTAAATGTTCAATTATTTTTTTATTCATTTCATGAATTCATCTTGATTCGACTTCTTTTATTTCATAAACCAACTTGTGTTTCCAAATAACATCATTGCTATCCAATCCTACTATGCATTTCGGGCCTGAGAAGCCCTTCCTCAGGGAGTGGCACTAAGAATTCAAAAGCATCACAAAGAGGACAATCATGTGAGTATTTTTTCGCACTGGTAGCACTTCGCGTTTTTCACCTTCACCTGAACACATAACACGTACATCTTTTTGCATGTAGCACGATATGCCATGTTATTTATCGTTATTTTTGATGATGCACAACAATCTGATCGTTTATTCATATGCTTTTGAATTCTTAGTGCCACTCCCTGAGGAAGGGCTTCTCAGGTTCGAAATGCATAGGAGGATTGGATAGCAATGATGTTAATTGGAAACACAAGTTGATTTATGAAATAAGAGAAGTTGAATCAAGATGAATTCATGAAATGAATAAAAAACAATTGAACATTTAAATGAAAAATTGAGTGGAATCCTTTTTACCCAGAGGAGATCCTAGTGTGCCCTGGAGGGATGCCGCTAATGGCTCATTAGCAGCACGTTTTACATTAATACCTGAAGTGTGAACATGGCAAGAAGAACAAGCATTTGCAATGCAACAGTCTCGCCTTTAGGATCTTAAAAGTATTTAGCCATGCAGCACATCATCCTGGGTGTTATATTAGTGTAGCAGGGAGGACATTCCCTCAGTAGAAGGGACCCCTATAGTGGACTGGTAGGTCGCTGACACGCATACCCCTCCCTTTTGTTCCCCAAACCAGGACAATTCATGTTACGACTCGGCGACCAGCTGGCCTGACGAGTTCGCTGAGGAAGGTGAAGGCTCCTTTAACTGGGAGTCTGTTCAGGACGAAGCCACGCCCAGGACTGACGTCTTTACCACCGGATTGGTGAAAACCGAGGAAGTGGAGAGGATGGCATGTGACGTCACCGGAGCGAAGACGGAGGAGTGCGAGCAGGACGGGAAGCAGAGAGAAGTATCGGAGGACCGAGGAGACGCGGACCGAAGAACTGAGGCGAGAGGAACAGAAGAGACGCAGCTGGTAACCCGGACAGAGGAAAAGGAAAAGCCAGGAGGCCACCAACATCGCGAGCCGCCCAGCCACACTCACCGGGGAGTGTGGCTCCACCAGGTACAACAGCGCGTTACTGGGTGGTTTGGGAAGCGGGACGATACCGCATAATAGCCTGCCGTCGTGCCCCTGCCTCGTTTAAATGGTCTGATGTCCTAGACTAAAACCGTCACTAAGCACTCGACGGATTTAGGTGCATGGGACACGGTGATCCCTTCACACCCCGGGCACCCTATGGGAATTCATTATTAAAGGTCCATTCCTAATGTTAGACCTCATTTTTATTTTCCCGCATGTACTTCGGTGGAGCAACTGAGGAAGCGCAGTACCGTGACACAGAGAGAAGTAATCCCCACACGAAGACCGGAGGAGGAAGCATCAACCCGGCTATACTAGCTAGAGAAAGAACTTCCCAAAGGAAGAAAAAGACCTTTATCAAAATAAAGCCCTATATACCACGCTCCAGTCTCCGTGCCCCTCATTCTTTCCCTCCACCCCCGCAACAATTAGCTTTTCTCATTTAGCCTTACACAACTACTACAACCTGATGAAAAGAGCATTTGTTCTCAGTGGGGCGCCAAAGGGGTTAAGATAACGGTTAGTCCCAAACAATAAAGTTTTACAAAAACTAACATGGATTGACAAAGCTTATGCATTGACAAAGTCAAAAGGCTGGCAGCATAAGTCGGATGAGCTAGCTTTGCAAATGCTTCTGTTGCTTTGTCAGGGACGTGGAGCAGCAGAGGAATGTGGAGGTAAAGAACAGTGTGGTATGAAACAACCTGATCATGAGCAATAGCTAGATTGAAACAGAAGCATGTTCTGTACCTGAGAAAGACACGAGCCGAACTTGAAATAGGATCTGTGAAACAAATATGATCTGCGAAATTTGTTATGGTTTGAGATCGTGGTAAACTTCACTGGAATGTCAAGGTTGAACAAGCACTGGCAACGACATTAGGTCTGGTGTTAACTTTAAAAGAATGTTGTATTGCAATGTGAAGCATTACAAGTTGACAGCATGGAAATGGATATGTATTTGTGTGGATGCAAAGAATCGTAGAAGAATATCAGTAAGGGTTAAAAGGTCGGGTGCCAAACCTGAATATCCATCTACTATCCATGCTGATGCCAGAGAAAACCACCATAAATTATTTCATTATCGAAGACTTGTTAATATACGTAGTCATGTGTGTGCCCCTGAAAGCTGAATTCCAGGCAGCTGGATAAATAAACAAAATGATTACAGCTGTGCGGAGGGCAAGCAATTTTTTGTGGAAGCACATGACTTCTGTTCAATGAAAACATGTACTTTTTGCTCGCAAGATGTGAGCAGAGCCAAACCCTCCTCTCCTGGACATTCTTTTTCACATAATTGTTTGGCGATAGCTGCGCTAACAAGCCAGGCCAGGCCATAATTTGTATTTCTTTTTTAAAGAGAGCTTACGGAAAAGGTGGTATTTTAGTAGTAAAAGAACCAAGTGTTAAAATCCCAATATTATTGGTTGTCTACTAGATTGTGAAACTTTCTATTTGGCTCTAGTGATATTAAGAGACATTCTGACCAGGGCAAAGAAGCCTGTACACCAACTAAATGCATGGTCCCTGATTCTGCTAGGTCAAAAAGAAACTAAGAGACCCTCAGCTGGAATCAATCATTCCATTTCACCAGGCCTGACCCCCCTTTCAACGTCTTTATATTTGAAATCGAAGCACAGAGCAACCGGAGCGCATTTGCAGGCGGCAGCCATCAAACTAAAGTAATGGCTGCACTTTCTCGAAGGCAGCAGCCCCCGAGTTCTGCTAAACGAGGAGGGATACAGGAATCTTTTCTTACTGTCCTGAAAGAGCTTTTGAAAACCATAAACACTCCATCTAAGTCATCTAAATGCATGAGAGGCTTGAACTCCAAGCCATACGAGAAATTGCACAGTTTAAATAATGTCTGAACTGGGGTGGCAGAGTGGGCTAAAGAACGGTGATGGATTAAACCCAGATCTTTTGACTGGGTGTGAGTGTTTGATTGATTCAGATGCTCCGTCCATCACCACCCCCTTTTGTACCGCTTTTGGCCGCCATTAGTGTGGCAGGGTATGCTCAGACGTGAGTCCCTTGCTCACTTTGCCACTGGATTCAAGCAAGCCGGGCTGAAGACGGCTGCAATGCTAGAAACCGGTCCTCGTAAGCTTGTTTCCGGTCCAGGGAAGACATGGCTTGGCAGTTCGGTCTGGACTGTTCCCATGGGGCACAGGGTCAGACTGATTTGCATATAGCCATGTCTGAACTGGGGTGGCAGAGTGGGCTAAAGAACGGGGATGGATTAAACCCAGATCTTTTGACTGGGTGTGAGTGTTTGATTGATTCAGATACTCCGTCCATCACCACCCCCCTTTGTACCGCAGTTTAAATAATGTTCTAAGCTGTAAACGCTTTTACATTTTGCACAGTGGGGTTATGAAACCCATTCTACAAACTTCAGAATTAAAACTTGCACTGGTAGCTCTGTACAGTACAGCACCCCTAGCATTCTGAAATCTAAGCAGATTGTTATGAGTGACGCCGCAGAGGTAAGAGGTAGAAGCACAGGCACTGCCATAGAGACCGGCACAGTAAGAGGGAGAAGCATAGGCACTGCCATAGCCAGTGTGAGAAGCTGGCACTGACGAGCAGAGAAGGCACTGGCAAAAGAAACAAGTGTGAGAAGCTGGCACTGGTGATCAGCGTGAGGGACAGCACCTGGCAGTTGTGGGCAGTTTGAGCAGCTGGCACTGCGTGGCGGTGTGCGGAACAGACACAGAGAGCCGCTGTCACTGTTGAGCAACCAGGATGAGGAACTGGCGCTGGGGGCCAGTTTTAAAAGCGATCAACAGTAATAAGACCCAGAAAAGAACTTTTAAAAAGTTGCCACTTAAGCATAATACGTCTGGCAATTTTGATTCCCACTATTCACGACAAACCCTTTGTTCGCTCAAAGCTCCCTCGCCCCCCCCCACCCCCCCTGCCCATGCTTTCTATAAGCGCCTCATTATCTGAGCACCCGGAGCCCCAGGGCCCTCGCTGGGCAGAACACAATTACTGGAATTACCCACTGTGGGGCTACTAAAATCACCTAAGCATCACCTGTGCTCGAGGGAATAGACGCCTTCTCTCCAGTCCAGGCCCCCAAACTGTTAAACCTTGCAGCAGGAGTCGCCTACTTTTATTTGGGTGGGGCTCTGGTCGCTCTGTGTAGCTGTTGTTCCCAGATGCTGACTGACAGCGTCACTCACAAAAGTCACAACACTGCGACTGAGCGCGCAACCATAACAAGCTATAACGGGCGGGAGGTGTTGTTGGGGAAAGACAGGAGAAAATGTATTGACCTGGAAGCAGTGCCATGGAGTTGCTGTAAAGCCTTGAATACATAAACAGCTATGCTTACATATTTACAATACCGTCACACAGTACATGGATGCGCGGGAAGACAAAATTAGGGGGTCTGTTGATTTTAGACGGCGTAGCAACATGGGAAGTTTTGTTTTGTAGGAATGTGGGATATGCGGCTCGGGGAGGGTAAGGAGCCACGAGAAGCAAACACTGCTCAGGTGATGGAGCAAGGTTTCGCACGTAACGAGACTTGCTCGGATTCAATCCTCTTGGAATAACATATAGCTTATTAATAAACATGTTTCGTATTACTAATAATACACCACACAACATGGCTAGCATCTAGGGGAAGCTTGTCAATGTGCTTTTTACTAACAGTAACTTGAGTGACCTAATATGGCCGCAATGTGGGAACTTTTCTGCGCATGCGTCTGTCACACTCAAGTGACATGACGTTCTCTCTGCTTTAGTGGGAAATCTTTGCTTCTGCGCACTAGAAATAAATATGGCTGCTTTATGTTTCACATGCTAACGCTTGCACTGCTGCTTGTACTAAACCCTGTTCGTTCTGCCTAATCACTACTGCTATAGTTAAAATAAAGTAAAGGGAATAGAGAAGAGATAAGTGGTATACAGTGCATTCATTTATTCTTTGTTCTAAAACTGTTTCTCTTTGACTTTGCTACTAGCTCGTATTTGGGCCAGATGTTACCTCTCTGTACTCCATTTTAAAGAACTGCACCTGCGCAGAAGAACCCAAGAGTTCTCAAGTCATGGCAGTGAACAGGTGCCAGCAATAGACTTGCCTGTGAAACTCATGAGACCTTCACCCTTCGACCTCTCAAAAGGAAGCTCGGATGTACCGAAAATGTATACATTGTATTTGTTATTGAAACATCCATTGTCGGGTGGAATAAAAGTACATGGGAAAATAAAATAACGGGAGGGAACATTAATTTGAATATTTGAATGAAATTATCTCATAAATGGTATGGTGTGATGACCTCTCCTCGCTTTTGACCAATCAAATTGAGAGAACATATGGACTAGCAACATTGGGGCGCGGTACATTGCCCTGGAAAATGGTATATCTAAGGTAGGCTTAGCTAGTTAATTTTTCAGACTTGTCCGAATAGCTGACCTGTCACTGACCCAACGCACTCAATAGGCGATCGAGAGCAGAGGTGCGGGGGGAGCACTCTGCCAGAAGAATAGATAACTCAATCGGAGTTCTGAGGGAAAGGTGTTCGATAACCTAATCGGGGTCCGACTGTTAGCTGCAGAGAGGGTGTGACGCTGGTGTTGCACTTTAGCTGTGGGTGTCGGTCCTCACCTGCGGTGGTCCTGTCTTGATCAAATTTGGTCCGTACTTGTCCTGATTCTGGTTTGCACCTGTCCTATCCTGTTGGCACCTGAACTATCACCGGTCCTGTTCTTTATCCCAGCCCGTGGCCAGGGTTGGTCTTCACACCCTTCTAGGTAAATATTCTGTGTGGGTATGTCATTGTACTTACCCCTCCTATGTTTCAACGCTTAAAGAAAGTCTCGTAATATTTTCACATCATCTTGCTTTGATTATTTTCTTGTTAATTGAACAAGCTTTAATTGAATTGGTATGGACTCTGACATTTAAGAATTTACATAGATGAAGTGTTTAAACCTTTCCAGAGTCTGTGGTTATTTTATGAATGCAAATGTTTATTTACTGCCTATTATGCTAACTCCCTTGATCCCTTAGGACTCTAGGTACCGGTGACTAGGATTGGTAAGTCAATGGTATAGGTCCTAAAAGGTTAAATAAAATCCTGATTTAGCGAAGGGTTACCTGTTCAAAGTGTGTATGTTTTTATGGGCCCAGGTGAGTATGGTAAAACGAGCAGGTGAACGTGCGCACTATCACAGGCCAACGTGTGCTTTTAGCAGGCTGGCTTTATTAAAAGAAGCTGTACAGGATAAGCCCTGTCCATTGGTCACACTGTATAAGAATGTAAGTAGAAGGGCCAAAATGTAAACGGCAGTGTACACCTAGGGCAGGCAGGCTGAAGATGAAATTGTGCATACCATATGAAGCATAAGGCAGGCTGACCTAAGCAGTATTAAACCAGCCAGAAGCGGTCAATGTTTCAAATTCATAAATACACCGGATACTGTGTTCAGTAGGTGAAGCAGCCGGCGATGGGTAGGGAGCATATGGATTAGACCACGGAGTGCAATGCACACATGAATAAGTATATGGATTTGGATAGCTGAACGGGGCAGTGTCAACAAATAAGTTAAACTAAGAACGGTGAGTACTCCCGGCCTCTGTCCTGTACCCTTGACCAACCTTGTGCTCCACTCCTCCGCTTCCAGAGCGTTCTATACGAGTCGTCAGGGAACAATCTATGCAGCCCCCTGAAACTGAAAAACAAAAGTTCACCAGTGCCGCGGACTTCACAATACTACTCTACTAGAAGACAAGATAGGGGCTTGGGTGAGCAGATTCTGAGAGGAGGGATTACACACCGTCTGGGGGAAGGCACAGTGTGATTTATAAGAATAACATAGCCCCACCAATATGTGCTACGAAGCCGGAGATAAAGATACTCACCACCTTGGACATCTTCCCCCTTTGACGACACCGCCCCTTGCCCAGGTCACAGATGATAGAGATCCACAATGGACTATAGTGCCCGCTGGAGGTTTGTCTGTTGAATACGTTGACACGGCGGCCATTTCTGAATGCAGAGTAGACTTATCCTCACAAAAAAGCAATTTTTTAGTAGTGTTCGTAACAAAGATTAAATTTTGAATTATCCGCTTGCACTTACTGAAAAACAAGTTTGAATAAGAAATAGCACTACTCGGATTACAGCGTCCTAATGTGTAGTGATTTGAGGCTCACAATATTAGTATATGCGAGGAACTATATGACGGTGCTTAGAGTGCACAAGTAAACACACTCCTCACCTGGGCAGACAATATTATATTTGAATGTTATCTTCTGGCCATATGTTTTCTGCACATAATATAACAAGGCAAAGGCTGCGGCCCCATAGTGGCACGAGCACGACCGGGAGTGCATGGAAGGGAGCGGGCCGCCAAGAAGTCACGAACCCTGGGAGGGAAGGAGAGAGCAGCTGCAAGTAGCTCCGCACAGCTGCGCGCAGCACAGCGCGCACACGCTCATTTTAATGTTATTTTCTGGCTTAATGTTCAGTGATATAACAAGGCAAAGGCTGCCGCCCCGAAGTGGCACAAGCACGACCAGGAGTGCATGGAAGGGGCCGGGCCACCAAGAAGTCACGGACTGTGGGAAGGAGGGGGAGAGACTGGAAGAAAGTAGTCTTGCAGTAAAGGGGCTGATAGCCATGGAAGGATGCAAATGATGACTGAGGCGGGACTAACAAGCCTCAAACCAGTCGGACGATAGCATTTAAGAGAAAAGCGAATGGGCAGAGAGTAGGCGGAGCTTCCACGAAGCTTCCACACTACAGTGTATACTGCATGCCTCGCAAAGAGATGGCAGAACATTCGTGCTGCATCACTAGCCGAGACCTAAAAATGTAACCGAGGCCATAGGATCCTCAACGTAATTAATTTTTTTTACTACCTGTGTATAAAAAGCTACACACGGGGCGCCTCGCTGTGGCAGTGATTTTGTGTAAAAAAGTGAAGGTAAACTTCGCATTTTCACTAAAACGTTATGCCTTTTCAGTTGATTGGTCTTATATTAATAGGTATGGGTACTAGCACACAGGTTCGAGCAGACTCACTAACAGACATGCAGATACTCACCCACTCACAGGTACACACACTCACTTAATGCTGTTCCTACGTAGAGCGTTTTAGGCACTAGTACCTTCGTGATTGGGCCTGCAGCGTTTGTTAGCTGAGGTGCGGCCTTGGTTCAGAATAGAGTCTCACTGCACAGTGACGCCTTCCTCGTACTGTCTTCCCTGTGCCTTATTTCCCCATCTCACGTCTTGTCATTTCTTCTTATATCTATGCCCCCCAACACACTTTTTTTTTACTTTAATAAGCGCTGCGCCGTCTTCACGGACACTGTGCTATGCAAAATAATAGGTGTTGTTTTGGTATTGTAAATAACAATGCCTTTTAATTTTTTTAAAGGCATTGCCATTTACAATATCAATAGCTCAAAATGATGTCATTGCGAGACCTATTGCATTGTAAATGTTTGTTCACCATTACGGTGGATGAATAGGTCACAAAACATGTTTTCCTTTCCAGGGCAGTTATACATCTCTGCAAGTGTTTCGAAAACAAAAATATTTTCAGATTGTGAACAGATGTCCTTCCCTTTTCCTTAGGTTTATTTATACATGCATTCTCTTACGCTTGTGAGATACAGTCCTTTACTAAATGATTAACAAAGAAGCTCAAACACAGACGGGTGTAGTATACTTTTGTACTTACTACCATTCCTAAGTTATTGTAGAGTTTATCTGTTTGTATCTTTTCCTTGAGTGACTTTACAACTTGTACATTTGCAATTTTTCCTGTTGATATCTCCTATCTAACTCATTTTTATTAATTTATTCATTTAATGCGATATTATATAGCGCAAACTTTACCCGAAGGTGTCAGAGCGCTTTACATAAGAACCAGTTGCAAAACATAAGAATTTAGGATTACATGCGTTACATACAAGATACAAACAGAAAAAAATTGCAAATGTACAAGATGTAAAGTCACACAAGGAAGAGATACAAACAGAAAGAAAAATTGCAAATGTACAAATAGTAAAGTCACTCAAGGAAGATATACAAATGGATATACTCTAAGAGTCACATAGGAATGGTAGAGAGTACAAAGGTCTACTGCATATACTAGTGTAATCCAAAGTCCATATGTATCGCAACTGGTTCTTTTGTAAAGCGCTCTGACACCTTCGGGTAATGTTCGCGCTATATGAAATCGAAATAAATAAAATAAATTAAATAAATAAAAAACAGATCGACTCCAGCCAGTTAAAGTGAGGTTTGACAAGCGCTGCGTGCTTACGTCCCCGTTTCGGAGCCAATCGAGAAAATCCAATTTCTTTGTCCGCCTCCATTAGTGCCAATAAAGTTCGCTAACCCTAAACATGCTGCACACTCCACTGAACGCAGCAATGGACAGCGAGGGCGAGGCCTGGCACGCAAAACGAATTTCCGGGTGGGAGAAAGGACCAGGCGTGAAACGCACGAACTGTAAGACGTCATCGGCAAGGGACGGAGAAACAACGGAGCGGGCAGCAGAGTCTGGATACTGGGAGGAAAGATGGAGAGCTTGGAGTCAGAGGTGCGAGGGAAGGGATATGAATAACTATGTAATAGAGGGAAATGTCAAGATGGGCTGAGGTTTGGGCGGCTGGTGAAACAAGGGAGGGGGCTGTTTTGAGGTGCGATAGAAATGTGTGACGAGAAAAGTAGGGATGAAGGAGAGAATTAAGTCTGAAGGTGCTGGGGACGTAGGCATTAAAGATGCACAGTAAGAGAGGTGGTATGTTTGGACTGTGGCATGGGGGAGCGAAAGTTAGTAAGGTTTTTGATGCTTTCTTCCAGGGAACAAGTATGTTTTTTAAGAGGGTGAGACAAATTGAGGAAAAAGAAGTTTGAATTGTAAATGTAGAAGGCTGTATGGGTAGAAGCAGCGGAGGGTGGGCGTAGTAGGAGGCAAGAATATTATCATTGAAGAGCACAGGTAAGATTAGTGTTGTCAACTTAACCATTATCACCCCACGGGAGACATTTGCTCTCCGAAACATCAGAAGACGTTTCTTGCACAGTGGGGGTTGGAGGGGGGTGGCGGGGGCACTAGGAGTTGCCTAGAGCATTTTTGGGGTTTTTATTCTGTAGATCAGACCATCTTAAAGGATATATTTTAGTTGGCTATTGAGCTTATTAAGTGTGAACATTATTCATTCTGTATTTGAGTTCCAATTGCATTACCATCTCTGGAGAAAACCTTGACTGCTCGCTAGTGCCACTTCTGTTTACAAGATAGTGTGAAAAAAATTCCTGTACATAGTCAAAGACCGGCATAAAGCCAACGAGTGATAGTAATAGCTTTAAAGATGTGAGCCTTCCTCTCTTCGCTAAAGTGGAGCAGCGTTGGGACTGTTTTTATGGATACAGATATATTGTTCCAAATCCTGGGTGCATAGATGGAAAAAGTCCTGCTGCCTTGTATTTTCTTTTTTTTTACACTGCTTTGTCTGCAGGGTGTTGGTATCCTGGCTGCAGGTGTGCTGAGAATCACCAAAGATGGTGAGTTTGCAAGAAAAGCAGGGGCGATGGTCTTGATGGCTTTGTAAACAGCTGGTTTTGAAAAAGGTGCGAACAAGCAGGGAGAGCCAATGAAGTTCCATCATGAAAGGGTTAATGTGATTATATTTTTTCAGGCTCTGGAAGAGACATGCTTTAAGGGGTACTATTGTGGAGTTTGGGAGGCATGAAACAGGGTGTTGCGACCTTCCAGTTACATGAGTACAAGGGCATGAATAGGACTTATGTAGTTGCTTTCTGGAAGACATAGTTTCACTTTCATTCAAAGAGAGAGGCGGTGCCTGCCCGTCTTTGTGCTTTTGGTAATGTGTTCAGTGAGGGTGAGATTGGTGTCTAGGGTGAATCCAAGTGACTTGGCATTTGGTGAAAGTTGGGGTTGGAAGCTGTCCGAAGTTGTCCCGGTGCTTGTTATTGAGCCAAGTTCATACTGTTATTTTTTGTCATTATTGGCAAAAAACAGGTATTCTGTCTTGGTTGGGTTGAGCTTTAGGTAGGTGCTAGACATCCAGGTGTGGATGATGTTCAGGCAGAGTTTTAGGTGGATGTCTGAAGCTTAGAAGACTTTCATGTAGAGTTGTATATAGTTGGCATGTTGGTGAATTTTGATGCTATTATTTATGAATAGAGTACCAATCCGCTCCATGTAGAGGTTGGAGATGACAGGAGACAGATCCCACAGTTCCGGAAGCTCTGCAGGTGGTACAGATCTTTGGAGACCTGGAGGTGCCCATGTGAACAAACTGGTGACAGTTGGAAAGGCAGGAGGAGAACCAGTAATGGATGGAACTACACAATGAATCCCACTCAACACTCTAGGTTGCTTGTGACAGTGGGATGATCAAATGTTTCGAAAGCACCTGAGAGGTATAGCAATATCAAAAAACAGGGTCATGTTCAACTGTGGTAAAGAGGGCCTCATCGAAGACGTGAAAAGGTGCGTTCTCTATGTTGTAGTATGCTCTGAAGTGTAGGTGAGTGATGGGCCTGCAGTTGACAACTTCATCAGGGTTTAGTGTAGGTCTCTTTAGGAGCTGGGGGTCTGGACTGTCTCGAGAGCAAGATGTTTTTAGTAAGGGAGGCGTTGATAGAGCTCAATACCAAAAAAGTCAGAGAAATTACCAACCATATGTCCCCCACAGTTAAGTATGTAGAGACCTAAAAGATATTGTAATATGATTTACTCTAAATCAACTAGAGGAGTACCACTGTCCTCATGGGTTGAATTAAGGAGAATGGGCACGAAAGCCTCACCTTCATCACTGTAACATGCTTCATCTTAGGCAATCCCATTCCATCTTTTTTGGATGATACCACCAAGATGGTCTCAGGCAAGATTTAAGAAGTCTATTTTTAATCTAACTGGGATCCAGATAAAATGTCAAGACTGCCATGGTATGAACCTGAAAAATAGCTCTTTATTTAATGGGTACACCGGGCAGATAAAAAAACATTTTTCGGGTGAAAATAAATATGTAACCATCCTCCTTTCTACCAACATGTTTGACCCCTGTCTATAGCCCAAATGGGTCATGGGCCTTCGTCAGGGTAACTGGGATCCCATGTGTGTCAAGTTACTAACAGGACCTTTGCTCAAGGTGGGAAGGTCCTGTCCAATACCAGCCTACTTTCTAGGGTGTGGGGCTCCACTGAACTCAACAGAGGGGTCACACATTCATCAAGGCGGTTGACCTGTGTTTACACCTATTTCTTCAAAGATATCATCCAATAAGGGGTTTTAGAACAGTCATACCCCTATATCAATCAATCAATCATAGGCATTTGTAGAGCGCACTACTTACCCGGAGGGTCTCAAGGCGCTGGGGGGGGGGGGGGGGGGGTGCTGCTCGAACAGCCAGGTCTTGAGCTTCTTCCTGAAGGCGAGGTGGTCTTGGGTCAGGCGCAGGTTGGTCGGGAGGGAGTTCCATGTCTTGGCGGCCAGGTAGGAGAAGGACCTTCCTCCTGTCGTCGCTCTTCGGATGCGGGGGACGGCGGCGAGGGCGTGCTTGGCTGATCGGAGGTGTCGTTTGGGAGCGTAGAAGTTGATGCGGTTGTTGAGGTAGCTCGGGCCTTGGTCGTGAAGGGCTTTGTGAGCGTGGGTGAGGAGACGGAAGGTGATTCTCTTGTTGACCGGGAGCCAGTGCAGGTCTCTCAGGTGTTTGGAGATGTGGCTGTGTCGTGGGACGTCGAGGATGAGTCTGGCTGAGGCGTTCTGGATCCGCTGGAGTCTCTTCTGGAGCTTGGCGGTGGTTCCGGCGTAGAGGGCGTTGCCGTAGTCCAGTCGGCTGGTGATGAGGGCCTGGGTGACCGTCTTCCTGGTCTCGGTGGGGATCCACCGGAAGATCTTCCGTAGCATGCGCAGGATGTTGAAGCACGACGAGGAGATGGCGTTGACTTGCCTGGTCATGGAGAGGGAGGAGTCCAGGATGAAGCCCAGGTTGCGTGCGTGGTCTGTCGGTTTGGGTGCGGTGCCCAGGGCGGGGGGCCACCAGGAGTCGTCCCAGGCGGAGGGCGAGGATCCCAGGATGAGGACTTCCGTCTTGTCCGAGTTCAGCTTTAGGCGGCTGGTCGACATCCACTCGGCTACCTCTTTCATACCTTCGTGAAGGTTGGCTCTGGCGGCGGCGGGGTCGTTGGTCAGGGAGAGGATCAGCTGGGTGTCGTCGGCGTAGGAGATGATGTTAAGGTTGTGTTGGCGTGCGATGGCAGCGAGGGGGCTCATGTAGACGTTGAAGAGGGTCGGGCTCAGCGAGGAACCTTGGGGTACGCCGCAGATGAGTTCGGTGGACTCTGATTTGTACGGTGGTAGGCGGACTCTCTGTGTCCTACCGTCGAGGAAGGAGACGATCCATTCTAGTGCCTTCTCCTGGATTCCGACGTTGCTGAGGCGCTGCACTAGGGTGCGGTGGCAGACGGTGTCGAAGGCCGCGGAGAGGTCAAGGAGGATGAGGGCCGCTGTTTCTCCATTGTCCATCAGGGCTCGAATGTCATCGGTGGCAGCGATGAGGGCGGTCTCGGTGCTGTGGTTGGCCCGGAAGCCCGACTGCGAGGGGTCTAGGGATCCATTCGTCTCGAGGAAGGCGGCCAGCTGCTTGTTGACGGTCTTCTCGATGACTTTGGCCGGAAAGGGGAGCAGCGAGATGGGACGGTAATTCTTGAGTTCGGTGGGGTCCGTTGTTGGTTTCTTGAGTAGCGCGCTGAGTTCGGCATGCTTCCAGCTCTCTGGGAAAGTGGCGGTGGTGAAGGAGGTGTTGATGATGTCCCGTAGGTGGGGTGCGATGACATCGTCGGCTTTGTTGAAGATGTGGTGAGGGCAGGGGTCGGTCGGCGATCCGGAGTGGATGGAGTTCATCATGCGGACGGTGTCTTCGGTGCTGATGTGGGTCCAGGCGCGGAGGGTGGTGGTGGGGGGCGTTGGTTCGGTCGTGGCGTTCGTCGGTTGGGTGCTGAAGCTGTCGTGTATGTCCGCGATCTTGTTGTGGAAGTAGGAGGCGAGGGAGTTGCAGAGTTCTTGCGATGGGGTGATGTCGTTGTTTCCGGCGTTGGGGTTGGAGAGCTCTTTCACGATGTTGAAGAGTTCCTTGCTGTTGTGTGCGTTGTTGTCTAGCCGGTCCTTGAAGGCAGTTTTCTTGGTGGCGCGGAGCAGCTGGTGGTGTTTCCGGGTGGCAAGCTTGAGGGTGGCCATGTTGTCCGGTGTTGGTTCTCTTCTCCAGGCTTTCTCGAGGGCTCGGCAGTTCTTCTTGGAGCTCTTGAGTTCGTCGGTGAACCATGGGGCCTTCTTGCTGCCGGGTCGGCTGGGCGGGGTCCTCAGTGGGGCGAGTTCGTCCGCGCAGTTGCTGATCCACTTCGAGAGGTTGACGGCGGCCTGGCTGGGGTTCGCTGAGCTGGCGGGAGGGTGCTGGCTCAGGGAAGCGGCGAGCTGGTCGGCAGTGATCTTGTTCCAGCTTCTTCGGGCAACCTGTTGCTGGTGGTGGTGTGTCGTCGTTCTTCTGAAGGTGAAGTGGACGCAGCTGTGGTCCGTCCAGTGGAGTCCTGTGGCGTGGCTGAAGGCGATGTCTTTGCTGGATGAGAAGACGGCGTCGAGTGTGTGTCCGGCGAGGTGGGTGGGGGTGGACACCAGCTGCTTGAGTCCGAGGTTGGCGAGGTTGTCGAGCAGGATGTTGGTGTTGCGGTCGTTGTTGTTCTCCAGGTGGAAGTTGATGTCTCCCAGGAGGATGTAGTCAGCGGAGGGGAGGGCATGCGGGCTGATGAAGTCGGCGATGTCCTCGCTGAAGTGTGTGCGTGGTCCCGGGGGACTATAGTTGAGGTAGTGCAAATTCTACTACTATCTCTCTTGGGTTATACAAAGCAAATGTGAAAAAGCGTAATCGGAGAGAGCTCTGATGAAGGACAAGGGTAAGGTATCATCTTCATAAGAAGTGGCTTTGTGGGAGTTTAGTATGTTTGTGAGATCTGCAAGAGATAGGTTTTTGATGGCTTACCATTGTAGGATTATTCTTGGAGTGGTGGGCATAGGAGATAATGCAGGGTTGATGTTGTCGATATGCTGTCAGATCTTCTGTATTTCTTCAGTAAGGAAGAGGTTGATGGCATTGCATTTTCTGTGGTGTGAGTAATAGGTAAGTCTAACAGGGGATTGATGCAGTTCTCGAGTGTCATGAAAAGGGTTCTGCTTCTATTGGTGGACTCATTGATGGTGTTGGTATATGACTTTGCTTTGGCTAATGTAATGAGGTGTCTGTGTGTTACATAGATGTACATCCATATCATAAGGTCACCTGGAGTTCTGTTTTTTTCCCATTTTCTTTCCTGACTGTGGATGGATTGTTTACTGTCAGAAAGGTCTTTAGAGTACAAGAGCGGTGAAGGCTTTGTCTTGCACTTTCATTCTTTGATTGGGGAGTGGATATTCACATAGTTATCCCCAAACGTTTTGAATGTGTTTAGAAGGATGTTGGTGTTGTATGTGGAGTTGACAAGGTGATGGATGAGTTCATGAATTAGGTTGTCTTATGAGAGGCCTTTGAAGCTTCTGAAGTTTTGTATTGTATTATTCTGTATTGACATTGGTTTGTACACCGGACTCAGCAGGGATATATGGACTTAAGAGTAATCAGTCCAGGCTAGAGTTACAAGTGTTTTGCATTGGCTTGTTGGTGATGTGGAGAAGGCAAGGGAGAGAATGTGACCTTTGGAGTGTTTTGAATGCGTGACCTGTTGTAGCACATTGTGTGTTGATGAGGTTGAAGAGAGTCTCTCGTTTGTTTTGGGTTCATGTTGTTTGGGAGGCTGCAGTCACCCAATCTGCTAGATGAGGTGGTGACTATATCTGAGAATTTATCAAGCCAGCCTTTGTTCTGCCTGGGAGGCCTGTAGATGTGTTGGAAGGTGATGGTCTGAGTTACAAAGAGTGTGTAATGGCAATATAGCGGCTCCTTGGAATTGTGTTGCTTGCTTAGCATGCAGGACCAGGAGGACTTATGGATGGAAGTGTGACATTCTCCCTTCTTATGTGTGCGGTCCACACTATGGATTCTTTAGCCTCTAGGAAGATAGACATCTAGGATGGAGGGTTGACCGTGCTTCTATGATGAAGAGGGCATGAAGCTTGTGATATGTGTTGAGGTCTGTGATATATGGTGTGTGGAGTACTGCAGGGCAAGCTTTAATGAGCGTGAGTTAGAATGCAAAATTTCCTAGCTAACGTGCAGGAAAGTTTCAATTCTGTTAAGGAGGCGGAGGCGAGGATTAGGCTTATTCTTTCTTGCTTTATTTCCTCCAGCAGCCTTTCCAAAGGTTCCAACATCATAAAACAAACCTCATTTTCCATGAACACAGGGAAAATTAAACATAGAAAATGTCTGATCATCATCCTCCAATCACATGTCAGGACGCCTCTTATCCTCCTCTGCAAGCGCTCTATCTTCCTCTTTCTTCCTGCGAGCCCTCACGGCAGTCTTCTACTCTATTCCTGCTTGCCCGTATCCGAACCTACGGCAAAGGGACAATTTGTCACATCGGTAACACAAACCCGTGGACAAATTCACAATAAGTCACTCTTGTCATCAGAGGAAACCATCAAAACAGCTCACGAAATAATCAACTATCATAAATAGATTACTCACCATACCAACGAAGAATTCTGGGAGGGGCCGAATGAACATCGGGTGGGCTAATCCTCGCCTCCGCCTCCTTAATAGAATTGAAACTTTCCTGCACGTTAGCTAGGAAATTTTGCATTCTATGTCAGGGGCGAAGGCTTCTGATTGGGCTAGTTTAAAGCTTGCCTGACACCCTGTGGGCGTATATCTACTGTGGCGACCTCATAGGCCTAAAGCGCTCTGACCACACACAACTTCGGGACATCAGGAAAGGCCGGATAAGATGCCAAACGAGAATTGCACTTAGTGCGTCTAGAAATGTGAAAAGTCACCCCTTCTGGGGTGAAAACCCAACCTGTGAGATCTAATGCTCTTACATCCGAGACTCTCCGACAAGAAATCAAACATAACAACATCGCGAGTTTTGCCAACATTTGTTTTCTGGACAAATACTTATTAGAAGGCCACAATCGAAACAGGTTCAGAACCTTATTCACATTCCATAGGACCGAGTAGCGGGGCTCTGGAGGGACCGACAACCTGATGCCTCTCAACAACTTACATACCAAGGGATGCTCGCCAACTGGGTGATTATCCACTGGCACATGACCTGCTGAAATGGCGGACCGAAAGGTATTAATCGACCTATAGGCCAAGCCATCCTTTGCCAGCGAGGCTAGGAAATTAAGGATGTGGACAACGTCCGCCCCCAACGGATCCACCTGTCGTCGCAGACACCAACGGCCCCAGCGGGACCAAGCTGATCTGTACCTCTTATTGGTGCTGTCCGGCCAGGACTTCTCGAGTAACGTAGCAGCCTCGCGAGAAAGGCCTGGGACTTGCCAGCGTCGCCTGTAACACTCCAGGCCATCAGGCGCAGGCTGCCCATGGCTAGAAGATGGTGAGGATTCCCTTGAGAGTCCCTGAGGAGATTGTGACTGAGGGGTAGAGGGATTGGAAAATCCCAGGAAAGTTCCATCAAAACCGGAAACCAGGCTTGCGACCTCCATATCGGGGTGATCACCACCAGGTCCAACTGCTGCCTCCTCACTTGCGTGGACAACTTCATGATCATTGCAAAGGGGGAAAACGCATACCCCCGCTCCTCGCTCCAATCCTGGAGGAAGGCATCCACTGCCAGGGCCCCTGGATCTGGACGCCAAATGTACTACCGCTCCAACTGGGCGTCCAGTCTCGAAGCAAAGAGATCCACTGAGAACGGACCCCACCGGCTCTGAATCGCCCTGAAGACTCCCGGGTGAAGTTGCCACAAACTGGTGTCTTTCCAGTGGCGCGAGCACCAGTCCGCCACCTGATTGGGCGCTCCCGGTCAGTGCTCTGCTGACAGGGATATCTGGTTGGACAGACAATATTCCCAGAGGTCGCGCGCGAGATTGGACAAAGCTTGAGGACGAGTCCCCCCCGAGATGGTTGATATAGCGCACCGCCGCCACATTGTCCATCTTGAGGAGAACACAACTCTGGACCACATCCTTCGTCCAGCATTTCACCACGAACGAGCCTGCCATCAGCTCCAGGCAATTGATATGAAGAGCCTTTTCTGAAGACGACCATCTTCCGCCTGTAGACACATCGCTACAGCGAGCTCCCCAGCCCGACCCGCTGGCGTCGGATTCTATGATCAGGTCTGGCTTGGAGCCGAATATTGCACGACCGTTCCAAGCCTACATGTGATCGATCCACCATCGCAGCTCTGTCCGGGCCTCGTCCGTGAGGGGGACGACTTGCGAATAGGTAAGACCTTTCCTCAAATGGAAGGCCTTGAGACTTTGAAGGGCTCTGTAGTGCAAAGGCCCCGGGAATATCCCCTGGATCGAGGACGATAATAGGCCGACCACCCTGGCCAGGTGGTGCAATTGAATTGTGGGCCTCGCAAGAGTCCGCCTCAGCTCGTGTCGGATCTTGGACAATTTCCTCGAGGGCAAGGATAGGCTGGCCTCCACGGAGTTGATCAGAAACCCCAGAAACTGCATGCTCTGCGCCAGTCAGAGATCGGCTTTGGCCTCGTTGATGACAAACCCCAGTGACTCCAACAGGGACACCGCCGTCTGTAACTGGTCCATCAATCTGCAAGGACTCTGACACATGAGTAGTACGTTGTCTAAATAGATTATCAACTGAATACCCTCCGACCGGAGACGCTCCACCACCGGCTTCATCATTTTGGTGAAGCACCACGGAGCGGAGGACAGCCAAGCAAGGCAGGGAGGTGAACTCGAAAGTCTGAGAGCCCCATTGAAACTGGAGGAAACACCTGTGTGGAGCAAAGACCGGGATGGTCAGATAAGCATCCTTCAGGTCCAGGCGAACCATCCAGTCCCCCTCCAGAAGATCGCGCAGGAGGTGAATGCCCTCCATCTTGAAATGGCTTTAAATGAGCCATCCATTGAACTCCTTGAGATTTATCACTGGTCGGTACCCCCATCCTGCTTTCCACCAGGAAAATATTGCTGAGGAACCCCCTAGGGTGTAGGACCGAGCGAGTAATTGCTCCCTTCCGTAGCAGTTCTGAGATTTTTTGGTCTATTAGGACTGTCTGATCCCTGGTAAAAACTATAGGTCTGGGCCGACGGAGTACTCTATTTGAAACCCACAGACGGTTTGTAAAACCCAAGCGTCGGAGGTAAGCAAAGACCAGTTGTGAAGAAAACACTGTAGTCTGCCCCCCAACCGCACACCAGTCGCCCACTGAACTCTTACCTCTTTGATTATTGTATCCGCCGTCTCCTCTGCCGCCTCGTCGACGGGGATACCCTCTGGTCTGGTAGAAATTCCTGAATTTGTCG
The DNA here is from genome assembly GCF_964263255.1 of Lissotriton vulgaris. Taxonomy (NCBI): domain Eukaryota; kingdom Metazoa; phylum Chordata; class Amphibia; order Caudata; family Salamandridae; genus Lissotriton; species Lissotriton vulgaris. The sequence goes on from NC_141693.1 coordinate 1,936,115,857, forward strand.
GGGTGCTGATACTGTCCTCTGTGGGACTCGCCAGGCTTGGTGGAGGCTCTATTGTAGGGACGGCCAGCCGAGCGCCCCCTGCCACGACTGGCTGCACCAAAAACACGGGGGGTAAATATGCGCTTGATCGACGACTGGGCTTTGTCCAGAGAATTAAATGTATTCACAAACTTTCCAAGTTCCTTTACGAAGGGGTCTCCAAAGAGATTCCCCTCCGCAACCTGGCCCGCCTCTGAGGTGGCCAGTTCCCCCAATTTGGGATCAATCTTGATCAGAATAGACTGACGTCTCTCAGTAGAGATCGCCATGTTAGCATTGCCTAGAAAAATGATGGCCCTCTGTGCCCAACCTGACAATATGTCCGGGTCAATCAATGAACCTGAGGCCTTTAGCATCTTCAGCCATATCTAATATTTTCGCCAATGGCCCAGCAGCATCTAACAACTTATCTTGACACGCTCGCCATGAGCGGTCAATACCCTTTTTCAGGTCCCTCACAAACTTGGTCAAGAAGGTGGACATTTTAGCATCTAACTCAGGGGTTACCGCCACCTTGCCCTCCAAGGTAGGGCGTGGGCACTCCGCCCGCAGGCAACCATGAACTTCCTGGTCAAGGGGCTTACGCAGTCTAGCCACCATATACGCCGCTACCTTAGGGGCCCAAACCCATTGGGAGGAGCGCGGGTGCAGCAGCTCATCCGGACTGAGCATGTCCGCGCTCAGATCTGCAGAAGTGGACTGACTGGGTTGAGAGGGGCGCCACGAGCGCTCCGGTTCCCCATCTCCATCTCCGTCCGAAGTCTGGGGAGTCTTATCTGGATCATGGGTAGCGGCGTCATCAGTAGCTCCAGGGGGTCCAGCCTGACTCCTCCGGTTTACTGAGGGGTTCTGCGTTCTTGGCATCTAGAAACTCCCGCTTTTGTCTCGCGAAAGCGTCTGAGTCCACCCCAGCATCCCCAGAACGCTTCCGCTTGGGCTCCACTGTAGTAGTGGCGGTAGGCTGGCCTGGAGGTAGGGGAGGTGTATGCCCCGACTGAGCTTCCCTCTGAGTGAGGGGTTGACACTGTGCCTGTAGTAACTCTATTTTCTTCTCCAAAGGCTCAACCACCCTAGTCACCGCCTTCCAAATGGACGAATCCATAACCTGACAGAAGTGATCATCGACCGGGAGGTACATGATCTCTTCCTCCTCTTCATAGTAATCATCCTGCTCCATTGTGAACCAATAGCAGGTAAGTACTCTTGTGTCAATAAAAGGGGAATCAAGGCAGGGCACAACTTTTCTTATACCAGCCCCCCGTGAGAGGCACCTGCACACAACACCGGGACCAGCACCCTCTTTCTATTCTGAGGGGGGAAAGGGCTCTAATCCTGCCTGGGCCGGTCCCTTCCTTAAGCTGCAATTGTCTTACCCCCTGCGCGGCGGGTGTTCAGGCTCCAGGCAGGGGCTCTGCAACACTAGAAAAGCCCAGCGCGTCAATCAGTCGATCTCGTGATCGAAAAATGCACGTCTTCCCCCGTGGCGCGCGAGTCCCTCTGAACTGCTTGATGCCGTTAGGCGGAATCAAACGACTCACCACTGCCTGGGGGTAAGCTCCGCAGAGCCAAGACACGAGGGCACGCGGTCCCCTAGCGGTGGGGGCCCGCACCGCGCACAGAGCCGCCCGTCAAAGAAGGAGACCGCGAAAGGAACGGAAAGCCGTTCCCGCGGTAAACACCGTCTACACACTCTGAAAGCGGCTCCGTACCATGCCGCCTGTATCGCTAGCACAATTAGACCACACAGAACATTACATGTCTGTCAGAACATCGATTTAAAGAAAAAATAAACATAAGACACTCATCTGAATGCTGCTGGAGCAGTGAAGAAAGAGGAAGATGGAGCGCCTGCAGAGGAGGATATGAGGCGTCCTGACATGTGATTGGAGGATGGTGATCGGACATTTTCTATGATCAATTTTCCCTGTGTTCATGGGAAATTATGTTTGTTTTATGATGTTGGAACCTTTGGAAAGGCTGCTGGAGGAAATAAAGCTAGAAAGAATAAGCCTAATCAGAAGCCTCCGCCCCTGACATAGAATCTGAGTTCTGTAGTTTGAGGGTGTGTGGGAGTTAGTAGGACGTTAATGCTATGTTAATGTCGTCTAGATCTGGACGTAGCTGTAGGGATTGCCAGTGTGGTGTGCTGGGTGAGAAACATGATTTTATAAGGTTATGATTTCTGCCTTCGTGGCCTTATTATGCCCAAACAGGCGATACCCGGTCTGTGTTCGCCCTTTGCTAGTGATGTCCAAGCAATAGGACTCCCTGAAGAGTTGATTGAAGTAGGGAGAAATCAGGAAGTGATGTCGCTGGTGGATGATAGATAATTCAGTGATGCGTTTCTGGCCATGCCTCAACACTCCCCTCCTCTCTGCCTGTCGATTTCCCCACCATTTCTTTCAGCCTTGCCACACACCCCACTCCCCATTTATTTCATCATGGCCATGTATCTCCCTTTCGTTCAGCTTGGCCACTACCTATCCTTTCTTTTTAGTAGGTCACAAACTTCCTTTCTGTCTGCCAGGTCACATAATCTTTTTCTTCTTGTTCTTCATAGTCTCCATTTGTTGTGCCTAGCTCCACATTGTTTCGTTTTGGCTTGCCTGGGTACCATGCTTTCCTTCTGCCTAAACACTGCACACCTCTCCTTCGCCACACAAGCCCTTTACTTCTCCTTGACCCTTCTTCTTTCTTCAAGGAAGCCATGCCTGTCAGACCCTTGTCCCTCTCCTTCCTTCCATCCCTGGTACTTTTACCCCTCCTTTGAATCATTCTTTTTTTTAGCTCTATAACTCTCCATCTTACCTTCACTATTTCTCGAATCTCCCATTCCTTCTATCTCTCGACTCATTGCTTCACTCTCTTACTATTCACCCATCCTTTTATCACTCACGATTCACCTATCGTTTGCTCTTGCTATTACTTTTACTCTTTCAATTTGCCATTTCCCTTTCTTGATCTCTCGACTGGTCTCTTGTGTTTCTCGAGCCTCCCGCTGCTTGGTCTTGTGACTCTCTTTTCCTATGGCTCAGTCTTACGACTTGCTCCATTTAACCCATCCTGCCCCTATGTTTCGTGGCCCATCTGCCTTTCCCTCACGACTCGCCTCTCATGCCCCTTGGTCTCATGACTTGCCCCTCAGTCTCGCCAGTCTGCCATTTCCACCATATGGTCTCAACACTCTGCTCTTTCGGCCTTGTGATCTCACCACTCTAACCTTCCTGTCATATGGGCTTGCCACTCTGCCCTTTCTGTTTCCGGTCTCAGTGCTCAGCCCTTCCTGCCAGTTAGTCTTGCTACTTTGCTTCATCCACTTGCTTGGTCCTGCCACTCTGCCTCTTACTTCTTGCTTGGCCTTGCCACTCTGCCCCCACCCCTCGCTTGGTCCTGCAACTCTGCCCCATCGCCTTACTCAGAGTGCCACCCCCCACCCCCCTCACTGGGTACCCCATCTCCACCCCACCCCCTCGTTTGGTCTCATGTTTCTGCTCCACCCCCTCATTGTGTCTTGTGATTCTGCCCCTTTTTACTTCATTCTCACACCTGCCCATCATTGGCTCCCGCCCACTTCTCTTTCTTTTTCTCACCACCGCTCCCCGCTGTCTCTTTCTTATTGATTGCATGCATTGATGTGGATTTTAATACTGCATTTCTGCATTTTTTTCTCAGGGGGATCCTCCAATAGAGGCAGTAACAGTGGCCATACTAGAGTCAGACTTTAGTGTCCCATCAGACGGCACAGGTGAGTATTGGGGACTCCCAGCAGGTTTCTTGTTCTCTCTTTGATCTCATAGGAAAAATCTACACGTACTGATAGACCTTAAACCAGGCGTTCAGCACATTCTTCACTCAACATAATGCTTGCAGTAATCTTGACTTGCCATGCTCTTCTCTTATGCACTCCATTGTTTTCTCTGTTACATCTTGCCTCATCTAACTTCACCCTGGGTGGCTTGTGACAACTATAATCTCCATATTAAGCTCTGCCTTAAATGTTTGTATTAACTTGGACAGTGGCAAGAGCTGCATAGTATGTTTGGAGCCAGGATATTCTTTTTTTCTTTTTTTTAAAAAAATTTTTGAAAACCTTTATTTGTGCAATCATGAAAGTACAAATACGGACCCACAACCCTCTGGCCGGCCACGAATACTGTTTAAGCACCAGTGCATGCAATACGGCGACGCAATAGCATACCAACATCAATAAGCGAGCATTCAGCAGTTACACTGTAAATCACGTGCTACCACGCCTCCGGAGCATTGAAGGTTAATTTTAAAAGTTTTCCGTAGCAACTATTAAAGTCCAACTGTTCATTTTAATTGAAAAAAAGAAACTATAAACTAAGAAAGCAGGGTCCATGTAGGCGTGATATAACAGTAGCGACAGAGTCACACATAGCCCAGCAACCCAGATGTCAAATCCCCCCAGGCGGCATGGCGGCCCATAAAGTGTGCGACAAGGTATCAGAGTCAACATCCTAACAACTGTCTACCGCCACCCTCCCACCAGCAACACCGACACGGACCCAAGGTTGAAAAGAAAAGAGGAAATAAATAAAGAAGAAAAACAAGGCACCATAGGAACAGAAAAAGAACTAAAAACCCATCCCCCAACCCCCACCCTACACGCATGCAGAGGCTATGGCCTACCCCCCCCCCCCCCCAGCAGTGTGTCTGTCGCCCAATAAACCCGAAATATAGAAGAAGAAAGTGAAAGAAGAAAAAAGAGAGTAATATCATAACACCTAAGATATAGGGAGTAAGAAAAGAGTAGCCTAATCTAAAACTCCCAGAAAACACGTCGGGAGGAGGTCAGTTCCACATACTCCCGGTCACCACCGGCCCCATAAGCATCTTCCACCCCAAGCGTCATCAGTACGACAGAAATAGCAAACAGTACTGCAGATGGGGAGAGTCATTTCCAAATGTGCAAGCAAATCAGACCAAAAAACAGTCCCAACCTAGTCCCCGCCCATCAGTGCGTCAATTCCACTAAAGAAATCTTGGATGTCCCAACGTACCCATCCCCCGTGAAAAGCCACTACCTTCGGAGAGAAAGAGAAAACCCGCCCCAATGAAAACAAAGAGGCAAAATGGCCGCACTCGGTAAAGAAGAGATGTCCAAGGACAAGATGGACGTCGCCAGTCCCAAACAGAGCCAACACTCAAAAGGAGCTGCATTTTCAAAGCAGTAATACTTTGCATTGTAGAAGATATCGATGTCTCTAGTGAATAGGCACAGTCAAACAGGATAGTCAGGTGTTGCAGCAGCGGCTCCATGGACACCGTGGGCGAGGTTGTGTGCTGCACCAGGGAGAGAGACATTGTAGCAGCGCTAGGGCGGTCAGACCGCAGCCCACACTCTGTATCATCGCCAAGCAGCTTTTCCGTCACACACTCCCGCGGCAACAATGTTTCACAGACAGGAATCAGCGGAGGCTGATCAGCATAGCAAGGAGAGCGGATTGGCAAAGTATAGCCCGATCTAACCGCAAAGCCGTCCAGCTTCTCTCCCAACAGTCTCGAGCTTTCACGCCACTCGTCTTTCAGTTGAGCAAGAGCAATAATAACAGCCGCGCGGGTTAAGGTCGGCTGATCATCCATTACCTCCGTATTACGAGGCGCAGTAGACAGGTCCACTTCCCAATCGGGTACGAGCTGGGCACACCGGGCAGGATCCGAGGCGCCGTCCGCCATTATAGCCGAGGAGCCAGCTATCATGTTCCCGCCGTCAGGGACAACAAAGTATTGCAGGCAAGGTCAGCGCTATGGTGCGGCAAGCAATCCCCTCGGGACAGGACAAGTCCGCGATCGTGGACGGCATAGAGCGAGGAGTCTCTCTCCGCCCGGCCCAGGCAGAGGCGAGGCAAGGAAAGAGCCCCGGCAGCCGGAGCACCTCCGACACTGGAGGAAACAAAGTGCGGCTCACCGTCAGCGTCCCGCAGATGGAAGCGGTAAAGTAGACTCCCAGCTGGCCAGCATTACCCTCCACAACAGCGCCCGGTGCAAACGACCACTGATCCAATCGATCAGCCCAGGATGTCAGCGCCGCTCCAGCACGATCGGCCCCCGCAGCCGCAGCAGTCACAGGCAGCGCGCTGTATCGCAGGTCCCGGGTCCAGGGCTAGGGTAGGCGTCGGCAGGCATCTCGACCAAACCTCTGGTTAGCAGACAGGTAGGGACACCGGAGAAACACCAACAGCACCAGAAAAGTTTCCCAAACATCCCGCTGGTACGCAATAACAGGATAGTGGACAGGACAGCTGTGCGGGAAACAAAGGCTCGGGGAGCCGGGAGGCTACACGTCCGTCTCCGCGGCCATCTTGGCTCCTCCTCGAGCCAGGATATTCTTAGATTGCTCCTGTGACAAGGACTTTGAGCTATACAGTGGTAGAACTGTCCTTCTGTTGTTCAAATCTCCATTTGGCTTACATGTGGATGTCTATGGTCTACAATGCCTTGGTCGATGCACTTAAAGGTTGCCTCTGTGCAAGCCCAACAGTGACTTTAAATGCATGTGAAATTTTTAAACATTGATGGTGGTAGTGCTTGTCCAACATGTATAGATGAGATATATTCCTAGATTTTCTGTTCCAAGAAGAAAGTACAGGCTCGCAATTAAATGTGTATTATAAGTAGAGTTCTCGGTTTTATGTTTTTTTTTTTATTTATTTTTTTAACATTTCCATCTGTATTTATCCATGTTTATTTTTGGACCATTTCATTGGTATTTATACATATTTATTTAGTGTTTTGAGAATTAAAGGAGTCGTAAAATGGTATAATCCTTTATTAATTTAACGATAAACATGTACTCAGACTACGATACCTGTTGCAAATTAAGCAGCAAATATAGCAAGATACTACACCCACAGATAAATATTTACATTATATACAAATATAGTATTGTAATCTTTATTTTACTCTTCTGTCCTTCTTTTGTAACTTTTCTTTTGGGCAGTTCTTCCTTTGCCTTGGCAATATTTATTTAGGAATTACCCCTTGGTCTCTTTCTTGTTCCCCTCCCATTGCTCATGGAACATTCCTTTGTCCTGGTCCTGTGGGTTGACAGTTCTACGAGCGGAGGTTGTGCAGAAGGAACTTAATAAATGACTCTCTTCCTTACTCGTGCCTCATTAGCTTATAATACCATATAGGTTAACAAATGCCTATATTTAAGGAATCCTGTTCTTTAACTCCCCATGCTATCTATCTGCTCACTGGTCGGCCTGGAATTCATAAAAGACAGCTGAGAGAGAGACTCTCACAAAAGGACAACTTGTTTGTATTTTTCCACTTTAAACAATCATTTACAATGCAATAGGTCTCACATTAATTAAGTTGGAACTATTGGCATTGCCGGCTGGTGGTGTGTGTGTGCTTGGTGAAAGCGTGCAATGACGGCTGGTGTTGTGTGTGCCTGGAGAAAGTATGCACTGAAGGCAGGTGGTATGTGTGTGCTTGGTAAAAGCATGCACTGAAGGCTGGTGGTTTGTGTGTGCCTGGTGAAAGCATAGAGTGATGTCTGGTGGTGTGTGCTTGGTGGAAGCATGCACTGACGGCTGGTGGTGTTTGTGACCGGTGAAAGCGTGCACTGACAGCTGGTGGTGTTTGTGCCTGGTGAAAGTGTGCATTGACTGATGGTGTCTGTGCTCGGTGAAAGTGTGCATTGACGGTATGTTGTGTGGTTGTATGTGTGGTTGTTTTGTGTGGTTGTGTTTGGATTTGTGTGTGTGGTGCTGTGTGTGGGTGCGTGTGTTTGTGTGTTTGTTTCTGTGTGTGGTTGTATGTGCGTGTTTGTGTGTGTGGTTGTGTGTTTGTTTCTGTGTGTGGTTGTGTGTGTGGTTGTATGTTGTTGTGTTTGGATGTGTGTGTATCTGGTCAGCCCTGCACGCTGCACTCGCTGTGCACAGTATGGGACTGGCCTGACAATGTGCTATGGGCCCTTGGCATGTGCCACTCCCTTGTTCCGTGACCCCCACACCACGGATATCTGCAGCTGGTCCCCTGATAAGTACCCACTGTAGCACAGGGCAGGAATGCTGCTCCCCCAGACCTGCAGTACCAGTGTGACCAGATGCCTGCGCCGGGCTAGTCACGTAGAACCACTCGGTGCTATAAATCGCCTCTCGCGTGAGCAGCAGCAGCAAAACAGCGTTCAGAGGGCACCCTGCTCAGATACCCCAACAAATAAATGAGAAGCTAGTACTGGAAGGTGGCGCACCCTCCGCATTCAAACCCGGGATTTAATACTTCCCCGCCCCTTATGTTCATTCATAATTATGCCTATCCTGTCCACCCAACCCCCAGGAGGCGGAATTGGCAAGCGTTACGAGCGAGCCTGCCTGCCTTTGTGCATTAGTTTGCCTGCAGACAGGAATCAGTGCAAACACGAGTGCAGCCATTAGCAACAGGAGGCGGGCACCCGTCCGCACACTGCGCCATTTAAGAGCACCAAGAGGCAATGCCACAGTCAACGATGTGCTACACCAAAACAGCGTTGCATAAGCTAAAATTGCAGTAACCAAGCACGCCCGGCCGTTTTCAGTGAACGAACTAAAGTGCTTGAGGTGGACCTCGGCTCATCACACCCTGCTCACCGCCAAACCCGACACGTTGCAAACTAGTAAATATGTTACAATATCAATTAACTTAATTGGTTTTGTAACATATTGACTAGCTACAGAATGCAGCAAAAACAGAAATAAAAATTAACATGCAGCCACTGGCTTCCTCTCCGCCGACCATTTATTAGGAAAACTATGTGACATTTTTCACATGTTAATTCAAATGCATGGTCGCTTAGAGGAAGCCAGTGATTGCATGTTAATTTTCGTTTCACTTGTGGCTGCAGTCTGTAAACAAGAGCACGTCTTCAGGCAGCACTGTCTGTCGTCTTCCTTGTAAGTGATTAATTCTGCCTCTTCTCCCAGGTGGAGAAAGAGCCCTTCCAGACGAGCTATGTGTAAATTGGGTAAATAGAAAGGAAATGCTGCCGAATTAATTGGTAACAGTAAATGGCCTGAAATGTGAATGTTTTTCCCACTCCAATTTAGAAGTGCAACGGAATGGCGCTGAAAAAGAACAGTGAATGCTTTTAGCAGGGCAGTGGAAAGCTGGGAAGCGTGAGGCATAATTGGCAAGCGTTACGAGTAAGCCTGCCTGCCTTTCTGCATTAGTGTGCCTGCAGACAGGAACCAGTGCAAACACGAGCGCAGCCATTGGGCAACAGGAGGAGGGCAGCAGCAGCTTGTGCACGGGATAGCGTGAGGCAGAATTGACCCTCCATTTTCAAAGTATGCCAGCAGTAGGCAAAGAAATATCTTTCACGAAGGAAAGGATGCAGGACCAGGGACACCTAGGGACAGCCTGTGTTACTGCACCCTTTTCTTCGTGAAAATAATTTATTTGAGCGAAAAACAGAGCGGCATGTGGCGGACCCAATTTCTAATACACTGGGAGCCTATTTAGAAGAAATCAAAATGAGCAGCGGGTGGGACATCCCCTGTGGAGATTGTGTCATATATACACCCTCCATTTTTTTCAAAGTATGCCAGCAGTAGGCAAAGAATTTTCGTTCACGAAGAAAAAGGTGCAGGACCAGGGACACCTAGGTACAGCCTGTGTTACTGCACCCTTTTGTTCATGAAAATTATTTCTTTGTTTATGCTAATACCGGCATACTTTGAAATTAAATAAAAATTTGCATTTGCAATGTCAATAGCTGGTATTTTGACTACTACAAGTGGTATTGCACTGCAAATGCTGTGAGCCGCCTCCTGTGTGGCTTCAGCAGTGAGTATGTCATTGCGGCAGGAAGCAAACACTAAACCTTCAATTTGCCCGCTAAAAGTTAAAAGGTAGGACACAGTAAAAGGAAACAGGCTGCCACGGAGGTCAGAATCAAAAGAAACGAAAAGGAAAACATGGAGGTCAGAATCAAAAGAAAGGAGTGGTGCGCGTGCGCGCCACTGCAACACACGTGACCACATGGCCTATTGGTGTCTATTACGCGCACCAAGCGAGTAATAGACACCAATAGGCCATAGGCGGAGCAATGCGCCCGCCTGTGGCCTATTGCGTGCAGTCTTTCGTTAAAAGAATCACGCAGAGGCCAACAGCTGCCCACAAACGGAAAAGCTCGGGAAAAACACATGCACGAGCGAGTCCTACGTGACTGCTGAAACCCCATTTTTCGATTACAAAATGCCTCGTGCTGCGCGAAGCACTGCTGCGCAGTGCAACGCTAGGCGCGAGACCTAAAAATAAATAGGGACAGTTTGCACATTATTTTCTGTTTGTATTTATCTGTAAAAAGCAGTAAAAACAGAAAACTGGGTGCCTTGATTATAGGTACAGTTAGGTGAGAAAAAGACAGAAGTGTGTAAGACGACTGTAGTGAGTATATACTATGATGGGATAATGTGTTCATACTTCTACTCATATAATCAGGGGTCATGATGAGCCCTAATGAAGTTATTATGGCTATAATACACTGCTAGTTGTAGAAAAAATAAATCGCTTACGAAAATCTTTGAGCATTTTACCTCTTCAAGATGTGTACCGGCAAAAAATCACTAAGGAAATTTCCTTAGCATCATATAATGGGAAACTTTTAATGAGTTATTAAGTGAACCTGTACGACCATGTTTGAAGACATCAGTTTAGCTGTCTTATTTCCCAGGGGTGTTGAGCAAGTTCTGAATGTTGTGCTTTTGAGCCTCCTGTAATCCTTAATGCTGAAAGCATTTGGTTGCAGCATATATTCATGGAATCATCACCTGCTTTTTAAATAGTAGATAGAGCTCTTTTCTCACCTCTCTCACAAATGTTCTTTGCAAGTTGCTCAAGCAGGTTTCAATAGTTTAGACTAGTTTTTTCATTTCCTTGTGTTGGCGTCCCTGTGCTGGGTCTCTCGCCTGTATAGGGTTTTCCTGCTCTTACATTTTGTAAAATGTCTACAAGCTTCGTATTTCAAATGGTTCCTAGAATAATCAAATAGAGTAGCTTTACTTCATTGACTCCTAACTGTGTGTGCTTGAAAGAGGTACAGGACTCCATCGTCAGTTATCAAGCTCTGCAGGTGGTTTCTAGGTGAAGTCACTAAACACTGACTAGCATTTTTACACCTTTATATTTATTGGTTTCTTAAATCTAGATTTGTCCTGAAAAGATGTCTTTTTATGGAATTGAGATACATAAGTTTGTAGTGCCTCAGTTGTAACATTAAATCTTAAGAATTCGCAAACATGACTGCTATTTTGTATTGGATATTTTTCTCCAGGTGTGTTTAGAAGTAAGATCCCATACTTCAGGAAGTAGGATTTTCGAATTCATATGTATATTCTCTCCGATATGCTTGTCAGCCAACCTTATATTACTTGTGGTGCTCCATTAAATTAATACCAGCAACTGTTCTTAGATGGGATGCACCAGTTTCCTGATCTAATTCCAAACTATCCATCCTTAGTGTCAGCATGTGCAGTCGAAAGTCAATGCCCTGTGCCAATGGCCATTCCTCTTCTAGTGCTGGAAGTGACACGAAGGTTTGAGCTACACACATAAAGAACTCAATTGCCTGAGTAATGTAATTCTCAAGTTTACTTTTTTCTCGCTGCTCTATTTTTTTCTAGAGCCTCATGTCTACAAGGAGATGTCTGAGCGAGAAGCTGAAAAGGCTCTGGGTGCCTTTTTTGTGCCAGCTAGCCAAGAAGGAGAAACGCATCTTGTACCCAAAGCAATGTCTGAGCAGGAAGCTGCAAAAGCCCTGGGTGCCTTCTTTTTACCGATAAACCAAGGAGAGGAGAACCTTCTTCTGGACGAAACGGGCTTGGTATCTTCGACTCCTGCTGCCGAGCTAGGTGTCAGCCTTGATAGTGATGGTGCGTCCATGGTACCAGTCACAGGTGCAGGCTCGGCAGCTTCCAAAGCACTTGTAGGTAAGAACAGCACATTTGTGCCCAGAAGGTGACACGGTCTTGAAGTAAGATGGGGGTTTTTGCAAGTTTGGCTTAAAGTTATGACAGTGAAGTGCTGATAAAAAGATGTCTATGGTATTGGTACTCTTTATGCTCTTTAGGAAAGCATTTGCCACATTGTAATGCACTCAAGGTTCAGGAATCTGTTTCACTTGCAGTATCATGTGTATTGATTTACTAGCCCTGTTGCACTTGAGTAACCACCCTTTCCATCTGCTCCATGCATCACCTACAGTTACTAGACTTCCAGATAAAAGGTGCCTAGCAAATAATTGAGGCCTAACACTTTTGGTGTTATTCCTTTAACTTCTTTGGCTCTTGTGGGCAGTGGAAAAGTACTCTGTTTGTCCTGAATGTGGAGGTAATATGTGAATAAGCAGCTTCCAGCATTGCATCCACTCTTTCACTGGGGAAGTAATTTCTCATCTGGCACCTGCTTAGTGTTATTTTGTTATGGGGAAAAAATCACCACCTCCACAGTGTGTGCTACGCAGTTGTAATTCCAGATTAAGAAAATTCATGTGATCGTTACATATATATGACCCCAGTTTCTTACCCGTTGAAGCAATAGCTGTTCTAAAAGCATACAACAGATATCATCCCTCTTAAGCCCCACAGCAGTTCTCAATTCGAATTTGTTTGACGTTGTGATCTCAACTGGTCTCCCCTTAACAATTTTTGAGCCCCCTTCCCTGAGCTCGTAGTTCTTCCATTTTGAGGTGCTGGAGGCCTGTTTTTGCAGGACCCGCTGTGACCCATGTCACTCCAAGTAAGACAGCCCCCTTCTGGTTACGGCTATCTAACCAACTGTACACTGCAGCATTGTGTACACCTTACAGCAGTTGTTCGAACAATGGGCTGTGTAAAGAATGGTAGTGCAGTGAACTATGAGTTCATAGCAGTGAGCTGGGCAGTGGTCCTTAGGCCCTTTTCTTCTCTTAAAAACATCCATGCGTGTGCCTCAGTGGGTTGACACTCATTCTCAAGTACCTATCAAGCAGTATTTATATAACGTGGCTTAGCACCCCTGGGGGTATTCAGGTGCTTTAGTCCTGTAGGCCTTTTAGTCCAAGAGACCGGTCTTGAGTCCTTTCCTGATTTCTGCGAGTGATGGCGAGGTTCGAAGGTGGCGGGGGAGGTCGTTCCAGGACTTGGCGGTGACGTAGGAGAAGGAACAACCTCCACTGTAGCTTCTGAGAGGGGGTGGGCGGCAAGGGAGGTGGATCGGAGTTGCCTTGTTGGTAGGTATAAGGTCAGGCGGTGTTTGATGTAGGTTGGTCCAATGTTATAAAGGGCTTTGTTGGCATGGGTTAGCATTTTCAACTGGGATCTCTTCTTGACTGGGAGACAGTGGTGGCTTCTGAAGTGAAGGTAATGCTGATCCTTTTGGGGAGGTTGAGAATGAGTCCTGTCCGCTGGCTTCTCATACACATCGGTTTTTCACCCGCCTGCAAAGTCGTGCACTGGTTCCTGATGATCAAAAGAAGCAAATGTGACACGTTGTGCCATGGAAATGAGAGCCTGAAGCTGAGTCCAAGGACTATTTCCAGTAGTAGGGCAGGCAAACCTATAAGTGAGGATGGGGCACACTATGTACGCTGGTTTGATAGCCGAGTCTGTGAACGCACCTGTTGCAGAAATCTCCAGGTAAATACCCTCCCTACTGGCCGTGGCCTTGCAGAGACATTTCTGACATCCTGGTTTAAGTATGGCACGCTCCTCCATATACATTATGCTGATCCCTACCTGAAGATAGTGGACCTACAGAAAAGGGAAACTAAGCACATAAGCCAACAAAGTAGCTCAGCGAATTATGGCTTCAACTGCAGTACATCCTAAAATACTTTTAAGCCCCTTCCAGTAGATTACAGTGAGAACTAAGGGCCTAATTTAGAGTTTGGTGGAGAGGTTACTCTGTCCATCTTATTACAAGTGCATTATATCCTATGGCACTTGTAAGTAGGCGGACAGGATATCTGTCACATTGTGATGAAGTAACCCTTCTACCAAACTCTAAATCAGGTACCATTACGTACTAATGGGGTTCTCCCAGAGAGCGTCAAAGGACCTGGGAATGAATTCAGTCAAAACAACAATTAGTCCAGACGTATCTTATTTTTATGCCCTCTAAAAGGTGCAAGGGACTGGAAAGTTCAATTCAAACGGTCATTCAACAAGTTTTTCTGTACACAGAGTACTATCCCAAAGGACCAAAGACAGCATTATTTGATAGAAAAAAATCTTTGTTTTTAGAATCTATATGAACAAGCCATATTCAGTAAGTAATTTTAACAGTAGATGGTTGTCCAGAGAAGAGTGAAAAGAAAGTGCTCCTGTGCATTGTGAATTAGAAGAAATAAGAGAGAAATCAGGAAAAATGATAAACAAAAGTACCCTAATTTTCATGTCTAACAATGGTTGGAATTAGTTATTGATTAGCCTAACCAGTGCTAGGCCAGTATACAGTATAAATGCACTTATTATTACTTAGATGGTCTCTTTAAAGAATGATGCCACTTATTCAGAAATGCATCATCCTAAATGTTAGGAAAGGGCCAATGAGTTGTATTCCAGGCCTAAAAAGGGAATTGTCGACGTTTCCACCCGTCTTCAGCGATGAGGGTAACTTTTACCATTTCTGAATGTGTGGCAACATTCTTTAAAGAGGCCATCTAAGTAATAAGTGCATTTATACTGTACACAGTTTAAGAATTTCAGAAATTAAAACCTTTTAGTTTCAATGGATCCATATTCTTCTGGGCTAAAATTGTTCTCAGCGAGTGAACAGTCACTTGGATGAATGTTTTGGTATGCATGCATGACTTTGGAAGAGGTGGCGCATGTGTACCTCGGGACAGTTAATTTGGGATTTGTGCACAAACTGTCATGGAGCTTCAATGTTTAAAACAATAGATATTCAAGTTTAAAATTTTAGGATAATAAGGGAATTTTCTCCTTGCCTGAAAACATGGAACTCATTTGTAGTTTTCATTTGAAGGACCATAGCAATTTAAGTCTTTCAATTTAGGTATGTACGATCAAATGGCATTATGTTTTTCAAGTGGGTGACTACCCACCTTGACGAATAATCACAATTCTTGTCTGGGTGAACCATCAAAGTTACTAAATTACCCTGGGCGCAACCCTCTGGTAGCAGTGATACAGAGCAGATCTGGTAATGTGTAGGTAATTTATGCAGAACCAAAACAATAATAAAGTCAAAATACTAAATAATAAAAATCCCAAACCAAATTAGAAAAATACAATAACATTTAACCACATGACTGCTAAGGCAATTCCCCTCCTGTGCTGGAAGTTCCTATATTCCATGGATCATGACGAACTCAGCTCGTCATGAGCACACAACCAGTGTACTGCATGACGAGCTGAGCTCGCCATGAGCAGCGAAAGGGTTAATAAACAAAATACCAAACTGACAAAATCCAATGAAGGGACCTAAACATAATATTTTTTAAAGTTTTTAGTGGGAATAGCACCAAGAAGCATAAATTCCCAATGATAGTCCGTGGTTGTGGTAGACTGGGACCTAGGCACAATGGAGCGCTGGTCGGATACACCAACCAGGTTCGTCCTGTTAAAAGACTTACACTTCTGACTTTAGTCCTTTAATTTGTAATCTAACACACCCCAGAACATCAGGTGAGGCACTTAGAGATGCGCAGTGTGTCAGGCAGAGGCCGAACTGATGGGTCCAGTCCAAGTGTCACTGGCCAGCTTGGGTAATAGTAGGAAAAATACACTAGTTTTAACTGGAGGTCAGCCATATGACCTTTGGAGTACACTTCTTTGTCCAGGGTACAAAAGGGAGCAGGTCCAGTCCTTTAAGAATCCTCCCAGTTCACAGACAGCAGGTACAATCTTCTTCTGATCTTCCTTAGGTCCATAGCAAGTTTTGATTCTTGTGTAGCAAGGCTACACAAAATTTATTTTGACATCCTGTTTCCAGTCTTTTCAATTGTGCTCCCAGTGTTATTCTGTAAAACCACCAGACCTATCAAGCAGGACTTGGCAGTGTAATCTCAAAAATGATGCTCAGATCCTGCATGTTCCGTCAATTCTGGACAGCCTGTTCTTTGCTTCTTGTTAAAAAGTGCCTCATAGGACATGGTTAGCCCACCCACATTTTGCCTGGAAAATGATGTGGTTTCGATTGTAGTGCACAGGGTCCCTGCCAGCCAGGTACCCTGTACCAGTCCTTCACTATAACGATGCGACGATTGGCAACCTCAGCCTCCTGTTAGTTCCTAGTAAGTGGTCCCCTTGGCACCTAGGGCATGGGAATACCACTAAGGCTTGCATGCCTTGGTGCAGTGAAAAACCATAGTTGACATGACACACGTGTGTGCCATGCCAACCAGCACTGCCTAAGGTATAGATAAGTCACCCTTCTAGCAGGCCTTAGAATTCCAAAGGCATAGTACACTATAGCTCCAGTGTGGGTATATCTGCATGAGCAGAAATATCCCTGCAGAAGTTTAGTCTATCCTTTAATAAGTGCCAAGGAATCCCTAGAGAGTACATGGACTGGAAACTCTAGTTTCTCCAGCACCATGACTGCTTCACTGAACCCAGGAGTGTTTGGTACCACACCGCACCTCCTAATAAACTCACACTGCTGCTAGTGTGAGATTTATTAAAATATGTACCCTGTTGATACTAACCCTGATGTGGTCTCTGACTGGTTTATTTTGCCTGCCATCACCAGACATGTTTCTGGACCCCTGGGTCGAGAGCTCCTGCACGGATGTGTCACTCCTCCTCCCTCAGGATAGGCACAGTACTCGAGAGGGAAACTTCAAAGGGCTGCCTTCTTGTAATGCAACCTCAGCCCCTGATGTTAGCAGCCCACTCCCCACCCCCCGGTTCAAACCCCCACTTCCGGAAGGTGAATCAGCTGGAAAACTTCGGAAGAATGAAAAAGATGTGTGTCCCGCTTTGCCAACTCCATCCCTCAGGTGCTGCAGGTGAAGTGAAGCACTTTTTTCAGTGCCTACCATCTTGAAGATTACGAGGTCTTATCCAGACACCCCAGGTAAGGAACCCATTGGTCCCTACCTGCTACTCCCCTTTAACATCCCTAGTTCTAGTATTTAGGTGGCTCCCCCAGAACCTGAAATCAGATTCTAATGACCTATGAAGAAGAGCCGCGCCGCAGCGAAGACTGAAGACAGCAACTGACCTCGCCCCAGCCCTACTGGCCTGCCTTCAGCCATCCAAGACAATTCTGAATAAGAGCTACTCTCTCTCAGACCAGCGACCTCCAGAACCCTGGTATGACTGTCAGCCATCAGAAAAGGCTCCCAATCTCCTCTAAACAGTTGACCTGTCTGGTAGAAACCAGATTGAGAGAAAAAAAAGTCTGCCCTGAGGAGCCACTGCAAAAGTTCCCCAGCGCTTCTGAGCCCAAGTCTATCATCGTCTGACCCCTGCCAAACTCCTCCACGACGCCTGCCTCAACTTTAAGACTCCCCCCCCCCCCCCCCCTTACCCCTAATTGCCTGGTAAGTTTTCAGACGCCGAAGAAAACCCCTGCACCCGAAGCCTTTTGGCCTTGGGGACCTCAACCATCAGTGTCCCTACACCCTCCCAACATCTCTACTTACCTGGGCAGCTGTGGGTTTTCTTTGCCCCGCCTCCTGGCCTGAGCCTGCAGCCTTTCTTCTAGACCATGGGTTCTCACACACTTTCTCTCTGGGCCAAATTTAGAGTGTGGTTTGTGGCCAAGGGCCGCACCTGTGGGGGTGGGGTCAGTGTGTGTGCGTCTCTGTGTGTGTGTGTGCGTCTCTGTGTGTGTGTGTGTGCGTCTCTGTGTGTGTGTGTCTCTGTGTGTGTGCGTCTCTGTCTCTGCTTCTGTGTGTGCGTCTCTGCGTCTGTGTGTACGCATCTGTGTGTCCGTCTCTGTGTGTGCGTCTTTGTCTCTCTGTGTGCGTCTGTCTCTCTGTGTGAGTCTGTGTGTGTGCGTCTTTGTCTCTGTGTGTGCGTATGTCTCTGCGTAAGTGTGTTCGTCTCGGTCTCTGCGTCTGTGTGTGCGTCTGTGTGCGTCTGTGTGTGTGTGTGTGTGTGTGTGTGTCTCTGTGTGCGTCTGTCTCTGTGTGTGTGTGTGTCTCTGTGTGCGTCTGTCTCTGTGTGCCCGTCTGTCTCTGTGTGCCCGTCTGTCTCTGTGTGTGTGTGAGTCTTGGTCTCTGTGTGTGCGTCTGTCTCTGTGTGTGCGTCTGTGTGTGTGTCTTGGTCTCTGTGTGTGTGTCTTGGTCTCTGTGTGTGCGTCTGTCTCTGTGTGTGCGTCTGTCTCTGTGTGTGCGTCTGTCTCTGTGTGTGTGAGTCTTGGTCTCTGTGTGTGCGTCTGTCTCTGTGTGTGCGTCTGTCTCTGTGTGTGAGTCTTGGTCTCTGTGTGCGTCTGTCTCTGCGTAAGTGTGTTCGTCTCTGTCTCTGCGTCTGTGTATGCGTCTCTTTCTCTGCGTCTGTGTGCGCGTCTCTGCGCGCGTCTGCGTCTGTGTGCACGTCTCTGCGTCTGTGTGCACGTCTCTGCGTCTGTGTGCGCGTCTCTGCGTCTGTGTGCGCGTCTCTGCGTCTGTGTGCGCGTCTCTGCGTCTGTGTGCGCGTCTCTGCGTCTGTGTGCGCGTCTCTGCGTCTGTGTGCGCGTCTCTGCGTCTGTGTGCGCGTCTCTGCGTCTGTGTGCGCGTCTGCCTCTGCGTCTGTGTGTGTCTCTGTGTGCGCGTGTGTCTCTGTGTGCGCGTGTGTCTATGTGTGCGCGTGTGTCTCTGTGTGTATCGGTGCGTGTGTATCTGTGTGTCTGTCTATGTGTGTCTGTGTATCTGGGTCTGTGTATGTGTCTGTCTCTGTTTCTCTGTGTGTGTGTGTCTGTCTCTGTGTGCATCTCTGTCTATGTGTGTCTCTGTGTGTGTGTCTCTGTATGTCTGTGTGTGTCTCTGTGTGCGTGTGTCTCTCGGTCTCAGTCTCTGTTTTTGTGTGTGTATGTGTCTCTGTGTCTGTCTGTGTGTGTGTCTCTGTGAGTGGAATAAAGGTTGCGGGAGAAGAGGACGTAGAAGATGACCTCATTGGCAACACAAAATAGGACGCTTCCTAAAAGACCATTTGAAAGTCCGCTGTGAAAACGCTTTCGGCTGACTTTTAAAGGGCCTTTTAGAGAGCTTTCCGACTGTGCCATGTGTGAGGTCGCAGAGGCCGGCAGTAAACACAGAAGATGGCTTCACGATCATACGTGGTGAATACATATTAAATAGATATTCACTAATTATGCTGCTGCGGTCATCTTCTGTGTTTACTGTCGGCCTCACTGGCAATGTAAAAATGGCATGGCAAGATCCGCGGGCCGCCAATGAAGGCCTGCAGGGCCACCAATGAAGGCGTGCCGGGCTGCTGGCGGCCCGCGGCCCGTAATATGAGTACCACCGTTCTAGACCGAGGTCGCCCATTGATTAACAATGGGCGCCCGATGCTGTGTTGGCTCTTTGCACCTGGTGGTCCCAGTGCCGCTGAGGGTGTAAGTTTAGTGCTGCCTTGTGGCCCGCCCCTTACCTTTACTCCAGGATCGACTCCTGACACCACTTTACTCCCGTGCAAGCATCGTGACTTTGAGTACCCCCAGTCTTCATTGGTTAACATTAGGTGCCCAACCTCGGATTTGACCTCTGCACCTAGCAACCCCTGTATCACTGGTGGTGCAATCTTGGGACTGATTTGTGTCCTGCCTGGTGTTGACCAAAGGCCCCGAAGACTGAACCTGTAAGTCGAGTACTTACCTTCAAAAACTGCATTCTTTTTTTCCTCCTTTAGGTTAACATTAAAAAGCTTGAAAATTGCAGTGTCCACTTTTTAAAGTATAAAGTATTTTTCATACATATGATTTTGCAAACATCTTGGTCTTAAAATAAATCTTGAAAGAAACTTATTTTTAAAAAAATGGCGTGGATCTCCTTTTTGAGTTGTGTGTCATTTATTATTCAATGTGTGCATAACAAATGCCTTCAACGACTCTGTGTTATGGCTTAAGGCTGCTCGCCCACACTACCACAGATAGAGCACTTTGAGTTAACAGTGCACTCTGTACAATTCTGAGGTAATCTCTGGACTCTGTTCGCGATATAACCACTTTGTGGTATGCAATATACAGAGCTAGCTCGCTACACTACTGGGAAGCATTTGACACCGTTTTCACCCTGTTCAAATGCCAAATACGGATAGGCAGAAGTGAGCGAGCTAGTGCAAATTTAGCTCCTGGAACTTAAGGCCGTGAAAAAGTATCTTTCTAAAAGTTACCTTACCTTAATATTTAATAAAAATCATCTGACTGCACCATTGAATTGGATTTTTAATAACTATTAAAAATGTATGATTATTTTTCTAGCTATTCTCATTCCCTAGATCTAGTTTTAGGATTTTTAATCTAGATTCGGGTTTTCTACGTAGGCCATCTGAAAGAGACACGTTAGTGATAGATTCCTTACCTTAGAATATCCCCAGGCGTCAGACTGGATCCAGAAATTTTTGCATAGCAATACCCCTGCGCGTCGGTAGGCGTCGTCCGCGGCTCCGCGTCCGTCATCGGCGTCGTTAGCGCCGGAATGTAGTCGTCGGAGTACTTGGACGCCGCCCATGCGTGCTGACGTCAGTTCTTCTTTTTTCCGCGCCAGCTAGCGCAGATCCGGAGAAGCTCTTCCCCTTAGTCAATTTTTGACTAAACTTTTTTGATCTTTTGATCATTTCTCTTTTCGAGTCTTCGACTCCAGCGGTGCCGGTAGGGATGCCCGGGTTCAAACCCTGCACAAAGTGCGACCGACTGATGTCGGTTACCGACCCCCATCGCCGGTGCCTGAAGTGTCTAGGCATCTACCACGACGACCGCACCTGCTCCGGCAGTCGGCCCTGCGTCGCTCCAGGTCCCGGTCCCACGGGAGGTCGAGGGACCGGTCGCGGGGTCGGAGTCGCAGTCATCGCAGCTCCGGGAGTGGACATCGGTCGTCGGGATCCAAGTCCTCCGGGAAGAGGCATGAGAGGTCGGAGAGGCGTAATCGCTCCTCCGACCCACCCCGACGCTCGCACGATGCGGCCGGGGGTTTCGGGGAACCCCACCCACGCGGCTCCGACGGAGTCGCAAGCGTCGCCGCCTGCCCCACACCTTCGGGTCCCTGGGCACGGATCGACGCCGCAGGAGGTCGAGCGGTACCTCATGGCCAAGAGGTCCCTCCCTCCTCAGTCAGGTTCCGCAGCGCCTTCGGGCCTGACGGTTCCGTCTGGAGGCCCTAGCGGGTCGGGTGCCTCGGCCCCGACGGCGACTGCGGTCCTCACGACCTCACAACCTCACCGGCCCCACGGGTGTCGCCCACTGTGGACGCCGTCCCCAATGTTCCCTTCGGTCCGACTCTGGCGTCACTTCCGACGGCCTATGGAGATTTTTATTTCCATGAGGAGGCCCCGTCTGTTGAACCTGTTTTACAGGAGACGGGTGGCAAGGGTGACTGGGAGGGGTCTGAGGACCCTCTTGCACTGGAGTGCCAGTCTGAAGAGGACTGGACATATGAGCTTGGGGAGGCCAGTGGTCTTGACGCTTCGCCAGACACTGGATTTGTCTCCCCTCCCACCGTGGCTACGGAGGAGGGGGCTGCTTATAGCGTAGTGTTGACGAGGGCGGCCAAGGCCTTAAACCTTGAGCTCCCCGTCGCGGCCGTGAGGACTAACCTCCTCACTGAGGTACTCAAACCGCAGGCAAGCTCCAATGAGGGTCTGCTGACGTTCAATGAGGCCATATGTGACGTTCTTGTGGGCACTTGGTCCAAGCCCGCCACAGGTCCGCCTGTGGATAGGAACGTGGCCAGACGCTACCGCCTGGCCCCGGGCGACCCTTGCTTTTTGTCCACCCACCCCACCCCCGAGAGCCTGGTTATCCAGGCCTCTACCTCCCAGACCGCATTCCCGACGGCTCCCCCCGATCGGGAATCCAAGAGATATGAACAATTCGGGAAGAAGGTGTTCTCGTCCCTGAGTTTGGGGCTGCGGTCTGTCAATACCACGTGTCTCTTGGGCCGCTACATCCACACTCTGTGTGACACGGTCGCGGACATGCTGCCACAATGTCCGGTGGAGGTCCGAGCTAAACTCGGCCAAGCCCTTGTGGAGGGCCGAGATGCAGCGCGATATTCCATCCGGTGTAGGCTGGATACCACGGACTCACTGGACAGGGCGATAGCAACAACAGTGGCGGTTCAACGCCACGCCTGGTTGAGGTGCGCCAACTTTTCGGCCGATGTCCAGGCCACTTGGCTGGACATGCCGTTTGATGGCCGTCGCCTCTTTGGCGACAAGGCAGACCATGCGCTTGAGCGTTTTTTAAGGACTCCAGGGCTACGGCCAAGTCCTTGGGCCTCTCGGCCACACGCCAGCAGTCGGGTGCCTTTCGCTCCTTTCGTGGCCAAGAAAGGGGCACCCCCGCACGTGCTGCCAGGCACGCGCCGCAGAATGTTCAACAGCGCGGTGGCGGCCGTGGAAACCGCCGTGGCGGCGGTCGGGGACAACGGCGAGGCCAGTCCACACCTTCCTCCGCAGCACCCGCCTCAAAACCTTCCTACTCCGAGTTTTCAGGCCCATGTGATGCCTGTGGGAGGCAGGGTTCGCCATCACCTCTCCCACTGGCGCACTGTCACGTTGGACAGGTGGGTGCTGCAAATCGTCCGAAGGGGCTACTCCCTCCCCTTCGAGGCGACCCCTCCAGCCATGCCACCGCGTGTCGGGGGATCACTTGCAACTTCTGCAAGAGAAAGTCACGGCCCTCTTGGCCCACGGGGCCATCGAGCGCGTTCCTGGGCCGGAAGTAGGGTGTGGTTGTTACTCCCACTACTTTCTGGTACCCAAGAAGGGCAAAGGGGGCCTACGCCCTATCGTGGACCTGCGGAACGTCAACGGCTTCCTCCGGAAGGAGAAGTTCAAGATGCTGACTTTGGCTCAGGTCTTAGCTGCCCTAGACCCTGGAGACTGGCTGGTAGCGTTGGACTTGCAGGACGCTTATTTTCACATCCCCGTCCTGCCGGCCCACCGGCGTTACCTGCTGTTCACGGTAGGCCACGAGCACTTTCAGTTTACCGTGCTCCCCTTCGGCCTTACCAGCGCCCCACGGGTGTTCACGAACGTGATGGCGGTGGTCGCAGCTCATCTGCGCAGGTTAGGGGTGTCAGTCTTCCCCTAGCTCGACGACTGATTGTTGAAGGCGGGCTCGCCCCAGACAGTCGTCAGCCACCTCCAGACTACGGCCGACCTCCTGCACTTGCTGGGGTTCTCCATCAATGTGCCGAAGTCGCACCTATGTCCCTCCTCAGAAGCTCCTCTTCATCGGAGCAGTTTCGGGTTTACCCACCCGAACAGCGGGTTCAGGATATACAGGCTCTGATTCCAATCTTCCAGCCTTTATCCCGAGTCTCGGTCAGGTTGACGCTGCGGCTTCTGGGGCTAATGGCCTCCTGCATCCTTCTGGTGCATCACGCCCGGTGGCGGATGCGGGCTCTGCAGTGGGACCTGAAGTTTCAGTGGGCCCAGCATCAGGGCAACTTGTCCGATCATGTCTTGATCTCGGAGGGCACTGCAAGACAACTGCAGTGGTGGCTCACGGACCGCGATTGGGTCAGTGGCATATCCCTCTCCCTCTCCCTACCCCACCCGGAGCACGTGGGTGTGACAGACGCATCCCTCCAGGGCTGGGGAGGCCACATGAAAGAGGCGGAGATCAGAGGCCTCTGGTCTCCGGCGGAGTCCCGGCTCCATATCAACCTTTTTGGAGCTGCGGACGATTCGTCTAGCACTGAAGGCATTCCTCCCCTCTGTCCGGGGGAGTGTAGTGCAGGTGTTCACGGACAACACCACGCGAAGTGGTGCTGCAACAAACAGGGCGGGGTGGTGTCGTGGACTCTATGCTAGGAGGCTCTGCGCCTCTGGCAGTGGCTGGAACATCAGGGTGTGACCCTGGTGGTTCAACACCTGGCAGGCTCTCTGAATGTTTCAGGAACAGGGAAAGAAATTTTTTTCTTTATAGTCCCCTCACTCACCGGAGTTTCCTCACGGTGACGTGCTTCATCATAGGGGCTTCCCAACCCGCTGCGGGTTGAGGCGTGCTACAACTATCGATATTACGTAGGAGCACTTTTTTGTGAAGACTGTGTCGTGTAATGTGAAAAAAAGGGGGGAAAAGTGAAGTGGAGTGAAAAGTTAAAAATATCCTACTAGTGAGCTAAACTAACTTTATTCAGGCTCCTAGTGGATACATTAAAATGGGGTGGTTTACTAGGTGAGCCGGTTCTATTATGAAACACAGTACCCTAGTAAAAAGTCAACTAGTTTCGAGCTGTACCCCACAGCTCTTCTTCAGGACTACAACAGGGTCCAGCCCTGTGAGTACCACTCCAAAACAAACGTGAAAAGTATGCCTATATTAATATATGAATATACATACTCTTTTTCTGCAAATCATTGGCATATCTGAAAAGAAAAACACTTTCAATGTTATATGTTCAATGTTCATATACCAATCGATGTTTAAAAATTAGATGTCATTATCTTTTACATATTAAAGTAATGTCTAGTGACCTTCATAGTGAGAGTATATTGATAGCACCTTCACCCGTTTCACACACACACACTCCAAAACCGATTGATCCCCTTATATGAAGGAACACCCTTAGTGAATTACCTGTGACTATACATTGATTTAAACAGCACAAATGTGATCTGGTCTGTAGGTACAACACAAAACATGACGGACAAAACAAACGAAGGTGGAGAAATAAAAAACATACTTTTTCTGAGGTTTAACTGAACCTCCTGGTCAATCGCGGGAAAGTTATTTGTCCTCGTAAACACCTAAATGATGGAATAATCAGAAATTGGTATAGGTCTTAAATACCTAGATATCGGTACAGCACGCGCTTCAAAAAACGCGTGGGACTCAAAGCTGTACTATTTCATTGACTAGGACAGATCTTACTTGTTACGAGGCTCTGTTGTTGCGGTAAACCTACTCGGCTTCCCTTGAGACCGGCGGACTCTGTCTCGTTCTGGAAGAGTGAATATTAAGCTTCCCTGATCGTGGTCCTGCTTCCGGGTAGGAAGCTAGACCGCGTTTGTTATTCGAAGATGGCCGCTCGTGTTGGAACCGAGCGGGGGCCATCTTTGAATACTCGGGATAGGTAGATAACTCAAATCTATGTGAGATTTTTTGTAAAACTGATCAAACTGATAATAAATACGATAGTAAATACAGACAATATGTAAAGGGACTTACGGTTATTTCTGAGAACTCATTTTTTCGCTCGTTCATATCAAGACCTGCAAAACATGATCTTTCGTAAAGGATGTATTATAATGTTGGTCAACACAGATTCTTTACATTGTTTATCATTATTTCGCCAGAAGGCCCCACGGAATGGTATCATTTAATCCATGAGTGTCAGTTTTCAACTTGTACACCCATCGTTGTTCTTTGTCCAGGAGGCGATGTTCCAAATTGTCTTGTCCATACAGTCTTTCAAGGATTACCCACTTCATATCATTAGGAGTGTGATTACATTCGATAAAATGGGATATCATTTTGGTCGTGATCTTCTTCCGTCTGATATTACTTCTATTTTCGACTATCCTGGTGCTGGCTTTTCTGGTTGTCATGCCAATATAGTGTAATTTGCAATTACAGGTGATCATATACACTACACCAGAAGTGTTGCAATTGGTGAAGTCTTTTAATTCCCAGGTCATGTTATTATTGAATGTTATTCTCTTCGTGACATTTGTCAAATGACAGACACTACAGTCCCCACATGGGTAATGTCCTGTTGGCACTGTGCTGATGGTTCTTTGTTTCGGGTTCCTATTTTCCACTTTTGGGCGAGTATGGACTGGATAGTCTTTCAGGTTTTTGCTTCTTTTGTGACTGAACATAGGTTTTGGTATATCCAGACTACCACAGTTCAGGGTGCGCCAGTGTTTTCTGATGATATTTGTTACCATGTTGGAGGCAATATTGTAGGTGGTGATGCAAATTGGTCTTTTTTCAGAGCTATCTTTGATGGTTTTTGGTTCCAATAATGCCTCCCTGTTGTTATTGGCAGCTCGTTTTTTTGCTTTTCTCACCAGATGTACTGGGTATTGTCTGTCTAGTAGTTTTTTCGTGAGGTCATTGGCTTGTTGGTTAAAAGCCTTCTTGGAACTGCAATTTCGTCTCAGTCTTAAAAACTGACCAAAAGGTAAGTTCTCTTTTAAGTGTCTCGGATGGAAACTATCAAAAACTAAAAGGCAATTTCTTGCAGTCCAGAGATAGAGGCACAAGATTTTTTGATTTGGTTAAACCAACAGGATCCTTTTCTCAAGTTTACACACACTATGAGCAGGTCACAATTGGTGTTTTTGGATTTAAATATCATGGCTAATGGATTGTCCCTCAGTACTACCACGCACTTCAAACCAACTGCAAGAAATTGCCTTTTAGTTTTTGATAGTTTCCATCTTCATTTCAACCTTCCTCTGTGGGAGCGCAAGGGGTAAGTGATGGGATTAGGAGAGCCCAGTAACACATATGCGGGGAACCTCGGGATGGTGGTGTCTAAGTGTAGATCTATTTCATCTAGCACCTGATTCCAAAAAGCCTGCAGGTGAGAACAGCCCCACAACAAGTGTACCAGTGTACCCCTCGCCCCGCCAGCAGAGTGCGTCACTTGTGTGGTCCATCTCGTGAAGTTTTTCAGGGGTATAATACCAGTATGTGGCCAGTTTAGTGAGAGTGTCCGTTAATCCCATGTGGTGCGCAGAATGACGGGCCCTATAACAAATGCCTTCCCACTCTTTATTACTCAGCGTGCACTCTAAATCTCTTTCCCACCTCGCCCTGCCTGCATTGTGAATATGTGCGTATCTGCCCAGGAGCATGCGGTAAAGATCATATATCAAACCGCTGTCATTTTTCCTAGAAATTAGCCAGTATTCGTAGTCGCTGAGTCTTCGGTCAGCCCCTGCTCTAACGGCGGGATGAAGCGCCCAGTGTCGCACCTGGAAGTAGCGAAGACGTTCCTCCTCCGGTAGACCAAATTCCCGGCGGAGGGCATCAAAGGGGATAGCTCCCTTCTCGGCATAGATGTGGGACAACACTTTACAACCCGCAGGGCCCCATTTCGCAAAAGCCACCGCGTCCATGCCGGGACCAAAGTCCGGGTTGGACACTAGAGGTGTCAGCGGGGATGGGAAGGACGTTAGTTCATGTGGTACGCTCACCTAGTCCCAAACCTCCAGGGGCGTCCTCGTAAAGAAGGAAGCATAGAGATTCGGGGGTCGATGGCGCCGCCGCAGGAAGGGTACCTCCTGCAAAGTGCGACCCGCCACTGCCTGGTCTTGGAAGAGCCAGTGCTTCTCCGATTCCCATTTGCTCCACTCCACAAGCGTTCGTAACTGTGCTGCTTGGAAGTATAGGAGCAGATCCGGGAGGCCCAATCCTCCTTGTTCGGGAGGCAGCATTGCCAAGCGTAGTTTCATGCGTGGGCGCCGTCCATTCCATATGAAGTTGGCCAGTTCAGCTTGCGTTTGACGAATCCACCCCTCCGGCGGCCGCATAGGGACAGCTCTGAATAAATACAATATTTGTGGCAGTATCGTCATCTTTATCGCTGCCATCTTGCCAAGCCACGACAGTGGAAGGTGTTTCCACCTGCCCAACTCCGATCGTATCGTGTTTCTTAGTTTCGCATAGTTCAGGCGGACTGTGCCCTGCAGAGTAGGTGCCAGTTGTATACCTAAATACGGGACAGCCTCTGATGCCCATGGGAAGGGGAAGAGGCCCTGCAAGAATGTCTTCGTGGACGCCTCCAAGGAGAGGTCAAGCGCCACGGATTTGCTGAGATTAACCTTGAAACCAGCCCCCTCCGCGAAGGTGTCAAGTACCCCCACACAGGCAGGGAGGGACTCACGAGGGGAGGAGAGGGACAACAGGACATCGTCCGCGTATAGGCTGATGGTGTGCATAAAGGCCCCCATCTTGATGCCGCGAATCTCCGGAGTAAGTCGTATTACCTGTGCCAGGGGTTCCATATATAGGGCGAATAATAAGGGGGAGAGGGGACAGCCCTGCCGTGTACCACGTTCTATAGGGAAGCGGGGCGACGAGTACCCATTGACCCGTACCGTCGCTGAGGGCCTCGAGTAACAGTTGAGCACCCAGGCACGGAAACGGTCGCCCAGTCCGGCCCGTATCAGAACCCGCTCCAGGTACGGCCAGTGGACGCGGTCGAAGGCCTTCTCCGCGTCGATGGACAGTAGCATATATTCCCCCTCCGTACGCGTGGCTTTTTCTATAAGATGTAGGGCCCTTTTGGTGTTGTCGATGGTTTGGCGTTCCGAGATGAACCCTGTCTGGTCTGGGTCGATCAGTCTCGGCATCAGTGGGCCGAGTCTCGCGGCGAGGATACCCGTATAGAGCTTCAAGTCTATATTGAGAAGCGAGATGGGCCGATATGCTGCACAGCTCGTCTTGTCTTTCCCCGGTTTAGGGATCACGGAAATGGTGGCATCTAGCAAGTCCCCTGTAATAGCTCCCGATTCCGAGAGATGATTGAATAGAGTGGTAAGCAACGGTACCACCTGCATGCAGAATTTCTTATAAAAGAGGGCCGTGAAGCCATCCGGCCCCGGGGCCTTCCCCAGCCGGAGCCGGGAGATGGCCGATATTACCTCCTCGGGCTGTATGTCACCGTCCAGAGCCGTCGCCTGCTCTGTGGTAAGCGTCGGTAGTTGGGCAGAGTCCAAAAAAGTATCACCCGCCGCCAGATCCAGTGTTTCCCCTGAGTACAATTAGGTGTAGAAAGCGCCGGAGGCGGCTGCGATTTCCCTATCTTTTGGCTACCTCCGGACGTTCTGATTTCCTGCACTGCCTGATGCTGACGCTTCTCCCGGAGTGCCCGTCCCAAAAGGCGCCCGCACCTATCCCCCCCGGTGTAGTACATGTGGCGCACCCTCAGTGCCGCAAATTCCGCCCTGTCTTGATCGATCGCACTCAATTGTTTCCTAGCCAAGGTCAGCTGCCTCCAGATCCTTGGTGCGCAAGTCCTCTGGTGCATGCCCTCCAGTTCCCTAACTTTCTGCGTTAGTTCATCCCTCTTCTCCGCTCGCGCTTTGTTCTCTGCCGCAGCTAAGGCTATGAATTCCCCCCCTGAGGACTGCTTTTAAGGCCACCCAATGTGTGGTCGGGGAGGTGTCCGCCGTGGTGTTGTGTAGCAGGTAATCGTGGATCGCGCCTATTATTTTCTCCGGAACTTCTTTGCGGTGCAGCAGTGTGTCCCGCAAACGCCAGCACCGAGGTGGTCGCTGCGCCGGTGGGAAGAGGAAAGTCGCCAACAGGGGAGCAGGGTCAGAAAGGGATGCCACTCCTATCTCTACCGTGGAGGTCAGGGCATGTAAGGAGGTAGAGGCCAAGAAGTAGTCCAGCCTGGCGTAAGTGCGGTGTGCACTGGGAAAGTATGAGTAAGCCCTGGCGCCAGGATGGAAACTGCGCCAAAGATCTACCATGCCCAGCTCTCTGTCGTGCCAACCCTCCCTCAGACAAGGACCCAGCCTGCGTGGAGCGCTGGGCTGATCTATCTAGGGCGGTGTCGAACACAAGATTAAGATCCCCTCCCAGTAGGATGTGTCTATCTGCCCAGGCCGCTGGCATGTTAAGCACGTCATTAAATAATTTTTCTTGTCCCTCGTTAGGGGCATAGGCCGAACAGACCGTGAAATCTGATCCCCCCAGTGAGAAGTGGTATGATAAGAGTTTCTTCTTGATTTCCGCTCCCTGTCTCAGGACCCGCCCCCGAAATCTTCTCGCCACTAGTATAGCCACCCCAGCTTTCTTATGTGGTGCGGACGAAAAAAACTGGTGTGGAAAGGTGTGTGCTTTCATGCGTATGCAATCCTTCTGTAATAGGTGTGTCTCTTGGAGGAGACAGATGTCTGCTTGTGAGTGCTCGAGGCACGACAGTACCGCCTTGCATTTGATGGGGTTGTTGAGCCCCCGCGCGTTCAGCGAGAGGATGCGTAACTCAGTAGAAGCCATAGATCATCATCCGTACCTCCCTCCCCTGATCACCCATGCTGACATTCGGTGCATACAATCCTCCCCGGCCGGGTTCTGGGACCGGGCCGAGTCGCGCCCAGCAGTGGCTTGTCCTCTACGACCTGGAATGCCCACTTGCCTGTCATTGCGGAACTCCCTGGACCTGGAACCCCTCCCTCGCCAACCCACAACCAGAACTACCCTTGCCCTACCCCCATCCCTCCCCTCCCCACCCCCCCCCCAACACCCCCAAATTGAGAACCACAAAACATGGAGCCACAAAAGTACAATACTGTCCCTCATCTTTCACAGATGAGTGGAGAAAGCAGGGGAATGTGTCCGCCTCCATCGAGATTCCTCCCGCCGCCGACCGCCGAAGCAATCCATATCTGGCCCGAGGAGTCCCGGGCCCCTAGGCTCCCGCCCATCAGCCGTTATCCGTTGCCGCCAGCTCCACCGCCGCCGTCTCGACTGCCGCTCTCTGACCTTTGTGGATCTCTTCCTGGGGTGGGCGACGGGCCTGCGTCGCCGTTTCTGCTGCCGCCATCGGCTAGAAGAGCCAGTCTCTGGGGCGCTCCCGGACTGCGAGCCTCCCTCCGACTCGGGTTCTTCAATGCCCAATAGCCGGCAAGCATCAGTGAGGGACCGCAGCTGGTGTATTTTATTGTCCCATTTAAACACAAGGCGGAACGGGTGTCCCCAGTTGTAGGCGATACCGAGGCGCCTCAGTTCAGCAGTGACCGGTCTGAACAACCTGCGTTTTTCCAGGGTGATGGCGGCGAGGTCCTGAAAGAGCGTTGGTGAGTGGTCGCCATACGTGATGGGGTCTAGCTGTCGTGCCTTGGTAAGGATCTCTTCTTTGGTGCGAAAGTCCTGGACGCACACCAATATATCTGCTGGCAGGGCCCGTCCGGTGCGCTCTGTCTAGGATTATAACGGAGTCCGCCGGTTGGCCCAGAATGTGGTTGAAGAGGCCTTTTGTGAACTGGAAGAGGTCCGCTGTGTCCGGGGTAGGCTTCACTCCTCGGATTCGGATGTTATGCCTTCGAGAACGATTCTCCAGGTCTTCAACATGCGTTTTGTAAGTCAACTTGTTGGTCGTGAATGCGGATGATTTCTTGCTGGAGTGCTTCCATCTCGACATCCCGGCTGTCGCTCTTCGTCTCGAGGTCTGCTACCCGCTCCCCTATGGCGTCCGTGTCCCGCCGTAGTTCCCGAATCTCTCCCTTCAGTTCCATCTTAAGGAGTTGGAGGTCCTCTCTTAGGCCGCTAAACAGAGACTCCAGGAAGGACTTGGTGACAGGCTCATCTGTGCTTTGAGAGTGTTTGCTCGGCGGGCTGGCTACCGGTTTAGTGGGCACTTTGTAGGTCGGTTTTCTTCCCCATGATGGCAGGAGTGAGCAAGTCCTTAATGGTCCTATCTTTGCGCACCCTACCAGCAGCCATACCCTCCGGGTCCGTCAGGAGAACAGAGCAGAGCAGGGCAGACCGGACCGACAGTACGCCGCTGCTCCAATATCTAGGCCCTGTACAGTGGCGGTGAAGAGACCAGTCCCAGCGGACCGTCTCAGGGTCCCCCCCGAACCACGTGCTCTTGCTTCCAGAGGTCCCCCAACTAGGCCAAGCACTCGGGGGAAGGTCACACGGGTGGACACCCCTCCACAGAAATGGCGGTCAATGTCTAGCTTCAGGCAGTATGGTAGGGCGCAGGACCGGGCCAGTTCATAAAAAATGGCGGCACACGGCTCGCCAAACCCGGGAGGCCACGAGGCAGCCGGCTATCATCCAGGTCAGGGACAGTACAGTGCGCGCGGGGGGGGCCCCCAAAGCCACCGCTCCGACGCGGGGTCCCCACGTTGCCTCCACTGACTCGCTTCCACCCGCCGCGCACTCGGGGGCCCTCCTACACGCCTTCAGCTCCCGTGGTGCGCGAAGGTACAAGGCTCCGCACCCAGCTCTTGTGCGCTACGTGGTAGCAGCGAGGCTGCAGGGGCGATGCGTTGCCTAACCAGGGGGAGGTATAGGGAGTATGCCCAGCTAGGGTGCCCGACAGTCATGCCACCAAATCCACAAGATGGCGGCTCGTAGTGACAGGCAGGGATCGGGGAGGGCTGCAGGTGCGGTACACCGCCTGGGGTCTGCCGGTGCCGTTACTAGCTGTCCCCGAGCCACAGTCTTCAGCCGGCGTGACGCGGGGGGGTTGTCCGGGCACCCCCCTCACCTCACCTCTGGTCTCCCGCCGAGTGCCAGTGCCGCCGCTCTTCTCCCGGCCGCCGCTCACCAGCCTTTCTGTCCGCAGCCTGGGAGGACCGGCCGTGTCGCCAAGAGGAGACGGCAGGTCCGCAGAAGCCCCCGGTGAGGAGCCGCGGGAGGCCTCGCGCACAGCCGCGCGGGTCGGACCAGCCACTACCCGCCGGGGATGCTGTAGCAGTGGCCGCCTGGCTCCGCCCCTCGCGGCCTCGTTGTCGCTGTCCCGGCCTCCGCAGGCCGCGTCTAGCCCGTTTAGGGTCGGCAGGATCTGGGCACCGCCGGGCCGCTGTATTGCCCCTCCGGGACACCGTTGCTCTGGTGTCGGGTCCGGGCACCCCGGGGAGTCACCCGGTGCCAGAAAAGGGGTGCGTACTGGTAGGCGAAGTAACAGCCTTACACATTTGTGTTCTCCTGTTATAAATGTACCCAAACTGTCACCCAAGTT
This sequence comes from Lissotriton vulgaris, assembly GCF_964263255.1. Lineage (NCBI taxonomy): Eukaryota > Metazoa > Chordata > Amphibia > Caudata > Salamandridae > Lissotriton > Lissotriton vulgaris. Next base: position 1,936,148,666 of record NC_141693.1, read on the forward strand.
CTGCACCATATAGGGTTGCCGATTGTGCCCTATACTTGTAAGCTTCCAAAGCTACCAGCACTGCCTTAGACTTACTAGCTTGTTGATTTTTCACAATAGTCATGGAATTCTGCAGCAAGACAGAGTTACATTTGTTTATGTGCGGTTTCCAGGACAATTTAGTGTCAAGATCATTAAAATTGGCCACGTACCCAACATTTGATTTTGGACAGTGATGTTGTTCTTAAAAGACTTGTGCGGTTTTATGGCCATATATTTAGTCTTCGTTGAATTTATTTCAAGACCTTTTTCAGTTCAAAATGTGTTAAAACAATCTAATAACCTTTGTAATCCCTTTGGTATCGGGGATTGTTAAAATTGTATAATCTGCAAAGAGTAATGCTGGTATTGGCACCCCTCCTAACTTTGGGGAGTCGTGTTTACAACCCCGAAGATGTTGCACAATATCGTTAACAAATAATAACAAGCATTTACAATGCAATGGTTTCGCCTTTGGAAAAGTTAGAGCTATTGGCATTGTAAATGGCAAAATTTGTATTTATGTGTTGGTTTTGAAAACAGATAAATAAATGGCATTGTCATTTACATTGCCATTAGCTTAATCTCTGCAGTCACTCTGCACTCCCTAGTCACTCTGCACTCCCTAGCACTCCCTAGTCACTCTGCACTCCCTAGCATTCTGCAGTCACTCTGTACTCCCTAGTCACTCTGCATTCCCTAGCACTCTGCAGTCACTCTGCACTTCATAGCATTCTGCAGTCTCTGCCTCTCCTTCCGCCCGAGTCCCGGTGCCCAAGCAGGTTTGTGCACTCTTATGCAAGTCAATCAAAGGCAGGGTTCCCACGTGACGTCACCGATCATAGCAACTGCAAACACTGAGTTTGGAGGCACAAATTTACACAACGTTGCAATCTCACGAGTGGCTCTGTGCTTCAGCGGGCCTCCCATGTTACAATAAGACACATTCTGGGAGTTGTAGTCCTCGTTTAACATCAAATGATCTACAGTGATTAAAACACTCCAAAACAATAATTTCTAAAAGAAAACTCCAGGACTGGAAAATAAAGGGCTTGTGATATGGGGTCATATGGTAACATTAGCCAGGGATCAATAGCTCAAACTCAGGTAAATGCGAGACCTATTGCATTGCAAATGCTTGTTGTTTTTGCATCTCAATACCTGGCATTAGTTTGTGGGAGGCCTAATGGTAGGAGATTCATGGCCAGCCTGTGGTGGGGTGGGCCTGTTGTTAGCAGCGAAACTACAGGTTAACTTGGCATCTTACTATTGACTATATATTTGAACATTGTGGGGATGTTTGAGATTTGATTCTTGGCAGGGGCCAGTGGATAGGCGCATAGCGGCTGTTTCTGACCCTCTAAGTAGCTGGTAGCACCATCTTGTGGCCCCTGGGGGTGAGAGTGGTGCGGTCTGCACCAGTGAACCAAGCTATAACCCTGCTGCCAAGGCTCATCTCTCTGAAGGGTGCAAGGGGTCCTTCAGGAGATACCTCTGGCATGCTTATTTAGATTTACATCTTAGCGGCCTTGCTCCTCCCTCGAGGGAGTTGGTTAGGCAAGATTTTGGGAGGCCTTCACAATCACGTGCAGGCCCTGAAATGGATGAGAGGTGCAAGGAGCATCTGAAGAGGAGCCAGACAATGAGATTTCAAACGGCAGTGCTTAATTTGTAAAAAATGAAGTGCCGGGGCTATAAATTTGCTCTGAAACTATCACGTGCAGGCCCTGAAATGGATGAGAGGTGCAAGGAGCATCTGAAGAGGAGCCAGACAATGAGATTTCAAACGGCAGTGCTTAATTTGTAAAAAATGAAGTGCCGGGGCTATAAATTTGCTCTGAAACTGCTGTCGCCAGCGCTGCAGAAAGTCGTGGTGCCGAGTACCAGGGCGGGGTAGGTTTGAGCACCCTTCATACATTTTTAACACACCACCAGACACTCCCTGCCCCTCTATTTCACTCCTGTATGTTCTTTGTCATCTTTGCTTCTAATAGCAGCACACCAGGAGTTACCTACCTTTTTCCTAACTCAAAACAACAACACAGGAGTTCAAAGAGCTTTGGCAGAGAACAAGAAGCACAACAAGAACAAATTTGTCACCAGGCAGGCTGTGCAAAAAACACACAAAAAATTGCATTTCAACTTCCATTAAACTCAAGCATGATAGAATAGGTAACGCAACGTCATTTTTGGGAAACAGATCATTCATATTCGGTACTCAGTCAGTGATGCATAGTTATCAGTTTCTACAAATGTTTGCAGTTGCTACAATATTACAAAATGTTTTAATATTGTTGTTTGGTCAGTTTACACCTTCACTTACTCTTTTAGGATTTTAGCGTTAAGCCTTATTATAAAAATCTCTGTGATTTCTCCCATTCCGTAATCTTAATATTTTAAATTGTTTCATGCCCATGGGTCTGACGTGGACAAAGTAGATGTGAAGCACTGCAAAGAAGTTCTCTCAAAATAACAGCGAATTATAGATTAATAACTGTGAATAGCTGGGATGTTTTTCGGAAGGGGCTCTGAATGACATGCTGGAGTTGTCATGATGCTATGATGTAATTCAGAACCCTAAGGCTAACAACATCTCCTTCATTCACAGTTATCCATCTTCAATGTTTTATTATGTATGGCCTCTCCATTTCATCTCTCACTGCTCTCATCTGCTGTTCAGGAGCATAGAGACATAGGAAGGCTTATGCACCACATGGCCACACGTGTGCCCTCTCCTGCACAGTAGTAAACGTGGTGTCTGTCACCCATCACTCTCTGACAATCTCTCCCCTACACCCTCCACATTTTAAAAACAGTATTTCTCTTCCTTGCACCCTCACACAAAACCTTCGAAATTACTCACCTATGTTCAGTTCCTCTCCACCAAACTGTTAAAATAAAATTATCCCTGGTTTTCTGCCACGCCCCAATCAACCTCTCCTGTTAGCTTACGTCCTCTCCTAAATTGGAAATAAAACCTAGTGTCCTCGACCTGCCCATACTACCTCTCTTCAATCCACTCCTTCCACTGCTCAAACATGTCAAAAGAAACCCAGCACGCACCCTCTTTGAATCCCTCTCCCGCGCCCAGCTCGAAGAGGTGTTCTCAACTATCAATGGAGCAGAGTCAGCCCAAAACTGAAAGGCTGTCTCGGAGCCCAGTCAGTGCAGCCTAGAATTCGTTTACAACATCACAGTGTGAGTCTTAACCCCGGCAGACACACAGTAGTCAGGACTAGGATGGCATGGTGAGAGGGAGAATAGATGGAAGGGTGAAAGAATGAATGTAAGAGTGAAAGAATCAGTGGGTGGAAGGTTTAATAAATGGGAGGGTGGAAGAATGGGCAGATGGGAGAAAGGATGGAGGAAGGGAGTGTGAAAGGATGATTAGGTGAAAGAATAGGTGGATGATGGGAAGGTGAAGGCATGGACAGATGGGTGTAGGAATAGATGGATGTATGACTAGATAAAGGCTGAGAGGATGGAAGTATGGATTGATGGAAGGAGCGCTTCTAATGAAGGTTGGGGTTGCTCTCTTCCTGTGCTCGTGTGAATAAGGTGTGCTTCATTTGGGGGATATTTTAATTTGATGGCTACCCCCCTTACCTGTCAATTAAATCCCTGTCAATACTTCATGAGTAAGCTCAGGACATACCTGAAGCGAGGTGCCTCGGCTGAGCCCTCTGTCAGCCGTCATGAATCCAGAAGTGAACGCACAATAAACCTCCACCGAGGTGCCTCAGCCGTGCCCTCTGTCAGCCCTCATTAATCCGCAAGTGAAAGCAGAATCAACCTCCGCCAGGGACAGATACCTCCGCCGTGCCCTGTAGGAGCCCTCATTAATCTAGAAGTGAGCCCAGCACATACCTCCACCGAGGTACCTCAGCCGTGCCCCGCAGCATTCCTTGATATGCCAGCAGGTACGCTTTGCGGTCTAATTCCCCCATCCCACCAGAGCGCCCCCAACCCAACCCTGCCATGCCACACTCTCTACTGTTACTGTAATTAATCCAGAGGCAGCACTTCCAATGCACAGCAATCCGCCTTTCCAGCATTCTAAGTAATCCCTGCATTTAGTTCTGCCAATGCGCCTCGGTCTGCATTCCAAAGCGCCTCGATGATGTCTTGTATCAATTACAGCGCCAAGCGTTTTCAAGGCACACAGCTCTCCAAATGAAGCTCCGGCCTGTGGCACCCCCTGCACTTAGAGAAGCCCCGCATACAGCTCTACCAATGCACCTCACCCACATCCTAGAAGTGACGGTTTTTTCTTTTTTGCACTTTTTATACGGCTCAAATTAGAACCGACGGTATTGGGGCGCTTTGCACCAGCACAGTTACATTACACGTATTCTCACCCTGAACTACAGTGCTATGATGCATGCATGGGAGGGACACACACAGTAGTGTGAGTTAAATTGAAAAATGTGATGTGCGTCTGGTGCGCGCAGTGCAGCAGATGCGTGTAGAGTGTAGACCCGGCCCTGTCATATAAGTGCCGGAGCTAAGCACCGGCACAAATTAAGCCCTTAGGCATTGACGCTAGTCAGGAACTGCACATGCCTAGCTGTCTCTGTAAGGAACATTCCAAAATGGTGTCATTAATAAATACGTTGTGAAGTTATTTATGAGTGCGTTTTATTCCACTGTATAATGTGAAAAATAATATGGCATCAGATATTTAACCTCAAAGTTGTGGTCTCAGCTCCTTCTGTTGATTGTCCTTGCTCGGGGTCCCCTCTTGTGCGTAATGGTTCACCCCACATGGAGACACATCTGGTAGGAGCGGGCCACGTGGCAACGGCGGGGCAGAATAGTAATGGCGGGCGGGCGTAGGGGTAAAAGCTCCTCCTTTTATTGAAGAGGGTAGAGCCCAACTAAAAGGTGGCTTTCTGGGGAATATGGGGCAAGAGTTAGGCAACCTCCCTTCATTTTGACCCACTGCCTCCTTCCTGCCTGCACTCGCCTCAGGAGCTCTTCAGCCGGGAGCAACAGGGACCTGTGTGATATTCGGAAAGAGGAAAGCGCAGCATTTATCTATTTTGCACTTTCCCAATATCATGTCTTCTTTTCCAAGCAGTTTCTGATGGATTGAACGAGAACTGCAGAGAATGAAAAAATAATCTTTCATCTGCCCTGGACTGGGTCAGAAGAGAAATGGGCAGAGACAGCTGCGGCTAAAGCTCGCACCAGCCTCCCAGTCCATATCAGTTTAGACTCTCATACCTAGTGACCCGCACCCACCCCCGGCAGAGCTTGTTTCCTCGGGATTAGCTAGGGCTAATTGCCCCTCAGGCATTTAGCACCTCGTCTGTGGGAAGTGAGAAGCGGCTGCTACAAGAGGGGTTGGGCCGATGGTGAAGGGGGCAGAGAGTGCAGCAGAGGCCACCACGCAGGTGTGCCGCCCCCACCCCATCACTCCAGGCATTCTCACTTTTAGGTCCCCCCCCCCCGGACCTCAGCGATCTTTATTTTTCTCAGCTATCTGTGTCGCTATGTATTCATCTATATGCACCCATTCACCCACCTATTTCTCAATCTGGCTTGATTTTTTCCTAAGTATCGCATCTGCAATAATACCGAAATAAAATGCAGAAAAAAAGAAAATGCACAAAATTGTATTTAAAAAATCATGCAACCCCCACTCATGTGGTTTGTGCGGTTGGAGACAGACCCTGTTAACACGCTCATATGCAAATGTGGCCATTCAAACACGCTCTCTCAGGCGGGGGTCGCCGTGTTCCTTGACCCATGCATTAGTGCTACTGATGGCGACGTTAATGAAGAGATGATCGCTAATTACAGGCTGAGAAACCAGCACCTCCTCGGATCTCCATCCAAACTCAACAGAGAAGCGTGCCCATCCTTCACTGGTGCCTTTAGCTCCTTGAGGGGCCTGTGGAGTGGCGAGGCGCTGGGGCCTCTACTTGGCCAGGGTTGAGTCCCTGCCGCTGCTGGACGAGAGGGACGAAGGAGGGAAGCAGATTGTAGTCCCTATTAAAAACAAGTGGGGTCGAGTCTCTTCCTCGCCTCCCTCCCGGGGTGCCGTTCTTACCTGCTGGACGGGGGTGTTGGGCCCCAGAAACCTGCTGGAACCGTTTCGGTAGGGTGAGGGGGCCAGGAGCCGGGTCCGGGTGGAGTGCAGCCGCCGCGCTGAGTCTGTGTCCGGGCTCCGGGGGCGGGGAAGGAGGAAGGCGGCCATGAGGAAACAAGCGGGAGGGGGCGGGAAAGGGGGAGGAGAGACGCTGACGACGGCCGACGACGGCCTTGGAGCAGGAAGGCGGCCATGAGGAAACAAGCGGGAGGGGGCGGGAAAGGGGGAGGGGAGACGGAGCACGAAGGAACAGATTCGACGGCCTGCTGGACGGGGGTGTTGGGCCCCAGAAACCTGCTGGAACCGTTTCGGTAGGGTGAGGGGGCCAGGAGCCGGGTCCGGGTGGAGTGCAGCCGCCGCGCTGAGTCTGTGTCCGGGCTCCGGGGGCGGGGAAGGAGGAAGGCGGCCATGAGGAAACAAGCGGGAGGGGGCGGGAAAGGGGGAGGAGAGACGCTGACGACGGCCGACGACGGCCTTGGAGCAGGAAGGCGGCCATGAGGAAACAAGCGGGAGGGGGCGGGAAAGGGGGAGGAGAGACGGAGCACGAAGGAACAGATTCGACGGCCGGGAAGGCGGGCACCAAGAAACAAGCGGGAGGGGGTGGGAAAGGGGGACGAGAGGCCGGAGCACGAAGGCGGGCACTAGGAAACAAGCGGGAGGGGGCGGGAAAGGGGGAGGAGAGACGCTGACGACGGAAGGCGGGTGCCGGCAATGCCGGAACAGATTCGGGGGCGTTCCCGGCTTTCGCCTGACGTCGCGTGACGTCGGCAAAAGCCAAAGAATCTCGGGAACGCCCCCGTGTCTCCTCCGGCCATGACGGACGCCTCTCTGTTCCAATGGCTAGCCTCCATTTATGGAGCTAGCCAATGAAGCAGAGGGGCGTGTTCAAGTCACCCATACTAGAAACTACAGATTTCTCTGGAGGCGGAGCCTAACGGCTCCGTCCCCCAGCGAAAACCTAAAAAGAGGGTGAGTGCCAATACACATCCTTGTCCCCTTTTTAGGTCTCGCCTGTCGATGCGCATGCGCATCGAGCTTGCGAGACTATGGGGGCTTAAACAGACTTTAACCAACTTGCAAGGAATCGTGGCGATTCCTTGCAGTGCACGTGAAAATCAAGCTCAATGCGCATGCGCATTGACATAAAAAGCGCGTGCACATGCCCCCAGCCGCCTGCCTTGCATGTCTTTTCCCTCAGGCGCAGTCCTCCCACACCCCCGCTCCGCCCCCTCCCCTACCTGCCCGTGTCGCATTTCTTGAGGGCACCTCCCCTCATCAGTTCCCCAGCAGCATCTGTTCACCAGCCTTCCGAGAGCAGCTCTTCCTGCTCCGCCCTCTCCCCAATCTCTCTCCCCTCACGACGCCCCTCCCGCTCCGCCCCCTCCCCACTCTCTCTCCCAGCACTCTAGCACTGCTTGTTTTTTTAAATGATTGTGCTCGGCCATCACGCTGCCTACCACGATGCCCGCTATCATGGGTTTTATTTTCATTAATTTGCTACTGCTCCACGCTGCCTAGCTACCCACTTCCCCTGCACGCCTCCTCTTCCTCACTGGTGCCATTGTATCCGCCCCCTCTCTCCCCCTGCTATCATGTTCTCTCTGTTCCCCAGCCTGCCGAGAGCAGCTCTTCCTGCTCCGCCCTCTCCCCACTCTCTCTCCCCCTCACGACGCTCCGCCCCCTCCCCACTCTCTCTCCCAGCACTCTAGCACTGCTTGTTTTTTTTTTTAAATGATTGTGCTCGGCCATCACGCTGCCTACCACGATGCCCGCTATCATGGGTTTTATTTTCATTAATTTGCTCCTGCTCCACGCTGCCTAGCTACCCTCTTCCCCTGCACGCCTCCTCTTCCTCACTGGTGCCATTGTATCCGCCCCCCCCTCCCCCCCTGCTATCATGTTCTCTCTGTTCCCCAGCCTGCCGAGAGCAGCTCTTCCTGCTCCGCCCTCTCCCCACTCTCTCTCCCCCTCACGACGCCCCTCCCGCTCCGCCCCCTCCCCACTCTCTCTCTCCCAGCACTCTAGCACTGCTTGTTTTTTTAAATGATTGTGCTCGGACATCCCGCTGCCTACCATGATGCCCGCTATCATGGGTTTTATTTTCATTAATTTGCTCCTGCTCCACGCTGCCTAGCTAGCACTGTGCCCAGTTTCCTTTTTTTTGTAAATCTTTCCTGCCTGTGTTAATGTACATACAAGCGTTAGACAATAAACACTGGCGTGAAAGCAACTTATCACCCAATGCACGTGCATGCATCTCCCTGTCGCCACCCCTGTCTCCACTGCCCTCTCTTCCCTCCGCCCCCCACGGTCGTCTGCTTGCCTTCTCTACACCAGGTCCCATCACCCCTGCAGAGCACCCTCGTCTCCCCTCCCTCGCCCCCGCCTGTTGCACCATGCCTGCAAACGCTGCGCAGCTCCACGCATGGACCTGTGTGGACACCATGGAGTGTAACAACAGCATGTTTGTTGTGCGGATTATTTTCCTTTCGAGAATGATGTCATATGCAAAGCCACATGGTAACACAACGGCATGACTTGTAATTGAACGTCACAAATGCAATACTTGGAATAGTAAAGGTATGAAGCGGATTTCAAACTCATTCGTTCTTTATCATGATTGCAAATCAGACACAGCGTGTCTCGTGGCGCATGCGGAGACCAGCTGTAATTAAAACATAGGGATGATTAATGTAATACAATTTTGCAATGGTTCGCATCACTTCATGGTTTGGTTTATTTTGATATCGATTGTTGGCAAAGATTGAATCCACATAATGTGTTCAATGTTAATCCTTTCGTAGTTACATGACAGAATCTAGTTCAGGACGTCCCTTCAGACATCATAGGCTGGTTAAACTAAAACATCTGTGATTATTTATTACATGTATGGCCTTCATGCGCGCCCCCCCTCTCCCCGCCCCTCTCCCTCTATCTTTTCTCTGTGGTCTTGTACTTTAAGGGTGTTGGTGATTACATCAGAGGCACCACCATCATTTGTCTTCAAAGGCTTGAAGGCAATCTGCTTCCCTGCCCCCCCTCCCCCCTGTTGTTTATGGCTTTTCTCGCTCGCTAATGCTTTTTTTCCCCTTCCACCCTTCCTTTGATGTCCTCCACGTGTGGTCTCTGCCTTTCGCCTCTCCATCCTTCACAGCCCCTCTCTGTCATGGAGTCTCAAATTTGGGGACTACATCTTCAAAACAAGCCTATTCATGCTGACACTTGCAATTATAATCCTTTCTTTCTTTCCTTTCATCCTTTCTTTCCTTCCTTTCCTTCCTTTCCTTCCTTCCTTTCATTCATTTCTTTCTTTCCTTCCTATCTTCTTCCTATCATTCTTTCTTCCCTTCCCTTCCCTTCCTTCCTTTCCATCCTTTCTTGCCTTCCTTTTCTTTCCTCCATTCCTTCCTTCCTTTCCTCCCTCCCTTTCATTCCTTTCTTTCTTTCCTTCCTTCCTTTCTTCCTTTCATTCCTTTCTTTCTTCCCTTCCACATTATCACTCAGCACCACCACGGCATCACTCAGTGCCACCCATCACTCAGCGCCACTCCAGCATCACTCAGCACCACCACATCACCACTCAGCACCACCACAGCACCACTCAGCACCACTCAGCACAACCACAGCACCACTCAGCACCACCACAGCACCACTACTCAGCACCACCACACCATCACTCAGCGCCACCACACCATCACTCAGCGCCACCACAGCACCAACTTCCCTTCCACATTATCACTTAGCACCACCACAGCACCACTCAGCAGCACCACTCAGCGCCACCACAGAACCACCACAGCACCACTCAGCACAACCACAGCACCACTCAGCGCCACCACAGAACCACTACTCAACACCACCATAGCATCACTCAGCACCACCACAGCACCACTCAGCACCACCACAGCACCACTCAGCACCACCACAGCACCACTCAGCACCACCACAGCACCACTCAGCACCACCACAGCATCACTCAGCAATACCACAGCATCACTCAGCACCACCCCAGCATCACTCAGCACCACTCACCATCACCACATCATCACTCAGCATCACTCAGCACCACCACAGCACCACTCAGCATTACCACATCATCACTCAGCGCAGCATCACTCAGCACCACCACATTATCACTCAGCACCACCACATTATCACTCAGCACCACCACATTATCACTCAGTGCCACCCCCAGCATCACTCAGCACCTCCCCAGCATCACTCAGCACCACCCCAGCATCACTCAGCACCACCCCAGCATCACTCAGCACCACCCCAGCATCACTCAGCACCACCCCAGCATCACTCAGCACCACCCCAGCATCACTCGGCACCACCCCAGCATCACTCGGCACCACCCCAGCATCACTCAGCACCACCCCAGCATCACTCAGCACCACCCCAGCATCACTCAGCACCACCCCAGCATCACTCAGCACCACCACAGCATCACTGGTTCAAATATGTTCTTTCAATGTTTCAAGCTGTTTTCAAGCTTTCAAGCTTTATTACAAATCACAAAAAGATGTTAATATTTCACTTCTGTTCTTGGATTTTCGTCACAATAAAAAACACTGATTATAATCTTCACAAAAGTTAGTTACAAAAGTTTAAGCTATTGCCATTACAAATTTAATAAATTATTTAACAATTAATTTAAAAAAAAGCCATTGTTATTTGTAATATCAATACATCTAAGTCACGTAAATAAAAAACATGTTGCATTACAAATGCTATAGGTGTCACATTTGCAAAAGTTATAACTATTGGCATTGTAAATGACAAAGCTATTAATTTAGCTATTTTAACGAACACATAAATAAAAAAAAAATTCTTTTACAAGACCAATAGCTCAAACTTTCCTAATGCGAGACCTATTGCATTTCCAATGCTTGTTATTGGTATTGCTTCCATAAGTTCAACCCTAGACCCCCATCTAACTCTTGCATAATTGTCTTGACGTAGCCTTACTGTCTGTACCAAGAGATCTTCAGGTACTCCCTGAGTTTTCCAAGAATCCCGGAGGGGAGTTCTGGGAAGAAGGTCAAAAGCAGCCTTCAAAACAATAAATGCTTTATACAAATATAAATGTTCTCCCTTCAATTTGGTATACTTCCACGCTATGCACAGCAACCTGAAAACCTGATCAATCGTGCTTGTTCTTACTCTAAACCCCGCTTGGTACTGTGAAAGGATATTATTTTTATCCATCCAATTGTTAAGTTTGTTTAAGACCTGTTTGGCGAAGTCCTTTTGCAGGGTATCTATTAAACTAATAGGTCTTAAAAATACGAACGATTTACGTTTCAGGTATTGGGGCCCCTGCTGCCACAGATTTACAGATTAAATTTACATAGGATAATCATACTGCTTTGTCATGTCTCAGAAGATCACCTGGTATCTTATCAGGGACTGGGGCTTTCCCTGGCTTGCCTGCTTCTGTTTCTACCCCGCCTCATCTAGAATAAAATAAAGGGACATTTGATGCTGTCCAAGCAGAAGTCCTTACCTTTTTATGTATAGGTGGAGCATGTCAGCAAGTACTTCTGGGTAACTGAAAACCGATTGGATGTGTTGGGTTAGAGTATTGCATTTACAGTCAGTTGATATATTGACTTTTTTTTTAGCTTCGAAGGCTTATTCAAAGCTTCAACGGCTTATTTATTCAATTACATTTTGAAATACAATAGTCAAAGCTTGGTCTGAACTATTTTTCTTGTTTTCTTCATTTCAGGGCATGCTACAAAAAGCTTCCCAACATCTCCTAGCAGAGTGACTGGGACCAGTAGAGCTAAGATGTCTCTGACTGGGACCAGTAAGTCTCCTAATTCCATCCAAAGCCTGACAATGAAACTGCTTAGCATGCCGGGCACGCGGACGCCTGTGGAGGTGCCAGCCATGTTGACCGAGGGAGAGTCTTTGACATCTGGTGCCGTTGCTGCTGTAGCAACTACTACCTCGTCAGGGCAGGAGCCCCAACCCAAGGTGCACAGGGCTCGGAAGACTATGGCGAGACCCAGCAGTGGTCAGGTATGTAGAGTTTGCAGTACCACATAGGACTTGGCCAAAGCTCCAAATAGTATTGAGAGCAACCCGGACAGAAGTAAATGGGAACTGTTTCAACTTAGTCCACTTGATTAAATGTACAAGCTCCTTCAAGATGTCTAGGCGCTTTAATTTGTTGACACCCTTTCCCCTCGTCTGGCAGTACAACTTACTGTAGTAAAAGGAAATGCAACTGGTCTTCTAAAACCAAGACAGCTTACTAGTTGCCTTTTCTGTTATGGTACGGGCCAAACATTATGCTGTTAACTGATCCACAAGCCCAAGAGATCTGAATTTGGTTTCTTAACAAGTCATTAGAGCCTACGTATATGTGGGTCCTAGGTGATATAATGGTCAAGGTAGCCACACTGCAACAACTTTCTTTTAAAATGTTATTGATTTATAAAAATTCAATCACAGCTTGATTTAAAAATGCCTTTTTCTTGATTATTTTGTGTCTGATGCTCAGGTCAAATATTACATTAATGTGTGCTTTGCTGCCTGCATAGCAGTTCCAGCACACAATTATTTGCTTAATGAGCATTTTATTTTTGTCTGCAGCTTGTTTATTTTGGACTGTTTGTAGTTTGTGTTAGCAATGTTTACATTGACACTAGCCTCATCATCAAATGAGAGATTGAAAAGCCCTTTATTTTTGGATCTGATAGATTCCTTATTTTCTGTAAATAGAGTATGTCTCGATTTTGGGAAATAAGAGTTCTTACTGTGGTGTGCCTCTGTGTAGGTGATAGAGTAACGAGTAGAAGACACTTGAATAGGCATCCTACCCTGAACACTAGCCCTTTTAGGGAAAATCACCTGCAGCATCAGTGGAAGCACACACCCAGCATTTATTGGCTGAAACTCTCACCCGCTGTCCTGCAGCAGTCTAGCAGGCGGTGCTGCGACTCCACCACCCATTGCTGAGGCCTCACCTTACAGGCTGGTCTGCCCATGTAAGTGTGGTGGATAGAAGACAGTACCTGACTCTGCCAGAATTTTCTCCAGTAGCAAGCTCTACAGCAGGATGCGCTAGGAAGAGGTGCTTTCATGCAGTCATTTGTTTTGCTTGGGTGTAGGTTGATCCTACTCACTGAAGGCCTTTTTTAATGACTATACCACAATAGCAGTCAATTCTGAGGATAGAAAAAAACATATGCAGAGAGCTGAAGAATCAAAATAGTCCTATACTGCCCTTTCCTCTTGGCAAACTAGAATATGTCTGTGCTTCAGAGGATTAGAAAGACCACCTCAAAATCTGATGCTAACGTTGCTAAATGTAATTAAACTCTTCACACACTTGATTTAAAGGTCGAACGGGGCGAGGGAGAGATCAGTACATTTGAGATTTGTTAAGCACACTGAGATTGAAGGTCAGAAGCTCTTGTTCCAGATTTTGCTGGAAGAGAACTGTCTCTTGGAAAACAAAGTAGGGTTATAGACTATTTTAGACGAAGAAACAGTACAAACATGGGTCTATGGTTAGACACTGTCCTCGGGCTAAGACAGCTTTCGGAGATCTTGAATTCCAGCGTAATTACTGGCACATTGATACAGGTGTATCAGATTTAAGTATGATTTGTGAGGTGGGTGCTATGGAAACAAGGATGGTTGGTCTAGAAAATGATTGAAGAATTGTGATACTTAGTTAAAGGAAGTTCTGAATGTGTGACCAGCGACTAGCTATCAAGAGGCATAAGTACACGTTTGAGTTTTGCTGCAAGGGTGCTGCTTTTCTCTTTGGAGCCACCATGGACACACTGGGCTACTGGGGACTTAAGGTCTGCCACACATTTATTTAAAAAGTTTTATATTGCGCAAACAAGACCCAGAAGGGTATCGGAGCGCTTCACATTTGACGTAGGCAGAATACCAAAGCGGGGCAAGCATAATCGTTACAAATAGGTACAAGACGAGAGCATGACAACAGCATGATTGAGAGCATTTAAAAAACAAGATCGGACGGTTCCAATAATAGAGAGGAGTAGGCAATGTACACGGTACCAGTAAGATCACAGCCTGCCAACACTATTAATCACCGGATTAGACAAATGTAAAAGAACATGTAATGGGAGAGAAACATTTCATAAATAACATACAAAGTTGTGCAGTGGCCTGTTCACACTGTTAATCCCAGGAGTATAACTGTGTAATGGACAGTCTTCGCAACGGAGAAGAGAGCAATATTGAAGTAGTTGAACCAGGACTTTAGGGCAGGAACTTCAGCATTGGGATTTTTTTCACTTCTTTTTTGAAGGAAGCGGTCAATGGGATTTGGCAGACTTCTGGAGGACGGCCACCCCCTGATAATTCTAATTTAAGAGCCAGATAGACTGGGGTCTTGAAGTGCAGTGCTTTGTGAGTCAAGCAAGCGATCTTTAGTTGTATTCTAGCTTCATAAAGTAGCCAGTTTACAGATTTTAAGGCTGGGGATATGTGATCATTTCTTTTTGTACCAGTAATCAATCTGGCTGTAGCATTAATGGAAGCTGAAAGTGGATCCAAGCTTTGTTTGGGGAGACTGCAAAGCGTGGAACTAGCGTAGTCTAGGCTTGGGAATATTAAAGCTTGAACTGCCCATTTAAAGTCTTTCTGTGGGAGGAATGGTTTGAGATTCCTTAGTAGCCTCATCTGGTGTTTAGCACCCTTGGTTGCATTGCTAAAATGTTTCTGCATGTTAGGTGCCTATCCAGGTTGATTCCTAGAGATTTAGCAGACTTGATAATGCGGAGGGAGCAGTTGAAGGCTGAAAGATGATGTATCCAAAGGTCAATCTTGGGGATCTGGTTAGGGGGAGCAATGAGAAGGAATTCAGTTTTGGAGGTTTTGAGCATGAGGTTGTTTTCAGTGAGCCAGTTTTGGGTGTTCATCAAGATGGAGTTGAGTGAAATGAAGTCTTCTGGGGTGGAGACTTTCAAATAAAGTTGAGTGTCGTCTGCGTACATGTGAAAGAGAATGTTCGCTGAATTAGGGGCATTAGCTAAAGTTTCCAGAAATAGATTGAAGAGTATGGGTGAAAGGGCAGACCCTTGTGGAACCCCCATCAAGAATGTAGACGGCTGAGATAGGGATTGATTTACTTTGACTCTTTGAGAGCTGGTGTGGTGACACGCTTCTTCTTTTTAGTAGAGAGACGTGTGTGGAAGAACCCAGGTGTTAGGCTTACATTTGCGTCTATAATTTTGGCTGCTTAGTTTAATTCAGCAGCCGTCACCATTTGCTATGTAAAATCGCACATTAAAACTGGATTATGCCATCCTGTTGGTAAATAAAGGTGTGTTCTGGTTAGTGTAATAGAGGGGATAGATGGCTTGTGGCATGTGAACTGTTGTGGGTTATACTGCAGTCTGAAAAATCAAATGTGTTTTTACTTTGAAGGCTGCAATGATTTGGAAAGTATTGGCAGTGCAAACGCAGACTGCTAGTGATGCACGAAATAAGCTATGGGCGATTATTGGATTCTGGTGGCTGTTTAAAACATGGTAGCTTGATAATGATTTCAGAACTAATCAAATGCTAGCACGGACGCTATAGAGAAAACAGGACTAGGGCAGACTGTTGGGTGGGGACCTACCAGTGCCTATCTCCTGTCAGTGTAATCTTTCTGTGATGGAGTTAGCTTTAGCTCTGGAACACGTGATCAGCCTGATCTGCCAGCCCAGGGTTTTGGTGAATGCTGTGTTTGTCCAGTAAAGGAGGAGAGTACCTACTTTCACTATTTGTTAACGTTCTTGTAGCCTGCAAGACCTGCTGCCATACTGTGTCTTCATAACATGACTGTTCATTTTACTGGTTGCCAGAATAAACATCTGATTAGGAAGGACAGCATCTGGTAGCGAGAGGTTGCAATTCCCATCTCCTCTCCCTTTCCAATCCTGGGTCTCCATTTGACAAGTATGAGATTGTGCAAACTTTGTGCTTAACATATTGGGTTAAAATGTCTAATATTTCTACTGAATGAAAGTATAAACTGGTGCTGAAATTTGTGTCCTGCTGTCGTGGAGCCATCTGGCATCGCAATATTTCCTCTATTTCTGTTTTTAGCAGTGTCCTGGGTCTCCTCTCTGGGGTTAGCCAGTGGTTTTGGGCAAGTAGAGGAGGCTCTAATTTCTTCTCCTTCAGCAGGTGGGGTTCATCGAGAGGAGAGAGCCTGATGCTGAGCCTGACAGGCTGGTTGCCAGTGATCGGTCACTCCTGGATAAAGAGTTCGAAGTGACAGCAGGTACGCTGGTTGAAATAGGGAAGTGGCAATCAAGCTGCTATATTACTATGCTGGTTAAGCCTTACAGAATCTTTGAAGGGGATGTTATGGGCTCCTGTAAGTCCCTCCAGTTTCTAGTTGTATTCCTGGAGTTACTGACGTTTTATTTCTATTTTTTTGGTTTGATTGTTCTCGCTTGATTTTCCTGTCTGTCATGGTCCTATATCTTTTGGTTTTACTCCTAGTTCTCCTTCTTCCTTTTCCCACGCCCATCACTTTATTGGCCTCATTCCTGATATTCATTTCTCTCTGCACTTTCTTTTTCTTGCACTATCTCTTATCTTATTTTCTTAAAAATAAGCTACAGTTGCTGAAAACAATTGAATAAAAAGACATTCTTCTACCCTCCGTCAATAAGGCACCTCACGGATACCATTTAATTTATTTGTGTACATATTTGCTTATAGCACATGGTACAACTCCACTGTAGAAAATTGGAAATAGTGAAGAATCATGACATTATGTCCATAGGAGTAATTTAGAAAGATTGTTAAATAAAGAAAATTATGCTCTCAATAGTTTTTGATGTAAGGTTTGTGTTACTAATACGTTCAATGAAGACTATATTGGAAGACAAATGACCTTGCTGAAATGTACAGTGCACTCTGCAGTCCTTACAGGCCTGCCTCCCTCTCACCAATATATTGATGAGGGACAAGCTGGATGAAGTAGAGAGGCATAACAATGAGATGGCGAGGAGTTAGGATTGTAGTAGTTGTAAAGGGGTATTCCTGCCAGGCTGATGTTTCCCAGTCTTACATGGAGCTGGGTAGGTATACGGTTTCTTGTTGTAAGTTATTGGCAGGATAGCTTAAAAAATAAATAAATAAATACCGTGTGGCTGCTTCATGTAGGGGCCTGGGTGAGATGTGGTTAAAACCGGATGACAAGGTACCGGTTGCTATGCAAAGTACTTTGTATACCTTGCGCTTCACAACTTTCTTTACAAATCACTGTTTAAATCAGGACTGGTCTTGATTAATTCACACTGATGCAGTCTTCTGTCCGTCGTATTTTGCCCTAAAAGTAAGTTATTTTAGTCCTAATTTCTTCTAAATGTAATCAGCATGGTAGGATTGTGTTATTGGGTATAGAACTTTGTAAAGAGATGTATTAAAAAACAGATAGCCAAATCATCAGCAACTCTCCTGACCTCTTGATACCTGATTGGTGGCCTGTCGGGCTGGTTTCTTTTCCCTCGACCAGATTTACTGTTAAAATGTGTGTTTTGTATTCAATTCCCAGCTTTTTTTCTCGGTGTAGGTAAGAAAGGTTTTTTTTCTGTTTCTTTAACTTCAGAATAAGCAGAATCCTCTTTACCCTCCTCCATTACCACTGTCAAAAACGGTGGTAGTAGCTGCTTTTCTGTCTAGATTAGACCATTCCACATTACTTTGAGTCTTCCCAAATATCTGTTGCATTGCCGTCCGTTTGTCTGCACAGCCAGGCTTCTTCTCAGTATTCCTCATCTGCATATCTCTGACAGCCTGTGTAAGCTTCACTAGCTGCCTGTTGAAAAGCAGTGGCTGCTCATGCTCCTCGGTGTCCTTCATAGCATGGTCTTAAGGAGGGCCCTGTCTTTATGCAATCAGAACCCGTTCCTTATGTACCTCCCCGTAACCTTTGTACTTCTAGGTGCTGCCTTCTATTCGCTAAAAGGCAGAGATGGTCGCTGTTTTTCTTACTTGGCAATTAAATAGTGGAATCTGCTTCCATCATGTCTCTCTATGTCACTAACCTTTATTTGTAGAAAAAAGGGGTACCCCTGTGTAAGTTTCCTAAATCAGGGTGAAAACATTATTTGTAAATAAACATTTAGGAAACGAGTAAAATGTGTATCTATACTGAACAATAACCATATGTGACCAGCAAACAATTACTCTTAAACAATATATATATTATTTTATAAATTTTATATATATATATATATATCTATCTATCTATCTATCTCCATCCAAAGTTGCTCTTAGGGTTGCGGTGGCCCCGAGGGAGGTGGCGTGAACTCCGGCAGAGCACGCCGGTAATCATATAAATCCAACGGTTCAAGTGTCTAGTATCACTCTGCTGACTTGTGTGGTGTTTTTCGGGACTCTGAGAGCGTGATACTAGACACTTGAACCGTTGGATTTATATATATATATATATATATATATCCACAGAAAACGCTGTCAAATCCTTTTTACAGAGACAACAAGTTGAGGCCCATTTTGCATTTCACGGTGAATTTTATTTAGCGTCTCACACCCAACGCGTTTCGCAGCCTCCGCCGCTTGATCACGAGTGAGTTTAAAGTGTAAACAATAAAGTTATATACAAGTGAAAAAACCACTTCCATCATGTGACATTCAATTGACAGTGAAAACATACTTTCTCAAACTCTGTCATTTATGATAAATCATTTCATCTTATACAATTTGTGTTAATTCAAGAAATTATATATAGTAGTAGTATAGATATATAATTTTATGATGCTTTTGCTAATAAACAAGAGATTGATCAAAAATTGGTGAAATGTAACATATCATCGTTGACAAAATACATTCAAAATGCAATATACAGACTTAACCAGATTTGGTACAAATAAGATATATTTTTACACGATTTATAACAGACTTTCAAACAAAATAGTTATGCCTAACATAATTAGGATCAAATGAGATAAATCAATACAAAATTTATAACAGATTTCCAAGCAAAATTATTATGGCTAACCTAGTTAGAAACTACGCGTGTTTCGGCGGGACACCTTCATCAGGTAGCCAAACGAGTCTAAAAGGAAAAAATACAAATTGAAGAAACCTATTTTGTCTAGTGCTAGATCAGACATGCTAAAAAGATTATACTTGTTTTAAAACATGTCACAGTGAGAGATTAAGAATTGAAGAATGCCCCCATATCACAATGGGACTGATGGTTACTAAAGAAAGAAAGGAAGTTGATTTAATGGGAAAAAGAAAAAAAGAGAATAGATCCGATAACCAATGTGAAAAATCACCAAGACTGAATATGAAGCAATAAGGTTCAGAGAATTTTATCATATATTTAAGATAGCCAATGAGTGTGATGAAACCTTACACATATAAGAAGGTGATATTTTCTATCCCAAGTTAACTGTGTAGAGCGGGTTACTTTAATGAAATTACATTACCTCATTCAATATGTAAAAACAGAGAAAAAAAGAAAGGAAAGCTTCTTAACATGGAAGCTTGGAGTATTGACCGGTAGTGCCTGTAGGTATATCTTGGACTTCTAGAAATAAAAATGAGAGCATCAGAAATATAATTTTTACCACAGTACCAAATGATGTCCAACGGGAAGAGAGTTGGATGCTGGAAATCAATTAAACGTCACTACTGGAGGGATACTTATCATTAATATGAATATCTAGATTAGTTGGTTGATTCTAGAATACTAATGATGCTGTACATGCAATGCATGTGGTCTAAATGTAGGTTCAAAAAATCAAATTGTCTCACTTGAGAAAGTGCGGTGAGATCCTAAAATTATTTTGTATGCGCACCAAAGTCGTGGAGTCGGAAATCTAACAAGAGAATAGGTTAGAATATTAAGCAGTCCGGGTCTTACCTTAAATGTTCTGATGAAGAGTCTCTTAGAGGAATGTGTAAACACTTTTAATCACTGCAGTGGACGGATACTCCTAGATGGTAGCATAGGTAATTAGGTAATTAGGTAATGTAAAAAGACATATGACTAAATGGACACATTAAAATATTCATTTAATGTGAATCTTCAAATATGCCCATGAAATTTCTTGAATTTGTCACTCAAGTAGCTGAAGGGCATGTAAATAGACAAGTCCTGAAGACAAAATGCAAAGGATATAGTGTAGCAATAAGATTGCTGCAGTATTACTAGAGACTGTCTAATAAGAGACCAAAAAATCTCAATATTGTTGATATTTTCAGAGATAAACGGACTATCTATTACCTCTAATAATTGCCTGGGGGCATGGCGTTACTAGCTTGTAATATTTAGTTTTGAGGTACTTGGCCCCTGGTGTGGTTAAATCTTGCCCAGGTGACTCGAGGTATGTACCTGTGGTAAAAATAATGGTAAGACCGCAAATAACTATTTTTTATTTACACTACCGTAATATCTGAAGGGCCATGGTCCTTATGGGAAAAAGGTAAAGAGTGATATATCTAAGAATCGTCGAGGACGCTGTCCCCAATATTAATGCTGGGTGATCAGGCAATACTGTATGGTTCACTAGGAAAACAAAATACATACACTGTTAACCACCATAGCTGAAAACGAAAATGTTTCGATCATATAATGTTCCTATGATGGACATACTATGTGAGGTTCTTGAGTCCTCTTCGAATGATCGGACAGCGCCGCCTCCGTGCGTGAACCCTTGTAGCATCCAATGTATTGGTGCCACGTCTGATGCGAAAAAGTAAAGTTACCAAGCCAACACCAGTTACCTTGTCGGTTTTAAGTCCGCTTGCGACATCTGTGTTTGTAACTGCAACCTGGTGAAGCGGAAGGGACGTTGCGTTCCATTGACGATAGGTAGGACAAAAGCAGGCATCCAAGCGTGGGGTCGATAACAGCTGCCCTATTGGATGAGTGTATTACATAGAAGTAAGCTCACAATAATGAGGATGGAGTCATATGTCTAAGCATAGAAATGTCTTATAAGAAAATCACCACAAAAAGAAGAAAAGTGGTCTGATACCACCCTATAATTATCTATAAAGTTTTTGTGTGCCCAGTGGAGTGTTTGTTATCATTCACGAGTGCAGCTCCAACATGTGGAGGATAAAATGCTACAATGTTTCTACAACAAAAATCAAAGCATTGCTGAGCCGATTGCACATAGTACAATAATGTGTCTTGTGGGCAAAGCGGTGAAAGCGATAGATGTTGAACGCTGTTGGGGTCTGAATATTGATGTTAATAGATCAAGTTCAGATCAAAAAGGTTTTAAAAGATTTCTGAGATGCTGGACATTAAAAGGGGGTGGGGGGGGGGGGGTGGAGAATTAGCTGTTGTTGTATATAATCATCTGATCCCAGGGGATTTCATTGTTTAGCCCATTTTTATATGTGTCCAAAGTGTAAATCCACAAAAACTCCCTTCTTTTAAGTATTTCAGTACTCTGCTTACCTGAATTAATGCGTATCTTTTCAATAATGTACCATTGTATATCTTGTGCTGTATGCTTGGCCTCCATATAGTGCTTAACTAGTGGGGCCGCTGGTTTGTTGGTTCTAATGGCTGACCGATGTTCAGTCAGATGAGTGGTCATGGTGTGTGAAGTCTCGCCAACATACCCTAGACAGCACGGGCATACGATGAGGTATATGCTGTTGGTTGTTTTGCAGTTTGTTAACATTGTTGTTACGACATTGATGTTATTTATGGTGTAGCTGGGGGCCTCTATGGCAAATTGGCAAGCAACACAGGACATGCCCTAAAAATTCCCTATGGGGAATTTATTGCCTAGTAAGGATGTTTGGATGGGATGTTTTTCGGGAGTGGAATCCGTGAGTGTTCTATTAAATCTTTAAGATTTTTATTTTTCTTGTGGGCAAAGAGTGGTTTTGCTAACGAATTTTCGTGTTCTCTGGTTGCATTGAGAATATGCCAGTTGCTATTTATGATATAACAAATTTTATCGTTCACAATTGAATGACGTGTGACGAACACTAATCTCGAATTGGGTATTTTAGTCTGAGGTGTTAGAAGATGTTGTCTGTGTTAGAAACAAGCCAGTTTGTAAGAATCATGCACAAGACGTTTTGGATAACCTCGGGTCATGAATTTGGCTTTCATTTCCATAGCTCTCCGGTTGAAGTCCTGTAGAGTGGTACAGTTCCTGCGTAAACACTGGAACTGGCCAAATGGGATGCTAGTTCTCTGGGACGCCGGATGGTAGCTTTGAAAGTGCAATAGAGTATTGCAGGAAGTTGGCTTTGTATATAGGACTACTTCTAGATGGTCTTCA
This sequence comes from Lissotriton vulgaris, assembly GCF_964263255.1. Classification (NCBI taxonomy): domain Eukaryota; kingdom Metazoa; phylum Chordata; class Amphibia; order Caudata; family Salamandridae; genus Lissotriton; species Lissotriton vulgaris. The sequence goes on from NC_141693.1 coordinate 1,936,171,058, forward strand.
TTATTTTGGATAGGAATGTGTAGAAACTCCACCTTGATGTTACTGGAGTTTGCAGTGAATCTGATTTTACTATCACATAAGTTGATCCAGGACAGAAATTCTGAGAGTGCATCAGGGTCACCTATCCAGAGGAAGACAACATTGTCTATAAATCTAGACCATAGATTTATCGACTCACTGAACGGGGCAACTTCATTGTCAATATATTTGAATTCAAAGACGGTCATGTAAATGTTGTCTACTGTGGGGGCACAAGATGCCCCCATACTGACCCCCTTTGTTTATATAAAGACCCATTGAATTCAAAGGTATTTTCCTGAAGTACCTAGGTGAGGCACTCGATAATGAATGTTCTGGGACACATACTATCAAAGACGTCCTTAAACCATTTCACAGGTTTGATGGCCCCCTCTTGGGATATATTCCTGTACATAGCTTCAATGTCCATGGTAACCATGGTGTGGACTGAAGCATTAAAATGGAGATGTTCTACTTTGTTTGATATCCCTCGTATCTTTCACATGGGAGGGTATTTTAGAAACATGGGGTCTCAAAGGGTGTCCATGTATTTGGAGAGGGGCTCTGTGACCGAGCCAATGGTGGTAACAATGGGCCGATAGGGAGGATCTGTTCTGTTTTTATGTATTTTGGGGACACCGTAGATGGCAGCCATTTTCGGTTTGTCTACATTCAGGTACTCCCATTCTTTTTCGCAGATGAAATTCTGTCTCAGAGCTTCCATGGTGATGTTAAGCACTAGTTTTTGACTCTTTTGGTGGGATCAATGGTTGTTGGAATGCAGTGCTGTCGTTTATGGAGCATGCCTTCCATTTTGTGGATGTATTGTTGGGTGTCAATGAGGACTATGCCTCCACCCTTATCACAACTTTTTACTATCAAGTTCTTATTTTGGAGCAGCTCCTTGAGAGCGCAATTCTCCTCCCTAGTGATGTTATAGTTGGGGGCTGGAATATATTTCATTGCTGCGATTTTTGTACACTACATGTTCAAAAGTTGCAATTTCCGGGGCAACTTGTTCTAAAGATGGTAAAAGGGTGGACATAGCTGCTAACCCCGATGTATTTGGGCTATGTGGTGTGTTTGTGTCCTGACATTCAAAGAAGGAATGGAGTTTAATTTTACAAAAGAATGTCATAAGATCGCGAAGGATTCCAAATGTATTCGCTTTGGTGTGCGGTACATAAGACAAGCCTTTGGTTAGAAAGGATTCGGTGTCCACCCAAATTGAAAATGGGAATGTCATTTAGTTGCACCAATATTGGCCGTGTCTCGTCACTAAATATTGATTCTCGTCCTGGTGTGTATATTGATTCACACCTTGTTGATAGTCACTTTGAGGTGCTGGGTATTGCTGGTTCTAAGCTAGTTGATATTGCTGGTTCTGAAGGGGTGGGTACTGTTGGTTCTGACAGACAATTGATTGCCTCTGTCATCAACCTAACCACTTAATATCCTTAAAATATGCAAAATTCAACTCATTTTCTTCTCTGGGTATCTTCTGTTAGATTTTCTCAGTGTTGGGACACTCCTTGTGGTATTCGTGTGCTCTGCAAGATTTCATTCATAATCCTCCTCATCATACACCGATGTCATGATAGGCCTATGTCCTCTGCTGCACCCCCTCCTTGATGCAACACCCTAAATCTTACTCTCATGCACCGCTATTTTTATTGTCATAATATCAATAGTCTGGAATTGTCTGCAGTCTGGAATAGATTTTCATACCTAAGCGACAGATATCTATATCCTTCTAATTGGCAGCTATACTGGATATTCTTTGCACTATTGTCTCGGAACTCCATGTCTGTGTCTGTCTGCTCTCGAAAAACCCAATGGGGCACTGTGAAGTGTTTAGGTTAGCATTTTGGGTGACCCTGCGCTCTCCATGCTCTATTGCATGAAGAGATTATTTAGTTGTGCTTAGGGAACTTTATTTTATTTTCAAACCCGGGATTCCCAATAAGGAGGTTCTGTCATCATGTGAATGCAGCAGTTGAGTAGCATTGCACAGTTAGTGAAAGGTTGCTTCCAGAGATGCATCCTGTTTCACATTGTTTTCCCAATCTCATGTTTATAACTAAAAGACTTAAACAAGATGCAACATTTGTTTTGCTTCTTTAGTTGAGAGGAAAAGGCTCTGACTGAGAATGAGACCGGATAAAGTGGGAGATCTGAGGATGAGAAGGGATCAAGCATACATTAGCCTTGGCATGGGCTAAAAACTAGAAAATGGGTACATCTTTTACATTGTATTCTGTTATGTGCTATTGATGCTCACTGAAATTCTTTTTGTCTTACTGGCCCCTTCCAGCAGGTGCAAGAAAAAGGAAATTTCATTCTTCTGCTGGTGGAGACGTACCTGTTAAGAAAGCGTTGCAGGTATGAGGGACTTCCTGGGTAAGGTGTCAAGGTGTTTTGTAGGGCATTTTTGGCTCGTAGCGGTCTGATTTGTTGTGCTTTTGATTTAAATGTGTTGCATTTGTTATGGGTTGGAAGCAGTGGCTTTTATGGAAGCGATTTGTCAAAGATTTGAGGAAGGCTCTCGTTCTTAATCTGCAAACAAATTATCAATCATTAAAATGCACTTGTTTTTGGTTAAGACTTTAACCCCTCGATGCTCCTGACGAGCTCAGCTCGTCATGCAGTACACTGGTCGTGTGCTTATGACGAGCTGAGCTCGTCATGAACAGTGGATTCCAAGCACTTTCAGCACAGAGGGGGAATTGCTGCAGCAGTGATAGTACAGTACCACTGTTCATCATTTGCACAGATCCTCCATTTTTTGTATTAGGTTGAAAAAAGGCAGTGCTCTCCTAAAACTGCGCAATGCCCTTCTACCGAGATGAAGGGTGCATGGAAGTAAATTCAAGAAGTGAGGGGGGGGGGGAGGAGAAAAAAGATATGAAACAATCACGAAAGGTAAATGTATGTTGTATGGATTCTGAAGAATTAAGTATATGGTATGATAGAGGCAGAAAAGACTAGCTATCTGCAATTGGATGTAAATTATAAGAGCTGGCACAATGGAGTTGCACTATTAGAAAGGTGCTGTAGAGGAGAGAGGACCAAAATTAATGATTGATCAGGTAGTCATTGATGAAGCATTAAGGCATGGGTACATCCTATTATTTTGATTATACTGGGATAAAATATTTTATGAGCATCTTATTTCTGTATCTATTTTCAGACTTTAGAAGAACTGTCTTTTGCTCGTGGTGCTAGCTCTACAACTCCTGTTGCGCACATCTCACCGCATGGTGAGCAGTTGGGTAAAGAAAGTGAGGCAACATCAGTAGCTGTACCAACAGAATGGGTGCCTGAGGTGGGGGCCAACTTCAACCTCTTCTACGACAGCTATACTGTGGAGGAGACTATTGAGTCTGATAGTAAGGTGAGTGTTACTCCGTTCCAATGCGATAGGGGTCCAGCACTGAGCATCCAAGGGATACTTAATTGGACAACTCAACGACTATATTGTTTACATCCTGATTGATATCGTGGCGTAGAGTGAAGTAATGAGTTCTGTTTCAGCCTCCAATGTATGAATTTATATATATTCTTTTCCCATTTGGGAATCTAGCTAGTTAAAAAAAAAATCACTCTTGTAGCAATAGAACCAACAGCGATCGTTCATTTGTTATTTTTTTTAAGGCATGTACATGTTAAAAAAAAAAAAAAAGACTTCTGATTTCTATCAACCAGTAATAAACCTGGATCACAAAATGCTCTTCTGTTACAGCAGTGCTAGGATTTCTAGAAATTATTGCTTAGAGCATCAGCTGTACATGTACTGAGACATCTCAAAAGGTAGCTTTTTAGGTCTCGCACCTGCGACGCATCGCGAAGCGATGTCGCAGCGAGACCTAGAGTCGGCGAGTCTGCTTTCAAGGAGACAGGAGATGGGCACACGCAGCATACCGGAATCGGATCAGTTCGCGCGCGCGTTCACCATCTCCTGTCTCCCAGAGAGACACACGAGCGCACACACACAGAGACGCACTCACACACACGAGCGCCAATCCACGCACACACACATACACAAGCGCACATATACAGAGACACACACCACACCCCCCCTGCACCTCCCACCCCCTCCCCACCCCCGCCGCTGCCACCCGCAGTACAACTTAGCCCCACTCACCGCATCAGCGCCACTCCGGACTTCTGCAGCCTCCGCGGGTCTCTCCCTCGGGCATGGGAGCCCTGCGTCACCACTGCTCCTCTGGGACAGCCACTCCATGGGTGCGGGCTTCAGAGGATGGAAATCCCGCCCCAAGACAGGTTTCGGCAGTGCACGCTCACGTCTTGTTTTTGCTTGAGCGCTTAAAAAAAATCAGCAAGGCGCGTTTGATATTGGTTAAGCATTCGCTAGGGTATTCTGTTAAGCATTCATCCTCGGTTGCGTGGCTTTGCATGTACGCTGACTAGATATGGATAATATCTTGCCAGTCCGGGCGAAGCAGACAGCTCAGCTTGCGTGTGCTCTGTGCGGACACCGCCCTGGCCCTCAGGGACTTGGAGCAGAGAAACATTCCTTCCGAGGCCCGTGCTCAGAAAAGCTTTCTGCCTTGCGCAGGAGTAGAGTGGTCTGGACTGGATCTGATACAGTTCGGGTACTCTGGTACCTACACATGTGTGCATCATAGCTTCCTCATACGAGCGGCCAGCTTGTTTATTTTTTACCATGGGCGCCGCATCACAGCCGCCATGCACATAAGTGAAACATACAGGGGCACCATTTTAGTGCGCCCCCTGCGTTTATCATTTAAAAAGAATTTACAGCCATGGCACCCATTGCCGCCTGGTAGGTCCCGCAGTGTGACATGCATCAGGGGCCCAGTGTAGCCCAAATAGCTGCTACTCGCCGTTCATCTGCTCCGTTCTGCGATGGTGCTTTGGTCCTGAAAGTAGCAACGGAAGCATGAGGCTCGGGCGGAGCTGCTCTCCTCGGCCACTACCATCAACGGGCACAACAGTCACCCGAAAGCAGCAACATAAGCAGAAGGCTTGACCCTGCTTTTGTCAACATATATTTTTTTGATATAACCACAGCACCCGTTTTACTCAGGCCCGGTGCTGCAGCGCGACATACATCAGGGGCCCAGCGTAGCCCATAGCTTCTGCACGCTGTTAATGTGCTCCTTTCGTGATGATGCTTTGGCCCTGAAAGCAGCAATAGAAGTAGAAGGCTCGGGCGGAGCTGCTCTCCTCTGCCCTCACCATCAAAGGGCACAGCGGTCACCCGAAAGCAGAAGCAGAAGGCTTGGACGGAGCTGTTATCTGTAGCAACTGTCATTGATGAGCAGAGCAGTCACCCAAAGCGCCGTGCCCAGAGCAGGTAAGGTACCCATGGGTTCGGGGAGCCATCCTGAGTGTTTGTCCCTGTGTTGGACTTATGTTTGCATTAAACATCTGTACCTAACCCTTGCCTCTTATAGCTAAACACAATATGCTAATGACCATGCCACGGTATGATCACAGGAGGTTTAACTTTTAGAGGTACTCTCACACTACATAAATAAAAATCATTTGCAAGGCAAAAAGGGGGCACACTATTCTAGTATCATAAAGTGCTAGAGGGCACTATATATGTTTACTAAAAGGGAGAGAGAAAATCCCCATCAGTATACCCTCCTGAAGATGGAACATGAGCTAGTTTTAAACAAATTTGTTACCTTGTGTCAAACCAACTTATGTAAAGGGGAAAAATAATATATGCCATGCAAGGAGGCCTTATATATTTCTAGCCATAGTTGATTACTGGTATACCTCTGCATGGTGATTTTATCACAGCAGGCCCTTTAAAATCTTACCGGTTATCAGAACAAAACAAATTGTACATAAAAACAAAATGCAGTTTCTTTGTTTTTGCATATTCTGTCTGTCTCTTGTATTTTATAACGTTCGTTTTTACAGTACGTTTTAATGTATATACAGTATCTACTTTATATGGGCAATGCCACAGGTCTAACATTTGCGAGAGTTTGAGCTATTGGCATTGTAAATGACAATGCCTTTATTTATGTGTTGTAAAAACCTGCAAATACATAAATAAAGGCATTGTCATGTACAATGCCAATAGCTCAAACTCTCACAAATGTGAGACCTATTGCATTGCAAATGCTTTTTTTTTTGGCATGCTTGGCCGTATCACTCCCAGTACTCTTTATGTATTTTACAACTGTATACAGCTATGATGAGATTCAGAATTACAGCAGCTGCTTCTTACACAAAAACACCAATCTAGGGACTGGAATACAAGAAGACATCAAACAGAAATGAGAGCAGGTGATTTTGCAATGCATAGTAAATAAATACACAAGCCTTCAGCGAGTTGGAGGAGTCTAGCAAAATTCCTAATTAGTAGTTACAATTACTATTACCCTCTTGAAGTGAGACCCTGAGTCTTGGGAGCTCTCTGTTTGAAGGCCTATGTGTGAGAAAGTGCCTGTTTTACATGGTTCACCCCCCACTTTTTGCCTGGTTTTGATCTGGTTTCAAATGTAGTGCACAGGGTCCCTGCCAACCAGGTCCCCTGTGCTTCTTCCCTAAAAACACATCCCTATTTGGCACTTCTGCCCCCTGTAAGTCCCTATTAAGTGGTACTCTTGAGTACCTAGGGTCTAGGAGCTGAAGAGTCACCTGCCCCCCACCCCTTCCTCCCCCACATCCCAACCCCCTTACAGTTTGCATGCCCCTGTGAGGGAGAAAACTAATAAGTCAACATGGCACGAATACTGCCATGCCAGCTAACACTGCCTGAAGGCATAGGGAAATCACACCTCTGGCAGGCCTCACAGCCTTAAGGCAGGGTGCACTATCCCACAGGTGAGGGTATATCTGTAAGAGCAGATATGCCGCAACAATATTGAGGTGCAACCTGAAAACCTACCTGGTGTGGTCTTATTTAAAGAAATAAATTGACATGTTTGCACTGCATGTTATAGTAGTATCATTGTTTGAGTGTGTCAGGGATTTTGAGTGAGATCTCTTTTTAGTTTATCTATGTGTTTTATATGAATGAAGAATTCCACTATTGATGGGGGGTTCTTGTTGATTGAGTGAATCAAGGGATACCTTGTTTTTTGTACACTTCAGTCAAACCAACTGAATTGTTAACGGGTTGGCTGTAGGCAGTCATAAGTCCACCTTAGATGCTCAGTTATGCATAATTTTCATGCCTTAACATAGTTGCTCTTCAGTTAACTGGTAAACTACTAGACCTCTGTCCCACCAGTATAGACCCCCTTCAGCATCCTTGTCGCCTTTTTGGGAACTCTGCCTGGAAGTGATCTAGCTTATAGTTTTTGCATTGCAAACAGTCAAGAATCTATTTAACCATCAAATTGAGGTCACTTTATGCTCTTGAATAACTGGTGTTTTTATTCCTGTGCCCAATGGCATAAGTGTGAAAGGCTAAGCATGCCCTGTTAGCGTTTAATCCTCTTAGGTCTCTGGGCATGCTTACGGACAATACAATAAATGTATCCCTGATGACCAACAAAGCTATTTGAACAAATGTATTCTTCTCGTTTAGTTCATGTTACATTAACATGCATTCATAATTTTGCTTAGGGTCACTCCTGACTCAACATTCACTTTCATTTTATTAAAACTGTTATTGCACTGTGTAGTTCATGATGCAGGGATTCTGCTCCAGAACAAAACTATGCTTGGTACCATGGAACATTGCCATGTAGGAACTGAGTCCCCATACTACCTCAGTATCTCTGAGCCTGATTCTGACTAGCTATAGTGCCTCAATTGCCATCCTAACCTTTCTAGAAAAACAAGTGAGTTGCCACCCCAGAACACAACGCACTCCTCTCAGGGATCGCTGTAACAGGAGACACCCTTTCACTCTCTCACTCATACTTCGTCCACAATAAGATAAAGGAGAGACACAAAGGAAGTTTTTAATATTTATTTAAACTATAGTGCTCTAAGATGACCTTTCCTCAGAGTGTGTTTTTTAGAACTCTCGTTCCAAGACAAGACGCGTGCTCACAAATAGCAGCTGAATTGTCATGTTATGTTAGGTGCTAGTGTCTGACCAGAGGTCAAATTGTTGTTTGACCTTGTCTATGGTGTTCAGGCAAAATCCCAGGAAAAGAACAGCACACCAAAATACAATGTGGCACCAACGCAAACATGATTATGTATTAATGTGTGCAACAGAAATGCGGCCTACAATGTGTGCAACTATGCCATCATAGGGAAAATGACAATGGGCCATGTAAAAAACACACAACATCCTCCCATTGGTCAGGATAATAGCACAAAATAAAATACGAAATGTAATTAGAAGGTAAACAAACTCAAAGCACAATTAACCCCTTAAGTGCTGCTGACGGCCAATGGTCGTCAGCAGCGCTACCTCCCCAGTGCTGCGCACGACCATTGAACGTCCATTCAGCACTAGTTCTAATGGACAGCGCAGCACTGGGGAGGAATGTGTAATAGCAGCTATGAGGTTAAAAAATAAGATACAATGAAAACTATCACAGCAGTGCCAAGGAATACATTGCGTCACTTTCCAATTCAAAGGCTAAGGACTCATTGAAGTCCAACTACGCATATGATGATTGGTCAACATCCCAAGTCATGAGCTCCAAAGAACAAACATGATCCTCGGTCTCATCCGATGCCAAGAGCAGTCACCGGGCAATCTGCAACGTGTTAGTAGAGCCTGTGACTCATGTGCCAATGCTCATGGTTTCTCGAAGGTGAGTGCCTCAAACCTTTCATTGTGTAGCAGTCGCAAACCTAAAGCACAGTCCTGAAAATGGGTCACTAAGGGACTCCTCAGCAGTCTATCGTCCAAGACAGTGGGCGCCTGTGAAGCCAGGCAAATATCCAATGCTTATTCAGAGGGGTACCAGAGACCGTGGTACACTGGTTGCATGCAGGTAAACCAAGCAGGCTGGAATGTTAAGGCCCAATCAAGATCCAGTTCTTGCAGTAGAATATTCCAAAGATTTGAAACATATGCTCACAGTAGTGTTGGAGCGTAAAAGCAGGAACAGGATGAGAATGCCGCAATTGAGGAATAACAGCAATGGCAATCCTCCGAATACACTGGCAAAAATGGAGTGGATGAAAGCCGGGATTACTTCAAAGATAGTTTGGAATGTGTAGGAGAGTAGGGTCTGCAATCCTATGATCACCCAGATTTTTTGCTTTTGTTTCACTGGTTTACGACTTTCTCTGGCTGTGGGCCTGCTAATCAGACCCACAGCCTGGCTGTTCTCTTTCTAAATTACGATATGTACCCTAGGTGCATTTACCCATTGGTGCTGGGCCACCTTATCAGACCCCGTAACGCAGGGCATAGGTGTACCCAGGGCCGCTAGGGGCTGAAGCATGTATTATGCCACCCCTGGCTGGCCTCCTAAATTTGACACAACTGGCTGCACGACAGCTGGGGCGAAGACGTGTAACCACCCTTCGCTTTAGGTATAGTAGCTCTATATCTAACCATACCATGGACACCCGAGTTCCTATCAGTCACTCCTATGGCAGGCCTTAACAATCCTGAGGGCAGAGTGCGTGGGCTCGTGTGAGCTAGGTTCAGGCCCGAGCCGAGCCCGGTTGCAGCTTGCGGAATCAAGACCCAATAGCTGTTCCATGATAACGCGTACCATATCGGTAACCCCGGTGTCGCGTTATCAAGGCATGTCGAGTAAGGTGTCATACGAATCGGGGTGCTGCCCTCTCACCAACTCTGGCGATGAGGTTAGCATCCCACCCTTCTAGAGGGACACGACATGTACGTAACTGTGAACCCCGGTTAAAGTTAACTGAAGCCTCAGCTCCACAAAATGGATGCTGCCACCACAGACACAAGTCTGACCTCCTGCTGCTGGGAGTCCTTCCAGCGAGGAGCACTTGGACAAAGGGTTTCCTGTCGAGGGCGCTGTTCGCACCGTCCCAGACAGGGTTTGTGTATTCTGGGTAGGTAGGGCTTTGGCGAGAAGGTGACTGCGAAGTGGCACCCCGGTGCTCACTACGCATCTGCCGGTTAGAACCAGTTCCAGGGGCGACAGCCCTGGCCTGGGGAAAGTCCGGCAGGGGAGAGGGGCGTAACTACCCCCCTTCCTGGTCCCACCCTTAGGGCAGGACCTAGTCATGTACCCACCCCTTTCTTTAGGATAAAGACCGGAGCGGGGACCCTTCCAAATTAGATCATCTTTGAATCAAGAACTACTTTCTACGAAAGGACACTCAAGACTCTTCTCAAGATTTCTCCCTTGTGACTAAGGAGTAGTCACCCTGCATCAGCGGGCACCATCTAAGAACTCTGCGGTTTGCTGCAAGTCCTTCCTCAAGGATCCGACGGCCCAGCTCGACGAGAACCGGCTTCCCTGGCACCTCTGACCTCTACCCACGTCATCAGCTCAGCTGTGATCTGTGGGTGCGACGAGACCTCGAGGGACCGGCCATCATCAGAACCTGCACGCTCTTAAAAACCAGCACGACCATCGAGGTAACTCTCTGGTGAGTGCTCTGGGGTCCGAGAAGCCCCGACCCTGAGCCGCTCTAGCACCGAAGTGCAGTCTCCCAGCATCTCCACGATCTGCGTGGGGCCCTTCTGCTCGCTGCTCAGCACGTTGTCTGGTCACTCGCCGCTGGCTTGTGCCCTTCTGTGACGACATCCGAGAATCATCACTGCTGGTCTGGTTGCTCCAGACTGGCCCTTGCTTCCATCTTTGCGAGAAGCACCCCGGACCCTCCTGGTCCACTCAAGACGCCATCTTAGGCCCACCACGTGGCCCTGAGATCTGCCAAGGCTTGTTGCCCCATCCTGGGCCCAGCGACGCCGACAGCATCATCCTTCGTGGGACAGCTCGCACCTCCACCGTGGTCGCCGACAACGCCTCCTGGTCCGTGAGACTGCAGAGCCTAGCGTCGCCCACTCACCTGGTCGAGGTGACGGCCAACCGGTGCCTTCCTGGTACCCTCTGACTACTGGCTAGTAGTACGAACTTGGTCCCCTCTGCTTTCAGGTTTCATCAATCTCCGATCCAGGCTTGGATCTCTACGAACTATTCAGCACTGGTCGCCGGCCAGCAACTCCTTTCTTCCGGCTCCTGGCTCGTCAGCGAAGACCCCAACGCCTGTAAGACTTGTGCAGCCGCAGCCCTCGTGGCTAGGTAACTCGGCATTTCGGTGCCTGCATAGCCTCCTTACTCTAGGGTCCCGAGTCCCTCGCTTCCGACTTGCCTTATCGGGTCCGCCCGAGACCTTAACCTTTCCGTGTCCCCGGACACTTGTTGGAATTGTGCACTTGAAGTATTTGCTAAAGAGGTTTGGTTTGTGCTTAGTACCCTGTCCTCATAAAGAGTACAGGGCTGTTGTGATTCTTAATAAATATCCTGTTTATTTTCATAACACTTGTGTGGTGTCCTTTCACTGGGTGTTCAAGGGGTACATGTGTGGTAAACAGCTGGCTTAACACGCCCTCTCGAGTCTTTAGCCTTAGACTGCTCGTATCCACGCTACTAGGATAGCTGGTCTATAGGTTGACTTACAACCAAACACCATAAGGGTCGTTGGAACGATACATAGCGGTCGCTAGAATAGCGAACGTTGCATATCGGGCCAACTTCTCACATTGGTGAGCAGCGGTTGGGATTTGAGCTTGCTGTTGTTTTACCACACGTATCCTAAGAATATCTTGTTGAAAGATCGCACAAGTACTGTTAGTACATATAACTAAAGCTTAGAATACTCTGAGTTCTACTGAACCAGCTGTTGTAGCTCCTCAAGGCTTAGCACACCTTGGCTACAACTCTTAGCAAGGGTACAGTAGGTAAACAAGTAGTGTAGGTAGGTGCATCACTTACACCACACTAGAAACAGTATGTCGGACAAAGGAGGAAACTCTGGGTCTCCCCTTGTGTCAGTTGACCCTCCACAGGTCATCCCTTCAGGATATACTGTGCTGAGCTTCAAGGAGCTAAGACGACTGTGTCACTCCAGGAAGATTCAGCAGGGGTCTAACCCCACAACGTCCTTTCTGATTGGTCTCTTGGAGACTTATGATGCCAGAAGAGCTGAGAAACTTCGTAGCTCTTCTAATCCAGAAGGAGACATGCCTCCCCTCGAGGGAACCCGGGACGATCCTGACCTCATCCACCTCGCAACTGAGAACGAAGATGTGGAGGAGGATGAGGATGAGGATCTCTCTGGGGATGAGGCAGATAAGGGACAGGTAGAAGTCGTCAGACTAAGCAGGTCCAACTTAAGCAAACATGATAGCGGTACTGGGGGACCCCTGGGGCCACTATCAGGTCAGCTTAACATTGGGAATGGACGAGCCAGATCTCTGTCAAGAGGCTCTGGCAGATCCCTTCAAACCAATGGCTCTCACAACTCGTCTCAGAGAGGGATGACGTCCCCTCAGAGGAGAGTGTACGAAGCTAAGGAAAGGGCAGCCAATCTAAGGATTGAAAGGGAAGAACTTGCCCTGGCCAAAGAGAGGCTTGCCTTTGCGAGAGAGCAACAGTTAAGTGGGGTAGTCCCCACTGGTGGCAGCAATGTACCTAGTAATAGGGAAAAGAGTTTCGATACGAAACACCTTGGTAAGATAGTGCCCCCTTTTAAACAAGGGGACGACATCCACAAATGGATTACTGCTTTGGAGAGGGCCTGCACTGTGCAGGGTGTTCCCCAGAGTCAGTGGGCAGCTATCTTGTGGCTCTCCTTTGAAGGAAAAGGAAGAGACAAGCTCCTCACCACAAGGGTGGAGGATGCTAACAATTACCAAATCTTGAAAAATACACTCGTTGAAGGGTTCGGCCTAACCACTGAGCAGTACAGGGTGCTGTTCAGGGATACCCAGAAAACGCAGTCTCAAGATTGGTCTGATTTTGTCGATTGTGCCACTAAGGCTTTTGAGGGCTGGTTGCTGGGCAGTAAGGTTACTGATTACGAAGGATTGTATAATTTGATGATGAGAGAACAAATTTTAAACCATTGTCAGAGCCAGTTGTTGCATCAGCATCTTGTCGACTCGGATCTGACCTCTCCCCAAGAATTGGGAAAGAAGGCAGACAGATGGGTTCGTACAAGAGTTAAACAGAACCAGGGCCAGAATCAAGGTGGTCAGAAGAAAGCAGACCAGAAGGGTAAAGATTCTAAAGGGGAACAAAGTGACCAGAAGTCTTCGACAGGTCCCCAACAACCCAAAGAGGGTGGGGGTCAGGCTCCCCAAAAGAAGAAAGAAGGCCAATCCAAAAGATGGTGCCAGTACTGTAAAAGTAAATCTCACTGGTTTAGTGAGTGCACCAAGAAAGGAGGAGGGCAGACTCCTGCCACTGCAGCCCCTAAGGCACCTGTGCCCCCTAGTACAGTCAGCAGTGGTAGTGCGCCTCCCAAGGGTTTAGTAGGGTTAACCCTGGGTTCTGAGGGGCGTGACAACCTAGTTGGCACACTCACTCAGGCTGTCCTTGTCAGTACAGGGGACGCGGACGTATCCCCTGACGTAAGCCCCAATACTTTGGGCAAATACCGACAGACGCCTTTCATAAATGGAAAGATGGCTCAGGCCTATAGGGACACTTGTGCCAGCGTCACCATGGTGACGCCTAACTTTGTGGACCCTGGACAGATCATGCCAGGTACAGAATTCCTGGTGACCAATGCAAGCAATGTCACTACCAATCACAGTATGGCAATTGTAGCTTTCTCCTGGGGAGGGGTAACTGGCCAAAAGAAGGTTGTAGTTAGTCCAGACCTCCCAGTGGATTGTTTGTTGGGCAATGATTTGGAGTCGTCACAATGGTCAGAAGTGGAGCACCGGACTCACATGGAAATGTTAGGTTTGCCAGCACATGTGTTCGCTGTGACTAGGTCACAGGTCAGGAAGTGCCCCACTGAGCAGGTGCTGGATCCTGGAACAACGGACCAGACACCTCCCAAGAAAAAGAGCAGTAGGGATAAGGCTGCGCCTTCCCCCTTGCCCCAGGTCGAGGATCAAGTCTCAGAGGAGCCTGACCTACAGGAATTGCGGGAAACTGAGCCTAGGGAATTCGAACTTGATCAAGTTGAATTCTTGGGTTCAGGGGGACCCTCAAGGGAAGACCTGGGGAAGGACCAGTTAGACTGCCGTTCTCTTGAACCCCTCAGACAGCAGGCTGCTGCTGAGGCTGCTGGGAACGCCACAGGTACCCACAAGGTATACTGGGAAGATGGACTCCTGTACACTGAGTCAAGAGACCCCAAGCCTGGCATGACCAGGAGGCTGGTTGTACCCTTGTCTCAGCGTGGTTTCCTACTTACCTTGGCCCACGAGATTCCCTTAGCAGGTCACTTAGGCCAGACGAAAACGTGGGACAGGCTTGTCTCACACTTTCACTGGCCTCACATGAACGAAGATACCAAGGAGTTTTGCCGCTCCTGTGTCACTTGCCAAGCCAGTGGTAAGTCAGGTGGCACGACAAAGGCCCCCCCTTATACCAATGCCTGTGGTGGGGGTGCCCTTTGAACGGGTGGGGATCGACCTCGTCGGTCCCATGGAACCACCTACAGCATCAGGGCACAAGTTTATACTGGTGGTAGTGGATCATGCCACCAGGTATCCTGAAGCTATTCCCCTTAGGACCACTACAGCACCTGTTGTGGCAAGAGCCCTAGTTGGAGTATTCTCCAGAGTGGGCTTCCCTAAGGAGGTCGTCTCCGACAGAGGTGCAAACTTTATGTCGAGCTACTTAACTGCTATGTGGAAGGAATGTGGTGTTAACTACAAGTTCACTACACCCTATCACCCACAATGCAATGGGCTTGTTGAGAGATTCAACAGGACCCTAAAAGGGATGATTCATGGACTACCAGAAAAGCTTCGGCGTAGATGGGACGTCCTGATCCCCTGCCTCTTGTTCGCCTACAGAGAAGTCCCACAGAAGGGGGTTGGCTACAGCCCTTTTGAACTTTTGTACGGGCATCCTGTAAAGGGACCCCTGTGTTTGGTGAAGGAAGGATGGGAGAGACCTCTCAAAAAGCCTGCAGCCAACATAGTGGACTATGTGCTTGGCCTCCGCTCGCGGATGGCTGAATACATGGAAAAGGCATCTGAAAACCTTAAGGCCAGCCAAGAACTCCAAAAAGCTTGGCATGACCAAAAGGCTGTCTTGACTGTTTACCAGCCCGGACAGAAGGTGTGGGTGTTTGAGCCAGTGGCCCCAGCAGCACTCAAGGACAAATGGTCCGGGCCCTACACCATCCTGGAGAAAAAGGGAGAGGTCACCTACCTGGTCGACCTAGGAACTCCCCGGAGCCCCCACAGGGTGCTTCATGTCAACAGGCTCAAGGCATATGTCGACAGGAAGGACATGAGTTTGCTCATGGCCCTAGATGAGGGACAGGAGAGTGACCCTCTCCCCGACCTGCTCACTCAGAATCCTGACGCTGGATCGGTAGATGGTGTTGTCTTTTGTGGCAGCCTCTCCGAACATCAACAGAGAGACTGTAAACGGGTTCTTCAGTCTTTCAGACATATGTTTTCTCTAACACCCAGCCAGACCGATTGGTGCACCCATGAGGTTGACACTGGCGACAGCTTGCCCGTTAAGAGTAAAATCTACAGGCAGCCTGATCACGTTAGAGACTGCATCAAGAGTGAAGTGCAGAAAATGTTGGAGCTGGGAGTCATTGAACCCTCGGATAGCCCTTGGGCTAGTCCCGTAGTTCTAGTGCCGAAACCTCACACCCAGGGTGGTAAGAGAGAGATGAGGTTTTGCGTAGACTACAGGGGTCTCAATGCAGTCACTAAGACTGACGCCCACCCGATACCAAGGGCAGACGAGCTTATCGATAGATTGGCTTCGGCCAACTACCTAAGTACGTTTGACCTGACAGCTGGGTATTGGCAAATCAGGTTAGCTGAGGACGCCAAGCCTAAAACCGCATTTTCGACCCCTGGTGGGCATTATCAGTTCGTGGTGATGCCCTTCGGTCTGAAAAATGCACCTGCCACCTTCCAACGGTTGGTGAATCAAGTCCTTACTGGGCTGGATGACTTCTGTGCGGCGTATCTTGACGATATCGCTGTCTTTAGCTCCACCTGGGAGGATCACCTGGTCCACCTGCGGAAGACATTAGAGGCACTGCAAGCAGCAGGTCTCACTATCAAGGCCACCAAGTGCCAGATAGGGCAGACACAGGTTGTATACCTGGGCCACCTTGTAGGTGGAGGCCAGGTTCAGCCACTGGAGAGCAAGATACAGTCAATCAGGGACTGGGCTCCTCCAACCACCCAGACTCAGGTTCGAGCTTTCTTGGGCCTGACTGGTTACTATAGGAAGTTTGTCAGGAACTATGGTTCCATTGTGACACCATTAAACGAACTGACAAGTAAAAAGATGCCAAAAAAGGTTCAGTGGACAGCGAGCTGTCAAAAAGCATTCGATGACCTAAAGCAGGCCATGTGCACGGCGCCTATCCTCAAGAGTCCGGACTACTCCAAACCATTCATTGTCCAAACAGATGCTTCTGAGTTGGGTGTGGGAGCTGTTCTTTCTCAACTGAATTCTGATGGTCAAGACCAGCCCATTGCTTTTATAAGCAGAAGGCTGACCCCTAGAGAGAAGAATTGGTCAGCTATTGAGAGGGAGGCCTTTGCTGTGGTTTGGGCCCTGAAGAAGCTGAGGCCATACTTGTTTGGCACTCACTTCAAGATTCAGACCGACCATAAGCCCCTCTTGTGGCTAAATCAGATGAAGGGTGAAAACCCCAAACTGCTTAGGTGGTCCATTTCCCTACAGGGGATGGACTTTACAGTGGAACATAGACCTGGTACTGATCATGGCAATGCCGATGGGCTCTCCAGATATTTCCACTTAGAACAAGAAGACTCACCTGGTCAAGGTTAGCTTATTGTTCCGACGTTTGGGGGGGGGGGGGTCATGTAGGAGAGTAGGGTCTGCAATCCTATGATCACCCAGATTTTTTGCTTTTGTTTCACTGGTTTACGACTTTCTCTGGCTGTGGGCCTGCTAATCAGACCCACAGCCTGGCTGTTCTCTTTCTAAATTACGATATGTACCCTAGGTGCATTTACCCATTGGTGCTGGGCCACCTTATCAGACCCCGTAACGCAGGGCATAGGTGTACCCAGGGCCGCTAGGGGCTGAAGCATGTATTATGCCACCCCTGGCTGGCCTCCTAAATTTGACACAACTGGCTGCACGACAGCTGGGGCGAAGACGTGTAACCACCCTTCGCTTTAGGTATAGTAGCTCTATATCTAACCATACCATGGACACCCGAGTTCCTATCAGTCACTCCTATGGCAGGCCTTAACAATCCTGAGGGCAGAGTGCGTGGGCTCGTGTGAGCTAGGTTCAGGCCCGAGCCGAGCCCGGTTGCAGCTTGCGGAATCAAGACCCAATAGCTGTTCCATGATAACGCGTACCATATCGGTAACCCCGGTGTCGCGTTATCAAGGCATGTCGAGTAAGGTGTCATACGAATCGGGGTGCTGCCCTCTCACCAACTCTGGCGATGAGGTTAGCATCCCACCCTTCTAGAGGGACACGACATGTACGTAACTGTGAACCCCGGTTAAAGTTAACTGAAGCCTCAGCTCCACAAAATGGATGCTGCCACCACAGACACAAGTCTGACCTCCTGCTGCTGGGAGTCCTTCCAGCGAGGAGCACTTGGACAAAGGGTTTCCTGTCGAGGGCGCTGTTCGCACCGTCCCAGACAGGGTTTGTGTATTCTGGGTAGGTAGGGCTTTGGCGAGAAGGTGACTGCGAAGTGGCACCCCGGTGCTCACTACGCATCTGCCGGTTAGAACCAGTTCCAGGGGCGACAGCCCTGGCCTGGGGAAAGTCCGGCAGGGGAGAGGGGCGTAACTACCCCCCTTCCTGGTCCCACCCTTAGGGCAGGACCTAGTCATGTACCCACCCCTTTCTTTAGGATAAAGACCGGAGCGGGGACCCTTCCAAATTAGATCATCTTTGAATCAAGAACTACTTTCTACGAAAGGACACTCAAGACTCTTCTCAAGATTTCTCCCTTGTGACTAAGGAGTAGTCACCCTGCATCAGCGGGCACCATCTAAGAACTCTGCGGTTTGCTGCAAGTCCTTCCTCAAGGATCCGACGGCCCAGCTCGACGAGAACCGGCTTCCCTGGCACCTCTGACCTCTACCCACGTCATCAGCTCAGCTGTGATCTGTGGGTGCGACGAGACCTCGAGGGACCGGCCATCATCAGAACCTGCACGCTCTTAAAAACCAGCACGACCATCGAGGTAACTCTCTGGTGAGTGCTCTGGGGTCCGAGAAGCCCCGACCCTGAGCCGCTCTAGCACCGAAGTGCAGTCTCCAAGCATCTCCACGATCTGCGTGGGGCCCTTCTGCTCGCTGCTCAGCACGTTGTCTGGTCACTCGCCGCTGGCTTGTGCCCTTCTGTGACGACATCCGAGAATCATCACTGCTGGTCTGGTTGCTCCAGACTGGCCCTTGCTTCCATCTTTGCGAGAAGCACCCCGGACCCTCCTGGTCCACTCAAGACGCCATCTTAGGCCCACCACGTGGCCCTGAGATCTGCCAAGGCTTGTTGCCCCATCCTGGGCCCAGCGACGCCGACAGCATCATCCTTCGTGGGACAGCTCGCACCTCCACCGTGGTCGCCGACAACGCCTCCTGGTCCGTGAGACTGCAGAGCCTAGCGTCGCCCACTCACCTGGTCGAGGTGACGGCCAACCGGTGCCTTCCTGGTACCCTCTGACTACTGGCTAGTAGTACGAACTTGGTCCCCTCTGCTTTCAGGTTTCATCAATCTCCGATCCAGGCTTGGATCTCTACGAACTATTCAGCACTGGTCGCCGGCCAGCAACTCCTTTCTTCCGGCTCCTGGCTCGTCAGCGAAGACCCCGACGCCTGTAAGACTTGTGCAGCCGCAGCCCTCGTGGCTAGGTAACTCGGCATTTCGGTGCCTGCATAGCCTCCTTACTCTAGGGTCCCGAGTCCCTCGATTCCGACTTGCCTTATCGGGTCCGCCCGAGACCTTAACCTTTCCGTGTCCCCGGACACTTGTTGGAATTGTGCACTTGAAGTATTTGCTAAAGAGGTTTGGTTTGTGCTTAGTACCCTGTCCTCATAAAGAGTACAGGGCTGTTGTGATTCTTAATAAATATCCTGTTTATTTTCATAACACTTGTGTGGTGTCCTTTCACTGGGTGTTCAAGGGGTACATGTGTGGTAAACAGCTGGCTTAACACGCCCTCTCGAGTCTTTAGCCTTAGACTGCTCGTATCCACGCTACTAGGATAGCTGGTCTATAGGCTGTCTTACAACCAAACACCATAAGGGTCGTTGGAACGATACATAGCGCTCGCTAGAATAGCGAACGTTGCATATCGGGCCAACTTCTCACAGAATGAACTAACAAATCTGAAGCCTACACCCTTAAAAGAAAAAGTGGGTGAGGCCAGCCATACTAGACAGATTCACTCATTTTCCGAAATGCAGGGGAAGGTTTGTATTCCACAATTACTTTTTTTCCTGTAATTTCTAGCCAACTGCAATTCAATGGTTTCGCGAGCAGATGTGAGAGCTAGTTCTTGTTGGAACAATAATGCTTTGAGTTTGCTTAGCTTGTTGAAGTCTCCCTTCAAAGTTGGAATGGAAGGCCTCAATGCCCTATCTACGATCCCATG
The DNA here is from genome assembly GCF_964263255.1 of Lissotriton vulgaris. Lineage (NCBI taxonomy): Eukaryota > Metazoa > Chordata > Amphibia > Caudata > Salamandridae > Lissotriton > Lissotriton vulgaris. Next base: position 1,936,190,747 of record NC_141693.1, read on the forward strand.
CGGATGGGGAAACAAGACATTGTGACTAACTGGGAAACGAATAATATATACAGAACCCAGTGTCGCATTCTGCAACAATCTTGATCACTAAGCATTAAATAACTCGTGCTGCAGAGTGTCGTAATAAGGGGGAGACTTGCGGGATACCTTTAAATAACAGGCCAAATTGTGCACTTAAATATTATATTTGTCGTGAATTTTAGTATGTTACAAACAAATGACTGTCCGGCAGTAAAGTTGCATTCTTCTCCAGTATTAAAAACTTACTTGTTGGCACGTTCACAACAATATCTAAAAGGAAGCAACCATAATTCATGAATGAAACCGCTCCCAAGGTGTTCATATCTACCTACAGGGAAATGTTTCATGTAAGCTGTGAAATGAAATGTCGAGATAGGTAGAGAAATAACTGTGTATTAACCACACAGCGAAATGAGTTTTAGCTATAGTAAATGGAAGTTGTTCTAATTTGTCTTAATGCAGCATTATGTAGGTTGCGTCTTTCATGGCTTCGATTGGTGTTTGCTTGTTAAATTAAAAGGTAAAAATAAATTGGTGCAATTTAAGTAATGACGTGGAACACACTAATTTTTAACCCCTTAAGTGCTGCCTCGGTGCATTGGCCGACGGCAGCACTACCTCCCCAGTGCTGCGCACGACCATTGGACGTCCATTCAGCACTAGTTCCAATGGACAGCGCAGCACTGGGGAGGAATGTTTAATAGCATCTATGAGGTTAAGTGTTTGAAGCGTCCAAGCTAAAATGCATAATAAATCTAAGCTGACTTTGCCCATGATACAGTGTTGACGTGCCACTCTGCACAATATCAATAACAGATGACACAATGTTGTTTTAATTATTAGTACGAGTTGACCACGTATTAATACTTTTATCCATAACAGTGCAACAGATCATTTGTCGCTTTTTCCAGGCACTATGAAGAGTAGAAAACGCAATAACAGATTGATTCAATGGGTGTGTTTGGGAAAAAGGGGGAGGGAAGATGTGAAATCAGTGGTGGTGGGAGGAAATAAAGAGTAGGAAAAAGGAGAAACATACTATCTGAAAGAAACACGTAGTGATAGATTCCTTACCTTAGAATAACCCCCAGGCGTCAGACTGGATCCGGAAAGTTTTTCGTCAGCAGTACTCCTGCGCATCGCTAGGGTTTGTCGTGCGTCATTGGCGCTGGGATGACGTCGCTGGAGCTGGTTAGAGGTGCCCACGCTCGCTGAAGTCAGTTCTTTCTTTCACTGCACCAGCAAGCGCAGATTCGGGAAGAGCAAGTACCACCAGTAATTTTTTGACTGAGCTTTTTGAGAGACCTTTTACCTCTTCTTTTCAAGTCTATCGACTTCTGGTGTCGTAGGGATGCCCGTTTCAAGAACTGTGGGGACTGTCATCGCATGATGTTGGTGACGAATCCCCACCACGTGTGTCTTTACTGCCTGGGGCGCGACCACAGCCCGACTGCCGGGCCATGGCCCCGAAGACTTTGCGGGAGCGGTCCCGAAAGTCTGGTAGTCGGCTTTGCGTCACTCGAGGTCCCGGTCCCGTGGGAGGTCGAGGAACCGGTCGCGGAGTCATCATCATCATTCTTCTGGATCGAAGTCTTCGCACTCGGGGTCAGGTAAGTCGAAGCAGTCCAAAAAAGAAGTCTAAGAAGCATTGTCGTTCCTCAACTTCCCCTCGCCCGACGCAGCTGAGGGTGCGGGCGGTGCCACCCCCGCTGCTCAGGCGGAGTTTGCGACGTCTCCCCCAGTTTACCCCCCTTCCCGTGTGCGTGGGCGATGCCTGCTCAGGTGCAAGAGTTTCTTGCTGCCATGGCCCGACTCTATGGGCCGTCTCGCCCCGCTGATGCGCCTGCGGGCCCTGCGGCCCCGACTGGGGGTCCTGCTTTGCCATCTCTGCCGGCTCCAGCCCCGGTGTCTCCGGCGGCTCCTGCCCGAAACCGCAGGACGCCCAGGGATCCAGGATCGGATCCCGATTGACGTTGGTTTACCTATTGACACCTCCACCGGCGACGATCTCCCTGGCACCACTTCCGACATCGCCCTCTCCTCAGGACGCCGTCTTTCCCATGTTCAGCCCCAACCCGGACACGGTGCCGGATCGGCATCGCCTGACCCCGATGGGCCCTTTTGTACCCTATGTCCATCCTCCTTATTTTGAGCCTGTTCCACAGACTTCGGAGGAAGGGGAGGACTGGAAGGGGTCTGAGGACCCTCTAGCACAGGACTGTGCTTATGATCCGGACTGGGCAGAGGATTTGGGCGATTCCAGTGGTGAACACCCCATGCCTCTTGGGCTGTCATACCAACTCTCTGTGGGACACAGTTGCACTGGTGCTGCCCAACTGCCCCGAAGAGGCCCAGGCAGTTCTTTCCCAGGCGGTTGCGGCCAGGAGAGACACAGCGTAGTTCACCATATGTTGTGGGCTGGACACCGCAGACTCAATGGGCAGGTCGATTTCCATGATGGTGGTGCTTCGGCGCCACGCCTGGTTGAGGACAACTGGCTTCTCAGGAGATGTCCATAACACTCTGAACATGCCGTTTGATGGCATTCGCCTTTTTGGCCATAAGGCAGATAGTGCATAGGAGCGCTTCAAGGTCTACTGGGCTACAGCCAAGTTCTTGGGCCTGTCGGCCGTTCGGCCTCCTCCGCCTTCTGCTTTTCACTCCTTTTGTGGCCACGGAAGGGTGCCCAACAGCATTCGCAGAGCCACAGGCCACAGCAGCAACAACTTCAGCGTGGTCGCGGACGTGGGAACCGTCAAGGCGGTTCAGGGGACAGCGGGCAGGTCAGTCCACCTCCGCAGCATCCACTTCAAAGCCTTCCTAGTCCGACCTTTCAGGCCCATCAGACGCCAGGGGGTGAACGAATACGCCATCATCTCCACCACTGGTGCAACATCACTTCGCACAAGTGGGTGCTGCAAATTGTCGGAAGCGGTTTTTCCCTCCCCTTCGAGACAACCCCTCCAGCCATGCCACCTCAGTACCACCTCATGTCTGGGGATCACTTGGCACTTCTCCAGCAGGAAGTTACGGCCCTCTTCGCCTAGGGGCCCATCGAACGCGTTCCGACGCCAGAAGTAGGTTGTGGTTGTTATTATTCGACATTCGACAGTGTCGACCTTCGACACTGTCTGCCACCGCACCCTAGTACAGCGCCTCAGCAACATCGAAATCCAGGACAAGGCGGTGGAATGGATCATCTCCTTCCTCGACGGAAGAACACAGAGAGTCCGCCTACCACCGTACAAGTCCGAGGCCTCCGAAGTCATCTGCGGCGTCCCTCAAGGATCATCTCTGAGCCCCACCCTCTTCAACGTCTACATGAGCCCCCTCGCGGCCATCGCACGCAAACACAACCTCAGCATAATCTCCTACGCCGACGACACCCAGCTGATCCTCTCCCTGACCAACGACCCCGCCTCCGCCAGAACCAACCTGCACGAAGGGATGAAAGAGGTAGCTGAGTGGATGACGACCAGCCGCCTGAAACTAAACTCTGACAAGACGGAGGTCCTCATCCTGGGCTCTTCACCCTCCGCCTGGGACGACTCCTGGTGGCCTCCCGCCCTGGGCACCGCACCCAAACCGACAGACCATGCACGCAACCTGGGCTTCATCCTGGACTCCTCCCTCTCCATGACCAGGCAAGTCAACAACGTCTCCTCGGCATGCTTCAACATCCTACGCATGCTACGGAAGATCTTCTGGAGAATCCCCACCGAGACCAGGAAGACCGTCACCCAGGCCCTCGTCACCAGCCGACTGGACTACGGCAACGCCCTCTACGCCGGTACCACCGCCAAGCTCCAGAAGAGACTCCAGCGGATCCAGAACGCCTCAGCCAGACTCCTCCTCAACATCCCACGAACCAGCCACATCTCCGGACATCTGAGAGACCTTCACTGGCTCCCCGTCAACAAAAGAATCACCTTCCGCCTCCTCACCCACGCACACAAAGCCCTACACGACCAAGGCCCGAGCTACCTCAACAGCCGGATCAACTTCTACGCTCCCAAACGCCACCTCCGATCAGCCAACCACGCCCTCGCCGCCGTCCCCCGCATCCGAAGAGCGACTACAGGAGGAAGGTCCTTCTCCTACCTGGCCGCCAAGACCTGGAACTCCCTCCCTCCCGACCTGCGCCTGACCCAAGACCACCTCTCCTTCAGAAAGAAGCTGAAGACCTGGCTGTTCGAGCAGTAGCGGCAAGCCCCCCCGCCCCCCCCCCCCCCAGCGCCTTGAGACCCTACGGGTATGTAGCGCGCTCTATAAGTGTCATTGATTGATTACCACTACTTTTTGGTTCCAAAGAAGGGCAAGAGCCTTCGTCCTATCTTAGACCTTCGGAACGTCAATCGCGTCCTTCGGAAGGAGGAGTTCAAGATGCTCACACTTGCTCAGGCCTTGTCTGCCCTGGACCCGCAACACTGGATGGTGGCGTTGGACTTGCAGGACGCCTATTTTCGTATTCCCGTCCTGCCTGCCCACAGGTGCTACCTGCGATTTACGGTAGGCCATGAGCACATTCAGTTCACTGTGCTCCCCTTAGGACTTGCCAGCGCCCCTCGGGTGCCGGGCCATGGCAACAAGAAACACTTGCACCTGAGCAGGCATTGCCCAGGCTGGCACACCCCCCTTCCTGATGTAGGGTTTCCCGCCAGTCTTCCCGCCAGAGTGGGTGTTAAAACCGGTGGGGGATAGTTGCTAGGTACAGCAAATGGTCTGGAGAAGCTCACACAGGCAGCATGCCTTTGAAGCTTCCCCCTGCCCATCTTGGGGGAGGAGACCTAGCACCTCGCCCAGGATGTACATTGTTGCAGGCCCAGGAGAGCGGAGGGCTCTCCACCCATGGGTCCAGAGACATGTCTGCTGTGTGGCAGCCTCTGCAACCACCCAGCCCAGACGTGGATTGTAGGTTAGGTTTTCAGGGGTGCATTTTACATTAAATCCGCACAGATGCCAGTGTGAGATTTAATGTGCCACGAAGTTTGGATCCAAACTTGTCAGTCTTCAGTGTAGCCTTTATGGTGCTGTAGAGTTCGTAATGACAACCTCCCAGCACCATATACGCTTAATGGCAGCACTGCACTTACAGTGCCCAGGAATGGCCCTGGGTACTGTAGGGGCACAGGGCTCATGCACCTGTGCCCATGCCTCTGGCACAGGGGACCCAGCTAGAGGGGTGACTGAAGTATGCCAGGTCAGTGGGTTCTGTGGGCATGGCACACAGGGAAGTGTGCCAAGTCGGCTCTTTATGTGGTTCTGTACTTAGACACTCGGCCTGCAAAGGCAGTGTGTGGGTGTCAGGGTACAGGGCCCCTGAGGGTCGCACAATAAGTGCTGCAGCCCTCGGGGGTCTTCTCTGTTCACCATGGGTACCATTTACCAGGGGCTGACAGGTGGCCAGAGATGCCAATTGGGTTTTAGTTTCAACACAGTTTTAGGGAAGGAACACAGGCCCTGGGTACCTGGTTGGCAGGAGCCCAGGGCACACTCAGTCAAAGCACATCAGCAGTTCAGAAAAAAGTGGGGGCATAACAATGCAAGAAAGATGGCACTTTCTCACAAGGGGCCTCTGCGCAGGGAGAAGAGAGGCCCTGGAGAAGAGCCAGGTGAAATGCTGGCGCAGGAAGCCCGTGAAGACCGCTCCTTGCAAAATGCACCCTCTTGGAGACTCGGAGGGCGAAGGAGTGTGCTCCCAGCTGGGGGGCGCCACCAGGAGCAAGAAGACACAAAAATGGGGCAGATCGGACCCCCAGGGGCTGAGATATGGCCCCCGGAAGGTAGCCGACCTTTGACCCCTCAGAAGACCGGCGACGAAGAGTGTGGGGCTCCGCCGTGGGTCTCAGAGATGCCCCCGGGGTGGGTCAGGTCCCGGGGGCTTCCCCCAAAGAAAAGTCAAGCGGGGGGGCGCCGTGAAGATATCCCCCACGGGGGGCCCGGAGCTCACCCTGGCCCCGCCGACAAAGAGCCGTCCGGGAGCGCCGTCCTGCTCCCCGTTACAAGGAGGAGGACCCCAGGACCCCTTTCCCAGGCCCCGAAGTGGCGGAAGGGAGGGGAGCGCCGTTGCGCCCCCCGAAGCTGTCTGGGGGCCTGGGACCCCATCCCCAGGCCCCGCAGTAGCGGAATGGAGGGGAGCGCCGTCATGCCCCTCCCCTCCCAAAGGTGTCTGGGGGGACCCCATCCCCGGGCCCCGAAGAATCGGAGGAGGCTGCACTCGCCTGAAGGTCCGGCGAGATCTACGCGTCTGCCTATGAGCGGGCAGACCAGCCTGAAGGCGCCGGCTCCCGCGGCCGCATCTGGAGGTGCGGGCTGAGCAGGGAGCCGGCAGGAGCAGCCATGGGTGGGCTCCTCGGGCTGTCCTGGAGGGGAAACGCGGAGGATGCAGCAAGGGGCCCGGGTGGGACCTCGCCCCAGAAAATGAACAGGAGCGGTCGGGAGTGGGCTCCTCGAGACGTAGCATTCACCTGGGGGCCCGGATGGGACCGGAGGGTCCAACGGACAGCAACATCGACCGAGGCACACATTGCGGTTCACTCCAACGCAGCGGGAGAGCCGCTCATCTCATATGCGAGCCTTCCCATAATGCTTTGCAGGCCAGGACCGGCCTGCAAGGTCCAAACAGCATTTTCTTGACTCGTGGGGGCCCCAGGAGAACAGGGTCACCACCGCATGTGGGCCACGGTGCCCCCCCCCCCCCCCCCCCCCCCCGCACGAAGGAAAGTCTCACCCTAAGTGACAAGGGGACTTAAAAGAAACAGCCCCTCAAGGCTCAGTCTGCATTTAACACCTTCTGGGCTGGAACTTTTGTTCTACAACTGAGGGTGTATTGAGGAGTACATCCAGAAGTGAAGGGCTGAGTTGGGGATGTCTGGAGAAAGGCATCCCCTGGAGGTGAAGAGTTGTAATTGCACCAGAAATGCATTTACTAAGGGTTATTTCTTTTAGAGCAGTGTTTCCCAAACTGGGGTCAGGCAGCAGTTTTAAAAGCACTGCAAAATTCCTTGTAGAAGTAGCAGTTTTCGAGCAACAATACAAGTGTCAAGATAACACCAGTGATTAATGTACTTGCTGGAGAGTGATGAATTTTGTCCAGTGGCAGGTTTGACTTATCTAATGTAGCACAGAGGGTTAATATGCCTGCTGCAAAGAACGTGTGTCCTGCATTTTAAAAAACTGTATTTTATGTGCATACTTCAATGGGTGACTGCTTTTGTTACAGAGATTCTTTTGTTACTCTGCAGTTCTTAAGAGACAATTGTAATCTAGCACACTGACCGATAAACTGCTTACACACTGCATGGTACAAGTTAGTAACCTATTTTTTTCCCAGTCTTTTATTATCCTGATGCTGCTAAAGGGGTTTATTTGGGTGGAAATACATTTTTATTGTTAGTCAATGCTAACCACTGTGTTGTGTTCTAAATCCCGAGTTTGTGCTTTTCCAGACCAAGCACTCTTTAAAAATGCCTACCAGTATGAAAGACGTGAATCCTACATCGTGTAGTCCCCTTTGCCTTATTGTCTCTACACTGATTTACACTGATTTACAAGTACAATTCATTGTCTCTATATGTGTGTGATGTAAAGTGCTCTAACATCTTACAATGGTATGAGAGATGCTATAAAACAAATGAAATACATGTGACAGATGTGCAATGGAGAAATAAGAGGCACTGTTGAAGGGTGATAATAAGGGAATCATTGAAGAACCTCAGCAAAGATTGTTGTAGCCTGGTGTATAGTAAGGTCATCATTTACTATTCTTTATGAGCTGATACAATTCAATATATAATGATAAATGTGTTGTAGAATGCACCATTGTATCCTACATTTTCTTGGGGAGAGAACCTCCCTAAGCCCCCTTTGTAGAGGTCAGACTCGCTCACTGCACTGTGCAATGTATTGGGACTGGTCTGAAAACATTTCCCGCGGCTGCTTTGGGTTTCCTGGCAGGAACAGGAGCCTTGTACTGTGAAATAAAAATAACGATTTAAAAGTTATTCACGGAGATGCAGCACAAACCTTACCATTTAAATTTTCTGTTTTTAGCAAACTCTTTCAATATAAAATACAAAAATCCTTAGTAATTTGAGTATTTCTTTTGTGTGCGCGTGTGTTGTTTTTTTAATTACTGTTTTAATGTTTGAAATTTAAATCATACAAATTGCTGGGGGTCCCCGGCTTCCAGTGGTGAGTCAATGGGGGTCCTCAGGAGTCAAACGTTTGGGAACCATTGTTTTAGAGGGACTGAAGGTCACATGTGTAATGTGAAGTGCTGGTGTTAGGTGATGTCCTAAGCAAAGTGGGGTTATGTTGTCAGACATTCCTGCTAGGGTTTCTGGCTGTATATGCGTAATCCTGTGATGCCTTTAGGGGCTCTAATTGCAATGCATTTTTAATGATACCCAAATGTGATGAGAACTGTCATTCTAAAGTCTTGCTTAAACATGTATTCTTGCTGCTGCCGTTAGGTGAGTAACAAACCAGACTGTTAGCGCCTAAGATGTAGAGGTGCATACTTTATGGTCAGTAGGAGATGCTCAGTCAAGGCAAGTCTACCCATTTTTAATGCTGGTTGAGGTAATGGGGGTGGGTCGCCACCGAGAAGGTGCCAGTTCGCAGGGTCAAGGCCCCAGGTTATGATCAACTAAATGCATTGGGGGCAAGATGATATGCATACATGGGATTGGTGCTACTAGACCCCTCCACCCTGAGGGAGGGGGGGAGGTGTTATGCAATGTCACAAAGCAATTTAAACAGCTTATGTATATTTGTAAATTGGTGAATATTATTAATAGTGTGTGTATTTGAATGAATGAATGAATATAAAACTTTTAAAGCGCAAACTTAGCCCGAAGGCATCAAGGCGCTGCAGACAGGGTCAATATATCAAAGTTCACAAATTACTAAAACTCAGGGTTTAAGGGATTTGAAGACTGGAGCAAGAGAAAAGCCAGGTCTTCAAAGATTTCCTAAAGGCAGGATGCAATTCCAAATTAGAGATTGAGAGAGGAAGCAGATTCCACAAATTTGCGCCCAACAGCGAAAAAGCCCTCCCTCCCCATCTGGCTTTCCAGAACCCAGCAACTGTTACCCAATTCCTAGCAGTAGATCTTAAATTCCTGCTCGGAATGTAACGGTGAAACAATTTATTAATGCCTTCCGTACCCTTGTTGTGCAAGTCCTTGTGTACCATACACAGTGCTTTAAAAGCAATTATCCTCCCCAGCGGGAGCCAGTGAAGGCTCTTAATGGTGGATGAGATGGCATGAAATTTAGGGAGACCCATCACCAGCCTAGCAGCTGCATTCTGCACTAGTTGGAGTCGGTGCAAAAGCCCCCCATTTATTCCTAAATAAAGGGTATTGCAATAATCCAACCTAGATACCACAAGGGCAACCACTGCCTGTTTCCGAGCTGAGAGGGCGAGAAAAGGAAAGATCTTCCTAAGAGTCCTTAGCATCCCAAAGCAGGTTGCAACGGTTCTATTTATTTGTGACTTTAACCCCTTCCATGCTCATGACGAGCTCAGCTCGTCATGAGGCACAGTGGAGCTGTGCTTATGACGAGCTGAGCTCGTCATGAACAATGATAAATCTTACTTTGTAGCACAGGAGGGGAAAAGTCACAGCAGCCAAGGTGTTAATGACAGAGAGGAGTCTACAATAATGCCTAGATTCTTGGCACTTAAGCAGGGAACAGGGCAGGCTCCTAGAGAAACAGGCCACCAGGCCTTTGACCGAATATCAAGCTTGTCTCCAAAAATGATAACCCCATTGAGACTTAGATAATTTTCCACCATCCATGCAGCTACCGCTTGCATTCAAGTATTAAAATTTGCTGCTGAGGCTGAGACACTCTCTGTGATGGAAATCAGAATCTGAGTATCATCAGCGTAGGACAGGACTTCTAAACCGAAAGACCTAACCACAGCAGCGAGCGGGGCTACATAGATATTGAAGAGTGGGACTCAATGAGGATCCCTGGGGTACTCCACAAAACAATTTTTTGTGGGCAGACAGGAATTGGTCCATCTTAACTATTTGTGACCGCTCCATGAGGAAGGATGACAACAAGCTAAGTGCAGATCCCTCCATCCCAATGTCCTGGAGCCTACCAACCAGACTACTCGGGGAGATCGTATCGAAGGCTGCGGTCAGATCAAGGAGGATCAGCAAGGTGGTGTGACCAGCATCAACCTGTTGCCGAATGTTGTTAAAGACAACGGTTAGTGCTGATTCAGTGCTGTGCTTCCTCCTGAACCCATGCTGTGAACCATCGAGCAGTTGATATTCCTCCAAGTAGCACCTGAGATGGCGGTTAAGGTGTTTTTCCAGGATTTTGCCAGGGATAGGCAACAGCGAGATAGGCCTATAGTTTTTGGATTCAGCTCTTACTTTTTTACTCTTACTCTTACTTTTATAAAGTAAAGTACAGACTGGACAATCAATTGAGTGTTTTTTTTGCGCACCTGCAAATGGAGATTACTAGCCCACACCACCTCCCTTGAGTAAGCCTCAGACTGCTCTGCAACGCTACCCTCTGAGAGTCAGGCGCTACAATTGGGTGTTTGGTTCCCAGTGAAGGACAAATGTAGTCATGTTACTTGTGCAGGCCTCACAGATGCTGCCTCGTTTTCCAACAAGGGGTTTCAGTCTTCCCTTATCTCGACGACTGGTTGTTGAAGGCGGGCTTGCCCCAGGCAGTTGTCTCCCACCTCCAGACTACGGCCGACCTCCTGCATTTGCTGGGGTTTTCCATCAATGTGCCGAAGTCGCACCCGATTCCCTCGCAGAGGCTCCATTTCATCGGAGCAGTTCTGGACTCGGCGCAGTTTCGGGTTTATCCTCGCGAACAGCGAGTCCAGGACATTCAGGCTATGATTCCGATCTTTCAGCCTCTGTCGCGGGTTTCGGTCAAGATGACCCTTCGGCTACTGGGTCTTATGGCCTCCTGCATCCTGCTTGTGGATCATGCCAGATGGCATATGCGGGCTCTGCAGTGGGACGTGAAGTTCCAATGGGCCCAGCATCAGGGCAACCTGTCAGATCACGTCCAGATCTCAGAGGGCACTGCACAGCAGTGGTGACTCACTAATCTCGATTGGGTCAATGGCAGATCCCTCTCCCTTCCCCAACCGAAACATACAGTTGTGACGGACGCGTCCCTTCTGTGATGGGGCAGCCACATGGGAGAGGTGGAGATCAGAGGCCTCTGATCTCCGGCGGAGTCCCGGCTCCACATCAACCTTCTGGAGCTTCGGGCGATTCGACTTGCACTGAAGGCATTCCTTCTCTTTGTCATGGGGAGAGTAGTGCAGGTGTTCACAGACAACACCACCACCATGTGGTACTGCAACAAACAGGGCGGGGTGGGGATGTGGACCCTATGCCAAGAGGCTCTGCGGCTCTGGGCTTGACTGGAATATCATGGCATGTCCCTGGTGGTTCAACACCTGGCAGGTTCTCTTAGCGCCAGGGAGGACGAACTCAGCTGCTGGTGCATGATGGACCACGAATAGCGTCTGAACTTGGACGTGGCGCATGGTCTCTTTCAGCAATGGGGAGAGCCTTGGTTAGATCTTTTCACCACCAATGAGAACGCGTAATGCCATCAGTTCTGCGCATTGGAATTTCCAAGGAGGCACTCGTTCGGCGGCGCTTTTCGTTGCGAGTGGAGTTGGCGGTCTGTTGTACCCCTTTCTGCCTATACCACTTCTGCCCAGAGTGCTGAAGATCAGACTCGACCTGGCCAAAATCATCCTTGTGGCTCTGGACTGGGCTTGAAGAGTATGGTATCCCGAGCTACTCCGTTTGAGCATTGATTCCCCCGATCCGTCTGCCTCTTCGGGAGAATCTTCTGTTGCTGCAGCAGGGCACGGTCCTCCGCCCAAACCTGTCCAGTCTCCACCTCCTTGCCTGGAAATTGAGCGGCGGCAGTTGATTTCTTTCGACCTGCCCCCCCCCCAAAGTTTGTAATGTTATCTTGGCAGCCAGGTGTCCCTCCACTAAGACGGTATATGCCTGCAGGTGGAATACGTTTGTGGCATGGTGCACAGCAAAGGCTGTGGATCCCCTTTCTGCCCCTCTTTCAGAGGTCCTTCTTTTTCTTCTTCTTTCTCTTGGCACTATCAAGGGCTATCTCTCGGCCATTTCCGCCTTTTGAAGGCTTCAAGATCCGCCTTCCCTTTCCAAGTCCCCTGTTGTAAATAGAATCTTGAAAGGCATCACACACATGTTTCCTCCTGTTCCTTTCGTGATGCCTCAGTGGGACTTGAATCTAGTTCTTACTTTTTTGATGTGTGCTCCGTTTGACCCACTTCACAATTGACCTCTTCGTCTCCTTACTCTAAAGACTCTCTTTCCTGGTTGCCACCACCTCTGCCAGGAGAGTGAGTGAGCTCCAGGCTCTTTCTTCTAAGCCTCCTTTTCTGTCTGTCCATCCGGACAAAGTTGTTCTAAGGACTCGTCCTTCTTTTCTGCCAAAGGTTGTCACTGCCTTTCACCTCGGGCAGAACATCACTTTGCCCACCTTCTTTCTGCCTACGGATCCCTCAAAAGAGGAAGAGCGGCTCCACCGTCTGGACTCAAAACATGCACTCTTTTTTTATCTGGACCGCACACAACAGTTCCGGGTGGATGACCAGCTGTTTGGTGGCTACTTGGGCGCCAAGAAAGGTCGGGCTGTGCACAAGCGAACCATCTCTTGGTGGGTCGTTCTGTGCATAAAGGCTTGTTACTCCTTGGTTAAAAAGGAACCTCCGGTGTGGTTGCGCGCCCACTTTACCAGGGCGACGGCAGCCACTACTGCTCTGGGACGGGGAGTACTCTTGCATGACATCTGTCAGGCAGCTACGTGGGCCTCGCTTCACACGTTCAGCAAGCACTACTGCCTGGACAGCCAAGTCCGGAGAGACCTCTTCTTTGGCTGTTCTGTTCTCCAGGACTTTCTGGTGTGATCTTGGTTCGCAGGCCCACCACCAGGGTTGGTATTGCTGGGGTATATATTCTAAGGTAAGCAATCTATCACTACATGTTTCTTTCACATGCACATGTTACTTACCTTAGATGACGATATATCTGTAAGAAGCATTAATAGTGACAGATTCCTTACCGCCCCACCCATTCTTCCCGTTCTGCGAACTGATTTCTAGGTCATCCCTTTCAGGGCCCTAGTTTCATGGCACCAGTGGTCAGTTTCTTGCATGGCTCTGCGTTCCTGGTGCGGAAAGTCGTGTACAGAACTGACGTCAACGCGCGTGGGTGCATCTAAGTAGCTCCAGTGACGTCATCCCGGCGCCAACGATGCACTTGGAGCTGCACGAAGACACCTACCGACGTTCAGGGGTACTGCTGACGAAAAACTTTCTGGATCCAGTCTTACGCCTGGGGGTAATTCTAATGTAAGGAATCTATCACTACTAATGTTTCTTACAGATATATCATTACCGAAGTTAAGTAACTTGTGCGTTAAATATCATAAACCTAGGATGAGCTTGTATATAGTCATAGAGCTGCAGATTTTGTGTTTCGGAATCCTGAATTATTGTGAACCGCTTGCTTACCAAAACTACTTAGTCCCCTAGTGATGGGCCTTAGAGATCCAAGCACTGATGTTTGGCTAGAATACAATAGTCACTGCCATGCACATGCACCTGTCCGCTCCCATGTGAACTGCCCTACATGTGTGCCACTCTTTGAAACCTTTGCCTAGAGGTTGACCAGCTTGTAGTGTTTGCTTTGAAAGCATCAGAGAACCTATTTGATCAACAAACTGAGCTTGCTAAGCCAAAGCATACACTTTTCCGGGATTTGATGTTTACTTTAAACTATTGTACAGCATGCATGTGACAGCAGCGCGATGTAAAAATCTCTTAAATGGCATTTTTAAGGGGTCAAGCTTGTGGTTGAGGTCCGGAAGAAATGGAGAGTTGACCTTGAAAATGGGAGCTGTGATAGAATTAGATCCAGAACAAGAAAATTGCACACTTAAGGGGATGAGAAGTGTGCACAATAGATTCCTGACTGACTCATCTCCCTGTTATATTCTATTCAGTCTGATGAAGAGGTGCCCCTTGACCAGATGAGTGGAGAGGAGGAGGAGGAGGAGGAGGAGGAAGAGGAAGAAGAGGACGATGAGGAGGAGGAAGAGGTGGGGGAGGCGGGAGAAGAGGAGGAGGAGGAGGAAGATGATGAAGCCGATGCAGGATCTGGAAACCTGTCTGACAGGGTAAGTGGCTGGAGTTGTTTGTGGAGTTATCTCTGTCCCGTGCCACTGGCCTGCATTTAGGCACATCTGTGGGCTGACCCAAGTGTCAGTCAGAAATGCACAGGATTGTGGGAAATAGGTTTCCAGGCATCTTTGTGCACTAGTGCATACATGTATGTTGTGGCTACTTTGTCCAGCTGTCCTTTAAAACAGGCTTTGAAGCATACTCTCACCTATTGGAGAGCTGACGCACCTTTCACTGTGAGCACGCCACTTTTTTGGGGGAAGTGTGTGTTTGCCCATCTTTTGAAGATTTTGTGCATTACAAGTGCACAGGGATGTGTTGGCCTTAATACAGGTTGTGAACCATTCTCTCTTCCAACAAAGATTCCGACTTGTCTGCTCCCATGCAGATAGGGCTACTACCCTATCTGCATCGGTCATGTCACTGACACTTCCCACCTTGCTTAGGTTTATAGTTGTCGCATTACTTTGTTAGATATATGTGTCTATTCCAAACGTAGAAATACATGTAGAATGCTGTCTTTGGCTTCATCTGGATGTGTATTCCATAAATGAATACCTCTTTTAGTGTCCGTTTATATAGTCCGTGTTAGACTTGGCATCTTTTGGCATGTTTCCCCTGAGTTTTTGCTTTCTGACCTCCTGGTTTTGACTCTGTTTTTGCTGGCGTCGTGTTTCTGCGCACTTTTCTCACTGCTGATCAGTGGTAAGGTGCAAGTGCTCCTGTGATAAATTGTGTTATGGATTGGTGTTTCCATGATTGGATATTTGATTTGCTTGTTAGTCCCTGTAAAGTGCACTGAGTGTGGCAGGGCCTGGGAATCAAATGCTGTGGGCCTGCAGCACTGATTGTGCCACCCATGTATAGCCCTGAAAAGGTAACTCAGACCCGCCATTGCAGAGTTTGCGCGCAGTTTGTAACTGCCATATGGGCTTGGCCAGTGCACACACTTGGTAGTCCCTCACCTTCCCTTTCCTTACATGTCAGCCACCCCTAAGGTAGGCCCAAGGTACCCCTGGGTGCTGGTGCATTGTATGTGAAAGGAAGGACATGCCCTGGTGTGTGTGGCATGTCCTGATAGTGAATTACGGACAATTTTGTTTTTTGCTATGGCAAGGCTATCTGTTCCCCAAAGGACAGAATGGGGAGTTTGTTTATAACATCTCAAACACATAACTGACCCAGGGAATTAGGTAGGAAAATCAAGTTTATCATGCCTGAACTCAGAATCTAAAGATACATCTTTAAGGGAAGGTGATTTTTACATTCTGTGTTTGAAAATACCACTTTTAGAAAGTAGTTATTTTCTTTCTCAGTCATCCCATGTGCCTTTGCTGGAATGTGGATTGCCTGTCTGGGTTTTGGATGACAGAAGGCTGGGGAGCAGGAGTGGCTCCAGATAGTCTAGGTGGGTCAGGAAAGTACTGAATTGACCTGGGCTGCAATTGGGGAAGGGGGAGGAGATTTCCTCGCACCTCAAAGGACCTGGCCTGCCTCTGACCATGCCACCTCCTGCCAGGAAGTCACACCAGAGAAGGCAGAACTGGTTCTGGCTGGGCACAGACACTCTCTACCTAAGAGATCAAAGGCTTTTGGGATATAAATGTATAAAAATAAAGAAGAGCTGGAGAAGCTGTGAAGAGAAACTACCACTTTGCTGTGTGCTTTGCTGTGTTGGCCTGCTGTGGCTACTTCTGTCTTGGGCAGTGAAAGGACTGGACTGGACTGAAATTTCTGCAATCTACTTTTGTGAGTTTCTCCAAGACGCCGCTGCCAACTCCATATCCTGAAGGCATGCAGAGGGCACTGCCACAACGCAGCACCGCAACCCTGGCCTCACCGACGCGGCCTGCTGATGCCGCCACCGAGCCGCTGCTAGAACCGCAATTTGTGGGTACCGCACTCCGCATTGCCTCACTTCACGACAATGTCTTGGTATCCCGGACGACGACGCTCTGACAAAATCTTCGCCACTGTTTGCACCGTGTTTCGAGGCCACCGCTCGTAAAGTTACACGACTCACCACCCTCATCCCGCACCCTGGCCTTGGCCTACCGACGCCGGCGCCATCGACTCCAGTTCATCAGCCGACGACAGCGCTTCTGCAATGACTACGCCACTGCTTGCACCGTGACCTGCCTGCACCACGACTAGCACCGTATTCACTTCGCACTGTGATTATACAAGAAAATTTGAGAGGTGCACTCAGTGAAGTCAATAGTACAAAAAGTTCATAGATTTCGTGACTCTTCGGTTCTTTCTTTAATGTGTTCATTATTTTCCTTGTTTTTTTTTTTTTAAATACACTGGCAGCGCAGTGCCTTGGGAATTTCGCCAGGGCATACACTTCGCACTGTGACCCTGGTCTCACCGACGACACCATCTGATGCCGCCACCGAGCTGCTGCTCGCACCGCCACCTGAGGGCACCGCACACCGCACCGCTGCACTTCGCACCGCAGCACCTGACTGCTGACGCCAGCGCTCCTGACTCCAACAGAGAGGAGTTCGATCTGCAACGCGTGTGACTTTGAGAGCCCCGACGACTCCTGCAGTGCTTTCGGAAGCCCAACGAGAGGTCGCTGTTTGCGGGTCTTCCCGACACCGTAGCTGACCCGCAAAGCCGCAGTCAGCCAGAACTCTTTGGATTTCTTTGCTCACGGAGCCTTGATAGCCCCGGACAGAGCTATTGACATCGAGGGATTGTTTCTCAAGCATATTTTGATAACTGAAGATTTTTAAGTACTGTATTGTGGATTTTTATCGTTTTTGGTCTTGTCTTAAGTGTATAAAAATATTGGATATTTTTCTAAACTGGTGTGGTATCCTTTTCTAGTGCTTATACTGTATTACTGTTGGTTATGTGCAAATGCCTTACACAATGCCTCTAAGATAAGCCTGACTTCTAGTGCCAAGCTAACAAGGGGGTGAGCAGGGCTTATTTTAGGACTGTCACTCTCTTATCCTGACTAGAGTGGTGGTTTCTGCCTGGCTTTGGCACATGCCCTAGCTTACTAAAAATCCAATTTCTAACAGTCAGCGATATAATATATAGTCATGTGTTCATGTAAAGTAGCCTATTTTTTTCAAGCTGTCCCATTCCTTTCAGTTAGTCAATCCCTTTTTTTTAACCGTATGGTTATTCTCCACTCAAAAATACTTGGTAATACTGCCCCCTTCCATTAGGGCCAGATCTTTCTACAAGTTCTGTGAATAAAACCTTGCTTATAACTGCCCGCCATCTTCTCAATCATGTCTTATATTTATCTAGAAATGTAGATTCTGGAAGTGGAGCAAGCTACTTTTACCAAGAGCTCCTCATCAGTGACTTCTTTGACATATGATGACTAAGTCCGCTTTCCTTGAAGCACTTAGTCACAATGTAAATAATCAAGATAATGTTGCTTTATTTCTTCCTTGTTATTAGCGCCATGGAAATTTGGTGTATGGCCCGTAAAAAAGTAAATAACATAAGTTATCTACAGAATACAACTAGTAAGTGCTGGTGATCCAGGGTTAATAGACGTCTCTGCTGGAAGCCCAGGGTTTATGCTGCAGGGGTTCTCTTCCACAAAGACAAAAAGCTATGATATATGGCTTTTGCAGCGGCATAACTGTCACTCTGCTTGTTGGGCTCCAAGGTAGATTTATGTGATTTTTCTTCCTCATTTTGCTGGTATTTGCCTTGGAATGCTTCTTACCATCCTTGTTGTCTTAGAGCTCTGCCAGCCAAAAGAAGAAGAGCAAGAAGAAGTGGAAGAGTGACAGCCCCTGGCTTCGGCCATCCCGCAAACGGAAAAAAAAGGACAGACCAAAGCCAAGTCAAGGTAGGAGCCTCATGGCAATCATGGGTGGGTGCAGGAGATGGTTCCAGTAGGCGGTGTTGTGAAAACATGTCTGGTTATACAGTCTGATAAAAAGGCACCAGTAGTCAATACATTTATGCATACCTAACCACAGACAGATTTTCATATCAGACTTCTATGGTTGGAAGGGAGAGATCTGCGGTTGCTGGTCGTAATATTTACATATTGCGTATATAGCTGCACCATAATTAATGCCCTGGATTGCACATTGGAAGTGAGGAATGTTGGCAGACATTGCCGTTGAAGATGTTCATAGTGCTTCCTTTAAGAAGATGTTGTAATATAGGTAGTCTTAGACAATGCCGCTGATCATGCTGATAAATTGTGCTGCCTGTAGGAGGCAGCAGGCAAATATAGCTGCCCAGTTCATGGTGGGATGTGGAGTATTGGGGGAGGAGGAGGGGCGGTGGGAGGCTGGTTCAAAGCAGCAGCTGCTGCGGTGATTTATGAATGGTTTGTTTTGGCTGCATCCATTTGTGTTGCACACAAGCATTAGGTTGCAAAGCTGTAGTCGTCATTGACGGTTTCATTATTTAAGTGATTGCGATAGCAGTACACTCCATAGAGTTAATAATGCTTCATAAGGGGGTGTTTGTGCTCTGCACGCTTTAAAGGAGGCTATCCCCTGTAGCCTGCTTTTCCTTTATTTATTCTGTACTTCAGTAGATCTCCTGCAAGTGTCGACCCCTTTGGTATTGAAGGTTAGGTTATGAAATGTGTATTTCAGTTAGTCAGTCAAAATATGTGTATTTGTAAAGCGCACTATCACCCGCAAGTGTATCAAGGCGCTCCTAGGTTCCTTTCCTAAAGCTTCCTGTCTTAAATTTTGAACAGCATGCACATTTGATCACCTGGTGAAGTAAGTTTTTGGACAATTTGGATAATGATGTTTGTGTCTATCTCTTGGCTCCCTTAACTTATCACTCTTAACTCTTGCACACCTTCCACATATTTTGTCTACAGCAGGTGTGAACGGAATTGCAGTGGACCACCAGATCCCTAGCGAATATACAGAGGTCCCGCTGGGATCCCTAGAGCTCCCGAATGAGGGGAACCTCTCCCCACATCAAGCAGGTAGAATTGAACTCAGATTTATTGTGCAAATATTACGGTGTAGAGATACGGAGGAGTCAGAGGATGAAATGTTTCTGGAGTGACCAGATATCCCCCAATGTCATTTCACACTGTATCTGTTAGGATGAGGAAGGTGTGTATGTGCATGTGTGTGTGGCACAGAGGGGGCAGGGCATGGAGTGGATGGCAAATTAATTGAACTCTTTCACTGGAGCCCAATATGATCTAATAAAAGCAACCCTCCTGGGGACAAAGCCCTCTCTGTAAGGCTATGGAAAGCTGTACCACCTTATCCCTTCTTTTCTGAATGGCTCTCTATTGTTCTGTAGTGAGATCGACAGACATACAAGTTGACTCTAGGTGCTCCTATTGTTTTTTCAGCATCACAACTGTGCTGTGATTTCATAGGGCATCCATCCTGTACCCCCGTTTTAATGAGAATAGTTGCTGTCTTTTTTAACTTTGGCAGTGCTGTAACTGTGCAGTAGTAGCAGCTTCGTTTTTTTGCAGGGGCACATCTTTTCACTAATTCCCCTACAATATGGGCTGGTGAATGGTGTGCTTCATTTGGACCCCGTGGGTAGGTACTGTACATACTGCATTTGTGTTTAAGCTGGTTTTGTCTTTCGCTGACTTTGCAGTCGTAAAGCACATTCTTCGTGTCCTCCTACCTGGTTCCAGGGTGAGGTTTTATTTGATTTGATTTTAATTTTTGAAGTGCGACGTATGCCCTAGGGCAACTTGCCACTGCCTGCAAACTAAGTAGGATCAGAGAGAATCTACAACGGGAGCGTGAAAAGCCAGGTTTTGAGCAGCTTTCTGAAAGCCAGAAAATTGGAAGAGTTCCTCAAAGAAACTGGCATTTGATTCCAAAGGCAAGATGTAGCATGAGAAACTTCTCCCACCCCAAGAAACTTTGTGAATACGAGAAACTGATAACCTCATTGTTCGCTGAACGTAGAGACCTGTTAGGAGTATAACATGATAATTTGTTCCGAAGTGATTCGGGCCTTGGAAATACACTGCTGTATGAGCAATACAAAGACCTTTAAAAGCTACTCTTTTTTTGACTGATAACCAGTAGAGCACATCTCTAGCTTTGGTCACAGACTCAGACTTTTTAATATCTTTCAAACCCCTAACTGCAGCATTTTGTAGCCTCTGGAGCCTGCTTAGGATACATCAACCTACTGTGCATTGAAATAATCTAAGTTATATAAAACCAGTGAGGAAACCATGTTTTTTTGTAACTCTAAAGTCAAGACAGAAAAGATTTCCCTCAATTTTTAAGTGTATAAAAACAAGAGGAGGAAAAGTAGTTGGTGTTATCCTTGAAGGACAGCTTTGTGTCAAACTTTATTCCAAGATTCTTGGATTCGGACACTGGTAAGGGAAGTGAACCAAGAGCATCCGACCACCAGGATTGATTCCAGAAGGTGGTATCCCGCCCATAAATAAGGACTTTAGTCTTTCCTGCATTTAATTTTAAGCAATGGTTCCCCATCCATTGCAAGACGGCACTCAAGCATTTATTTATTGAAACACGAAGCCACCTCTTTTGAGTTTGTCAATGGGAAGGATAATTTGAGTATCGTCCGCATTGCTGTCTCACAATGTGGCTAGTGCAGATCCAGATCTCAGTCTGCTGCCGGTAACTTCTAATCCCACAAAGTATAGCCAGTGACAAGAAAGGATATGTGTTCAGGATTAGAGGAACTTACAGATATTTAAATATTGCAGATAGCTTCGCTGGATTACCTAAGTTATATAAGTGCTGGGCCCCTCTTCAGAACTGAGTTTGTTCTTGGTCATCTGTACAATGTGTAGGAGAGAAAATATTACCAGGGCAAGAATCTGTGTAGGATTTTTATCCTCTCTCAAGACTTGGCCCAAATCTCGGAAGCCTGCAAAGTCTTCATACGGATGACCTCTTTCCAGAAGAAAAACTTACTTGCCTGCCCATATGCTGCATTGTGCTTTTCAGGAGGCATGACCCAAGGTAGACCTGCACACGTTCCCGGTGACTGATGACGTACTTGAGCACAAATTAATAGACTGAGCCTGCTTGGCTGTCTCAATGTCACTCGTGTGTAGCTTCACAAAAGGAAGCAAGAAATACAAACCAACATCTTTATTAAGGGATGCCTCCATTGCTCCAGATCCTCATGATGGGTAGTGCCGGTAGGAATGTGCCCTACTCCGCCTAATTTTGAACTAATGCTGTTGGTTTTTTGATTGTAGTTCCTGGGTAGTGCCCTGCAGGCCCCAGTGTGTGTGCTCTGACCCCCTCTATCCCCCCAAAAGTGTATATACGATTGGCTAATTCCCCATTGGCATATTTAACTTACCTATAATTCCAAGTATATGATACAAAAGTGTATCAAAGGCTTGTAAGTTGTGTCACCAGTGAACTGCAGCACTTGTGCACCCCCTGCTTTGACAGAGGGGGGAAATATGGCTCTAGGTCTGCCAGAGCAGCCTAGTCAGATAACTTTTAAACTGCTAAATCCGACCTGGCAAGAGGACCCCCTTGACATGCCCCAGACAGTCTTATTTACTATCTGTAAGTCACTCCTAAGCCAGGCCTTAGTAGTCCAGAAGGCCTGATATTAAAAAGGATTTCATTTACACTTTACGTGTCCTGACAATGAAAACTCGAAATTGTTGTTCTCACTCTAGTAAGGCTGGTAGTCCCATTGACTGGCATGGAGTTATACTAGCCGACACGCTATTGTTGTACATAAAGAAGTTCTTGAGTCAGGAATATAACAAGCTGGATTTAATAAAGCTTAGTTCCAGTTCCAGTTTCAAGTAAAAGAGTTAAGATGAGAACAACCCCACCAGGAGTGGCCTCCCTGCCCCTCAGCCTGCCTGCCATCAACTGCCACGCCACACACCAGCCAGGCACCCAAGATTCTATGATGACATCAGGCATTCCAAGACCCACACCAGCTGAGCAGCAGGGAAGTCACCCAAGCTAAATATAACAGCTATGTGCTAACTTCTATTTGGGACCACCAAAAATTTTGATCCAAGGTACTTTAGGAAGTCACCAATTTGTTGCCCAAACCTCTGGTAACCCCTCTTTTAACCTTTCTTGACTGTCTGCAGCAGATTTTCACACAAGAAAACAGACTCCCCTCTCTCCCCCTGCTAGGAAGTGTGACTCACTCCACGAAACAGGGAACAAAGAGAAACCTTGGTGGGTGGAGGTGTGCCTTCCTCTAGCAGGATGGTCATCAGGCGGTGGACACAAATGGCCAGCTTCAAACAGGTATTTTCTCAGTAAAGCAAACGTGAGTCACACTTTTGCCTGCCCCCACCTTTTGTGTAGGCTGACAAACTGGTATTTCCTCCAGAGGAGGAAAACCTGTTGCAGAGCTAGTTTTCCAGGAGGAATGGTTCATATTATTGGGTACACCACAGGGGTGTACTCTGTGCTCTTCACAGGGGAAGAAGGCTTGCCCTATCTAAGATTTGGGTGGAGAAGGTTATCCTGGAATTGGTTGGTGTAAGAAAATGCCCTCTTTTTGCATGGTTGCCCCAACGTTTTGCTAAACTGCTGATGTTCTTTGACTGAGTGTATGTATGTATGTAAGGGATTTGTAAAGTGCTGGAGTCACCCCCGTAGGGGTATGTCCACGCGATAGAAGAGAGGGTACTGGAGATGCAAAGATCACACCCAGAATAATTCCGTCTTCAGGAGTTTCCTGAAGCGCTCAAAACTGGAGCATTTGCGCAAATCCTCCGGCAAGGTATTCCAGTATTTCGGAGCAAGGTAGGTGACAGTTTTGCCGCCTTTTCGTATTTTCCTGACGCGGGGAACCACTAGCAACCCTTTACCTTCAGATCTAAGTAGACAGTTTGGGCAGTAGACTTTAAACTTATCCACCAGGTAGCTAGGGCTCGTACCATAAAGCGCTTTATGGGTGAGACAACAGAGCTTTAATTTAATTCTCTGGCGCATAGGGAGCCAGTGAAGTACTTTTAACAACGGCCCGGGGAGGAGCGAGGCAGCTTTTTGAGAGCTAAGTGTGCCCTAGGTTCCTGCCAAACAGGTACCCAGGGCCTGTGTTCTTTCCCTAAACTGCATTAAAAACAAAACTCAATTGGCACTCTTTGGCCACAGATCAGTCCCTTGTAAATGGTACCACAGGTACTGTGGCCAGGGAAGGCCTCCAAGGGCTGCAGCACTTATTGTGCCACCCTTAGAGGACTTGAACCTTTACACACACACCCTATGCAGGCTGCATGTTGTGGTGCAGAACAAAGTGAAGAGTCGACATTGCACACATCTATGTGTGTCATGCCTACAACCCACTGCCCTTGCATAGGACAGCCACCCCTCTAGCTCGGTGCACCATACCAGTGGTGAGGGTACAGGTGCATGAGCCCTGTACCCCTACAGTCTCTAAGCCAATTCTTAGACATTGTAAGTGCAGCCATCCCATTTAGAGTATATGGTGCTGGGAGTTTGTCATTACGGACTCCACAGCATCATAATGACTTAACTGAAAACTGGGAAGTTTGGTATCAAACTTCTCAGCACATTAAACCCACACTGATGCCAGTGTGGAATTTAATGAAAATGGCACTCAGGGGGCATCTTAGAGATGCCCCCCTGAAAAATAACCTAGCACTAGGATCCAGGCTAAGTGGCTGATCGCCAGCTCCCACCACCAGACATGTTTCTGGACCCCTGGGTAGAGAGCCTGCTGCTCTCAGGGTCTGAAACCATGCACATCCTGGGATGAGGTGCCAAGCCTCCTCCCCCAGGATGGGCAGGGTCCACAAAGGGGAAGCCCCCACCGATTCTGACTCCCACTTTGGGTGGTGGGAGAATCGGCGAGAAAACCAAGTGAAGAAGGGAGGTGTGCCCACCTTTGCCAACCCCACCCCTCAAGTGGGGGAGGCGAGGTGAAGCACAACTCTCAGTCCTCGCCATCTTGCAGATGGGGGAGCCAGCCAACCAAAGTGAGGCATATGCCCCCTCCCACTGGGGGGTGGCATAATAGCGGGTGTACCCACACCAAGGAAGGGACCCATTGTTCCCAACCTTTACCTAGCTGTAACGCCCCAACCCTGAACCTTACCTCCTCAAACAAGAACCGACCTAGAAGAAGAGAAGAATGACGACGGAAGCGCCATGCTGAAACTGAGAAGAGGAGCATGCTCACTGACTTGGCCCCAACCCTACTGGCCTCATCCACCTCGGACCTGCTTCAGCGAAATCTCGGGGTGTCCTGCAGCCAGCAACCTCAAGAACCCAAAGGACCTGCCCTCCCTTCCACAAGAAATAATTTGTCTCCTGTAAGCACCGGATTTGCTTACCCACTGACTCTGTCTCCAGCCAAATCCGCGAGCCTGCACAACTCTGCAACCGTCGCCTATGGCCCGATTTCTAGTGGCCAAACACCACGAGGAGGTCTCCCTGGCGATCCTGACGTGAGATCTGGTGATCTCTGACCTGCCTCGAATCTCCAAGCGAAGCCTGCAGCCTCTTTCTGGAGGATCCACCAGAACGCGAACAGAGCTGGTAAGAAAACCCAAAGCCTAAAGACACCCCTGCACCTGACGTCCCACGGCCTTGGGTGGTCCAACCGACTGTGTCCCAGCATCCCCAGGCATCCCATCTTACCTCTCCAACCGGTGGTCACCTCCAGAAGATCTTCGTCTTCGCCTGCAGTCTTTGTTGCAACCAGAGAATGTCCATTGAAATCCACAGGGCACCCAACGTCAAACCAGCACCCTGCACCCAGCTGCCCCTGCAGGTGTCTTTTGGGTGCTAACTCCGATCCCCCTTTGCCCTGAGCCTAACACCAGGAGCTTTGCTCCCACAACCTGGTGGCCGGCTTGTGAACAGCCACCAACCGGAGGCCCCCTTTCCCTATTGGATAACATTGGGCCTCAGCACTCTACACCCGGTCGCCCTAGTGCCGCTGATGGTGCTTTGAGGGTGCTTCCTTGATCCTGGGGGAACCCTGGTTCTAACCTCAGAATACCAACTCCCACAAACCTGTACTTACCTGTAAACCGATAACTCAGTTTCCTTCCATAGGATTGCATTGACTGCTTTTTCCTGAAAATTGTTGTGTGGAGTTGGTTATGTATGAGAACTTGAAAACTGCAAATAACTAAAAACTGCTTTGCTTACCTTTCCTCTAGAAAATGCCCCAGTGTGATATCTAGGAATATATCACACTGAGTAGAAAAAGTAATCTTTAAAGTAATCTGAAAAGTAATCTAACAGTAATTTCCACTATATTGAAAGCATTTACGAACATGTAACAAAGTAATTTTCATTGAGCTTGCTTGGATTGTTCAACCTGCCTTGAAAAGTACCATTTATACTTACCTGTACCAAGCTTGCTTGTTTCTAAAAAAAGAAATAAAACGAAATAATATTTTTTTATACAGATCGGTCTGAGTTCCGTCTTTGAGTGCGTGACATAATTTGCTTCCGGAGTGTGTACAACAAATGCTTAACACTACCCTCTGATAAAGCCTTACTGCTTGCCCACAATACCACAAATAGAGAGTAAGGTGCTATCTACTTCTACCTTTGCCTATCTTTGTGGTTCCACTGGACTCTGTGCACACTATACCTCATTTTGGTATAGTATATACAGAGCCAGCATCCTACAGTTGGTTGCCAAACTCCCATAAACTGATGTAAAGTGGGAAGAGTTGCCTTGTGAGAACTATTGTCCCATTGGCTAGTGAGTCCTTCTATCCAAAGAAGGCATAAAAGTGGCACCTCATACACACACCGTCTTCAGATCACTACTGGGCTGTAAAGAAGACAGAAGGACTGCCCTGCTGCTCCTTGGATGCAACAAAGTGAAGCTTCACTAAAACTTGGACTGCACCTGCAGCACCCCAGGGACTCGCAGAGGACTGTGGATGGTGTGCCCACTCATGGAAAAAAGCTCCACTTGTGCCAGGACAGAAGAAGTGCTCGTTGGCTAGCCTTGTGATACTTTTCTAGTTCACCAAAAGCTAAGGAAGCCTGCACTCCTCGAGAGCCCAGCTGCCCAGGAACACCTATCGAAGCTGAATGCATAAGTGCCTATTGGGAGACTGAGCCCTGACCTACACACGGTGTCCCCAAGTCTTTGGGACCCATAGCTGTAGTTGACTATGGTCCTTAGAAAGAAAAGACTCTACATTTTAAGCACCTGCTGAGACTGCTGTAACCAGGTGTTGTGTAGTTCCCACTAATCCGTAGGACCTGAGCGTTTGTTGGACAACATACATTTTGGGTGAGGTGCTAAGACTGATTCCTGGCACCCCTGCAGGATATGTTGGCCTAGAGACCGGCTAGCTCACAGTGCCACCATAAGCCCCCCTAACCCTAGCAGGGAGCGAATAGCTTCTGGTAAGCACTGAACATGACAGCCCTGACCCCTCAGATCCTGGTTACAGATCAGAACCTTTTGCTCAGTCACTCGTGCTATTTTGTTCTCAGAGAATTATGCAGAATACACACTGGGACATTTTCTATATATTTATTGAACCAATGTTATTCTTGTATAAAATACATGTGCTGTGATAACCAGTAGACCGAAGATTATGAAAGTGATTTCAAGCACCAAAAGAGTAAATAGTAGATATAGTTCTACCATGGTGCTAAAACAGTGTATAAATGAAGGCATATAAAACAAGGCAGTAATTGGGCGTACTCCTTCTATGCAAAGCCTATTCTGCGTTTACCAAGAGAGTTTGTAGGTGTGAAGCCAAGAATCACCAAAGGGACGATCCAACCCCATTACCTGGCGGGAGAGAATATAGGAGCCCGCCTTGTTCAAAAAATCGACACCCCTCACGGAGATGTCTGACCGCTGCATGGTGAAGTCTCAGCATGCAGCTCTGTGTCAGCTGAAGTGCCTCCTCTGCAAACCTTTTGGGATTCTCATCTTTTATAATAGAAAGCATCCTTGTGATGTATGTATAGATTAGCAATGTTATTGATATGTAGATAGCCCTGTCGCCCATGGATGAAGAAAGATCTGCATTTGTACATTGTGCGTAAAAAGGCCTTGTACATGGTGTTCGAGGCATCGTGATTAGAAATTAGCAGCTTCGCTACATTGGCCTAACCCAAGCCCATAACACAGGAAATCAGTTGACCAGTGTCGGCTGACTTGAACTGGACTTCCCTTCTGCATCGTGGGAGGTCAAGTCCTGAGGCCGGAGACGAGCCCGGACACTCATGCATAACAGAGTGGCCCCAGGAATAATAACCACATCTCTTCAGTATCCTGCATCCCCATCTTCAGGATCACTGCTTGGCTGGACCGTGGTAAATGAGAAAAGTGCACTGAGAACTCTTAAGCTTGCTGGACGCTAAAAGTAAGTGTCTCCCTGGACCTGCGTGGTTCCTGTGACTGTTCCCCGACTCGTTGTGGCCTGTCCAAATAAAGAGAAGTTGCAGTTTCAGCCAGTTGGCTTCTTACTGCTAAATTACTTACAATTATTTATTGCTGTAGGAAAGTGCCCCTTTTTGATAGATCACCCCCACTTTTTGCCTGGACTTCGCTGCAATTTGACTGAAGTGCACTGGGTTCCTGCTAACCGTTCCCCAGTGACAGTGTTCTTTCCCTAAAACAAGGTAAACTGTTCAATTGTACACCAATTAGCCAGACCTTTAGCACCTTTGTAAGTTTTTTGTAAATAGCACCCAATAGGGCATGGGTGTAGGAAGCTGGCTTTCTATATAGCGCACCACAATGAGGTGTGTAGAGAGTCCAGGCAACCCTTACTCTTTTACAGAGGCAAACATTTTCACACTGAATGCTCTCTTTTGGAGTAGTGTGGGCGAGCAGTTTATGCTCATCAGAGGGTAGTGCTATCCACTTTTTGTACTCACATAGGCAATAAAAGAGACACACACTCCAAGAATAAATTCGAGACCATTTTAGAAAAATTACTCCTGTTTTTATATACATTTTTATACCAAGAACTTTGTAAGAATTTCACACATAAGTAAAATATTCACTTAGATGCTTCTTTACGCGTAATGCATTCCTATGGGAGAAAAAGACATATCCGGTTTACAGGTACTTGCAGCATGTTTCTGTAGTCCCCTTCTGGACTCAAGGTGGTAGAAAGTAAGGTCTAAAGTACTACCAGCAGTTAGGGTATACCTGCCCTGGAGTGTCCGAGTGCAGAGGTGCTGGTTGTCTTGGTAGCCTTATGCGCTTCACCGAAGAAAAGGGGGGTGGCACTTAAATACAGGCTGTGGAGGAGGACTTTGGGACAAGTCTGAAAAAAATCAGGACAGCTGGCCCAATCTGGAAGTGAGTTGCTGTGGTGCTGACAACCCTCAATGGCTGCCTTCATTCTATCTACAAGGTGCACACTTTTAGACTGACCTATACAGTTTATGATTTTTTTTTGTAAGTGATAGGAGTTGGGGGGGGTTTAGATTGTGTGTGTGTAGATGGCAGGTGATTTGGTATGAGTCTCAGTCTTTTTCTTATTTTGGTTCTTTATATCGCCTTTTAGGGGTGTCAAATGATACCAGCTCGATGGAGACAGACCGCTTTGAAGAGCTGCCATTATGTAGTTGCCGTATGGAGGCGCCAAAGATCGACCGTATTAGTGAACTTGCCAACAACAAATGCATGGCAACCGAGAGCGTGGATGGCGAGGTGAGAGCCTGCTGTTGTCACTATAGCTGTAAGAATTGTTTGCTGGGTTGTTTTTTACTGTAGCAAATGGTTTCTGTTACCAATTGTTGATGTTTTATTTTCTCTTTCTCGTTTTCTCAATGATCTTGCGTTCTCATGGACCTTATTCTGCCATCTCATAGCTTAGTGGCTGTATTAGTTCAATTCTGAAGCGTGAGACAATGAGACCCTCCAGCCGGGTGCCACTTATGGTACTCTGCGAGACGCATCGTGCTCGAATGGTGAAGCATTACTGCTGTCCAGGTTGTGGCTTCTTCTGCACTGCTGTAAGTATTGCTTTAAATAAATTAAATAGATTGCCTGCACCATGTTGCCTATTGTAGACTTTCCCTGCCTAAATTGTGTGAAACGTAGGCTACTTGAGTTCTTGTGTTCCATAGATTAGATCTGCTGAGAGTCTTGTTTCCAGCCACATTGAAAATACTAACACAAATATGACTAACAAGCAGCTCATTGCTTTGTTCAAAATTACTGTAATAAACTAAAACGGAGGCCCTAATTTGATGATGATCAAAAGTGTGTCCAAGACAGTGGGTTACAGAGGCAATTGAGATGTCAAAGGGAAGTGTAAATGGAACTGTTTCTTCCCAAAAGCCAGAAATCCAAAATTCAGTCACTTCAATGTACGCTGTATTGTGGTATTTTATTTATGACTAAATTAGCCGAATAAAAATATATGTTGACAGACATTCACTTCAAGTTCAGTGGAGAGAAACCGTCCAGTTCTGGAAATCACCTTGAGTTCCCACTTCTTATCACACTCTCAAGCAATAACAAGGGCAATCTGTCCCCTTACTAGTAATGCCATTGCATACTGCCTGCTAGTGATGATGCCTCTCCGCTTCAGCAGATGCTAAGAAACTGATGTGTTGTCCCTACTGACATCCTAAGCCATGCACCAACAGTATTTTCAGCTGCAGTTGTACATCTTTTGGGGATAGGTGGGTCTTTCGATTGTCAACCAGTCGATTTCGGTCAGTAAAGTGTGTGAAGTTAGTGCCCAGTGAATCTTTCTGTGTTAAGAGCTTGCAGGTCTGTAGGAGAGCCTGAAAGCAGTATGTAATGCATTCTCGAACTCTCAAACACTCACATTGTTTACTAAAGCATTGACTGGATATATCATGTAATACACAAGTTACATTATTTATCATGGTGTGTGCACTCCGTGGAAATGGCAACGTTTTCGGTGGCAGTCAGGACAGAGTTAAAAATGTGACCTCATGTTTCCTGAGGGCACTGGAGACTAAATAATAGGTGGCTTAGCAGGATATGACAGGAGCTTAGCATGGCCCCTTAGCGAGCGGAGCCCGACTAGCTTTTATTACCTGACCTGTGAAGCCAAAGTCCAGTTTTAAGTTCATTTCTTTTGATGTATTGTTTTTGTTGGCTGTAGTACTGAGCATATTAACAGTGACACATTTGCTTGTTAAACGTTGTACATGGTACAACGTTTAAAACCTGAAGGAAAGTATAAGTTATGTAGGGAAAGAAGATACAGATTGAATGTTAAGCCTGCTTCCGGCCTCCAACACTCACTTTAGGCAATGGTCAACTGTTTACGTTTTCGATAGGCGCTTCTAGGTGTTGCAAGGGGTATTGGACATTCCCGCGTTTCACAGGAGCAAAATATATTTGGTGATGCCGTGAGGCCTAGGAGTACTAAAACATCTGCTTATTTAGCATAAACTCACTTCATTCTGGTGATTTTTGAAAGATCTAAAGCTCTTTCTATTCTTATTGGCTCACAGAATAAAAGGTATAACCAAAAAACAACTTATTAGAATTTACATTGCAGGATAAAGGTCAGAACAACTCTACTGGCACCTTTTCATAGGCATTGCACAAATCCACACGGTAATCAGTCCATGTTTTTGTGTCCTGTAAAAATGTTTTCTCCGCCAAGATTTTTCTCCTCACAAGATCTTTATAGACCTAGAATATCTGCCTTTATGTGGGGATTCTGGGAACCCTGCAAGTAGACAAGGATTTTCTATCTCATGGAATTTAATAAATATGCCCATGATGGGGAACTAGGCTTATAAATATCCTTCTCTTTTGTGACCTTCACCTGAATCCTTAGCAAGAGTTTTCTAGCAATGGGACTGATTCTCAGAGTGTACTTGATAATGACTTGAGCAGTTTTACTTTTCAGGAGCTAAATATACCCTTGTGGACCAAGCTAGGTGCAGAAGTGTATAAAACCAGTATTGCAATTCCCTCTTTATTCACTTATGTGAAATAAAAGCAGCATTGGAGGTAAGATGTGTGTTCATTTGTTACATCTCCTACGTTGAATTTCTTCATGCCGTTACCTAGGCATTGCATTATAAATTTCTCAGTCTTCAGGTGTGGCAGCGCATGTCACGCAAAGTTTGTCACAGAAGAAACGCTTTTGTGTCATTATAAATCATACACTTTTAAGGAAAGGGTAGTGAAGGTTGGTACTAGATACTGAAACATGAGGGAGAGGAGGGGATTGAATCTTTTATTTCAAGTGCACTGACTGTAACTATGAAGCGTGAACACACCACTTTTGTGGGTGTGTAATGATAATCAAAGGTTTTGACTGGGTACCCACATTTATAATGTGGTGCATTCTGTTCTGTTTTAGTGTCAAAGTATGATTAGAAATTATTCAGGTCTGGGCTTGAAATTTAAGTTGTGGTCCCCCAGCCCTCCAGAGCCCCAGTCCATCGTGGTTTACCCCCCAGTGAACTCTCTGACGTGACCTGCAGCCACTGCATGCAGCCTCCATCTACAGCAACAGCTCCTAGTAAGAAATACCGGACGCCTAAGGACACCTCTGCATCAGACAGCCCTGGGCCGTGGAGAATAGGACCTAAGGTGTCCCTACTTCACCAAGCATTGTGAGGCCTGAGCCTCCTGTTGGTTCAGTCCGACTGTCCACCCCTGTACCCTCCCCAGTCAAAACCTGCAGCCTCTTTTCGCAAAGACCAATCCCCATAGAGTAACATTGGGCACCCAACTCTGTTTTGCACCCCTGCACCCGGCCGGCCTAGTGCCGCAAGTGGTGTTCTGCTGGTGCTACCCTGGACTGTGCCCACCACTCACCTTAACTCTTGGAGGTTGGCCCCCTAAGTCGCTGTACAGTACCTGAATGTCGTAACTGCTTTTCCATCTATAGGATAACATTGCAGCTTCTACAAATTGCACTGTCAACTTTTTGAACTCAAAAGTATTTCTCTTGAAAAACTTACTTACCTAAACAAATATATGCTGGTGCCTAAACATATATAAAGATACCTGTTATGTTTATAAATTGATGTGGATCTCCCTATTGAGTTGTGTATATTACTTATTAACTATTGTGTGTACATGTACATGTCTTGCACTCCTTGCTAATAAGCATAGGGTTGCTCGACCACACTACCCCCTAGTAGAGAACCTTAGGATTGCTAAAACAAGCCCTTGTCCATTCATAGGGGAACCCCTGGACTCTTTGCACAATATATCTCATTTTAATATATCAAGAGTCAGCTTCCTATACTAAGGCTGCTTGTCCATACTACCCCAGATAGAGCACCTTGGGATTGCTTGAGCAAGCCCCTATCCACTTTTAAGGGATGCCTGGTCTCTTTACACAGCATACTTCTTTTTTTTTTTTGCTGTATGAAGAGCTAGCTTCCTACAAGAGTGTAGGCAGCTGGCTCGATATATAGTGTACTAAAATGAGGTGCACTGTGCAGAGAGTCCAGGTAACCCTTACAAGTGTTCAGGCGCTTGCTATTACAATCCCAAGGTGCTCTATTTGTGGCAGTGTGGTCGAGCACCCTTAGTCTGTCGTAAATATTTAATTTACTATCTTAATTTCTATGCGGTAAAGTCAATAAGAATAACTCATAATAAATAAGAGGCAAAATCCGTGATATTTGAGGTTTCTCAAAAAGGGTTTTATTCCTATAAAAGGAATTGGGTGATTAGCATATTGGCTCGAGCCAAGGTGGCATACCGTTCCGTCACCACGCAGGTTCGGGAAGGGACAGACTGACAGAGTCAATGGTAATATGCGGGTATGCAAGTATGCGACAATACATTATTGACAGGCATTCATATATATAGTCAATGCATTACAGTAAAGGCATATGCAGGAGGCGTAACAGCTGAGAAGAGAGATAAGAGTACATGTACGTAATACAAAAAGGCGTTACAATAGGCGTGCACGAAGGCGTGAACAAGAACGTCATTTAACATGATGTCACAAGTAGGCGGATCCATGAGTGAATCCGGCAGTGCCAGCAAAAATACATGGCAGAGATGCGCGCGCAGCAGTATGACGTGTAATGTACGTGTAACTTGAGGGGTGGAGGGGAACTTGACATTTAGCCCTCAAGTGGAGACAGATGTCTGGATGTCAGATCAACCTAATCCCAAATCGTATCTAATATCTCATGTTTAAGGAACTGTATTATCTGGTAGGAAAAGGTCTCTCGGACAAAAGGCTATTTTATACTGACTGTGAGTGCGTGTATGAGCGTCTACGTGTCTGCATGAGATGCGAGGGGTGCGAGGGAGGGCATGGGCCTACCATGGAAACAGAGGCATGAATTACTTGCATAGAGACAGTGAGGCCAAGCCCTTTGCTCTGCAGCTGGAAGGATGTTGACATGAAACTACTAGACAGGAATGTATTTTCGAGGAGTGGAGCAGATAATTCGAAGGTTGAATACAGTCTTGGCAGGCAACAGGCTGAGCCAAGCACCGTTAGCCGCGCAAGAAGTAAGGCAGGGGTCACTGGTACAGAGGCAGCCTGGGCTGAGGCTTTCAGAGTCAGAAGGCAGGAAAAAAAGAGGCTCGATGGCAGAATTCAGGCCTACTTCGCCAGAGCTGAAAAACGTGCAAAGTATACCACAAAAAGACGTTGGCATAGCATATTTAGAAACTGAATATTCAATCCGTTCATGGCGGATCTGAAAGAGAACATGTTAACGTTGGACGCAAATGTATTTGCGTCTTCATAGCTGGCACAGGAGGGAAGTTACATGCACTTCAAGCTAGTACATGGAGTCGGTGGGGTCTAAGATAGGGGACACAATCGACCATAAAATTTATATTACCTCAAGTCCTAGGCATTTTTTTGCACACACAGAACCAATAAATGAGACACACGCTCAATAAGGAAATCTGATGGCAATTTAGAAAAATAACATAGCTTTTTATATTAACTTAGCCACCATATTCTTCGAGATTCAGTAAGTACTTTTGAAGTTAGAAATTTTCATAAACAAAGAAAATACAGCTGTCAGATTTGAGGTATGAGCCTCGAACGTGGTAATGTTAACCTATGGGAGAAACATACACTGCATGGAGTACTTGCAATCGAGTTACAGGGCGGTTCTTCTGGACTTCAGGTAAGTAGCGGTCAAGGTCCTAAGAAATACCAGCAGTTTCCGTTTACCTGCCCTGGTGTGTCTGGGTGCAGTGGTTCTGGTTGCATTGGTAGCCTCAAACGCTATCTCTAAATTCAATGGGAAAATTGTAGGAAGCTGGCTCTTTGTATAGTGGAAGCAAACCTAAAGAATTGATGGACGGAGCGCCAAAACCTTTCAGACACTCACCCTCTGTCACAGATCTGGGTTCAATCCATCATCGTTCTTTAGCCCACTTCGCCACCCCACTTCAGACCCAGCCATATGCAAATCAATCTTGACCCAGATCCTCATGGGAAGAGTCCAGCCTGAACTGTCAAGCCAGATCTTCCCTGGACTGTAAACAAGCGTCCTAGGACCAGTTTCGGGGTAACACCCCTCATCAAGCAGCATAGCTTGCATCCAGTGGCAAAGTGACCGGATCTGAACTGGGGTATTAGTGCTGTGTGTCTCCGGTCAGTCCTGGTGTCATCTCACTCGGTGGAGGAGACCGATCTGACCTTCATGTGTAAAGGTACTTCTTCCTGGGGGCTGCTGCATCAGATTGGCCAGTGAGCGGCAACACGGTAAACCGGACTCTGCTTCTTCAGTACCTGCGGACTGTAAACAAGCGTCCTAGGAACTGTTTCAGGGTAACGCCCCTCATTTTTTTTTTTTGTAAACAATTTTTATTGCAGATCAAATCACAGAATATATCAATCACATAATTATCATCAGTATGAAAACCCCCCTTCGGTTGTAAGCCCCCATCCTGTATACACAGCCGTTCAGCCCACATCCCGGAGGTCGGGCGGCAAGATCACAAAACGGTGCAATCCTCACAGTCGGAGGTCACTGTACGGCGCATGGGAGGGTTCCACTGTCTGCTTTTTAATTTTTTCCTAAGCCCCATCCTCACTGTACTGTCTACAACTAAACATCCCAATGACACCGCAGGTAAGGGGTCCCTCACCCTCCCCTCAAAACTCGCCCTCCCCTCCTAGTGTCACCAATCGTTCTCGGTTAGGAATTAGGTCTGTATGATTGCAATCAGACGGCTGTAGTTATCTACTGTGTGTGTGTGTGACTGGTGTTGGTGCTGCCGTCCCGTGGTCATTAGTGGGAGCAGCCGCCCCTTCTCGTTCATCCTCCTCCTCCTCCAATGCGCTATCTCGCAGTGCTTGCACTAAGAGTTCCCATTCCATAGCCGCCTCCAGGGCCCGTTCGTCTGCCCTCCTGCGCGCCAACTGGTATCTAATTGTGCTCTCGCTCGCCGCCCACTTCAGAAACTCAGCGAACCATCTGTGGTGTGTCGGGCTCGTTTTCGATTTCCATCCCCTTGTCCATTCCTGTTTGGCTAAGAGGAGGCCCATATCAATGAACCTGCGCGGCATAGCTTCTTGGATTTCTCGGAGGCGAGGGCATGTGGGCTGACTAAAAAAGTCAGTGATGTAATCGCTGAATTGAGTGCGGGTTCCTGGAGGCCTGTAGATGAGGGTGCCTCTAAGTGTGGTCCTAGGGTCGGTGTGGATCTGAAAGTGGAGATGTTCAGTGGTTGCTAGATTATCGTCGGAGCTGGTCGTGAATTTGATGGTGTTCCTATGGATGATGGCGATGCCTCCTCCTGTTTGATTGGTGCGGTCTTTTCGGATAATCTTGTAAGCGTCCGGTATGGCTATGGCGATGTTGGGTGCTGATGATGTGTTCATCC
The DNA here is from genome assembly GCF_964263255.1 of Lissotriton vulgaris. Classification (NCBI taxonomy): domain Eukaryota; kingdom Metazoa; phylum Chordata; class Amphibia; order Caudata; family Salamandridae; genus Lissotriton; species Lissotriton vulgaris. The sequence continues at coordinate 1,936,226,712 of NC_141693.1, forward strand.
ATGTTTCTGTAAGGAAGGCGATGTCCGGTGACGCAGTGTCGAGTAGGTCCCAGAGTTCAGTTGCGTGTCTGTGGACCGAGCAGGTGTTAAGCAGGATGCACTTCAGGTGGTTAGAGTCGGAGCTGTGTATGGAGGAAGTGGATTTGGTGAGGGTTCTGAAGCAGTTGAACTTGCAGGAGAGGCAGGCGAATGGGCTGTGGGTACGTCCTGGGGTGGCTTCGCAGCATTGTGGTGTGCGCCCGGGGTTGAGGGCGAGGAGAGTTGCGGCATCATATGTGAATCTAGTGGGCTGGGTGCGGCGGGGACCAGGGGGACTGGCGCTGGGCGCGGTCCAGGCGCGGACGGGCGTAGACGGGCTTACCTTTGGCGCGGCCGCCGCGCGTAGGTCCATCTGTCCTAAATGGAGAGTGGAGGGGGCGGAGCGTGGGAGGGGCAGCTGGGAGGCGGGAGCGAGGTGGAGGGAGGGTCTGGGACAACAAACAAAATGGCAGCAACAATAACAAATGCTGCAAGACCGGGCGAGATTGGGACACAAAGCAGTTACAATAATGGAGCGCTATGGGGGTGAATTTATGCAGCAGTGGCTAGCGGTAGGAAGCGCTGTGGCAGAGTTAAAGCGCTACGATATTTGGCTGCCGACGATAAGAAATGCACACAGCAGCAAGTATTACACGAGCAAGCAGTCGAGACAAAGTGCACTCTGCAGTAAGTATTTAACAATAGATACAAAGCCCAATCAGTGCGCGACTTAACAGCAGTATGCACTCAGCAATGGTTATCTAACAGTGATACAATGCCCAAGCAGTGCGCGATAAGCAGCAGTATGCACTCCGCAATGGTTATCTAAACAATGATACAATGCCCAGCAGTGCGTAAATAGAGAGCAGTGGCTAGCGGTTGGAAGAGCACTTGTGAGAATTAAAGCGCTACGATACCAGTCGGGGAAGAGGTGAGGGGAGCGACCGCTTCTACCGGTCTTAATCCGGATGGACAACATGACAGCCATGAACTATATACAAAAACAGGGGGGACACACTCTCTACAGCTGTCCCAGCTTGCACAGAACATTTGGAGATGGACCATTCCACAAAACATATATCTGTTTGCAGAACACCTTCCAGGAGTTCACAATCAGATAGCAGATCTGTTAAGTCGACAGACAGAACAGATTCACAAATGGGAACTACATCCGCAAGTTCTTCTACCATTCTTTCACAAGTGGGGTCATCCAGACATAGATCTGTTCGCCACACACGAAAATGCAAAATGCCCAACATTCGCCGCCAGGTTTCTACACCCGCTGTCTAAGGGCAATGCAATATGGGTGAACTGGTCAGGCAGATTTGCGTACGCTTTTCCGGCACTACCGCTAATTGTGCACAAGCTAAGACCACAGTCGCTCAAACTGATTTTAGTAGCTCCCACGTGGGCACGCCATCCGTGGTATACAACACTTCTAGAACTATCCCTAGTTCCACACCAAAAACTACATCTGACACCATCCCTGCTAACGCAGAACCATGGAGACATCAGACATCCAGACCCAAGCCAACTGAATCTGGGGATCTGGCTCCTGAGGTCTTAGAGTTTGGTTATCTTAACCTACCACCAGACTGTATGAATATCATTAAAGAAGCCAGGAGACCTACTACCAGAGCTTGCTATGCTGCTAAATGGAAAAGATTTGCCATTTACTACAACAATAACCAAACTGATCCCCTACATCAGGGGTCTCCAAACCGGTCCTGGAGGGCCAGATCCATGGCAGATTTTTTTAATTACTACATGTATCTCAATGGGGATATCAAAAAAATCTGGAATGGATCCGGCCCTCCAGGACCGGTTTGGAGACCCCTGCCCTAGATGCTTCCATCCAAAATATCATTTGCTACCTTCTACATTTACAAAGATATAACTTGGCATATTCATCTATACGCCTACATCTAGCAGCAGTTGCAGCATATTTACAAAATAGACATCTGTCTTTATTTAGAGTGCCTGCTATTAAAGCATTTATGGAAGGATTAAAAAGAATCCTTCCTTTACCACCCTCTCCAGTGTGGAACCTAAACATTGTTTTTACAAGTCTCATGGGACCACCTTTTGAACCTCTACACAGATGTGAACTGCAATTCCTCACGTGGAAAACCGATTTTTTAGTAGCTATTACCTCTCTTAGAAGAGTTAGTGAGATTAAAGCTTTCACTATACAAGAGCCAATTTTACAATTACGCCGTAATAAAGTGGTACTCCGAACAAATCCTAAATTCCTTCCAAAAGTCATTACTCTCTTTCATTTAAACCAATCTGTAGAGTTACCGGTGTTTTCCAAAACCCAGACTCTGTAGCAGAAAGAGCTCTACACACCCTAGACGTTAAAAGAGCTCTTCTCTATTATATAGATAGGACCAAATCCTTTCGCAAAACAAAGCAACTGTTTGTAGCTTTCTCTCCACCACATAAGGGCAACCCCATCTCTAAAGCTGGAATTGCTAGGTGGATTGTAAAATGTATACAAATATGCTATCAAAAAGCAAAACGTACATTAACAGTTCCTCCTAGAGCGCATTTCACACGCAAACTAGGAGCCTCCATGGCTTTCTTAAGGAACATTCCCCTAGAAGACATCTGCAAGGCACCAACATGGTCTACAACACACACCTTCACTAAGCACTACTGTGATGATGTGCAACCGAAGCAGCAAGCTGCAGTAGGCCAAGCTGTCCTAAAAAATCTTTCAAACTACTGCAACTGATACAGGTGACCACCGCTAGTGGAGACACTGCTGCACAATCAATGCAAAGTGTAGAATCTGCAGCTCGTATGCCTCGAATGGAAAATGCTACTTACCAGTATGTATCTGTTCTTAGCACGTAGAGCTGCAGATTTCTACACGCCCTCCCGCCTCCCCAGGACCTGTATCTGTTCCAGTTTCATCTTAATTAGATATACACATGAACATCCCTTCTTTACTAACTCCATCATTTCCCAGCATGGCGAAAAACAATCTAAGGATGGAGCCGATGCCCATGCGCACTATGGTCCAAGGGAGGAGTCACCTCTCTTGTGACTACAAAAGACTTCTTCCAAGACGACAACAACATGCAATCATCCGAGCCCAACACTAGGTGGCGATCTAATGCAAAGTGTAGAAATCTGCAGCTCTACATGCCAAGAACAGATGCATACTTGTAAGTAGCATTTTCCTTCCAGTCCATGGGGGATCTGGCCTGGCAGTTTGGGTGTGACTGTTCCCATGACTGATTTGCATATTACTGGGCTGATGTGGTGAGCAAAAAAAGGTTGGGCTTAACTCAGATCTGTGACAGGGTGAATATTTGACAATGTTCACCATTCCCTCCATCATCTTTTTGTATTGCTACAGCAAACTTTTCTGCCTGTCCTGGTGCCAAATAGGCCTGTGGCAGGTGGTGGCATTTTCCCTGTCTGAGGAAACCATTAGTGACATTTCCTCTGCCCAGGGAAGCCTTGGGTCGCATATCAAAGTTGGTAGATGCCTCTAAAGTCTCCTGTATCAATATCCTGGTTACTTAGCCATCCTACTTGGAGGAGGTGATAAAACATCCAGCCAGATCAGGCATTGTTTCTGTCCTCCGAGAGTATGGGCTCTCACCTTCATGGGTTCAGAAAGATGTCTGTGGTGGTAGGCTGGTCGACACTAGAGGCTGGTAGATTTTCAGGGGGCACCTCTAAGGTGCCCTCTGGGTGCATGTATTAATAAATCCATCACTGGGAACAGTATGGGCTTATTAATGCGAGATGTTTGATACCAAACATTCTAATTTCAGTGAAGCCAACATGTATCTAGGGAACTTGTATTCACCAATGTCAAGCAAATGTACTTAAAATGGCTCCCCTGTTCACTTGTAATATTTTAGAATCGACTTGGACAGCACAGGGGTTTATCTACACATGCAGATATGTCCACACATGTTGTATAGTGCACCCTGCCTTAGGGCTGTAAGGCCTGCTGTAGGTGTGGCTTAACAATAATGCATGCAGTGTCTGAAGGCATGGCACACGAGATATGGCATGTTGTGTGTTCACTTTTCTCTGTACTATGTCACGCACCCTGAAATGGCAGTGTTCATGAGTGTGCTGAGGGGTTTCTTAGTACATGCTGCAGCCCTTGGGGGACCCTCTTTAGTACCCCATGTCATAGGTTAATGGGGTACCATTTACTAGAGACTTACAGGGGGTGCTAAGGGTATTGCCATTTAGGAGAACAATTGTGCAGCTTTAGTGAAAGAGATCTGGTACAGGGGACCGGGATAGCCAAAACCCTTTGCAATTCTGTCGAAATTGCATCAAATACAAGGCAAAACATGTAGGTGGCGATGTAAAAAAGGGGCACTTTCTCACAAACCCTTAGGAAGAAAAAGGCTTCTGCAAGTGGGGGCTGGGGGACCAGTCCAGCAGAACCCAAAGAGGGGCTCAGCTCTTGAGGGTCCCTGGAGCAATGGGGCACCGTTATTGGCTCAAGCTCAGGCAATGGGGCTCAGGTGCGGAGGTGTTTCGTCTGTCGGGTCGCTGAATTCTGGGGAGTTAAGGGTATCTTCCGGGTCTGGGGAGATTGGATTCGCATATCAAAGGCGGCAGCCGCTTTGAAGCCGTTGGCCTTGATATGTTAAATCTCTAGCCTTTCTGCTGGAGGTGTGAACACCTTTGTCCGATGCAGGCATTGTTTCTGGCCTCGGAGAGTGTGGGCTGCCACTTGCAGGGTGTCTGATATCGTCCAGCCTGCCACCAGACAAGTTTCTGTCAGCCGGCTCACTAGATAGTGGTAGGTTTTTCAGGGGTCACCTCTAAGGTGCCCTCTGGGTGCATGTCATAATAAATCTTGTACTGGCAACAGTACAGATTTATTAAGACAAGGTTTCTGATACCAAACACCATAGGTTTCAGTAAAGCAATCATCTAGCTGGGGAACATGTAATGACCAGTGCCCAGCTCATACTTAAGATGGCTTCCCTGTCCATTTGTACCATCTAGTAATTGAACTAGACAGCACAGGGGCACATCTGCTCTTGCAGATATACCCTCACGTATAATATAATGCACTATTGGCTACAAGGCCTGCAATAGGAGTGAGTTACATATATTTCATGCAGTGACTTTGGCTTGGCAGACAGTGTGTCATGTTGTTTTTTCACTCGTGGCTTTCACCATGACACACAGTCTGCAATGGCAGGCTGCATGCAGCTTGTATGGGATTCCCTTAGGGTGGCATAATACATTCTGCAGGCCCTTAGAGACCCTTTGGTACCATGCCCTACATACCAGGGACACCACTTACTAAGGACTTACAGAAGTGCAGAAGTGTGTGCCAGTTGGTTTACAATTAGACCACTGGCACTGGCACCTGGTTAGCAGGGACCAAACATCAGTACCTGTAGCAAAACGTTGGGGTGACCATGACAAAAAAGGGCCCTTTCCTACACAGAGTCACTATAAAAAAAAATTCTGTTCTCACCTCCTAATAAATCACAAGGTCTCGATGGTTGGTAGTCTGAAAATTGTTTAGAAGTGTGAGCAAACACTAACTTGAGAGCACACCTGGGGCAGTGAAGACCATGTTTTCCATCCTTCTGAGGTGAAAGAAGGTATCCGAGGATGTCGTCAAACAGCTGCTGTGCTTTTTAAATATTGGAGGTGATCGATCTTGAGTCGTGGTTGCAGTATCTCCTTGAGGTGTACAAAGCCTTTCAACTGCACAACTGATGTGAAGGACCTTTGGCATGTTCCACTGATTTCTCTTTCCTTTTCGTTTAGGGGACATTTCTCGAGTGCCACCCAGACTTCCGAATCACCCACCGCTTCCACAAGTCCTGCGTGTCACATCTCAATGGCATGCTTTTCTGTCCACACTGCGGTGAGGACGCCTCGGAGGCCCAGGAGATCACCATTGCCAAAGCAGACACCTCAACACCAGTGCCTGCCCCTCCATGCCATGAGACCGATGCTACGGGACGGGCTGATACTACTCATCCCAGGTATGTGATCACTCGTCCTTCGGACAGTTTTGGTTTTTTAAAAGCACTAGGAAACTTTTTATGGAGTACATTGGTTTCCACACAGCCAATAAATTGATTATGAAAGTACTTTTCCCCCTTAGCAGTTTGCCAGAGTCCCAGTTTGTTCCTCGGGTGGAATAAATGTTGTAAGAACATATCTCCACACCCACTGAGTGTCTATTAACGTGCAACCAAGACAGAATATGAGAACATATCTACTCAGAGGTAGTAGGTCCCACACTTTGTGCATATTCTTTGTCTTCAGCTAGAGTTATAATTAGTTCTTGGAAGTTATCAGGTTGAAATGATTTGGTAACTCTGCAGGCAAGAGCAGACCGGTCAGCCAGCGCCAAATGTGTTTCATGTTCCTTTCCCATGTCAAGGTCTTTCCATCCTGTTCTGACACCACTGTCTGGTGGTTGGTCTTTTTGGATGACATGCCAGAAAAATGATGACAAACTTAAGTCATGGTGCATGCTTGTACTGACAAACAAAGTCATTGTGTTGCTTAAAATCCTCACCCAGGATCAAGCTAGCAGTTATTTTTTAACTTTCTATCAAAGAATTTTTAATAATAAGGAACTGTTAATGGGCACATCTTGTACCCTTCTTCAAAGAGAAGGTGGCTCTATGGACTCGTTATGATTCCTCCATAAGGTGTTTTTCTGATGTTTGTGGCAACAAATCTGTTTCATTAACAGTATACTTAGCAAGTTCATCTCCAGCAGAACAGTCTATTCCTACCTTAGAAAATGGTTCTGTTATTATGTTGCTGGGACCAGTTCTTTAAGACAATTAATTTGATTTAATGTCTTGTTCAGATGAAATGCTGTCTACTATTCAAGAAAAGTGGCAGCTGTATCAAAATTCATTTTGGGCCAGATGTGTATGCTAAAAGTGCTAGTAATTTGTGACCAGTCTTTTTCAACCATGATCTAATTTTGTGAACCTTCTTATGTACCAATAGGTTGATTTATCAAATTTTGATTCAGAGTGAATTGCATTCTGATCTTCCTAACGAGTATTCATTAGGCAGGTTGCAAATTGCCACTTGCACTGACTGGCCACAGTCACAGGGATTGTGGCCTGCAAGGGTCAGCAGACTACCCTGTGGGGAGACGCTTCGCCTGACAAGCAAGGCGCAACGCTTGGGGGTCACGGAGGCAAACTTTGGTGGTGCACTGAGGCCCAGGAGACCGCAGGGCCAACACCGTGACTGAGGCTCCGCCCCTTTTGACCGGGGCTTTGAAAAACTGCTCGTGCCTCCCGCTTCGCTGGAGACGCTTCGCCTGACAAGCAAGGCGCAACGCTTGGGGGTCATGGAGGCAAACTTTGGTGGTGCACTGAGGCCCAGGAGACCGCAGGGCCAACACCGTGACTGAGGCTCCGCCCCTTTTGACCGGGGCTTTGAAAAACTGTTCGTGCCTCCCGCTTCGCGGGAGACGCTTCGCCTGACAAGCAAGGCGCAACGCTTGGGGGTCATGGAGGCAAACTTTGGTGGTGCACTGAGGCCCAGGAGACCGCAGGGCCAACACTGTGACTGAGGCTCCGCCCCTTTATCGTCATATCCTTATAGTTAACACTCCTTTCCCGCTTCGCGGGACGCGCGCGGGCGGCGCCGGGCTAAGCCCGGGCAAAGGGCGGGCCCTCTGTGGCCCTCAGAGGCCTGAAGAGACTGGGCTGGGCCACAGACCCTGGTCCGGACTTGAGCGACATCTGCTCGATTCATGTGAGACTTTGGTGCTATGTGTTTAATGATTTTTTAAATGTGTAAAGTGCTTTGAATTTTCCTTTATCTTTTTATTATATACAGTACTTAGTGTGTAAGAATAAGTTTACGTAATGTCTAAACCCAAAACTAGAGGAACTTTTTGCCGAATTGCTTTACTCCAGAACACTGCAGCAGGGGTTTTTGCACCAGCGCTTTTGCCGGCCCGCCCGCCTCCCGCTCTCCTGACCTGTCCAGTGAAGCAACATCGAGCGGAGCGCTGAGAGCGGAGCAGGGGCAAAAAACTCCAAATCCCAGCGGCCCTAGCAGCATTTGCCGCGTCAGTTTCGCGCCAGGAGGCGCTGAAATACGGCGACACCCCGGCCGAGGGGGTGTCACTAGAGGAACATTTTGCCGAATTGCTTTACTCCAGAACACTGCAGCAGGGGTTTTTGCACCAGTGCTTTTGCCGGCCCGCCCGCCTCCCGCTCTCCTGACCTGTCCAGTGAAGCAACATCGAGCGGAGCGCTGAGAGCGGAGCAGGGGCAAAAAACTCCAAATCCCAGCGGCCCTAGCAGCATTTGCCGTGTCAGTTTCGCGCCAGGAGGCGCTGAAATACGGCGACACCCCGGTCGAGGGGGTGTCACTAGAGGAACATTTTGCCGAATTGCTTTACTCCAGAACACTGCAGCAGGGGTTTTTGCACCAGCGCTTTTGCCGGCCCGCCCGCCTCCCGCTCTCCTGACCTGTCCAGTGAAGCAACATCGAGCGGAGCGCTGAGAGCGGAGCAGGGGCAAAAAACTCCAAATCCCAGCGGCCCTAGCAGCATTTGCCGCGTCAGTTTCGCGCCAGGAGGCGCTGAAATACGGCGACACCCCCGTCTCGCGGGACGCCCGGAGCGAAGCCCGGGCAAAGGGCGGGCCCTCTGTGGCCCTCAGTGACCGAGGTAGGCTGGGCTGGGCCCGGTCATTTACATTTTGTTATCTCCTCATTGAACTTGTGTCCACTTGAGTAGGTTTGTGAATGATTCGTGTACTGTTATAGCTATACTGTATCTCGGTCCTACTTGGCCTGTCAGGGGCTGACGTCACTCCAGATTTTTATTCGTTTTACTTTTCTACATTTCTTGATTAAGTTTATCACTGTGGAAAATTGTGTGGAAAATGTCTAAAACCCTACGCTCAGGAAGGGTAGTGGGAGAAAAACCTGGCCGAAAATTAACTACCACCCGCACAAGAAACAAATCAGTGAATAACCCACCGTTGAAAGGTCAATGCCAACTATCTGAACTTTGGGATCTATCTGGTCTAAAAAAATCTAAACTTGCTACGCCAGAAAGACCAGATACTAAAGCTCTGGAATTACATTCACCAGCTACCATAGACCCCCAACCACCTCTGGTACAGCATGGGGCCCCACAATTAATGGTAGGGGGGTCTCCCTCACGGGACTCCATAGAGGGGAAGTTGACGACCGTAGGTGATCCAGTGCATATACCACCGATCCCTCAGTCACCTATGAACGACAGGCCGGGGGGGGGACTTGTCTGCACTATCTATTGACCTGGAACTTTGGGGACGCTACGTAAGCCCAGCTAAAGTGGAATCTTTGGAGCAGTTTAAAGCTCCAGGGGGTGCCACCCCTTCTGGGTTACTGCTGTATAGTAGCACCCCTTCGTTAAATGGCCATGAAATATCTGACTTGTTAAATATTTCCAGGAGCCCCGATCTTAATCTCTTGGATAATTGTGGCACGGTGGAAGCACGAGAAAAGCCGATCTCTGAGTCCATGATCGCGCTGGAACAACTCCTAGCCTCAATCTTACTGCTTCTAGGGAAATTTGTAGGCAGCTCGGACTGTATCCTTGAATCAGTCACTCAAATTTTAAAGACATTGCTGCAGAAATCGCCGGATATGAGGAAGGCCTCTCCCCCCAAGTCTGAGCATTACTTGTCTGAGGGGAAAACCAGAGATACTAGAGGAGAACTGGATAGGAAGATTGAATCGCCTACTCTGGATCCTCACAAGGATATGCCCCTTACTGCAGCTCCCAACTGTATCAAAAACATAGTCCTGGAGATAGAGGAGGAGGATAAAGCCTTGCCTGGCCCTAAAACGGTCCGGGAGTTATTTCCTATCTTCGTGCCTGAGTGCGGAAAAGAACCCCAGGACGATAAACCGGAGGTAAAAGAAGAAAGGGGAAAAAATGGTAAACAAAAAATTAACAAAGGCAACAAGAGGAAACCAATTCGAAAATACAGAAAGAAAAAGCAGCGGAGGATTATTTTCCAAAATATTACAGCGGTAAGGGAGAATGATGAAATGAATGTGGAGCCCTCTTCTACTTCCGTAAAGGTGGACATTGACTTGAACTTAACTACTTTAACCTCTGTAGAGGGGGAAAATGAACAACGTAGTCTGTTTACGCAGGAAGCTACACCGCAAATAGGGGGCTCTCTCCCATGCTCTCCTTCACGGAGCACACTAGGAGCGCCAATTTCTTATCCACCTGGGGCTCTTAACCCTTTGGCCCCCCCCTTTGCTGTAACACTTGAATCAGAAAATTATTGTCCTCCGGCCCGTTCTGTAAATATTACTAAGGCCCTGGTGGATGTGCGTGTATTAGATTTTGTACCTTTATTTGATACTGACCTTTTGTTAAATAGAGCTTGGCTTCTTAAACGTTTTAGTGAGGTTGAAAGTCTCTACCATATTCAATCTAGAGACATAGAATTGGTGTCTCTGTTGGGTGGAAGTAGGGTATTGAGTATACGGGTGAAATTTTATTCGCCTATTATAACAAACTTGATACTAGAACAAGCCGAAAACTTCCAGCGCTTAGGTATTGACATTCTCCCTATCTCCAACCCAGGCAAGCCAAATCTTTTATGCAACTAAGGGGGGTGGGGGTGGTGAGCAAAACGGGGTAACCTCTCCCCTGAGAGACCTGAAAATTTGGGTTTCTAGGGGAAAACGCTCAGTTTCGCATGTGAAGCCACTTCCACTAATTGAGAACTCCTCACTCATAGATGATAATAACCGGTGGAATTGGCTCCATAGTGCATTATCAACAAAAACAAAGGATAACCCCAAATTGTTTCACCATCTTTAACACCGTATTAAATATAATTTCCTGGAATGCGGCTGGATTCCACAGCAGCCCAGAGAAACTTGCTTTTTATCTACTCTGGGTGCTGATATATTGTGCATTCAGGAAACATGGTGCATTGATATGCTAACTCCATCAAAAGATTTTTACGTCCTGGAAGTACCAGCTGCGCCCTCAAAGAAAGGGCATGCCAGGGGGGGGATTGCCTGCTTATTGTCAAATAAATTGCAATGGAGATTCTCCCATTATATTGATCCCAGTAGACTTTTCCACACAATAACTCTAGAAAATCTGTTCCATAATGGTAAAAAAATCCCATGGTAATTTTTAATGTGTATATACCCCCTGAGGAGTGTTTTAATGATAGTTTGCAGCGGGTTCTCCAATATATGGAACAGATAAAAAATTCCCCATCTTCCCCTATAATTTTGCTTGTAGGTGATCTGAACTGCAAAATTTCAAATGCTAGTCTGAAACTCTTCAGGAACAAAGTTAAGGAAGAGGTACATTTTATTCCCCAGACGCTTTTTCCGGAGAACCTGATGACAAATAAAAGAGGGAAGATTTTGTTAAAAGAACTAGCGATTGGGGATGGTATTATCTTAAATGGAAGATTTCCATCTGACATCCCCGCTAATTATACTCACAAATCCCCCTTTGGGTATTCAATTTTGGACTATGCTATTGCAGACTATGGCCTGTTTCCCCACATTCTGGACCTAAAGATTATACCTACGTCACTCAGCGATCATAGTATACTGTTTTTAACAGTGTCTTTAAATTCTTTGAATACGACGTCTTGGTCGCTTGATGGCAATGAGGCTACCTTCCATGCCTCTTCTGGAAGGTGCTTCTGGAACTGTGCCGCCATCTGTGCCGCCATTAATGGGGTGCAGGACCTATTGGCCGATACACTTATGGTAATAAACGAGTGGAATGGTAGCGAATTAGTCTATTTTGAAGAATTTATGCGAAAGATTTTATTGTACGCAAAAAAAACTGTTCCCCCTAGGAAAGGAGAGGTAGTCCCCAATACATTGCGTACTCTGAATAGGGAATTAAATAAACTAATTCGCGAACAGTATGTTGAAAGGGTCCTGGAACGTGGGAAAGAAATCGCCAGGTTAAAAAGAAAGAGAAGCAGACTTAAGCAAAAAAATTAAAAAGGATAGGGAGGATGAAGTATGGATTAAACTGAGGGAATCCGCTGCACATGGTAACATTAAAGACTTTTGGGCAATAATTGGGAAGGGATGTGGTACACGCCATTCCCCTATTCCCATTCCTATACCAGAAGAGGTATGGTCCTCTCATATCCGAGAGCTCTATGCAGGGAACGGGACCACAGGTGTTGATAATTTCATGTATGTTGCCCCTGAAGACCTGGTTTTCCATCCCTCAGAGAAAGAAATCGAAACGGCTATAAAAAATATGCGACCCTCTGGGGCCATGGGACCGGATGAGCTTCCGATGACGGTCCTTAAACAAGATCCCTTAAGTTGGAGTAAAATTTTGTACCCCTTGTTTAAGGCGTGCCACCTCTCCAAATTTGTTCCTGCTTCCTGGAGAGGAAGTATTTTGGTCCCTATCTTTAAAAAGGGTACAAGGGATAGCCCTAGTAATTACCGCCTAATTGCACTCCTCGACTCCATCGGAAAGGTCTTTGCGAAATGTCTCCTTAGTTCTCTTTCTGATTGGGTCGAGGACGGCAATATTCTGCCGTTTGAACAGACTGGTTTCCGAAGGGAGCATGGCACGCTAGACAACATGACTGCCCTTCAGGTGATCACAGATAAATATGTCCAGGTGAGAGGAGGAGTGGTATACGCCGCCTTCATTGATTTCTCCACAGCGTTCGATAAAGTAGACCGTGGAACGCTGTGGAGAAAATTGGCGACGATGGGTGTCCCTACTCCCCTGTTAGAACTGGTACGGGCTCTGCACACTGAGACCTGGTGCAGGGTCTTAATGGGGGGCGAAAGGGGGCTTTCGGCCAAAATACCATCTCGGAATGGCCTTAAACAAGGCTGCTTATTGGCACCCCTTTTGTTCTCCTTATATACGGCTGACCTCCCTGCTGCCGTGTCTGCCAGTGAGGGGATTGCACCGATGATAGGAGGGACTCCAATATCCTGCCTGATGTATGCCGACGATGTTCTGATTCTTGACTTGACTCCAACTGGTCTTGCAAATCGGCTACAGGCTCTCCAGGCCTTCGCTGGTGAGCATTTCATGAAGATTAATATTACTAAAAGTAAAGTGATGTGTATAGCTGGTAAGAAGAAGTGCCGCTCGACAAATTATGGTTGGGCTATTGGAGGGCATAGATTGGAGGTCGTAACTTCCTATACCTTTTTGGGAAAAATATTTTCGGCCAATATGAGTGAGAAACTCCATATAGAGCACTGCTCCCGCAAAGCTCTTGCCCATGGCAATGGGTTAAAGTCCCTATACCAGGCAACGGGGAAAAGACACTTTTCTAGTCTTCTAGAAGTTTTTAGAGCAAAAATCCCCGCAACTATCTTGTATGGTATTGAATTAATAGAGGTGAAAAACTGGGACTTCTGCCATAAGATTGAGGGGAAACTCTTAAGATCCCTCTCGACTCTTAACAATGCTTGCCCACTGGCCGCCTGTAGGCTGGACTTTGGACTCAGGAGTTCCTGGGTTCAGGGTCTATGCGCCCTAATAAGATGGGTGGCCAGTTTGGCTAGAGCGGGAGATGGCACCCTGCGAGTTCTCCTCAAAAACGAACTTTTGGGCAATTTTAAGGAGTTCTCTAAACTCGTAAGCAACTTTAGAAGGGCTGTGAAGATACTTAAACTTGATGAAAGTGCTCTTTTCTCCTACTCCCCCACGCAGTTAAAACATGTCCTTAAGGAGGCCTCGTGGGAGTTTTGTTTCCTTTCCGATAAAAAATCAGTTGGTGATAAAAGGAACGTGGAACCTCTCATCTCCTCCTATAGGTTGAAACAGCCACAACCCTATGCCCTATGGAATCTACCGCATGGGATACGTAGGTTTTGGTTTTTATTACGCTATGATTTAATTCCACTTAATCTACTGCTATCCAAATGGTATGGCACTTCTGCTTTGTGCAATTTATGTAAACTGAACAACCAGGACTGTATGCATGTATTATTGATTTGTCCTATGTTACGTAATTTGCGCAATCGATGGCTAAAAGTAATCTGTCTCCGCCTTAGCATTGTCACTTTAAAGGATTTTCTTCATGCACTTTATTGCCCTCCGAACGAAATGTTTTGTTCTTATATTTTTAACTTTTTTAAAGGATTTTTAGCTATTTATTAATATCACTGGAGAAACTTTGTCTGGCCGGCCTTGTTAGATTGATTGTCTGTGGTATAGCTATTGCGGATCGAATCTTGTGTTTTTTAAAACTCTTGTATTTTCTGTGTTTGTGTTGCTATGTATTGTATATGTTTATGTGGCCCTCTTTGAGAGCCAAAACATAATAAATACATTTGATTGATTTGATTCTAAACCCAAAATATATAAGCCTGCTTCTGGTCTGGGTACCATGGATAATTTTTTGGTTAAAAAGGTGAACCAAATTAATAATGAAAGAAGGGCCTCTTTGGGCCTATCAAGTCCCCCTCTGATACCTGACGAGGTTTTGCCCCCACTGGGGGACACTGTAGTGGGAAACAGTGATGCTACAAGTGATCGGGCTACAATATCTACAGTAGCACAGGTACATAGGGAGGTACCTGATGTCCTGCCTGACACCTCTATGGAAGATTCAGAACAGGCACCTTCAGTAACTAGACCTGTAAGATCATGCAGAAAATCGCAATCTAAGCGTGGGGGGAAGTTTTGTAAAAAAAAGAGCTGATCCTCCACGATCTGTTTGCAATGGCCCTATTCTTGGCTCCTGTCCCGAAGATGGAAATAAAGAGGGGGGTATGCTTAAAAAATTCGGATCAACTTACTCTACTTGTGAGTTCAATAGTAGGAAAAATAGGGGCTAAAATGGAGGAGATGTTGAGACCTCTAACTGCCAAGTTGGATACTGTGTCGCTAGATGTGGATAGATTGGGTTGATTAGTGACAGCACTTATGGCCACCGCCACAGCTGTTCCACCCAAAGTAGCTGATAAGGGTCAGAGTGATATAAGAGAGAAAGTACAGCAGCTCTGTCACCAGGCACCGGTCATTGAAATTGCTCCTTCCGCCCAACCACTAATAACTGCACAGAATAGACAACCCATAGAGTTGGAAGGTAGGCACAACTCTATACCTATGAGGAAAAGTCGCTACATTAATCTGCCACCTGATTGTGCTCCCTATGTGGTGGTCCTAACGAATGTCCCGCCTGTTGATGACTTATCTGTCCAGTCTCATGGGGAGTCACATGATTCTCTAAAAAACAAAACCGTTGCGTGGTTGAGTAAAAATTGTAGTTTTCCAACTAAGTACTCAGATCAAATCCTATCAACGCGTAGGGTGAACTGGATTGGGCCGTCTAGTAAGACCACCAGTGGGGATTGTATTGCTGCAAGTTTTAGACACCCGCAACATGTGGCAACAGTACTATTAAGGGCGGCCTCTCTGGTATATAATGCAAACAGTGTCTGTGTTCGCCCACTTGGCTATTTCTATGTCCATTTGAATGTAGCCCCCTCAGTTCCTAGGAAATTCAGACCACAGTCTCAGTCCCTGACACTGGCAGTTAGGACACCGTATTTGTATAATGTTAATGCCCACCACTGGAATGTCCCTAATACGGAAACATTTATTAGCCATAATGCTGGTATTCACTGTGGGAATGGCTTCAATGTGGATACTCGGAATAGATTTGATCTGCTTTCTGGGCTGGAGGCGTGCGATTGACGCAAGGAGTGTGCGGGGCAAGAAAAGGTACATGGGGCAGAAGATGGACATGAAGGGTCTCTTTCGGAGATTAGGAATGGCAGTAATGTAATTTGGTGGAACACTGCAGGTTTGGGTTCAAAGATAGGAGACTGTAACTCAATCACCTTTATCAAGCAATACCAGATCATTTGTCTTCAGGAGACCTGGTCAGGTGACTGTGACTACTTCCTTGAAGGCTATAAATCATTCTATGTTCCTGCATCTCCATCTAGCAGGGGTAGGCCGAAGGGGGGATTAGTTACATTTATTTCTGTTTCTTTATCTTGCAACATACGTAGAATTCAAACGGACAACCCAGGTATTATTGGTCTGATGTTAACTAAAGATAAATGTTCAGCTGGTGTGGTAAACTTTTATAATGGTATAAATTTATGTCCAGCTCTTAGCCAAGTATTGGCACTAAATGTTTTTATTTCTTCCTCCATGAAACAAGGCATTCACAACCTTTTGATTATGGGTGATTTTAATGTCCACCCATGTGGCGATCTCATGCTGAAATGTATTTCGGATGTGCCTTGTGTACGTACCCAGGGTATGCATATGGAACACACTGTTGAGGGGAACTACTTAACGACCTATTGAACAATCTAAATTTAATAGGAGCAATGGAATTGAGGGACCCTACCAAGTGTTTTGATATTCCAACTTTTAAAGGGCATGGACGGGGAACCTTCATTGACTATATGTTACTTACATTGCCAATGCAGTCCTTTGTGGACTCGTTTTCTATTAATAACAGTGAATTTAGTGATTATAACCCTCTTACCATTCAGTTGAATGGCCAGTGGGTAGTTAAGGAAACTCAGAATTGTGTCCCTGGTAGGCTTAGAACAACTGATGGAAGACGTCGCCTTAGATGGTCTATGATTGATGCTGATCGGCTGTACAAAAATATAACGGATACCTGTACAGATGAAATCTTGAACTGTACCACAGCTGGGAATGAACCACTCAGTATCCTGGATGCTTTTAATAACTTGTCGCACAAAGTTTCTCAGCTGATGACGGCCCCTGTTAAAAATACAGAAGTCAGGGGACTAAGATGGTTTAACCAGGATTGCTGTAAGGCTGCGTGCAATTTGAGGCTGGCCCTGGGAGCTAATCCAAGACTTAAATCGACTGTACAAGAGTGTAGGAAAAATTATAAATCTGTTATTGCTACACGCAAGGAATTCTTAAGAAAGGAGGCCTGGTCCGAGATTCTTGACCCTGATACCTTGAAGTGCAGTTCTAAATTCTGGGCACTGGTAAAGAAACCTTTCCTGGTACAGGATCCGGGGGATGGCTTGGAATGTTGCATAACCAAGGATGAGTGGGTAAACCATTTTAAAAGTTTATATTGTACGTCGATGGAAATCCCCAATTATCCCCCCTGTGATTGTGACAGCATTATTAAGTTTGAAAGAGGTGAGATTTTGGAGGGCATAGTCGGATTGACAGCTGGGAAAGCTCCGGGCCCGGATGGGATTCCCCCTGACCTGTATAGATCTCACCCTAGCTTTTGGGCACCCATTCTGGATGCGGTCTTTAATGCGGCTGCAACAGCTGGGTGCCCACTTTCATGAGGGGTCTCAACAATTGTGCCGGTCTTTAAGAAGGGGGATAGGGGTAGCCCAGTCTGCTACAGACTAATTTCATTAATAGATTCTATGGTCAAAATAGTAGGTAGAATAATACTGCAGAGATTGTCAGACTGGGCACTGACAAATAACATCATGTCTATTGCACAGTATGGCTTCTGTGGTGGTCGTTCGACTATAACACAGTGCCTTAATCTCTTTTTAATCTTAAGTAAGTATACTGTAGCGAGGAGGGGTACAATCCACCTTGCCTTCATGGGTTTGTCATCTGCTTTTGACTGTGTCAACAGGGGAAAGCTATGGCAGTACATGAGGGAAAAGGGCGTCGATAACGGGATTGTTAACTTCCTCGCTGACTTACACAGTAATACTAGTGCCAATGTAAGGTATTCCCAGGATCTGGGCGTAACTAGTAACTTTGATATCAGAAAGGGTGTTCGTCAAGGCTGCATTCTTGCCCCCTTTATTTTTAATTTTTATATAAAGGATTTAGACAGCGACCTGCAGAATATACATGCTGACTGCCCTAGAGTTGGTAGGCGGGGTATTCCTGTTCTTTTATACGCAGATGATGCAGCTTTAATCTCCAGTACTGAGAAGGGACTGCAAACTCTACTTAACGCTTTTAAACTGTTTATGTCAGACAGAGATTTATTGGTCAACAATTCTAAATCATTCATAATGCAAGTTGGCCAACAGCCAAGCTGAAACTTTCTGTTTAAGATAGTCGATGTAGTGATCCCTGTACCGAAAACATTCTCTTATCTTGGGGTTACTTTCGATAACAAACTTACCTGGGGTCCTCATCTTGTCAAGAAGAAAGGTGTATTGGCTAGGGTGAATGCCTCGATTTTTAACTTTGCGGCTAAATTAGGGAAAAAGCCCACTAGTGCCATGATGAAACTTTATAATGCGAAATCAGTGGCTACTGCTGTTTATGGCAGTGAACTGTGGGGTTATGTCAGCCGGGTTCAGTTACAGACTGTTGAAAATATCTTTATGAAGCGCTTATTGTGTGTCCCAGTTGGTACCTCCAACTTTGCTGTACATGAAGAGTTGGGGGCACAATATTTAAGTGACATTTTTTCCCTACACCCACTGACATGTTGGCTAAACCTGTGGCTAAATGAGGAAATTCCACTGACTCAACTGATTATGAAAGACATTTTATCCCAGGATAAGGCATTGGTCACCCCATGGTTAAAATACCTGAAATCTAGTTTCTCACGGCTTGGTCGTCTGGATTTGTTTGAACATCCGAGCAGGATTGTTAAAGGTGATGTGGAGGTAACTAAACGGGCTTTCCTTATGGACAGGAGTATGCAAAGGGAATGTGTGGAGCTTCAAAAACCTACTGTAAGAAAATCTGTTATGCTTAAAACATGTGAATCTATGGAGCCATATCTGACTGGCTCACTGTCCTCACATGAGAAATTCTTGCTAACTAGGTTTAGGTTGAATGTGTTCCATCATCTGCTAATCAGACCAAAAAGTGACATTTTTAATAAATTTGCAGCGCCCTGTGGCTGCGACGGAGAGTCTCCACAGGATATGCTGCATTTTATATTTTTATGTAGATTTTATGAATACCCTTGCAAACGCTATCTGGTTGCTCTTTTAAAAAGACTTAATTTTAATCAGATCAGACCAGCCCTTATGTACTTACAACTTTTGCATAAGGACAGTATTCTTCAAGTTACTGAATTTATAAAGCTATGTATAAAGCTGCAAAATTGTTTGGATCAGTGATGGTCTTTCTTGATGAGCCATATCTTTCATGAACTTATTTATTGTATTTAAATAACTGTCCCTTGTACTGTCTGCACTTTATCGTATGTTCTTACAATGAATTTTTACTGTCTTGCTGTATATGTACTTTTATAGTTTGAATCAAAACCAAAATAAAGTCTCTATTGAATTGAATTGAATTGACTACCCTGTGTTTGCTTCTCAAAAATGAACTTTTGTTTTCTTCAAAGAAACAGGGCTACTTTTCTTTTTTTAAATTTAAAAATAAAAGTTTAGATTTGTTAACCATTTCAGTGGGAGTTGGCAGGGGCCCCATTGACCACTACTAATTCCCTCTGAAACTTTCACCCCAATTCACAAAGTGGTAGAGGTCCAAAGGGGACACCTTCCCTTTTGCGAGTAAGGCATCATCCAATTTGGTAATCTACCTTTTTAATGGCTTCCGACTGAAATTCTAGCTGCAAACTATTGATACATCTGGTATTAAGTTGCAATTGGAAGGGACGCCCATACAACACCCTGCTAAATTCTGGTGCAGTATTCAGTCTCAATTCCATTTTAGTAGTCGGTCAAACTTCACTGTCTCCTAAACTATGTTTTGTACATGGAAAATACCCTTTTGTAGTTGTAAACTCCAAATTATAATTTTGGCAGCAGGAAAAAAGTTAAGTTCCTCTGACCTCAATTTGTTAAATGTTTTGCTACTAAAAGGCGAAAAGTCACCCTTCATGCAGGACATTGTGTCATAGGAAAAGTATCCACACTGGGTCTCTTGGGACCCTCATTTAATTGCTAGAAATGAAGATAGCAGCGATACAGAGGTTGACTCATACCTTGTACACTGCTATTAGGACTGCTTCGCAAGTTCGCCAAGCAACTCGGAGGTCCATTTTACAATAATTGTTTACTTTTCAGTAACTTGCTATCCTCACATTAACAATTGAGACAAATGAGTGGCAGTTGAATCTTAAGTCTACCTGATATCATGAGTGATATCACAAAATAGAGTTCAGGCGCACTGAAGTGAATCCTAGGAAACTATTCACCCAAGAAAAAATCCAACATTGGAAAAACCTTGCAATATTTGTGCAACCTTTTGTTTATGGCTTGTAGACAATTGGCCATGGAGCAGTGGATTGTGATTAGTTGTAGTTAGTGGCCTTTACTGATTACCAGCCTCAAAAAGTAACTAACATTCCCCAAATCTTATTCTCTCTTGTTCTTCTCTCCTTCTTTTTGCAGTGCCAGAATGAGAGGCAATGGCGAAGCATGTCGTGCAGTAGGAGATACGAACGATGTGGACAGCTCTGGTCCCTCAGTCACCCTTCCATCTGGCATAGTACTTTCTGCCGCAGGACTTCCTGTGGGCCCCATTCGGGAAGGACTTGAGAAGGCTTTGCTGAGTCAGGAGATGGAGATGTCAGAGAGGTTGCATCCTGTCTATTTTATTGGGGAGTTTAAAGGTAGCATGGCTGTGGTCTTGTAGGGCATCACAGCCCTTGACATGAGAATTGCAGTAGCTCACAGTGTAAGTGAGTAGGTTTACGTAGGTCTGTGGCTACCTATGTGCATTATTTTAATGATTCGTATTGTTTGCATACCTCTGCACATTTTTTCAACCAACTGCAAAATGGCAATCTGTTTTAAAAAAAAAAAGTTCTTAATCTGGGCATCTCTGTAATGAAGCCCTTTGAACACACCATCAAGTACACCACAACGCTCCACTCCTTCGTGCTTCTGTTGCTTACATAGGAATGCTGTTGAGGACCTTCTGCACTCAGGAAGACTTGCTGTGCTGCATATACCACGCATAAAGTGCCTATGCGATGGTGGCTGCTTGTTGGAATATTTGGAGCCCATACTCTGCAGTGATCATCCATTTTGACAAGTCTATGATTGCACAGAATGATAAGTTTTGCAGTGTATGCCGTGCTCTAGGCTATGTGGATATTCTGGAGTTTTGACTTGTATCTGGATCTACATTGAACATCCTTTCTTTTTAGTATATTTGCAAAGCAGCTACTTGAAGTTCCATGCACACATTTACTTTATCAACACAAAAACATTAGTAGATACATGAGTGTGTCAAGTGGCACTGCAGAACCCATTCTAGTGGCACTGCAGAACCCATTCTATTGGCACTGGTCTAGACTGTGTAACTCACCACGTAACACAACGTCTTGCTTCTTTGGGCAAAGAGTATGAATTTATAAGTATTTGATACAGGATTGGTGGTAGATATTAGGAAAACGACGCTCTAGGGTTTTATCACATATAAACTACATACAAGTCCTCTGCACACGTTAGAAATGACAAAAACAGGTTCATGAACAAATTAGTTTGTCTATCATGTGTATTTCAAGGTGATTTATTGGTCCTTCTGTGGGTGAAGAGTCTGTTCTGCACTTCACTTAGTTCTGTTTCTTAGCCAACACGTGTTTTGTCGCTGTTACATGAGATTACCCCGCCACTTCCTTAGGGCTATAATCAGTATCTTGAGGTTTCTTGATTTTGATGAGATTTCCAACCTGAAAGTGTTTCTCCATTAACCTTTATGTCTTAGAAAAAGTTATCAGAGATGTTGTCACTTATTGTGATAGTTCCTGGTTGTCTCTTGCAATTAGTGTAAACAGTATTACATCTGCTTTCCCATCCGGCAAGCTCTGTGAGTCTAGTTTGAATCTCCCTTAAAGACTCATCTGTTCAGCCAGCTCTTCTAAATGGCTCTTGCTTGCTCCACCCCAGTTCACTCCCGCGCCAGGACACTCCAAAGTATTTGTGCGCGCTACAAGCTCTTTATAACATAACCTTTTCCTGCGTGTGCGCAGATTCCAGTCGTTATGGCCTGACGCATAACGACCGGACTCTGTGCAAGAGAAGGGAGAGTCTAACTCTAATCACAGAGCTTGCTGGATGTGGCAACAGTTGTAATACCGTTTACGCTAATCGTAAGAAATGACCAGGAACTATCACAATAAGTGACAACATCTCTGAGAACTTTTTTCTAAGACACAAAGATTACCAGAAACCTTTTCGGGTTGGAAATATCACCGAAATCAAGAAACCTCAAGATACTGATCGTAGCCCTGAAGAAGTCGCGGGGTAATATCCTGTTAAAGCGACGAAAAACTTGTTGGCTAAGAAACAGAGCTAAGTGAAGTGCAGATGGACTTCACCTACAGAAGGACTCAAATAAATCACCTTGAGATACACCAGATAGACAAACTGATTTGTTCATGAACCTGTGTTTGTAATTTCTAACGTGTGCCGAGAACTTGTATGTATATATAAATATTTGTTGCTGAAGTTATTCATCGGCAACAGATATTTTACTTTTGGATGTGAGAGTTACATGCAATACAATGTAGCGCTGATTATCCTTGGCTTCTGTTAAGGGTGTGCTCCGGTGCACGTGTTCTATATGCCTGCAGTGAATATTTTAAACAGTGAGGTGCTCGAACCACTTGATGGCCTGAACATGATGGTTAGTTTGTAATCTTTATAATCAGTAAAAGCTAAGTTAAAAGTAAATAACTGTTTTCTGTAATGCCCGTTTTTTAGAAGGGAGTTGGGGGTGCTTGCTAAGTCTAGTTCTAAAAAGAGATTATTTATTATACAAGGACCGAATGAGTCCGGGTCTGGCAATAACGTATTTCAATGGTAGAGTGGTATGCTCCTGAAATGTTGGGAAGAAAGGAACGCCTGCTGTGTAAGAGCATTTTGGTTTAGAATAGTGTGGCTTAAAGGAGAAGCTTGCTCTTGCTATCCTTCTTGGCATTTTTTGAATTTTAGCCTTGAGCCTGCAGGACATCTGATGTGTGAAATGTCCCCTGGAGCAATACAATACGTTTTTGTATAGATTTTGAAGATCTCACTGCAGCACTTGAATTTTATGGGGGCTACTACAGGGAGTCAACTGAGTCATTTTGCGATGGGATAATGTGGTTGAATTTGATATGGTTGTTAATAAAACTGTGGCTGCATGGTGGATGGCTTTCCATAACCATAATGGAAAATAACCAAGGCCTGGACAATTTAGCAGAAAGACTGTGAAGGGTATATGTCTACAAGTGAATTTGTGGGGTTTGTGGATATTTTTTTGCCTTTGATTGTTTTTCACTTAGCCCTTGAAGTATTTGGCACCTGTTTAAAAGCTCAAAGAGTTTTGACCGGGGCGAGGAACATAGTTGAAGGCTCAGGTACTTGAGAGACAGGGAAGCATGGAGCAACGCCATTGAGGTTTTAGACACTGATGTTTACACAAGCGCATAATGTTGAGCGTTTACTATACATAGCCTGGCGGAACAAGGTTCAGGGTACATTTTTGCATACATGCCTGTTTCTAAACGGTTTCTTGTCGAATCTTTGATTCAGACCTGCTCCTACAAAACGTGATCGACGAAAGAAGGTGCGCTATCACCCGCGGCAGCTGTACCTGTCCGTCAAGCATGGGGAGCTCCAGAAGATTGTGCATATGCTTTGTAAGTCAAAATTTAGAAGAGAAATATAAGGGTACTTGTGTTTGGAGCTTAAGGTTGTTACCTCTAGATATACGCACATGAGTGTGTGGTAGGCAATCATTGCTGAGCATTTTGCAGTCCATCGGAGGCTGACTTGGAAGGGTTCTCTGCACTGGCTTGTGTGAGCAGTTTGATGTAAGCAACTATTGTTATCTCAATGGACCATAATTCAGGTGTTCTGCTATGCTGCCTAAATATTGCTGAAAATGCACAAGCAAATTGCTTTCCTTCTTTTGGCGGTAAGACTGCTCCAAATGAGTTGTGTTCGTGTTATACATTTTCTAATTTGCTTGTCTCAGTTTTTGGCGCTTTGTATCACCCCCACCACTGTTGCATCAGTTATTTCCTGCTTTCTTTGAATCACTTCCTCCCTCAACATCTGTAAATGTTTTCCTATTCCAAATTCAAGACGTTGCTTCATCTGATCAGATGTAATGATATGCACGGAGAGCTTCTCTTTTAAATTGCCTCTACATAGACCTGTACTAAGCTGTGCTGATTTATTTAGACTTAATAGTATTAGATACAGCACTAAAAACCACCAACCCCATCACATTTTTTGCAAACGAAAAAACACCTATCTGCCATGTGAGGTCATAAAACAACCAATCCTACCTGGCGTGCTTCCTCCTGGTAGTCATCTTACTGTCGTCAGCAGCATCCGTATGTCATTTGTTTAGCTCATAGGTTTTAGTACCGAATGGGCTAGACTCCTCAAGCTCATAAGACCATAGTGATAGGTTGCCACCTGCTCTCATCTAATCCCTTTTCTATGCTTATTAACTCTACCATTTACTTCCTGCTCTGATTAGCTCGTGCTCAGTTGAACTTGTGTTCTATTTTTGGTAATTGTAGTTGTGTAGTGGAGTGAGACAGTACATCTCGAATCCACAACCTTCCCCTTCTGAGGTTGTGGAAACAGCAGAACCTCTGGAGTCAATCACTGGTGGGGTGAACTGTGTTGATCAATGAAGACAGTCATGCCACCCTCTGTATGTTGGAGAGAAGCACAGAGTTCTTTGTCATAGATGGTATAGGTTTCCAGTCTCCTAAAACTCAAGCAAGCTCCTAATTTACTTGTAAGAGGAAATTGCACTGCATAAAGTTAGGGAAATAACCTGATAACATAAATGCATGCAGCAGTCCAGGGAACAGGAAGTGTAAATGCATTTGTGTTGTCCTTTATTTGATATGTGTTTGGCTTGCAAAGGACCTCTGTTGTATTTCGGAATAGCTCACCTGATGTCTATGATCTTAGTTCTGTCATAATAATACAGATCTGAGTTTGTGTACAGGGGAGTGTTAAAAGCCAACATGTTGGCCAGAAAGATTACTAACTCCTAATTTACTTTTGCATGAAACTATCGCTTGTTGGCCCCACAAGTGGACAACCTGGACCCTAACTTCTTGGCTGAGCAAGTCAGCAAGAGGACGCCGCTGCACGCTGCAGCACAGAAGGGTTACCTGGAGATCTGCCATGTTCTGTTACAGGTGAGACTTACATTCTATCTCCAATGCTTGCTCTCTTCTACTGACACCTAGAAGCTAGATTAGAGGAAATGTCATTCTTTTTTCATGGTGACCATGCTCATGGCTCCTATTTTATTATAATGTATTTTGTTCCATTAAGGCCTCATTCATGAGCTTCTGCAGTAACAAAGGAGGTTTCTGCAATCCATGATGTTTCTGTGCTCAGATCTCCTATCCCAACAGAAATGGCTCTCCTGTGTGTTATGCGTTCTATTCTCTTGATGCCGTACTGATCCATCATGGTGTCTCTGTCCTGAACTGGTTATAGAGCCTGGCTACTCCGTTTTCCAAATTGACTTCCATGCCCTAGAGTCCCACTGCACTCTGATCTCTTAACCCTAGTTTGTCACAGCATTAGTTTTGTGTCATTCTGCCTTAAATCTAAAATCTTCTTGCCTTGAATCTAAGCGCATCCTGCCTTAAATCTTAACTCGTATACATATCTGACGGACATTAATTGGTCTCTGTTCTTTTTTCCAGGCTGGAGCTTACATCAATGCCTTCGACAAGGTCCTACGGACTCCGCTGATGGAAGCAGTTGTAAGCAACCAGCTGGAGGCAGCCAAGTATCTAGTGAATCGTGGTGCATGCATCTATCACAAGGTGAGGAAGTTTCACTAAGACCACATGGAGTAAATATTTGTCAATGCCTCATGCAGACACAGTATAGCGCCGGGACACCTCCTGGCGAGGTAACTGTTTGCGCTTTTAGAAATGTCTGTATTATTATTATTATGAGTACACGTCTGCCATTGTGTAGGACTGAATGCACTGCTGAGACCTTGATCTGCTGTCCCCTTTGGCAAAAATCCTCACTCCGTCCACAAGGTGCAACACCTCCACATTCTCTACTCTACTCTCATTGGGAAAGAAGGGGTGACTTGATAAACACACATTCCTTTTGCCATTAAAATTAATTTAATTATTCCAATTTCATCAAACCCAAAGAATAATTTCAAATTGTTGCATTCATTTCTAAAACCTAGGTAAAATTACCTCCAGCTTAATTCTGGGCTAAATGAAATCAAAATAACTCTGCACAGAAACTCATTCATGTCATCAAATGCTGACTCTTACAGAGAAAACCAAATGTTCGAGGCATGTGAGCTGTAGGTCAAGTACTGGTCAACATATTCTTTGGTGTCTAAAGAACAGTTAAGTGCATCATAGAAGTAAAACCCACCTTTTACTTGGATGACTCACTTCTGCCCCACATAATCAAAGATCTTCCAGCACCTCTGCAAACATTGGCCATACCCTCCAAGATTTTTGCAGAATAGACAAGGAGATTTTGTGACAATTTTTGGCACAATATTGTGCTTTTAGCTGCATTTTTGTGCTGCTTTTTGTTGTGGATTTGAATCTATTCTCTGGCTCGCTTCAAAAAGGATGCCAACATCTTCCTAATGTGCAAATTCCTCGCTTACATTTCGCCTCTATCTCATACAGAGACCTTGCTCTGTCTCCTTTCTAAGGCATTCCTTGAGTTCACTGACACTATTGTCCCAGCTGCTCCGGGCATCCCTAATTGGACCTGGGACATTCGTTTCTCATTAAATGTAAATGTAATGTTCGAGGCATGTGGGCTGCTGAATTCATATCTGTGCATAGATCGCCGCCTAGTGTTGGGTCCTGATGATTGCACCTTGTTGTCCTGGAAGAGTCTTCGAAGTATCACGAGATAGGTGGCTCCTCCCTTGGTCTACAGTGCGCATGGGCATCCTCTCCATCTTCAGATTGTTTATTTCCTCCATTGGGTTCGGATGTTTTTCCTACTCTCAAAGTTCGGAATCGAAACAAAACTTTTTTAAAGTCCAAAAGGCCTTCGGACTCGACTGTATTGCTTCCGCTCGGTGCCTATTACCTCGGCTAAACTTCCTACTTCTCTCCGGTCGTCAACGCGCCCGTTGAGCCTTTCGACGCCACATGGGCCTATCGATTATGGAACGGAGTCCATTTAAATTCTGCCCACAATGCCATTCCAAGTACCCGCATACTGACAGACATCCAGTATGCAACAAGTGCTTGTCACTGGACCATAAAGAAGAAGATTGCCTGGCTTGTGCCCAATTCCGTTCCAAAATGACGATCCGGAATTGACGGGCCGCTAGGCAAGAGATGCAGAGACCAGCACCAGACCCTGAAAACCTTTCCGACGACGACCAAGAGCTCCTCGACGTAGAAGACTCGGATCTAGAGATCGTGGCCGTCGAGGACGATTCGGAAGACGAACCGATCCCGCAGGGGCGAACCGTGAGTACACTGTCCCTGAAACCCACTCTACCGAGAACAAAGGCTCCGGTCGAGGCATCGCCAACTGGCCTTAGCCAAGATCAAGACACTGGTTCAATAGCCCCGCATTCAAGCTCTGCTACGAATACCAAGAAAAAGCCTTTTGACACACCAGGCCCAAGTCACGCTCTCAAAAAAACAAAGGTTGTCGATCCGAAGGCTGTAAGGTCATCATACTGAAAGTCACAGACCCAAAGGCCGCCGAGCCGAAGCTCTACGTACCGCGTAAGCCTTTACAACCAAAGGCCGTCGACCCGAAAAGGGGTGTCGACTCGAACGTCGCACCGAAAAAGCTGGTCGAACTGAAACCGAAAGTCGACGAACCGAAAGCAGTCCAACCGAAGGTTGCGCCAAAGCCAATCGAACCGGGCACAACTGCTCCGAAGAACCCAGTCGAACCGAAGAAGCCAATCGATTCGACAAACGACAAACAACCAAAAAAGGTCGAACCTCCGAAAAAACCGGTCCGACCTACAAGTCCGGTCGATCCGAAACCAAGCCTCGACCCGAATAAGGCTGAAAAGATACCTAAGCCTATCAAACCGACAAACTGTTGATCCGAAAACAAACGTCGATCCAAAAAAGACAAAACCCAAGGATTCGACTCCAAAACCAAGGACAGTGGAAGAAGAGCTCTTTCACCCTGATCCTATTGAAGAGGAACAATCAAAACTGTACATAGACCATGAGACTGGCAAAGTAACAGTTTACCGCAAAAAGAAGAGAACAGTGGACACTGAACCTTCTTCACCAATTCCTCTAAAGAAAAAGAAAGACTCTGCCACTTCTCCACTTAGACCTTTCGAACCTGTCTCTCCTACTATGCCTACCACGCCTTATGCCCCTTACTCTCCTACACCGTCAGAGTATAATGTAGATTATGCAGAAGAGGATCCTGAGCAGGATTATAACTATCCTCAGGAACCAGAGATACAAGATAACACATGGGACAATCAACAAGACCCATATAATACACATCCCATCCCTGACACCTCCTCCTACCCAGTTAAACCATCACCCACAGATGATACAGTGGCATTTAACCTACTAGTGGATAGGGCCGCACTATACCACAATGTATAGTGACCCAATAGAGGAGGATTTCCTTTTTGACATATTTGCCTCTTCTGAGAGAACAGTTAGAACACTCCCTATGTTAAAGGGTGTACTAAAACACGCCACTGGTATCTTTAAGGATACAGCTAGAGCAGGTGTTACCAACCCTAGGATGGAGAAAAAATATAGGCCTGCCCCTACAGACCCCACATACATTAGAGGTCAACTACCACTTGATTCACTAGTTGTAGCTACTGCACGAAAAGTGCTAACTCTCAAACAACTGGAGAAGCACCACCTCCCGATAAAGAATCAAAAATCCTTGAAGCCTCAGAAAAAAGAGTGGCTGCACAGGCAGCCAATTCATGGAGAATTGGTAACACGCAGGCTCTACTAGCTCGCTACGATTGGGCACATTACGATAGACTAGAGAGCATACTGCAACATCTACCTGAGCCATTCAAAGAACAAGCTGATGCTCTTTTTCAGGAGGGGAAGCTCATCACAAATGCTTCCATTAAATGTGCATTAGACGCAGCAGATACCGCAGCAAGATCCGTTAACACTAGTGTCTTGCTAAGACGACACGCATCTCAGGCTTTAAAAGCAAGGTGCAATCTACTATTCTAAACCAGGCGGTCAATCCAGACTTCCTCTTTGGACCAGCAGTAGATAATATTCTTGATAAGATGAAAAAAGACACTGTGACTGCAAAATCAATGGGTGCGCTGCAGTTCCAACAGCATAAAAGCTCCTTTCGGCGCTCATCAAACAGAGGAGCTGCACGAGGCAACACGTCACAAGGTGCCTCGGCATATAAAGCCAATACCCAGTCCACCTTCATTAAAGGTCCCAATCGAGGTGGATACAGAGGAAATAGCAATAAGGGGAGAGGACGTGGAGGCAATAACAACAGAGCCTCCACTGCCACAAAACCGTGACTTCAATACACTACCTCCAGACCACATAACACCGGTCGGAGGAAGAATACAACAGTTCCTACCAGTCTGGAACAACATTACCACAGACAGGTGGGTAAGACAAATTATCCAGTATGGCTACTGTCTAGAACTGACTTCTACTCCACCCAACATACCACCCAGACACCGTCCAATGTCCACGGAACACATCGCCCTGTTACAACAAGAGGTGAAAAGTATGCTGGAAAAGGGGGCCCTAGAGCCTGCACCAAGTAACAGGAGTATACTCACTATACTTCCTCATTCCCAAGAAGGACGGGTCTCTCAGACCAATACTGGCCCTCAGACCCCTAAACCAGTATATACTTTCGGAGCACTTCCACATGATCACTCTACAGCAAGTCCTCCCGTTGCTAAGGCAAGGAGACTTCCTAGCAACCTTAAAACTCAAGGATGCATACTTCCACATACCTATACATCCTTCTCACAGGAAGTATCTCAGGTTCACAATCCAAAACCAGCACTATCAATTCAAAGTTCTCCCCTTTGGGGTGACCACAGCTCCAAGAGTAATCACAACATGTCTAGCGACGGTAGCTGCACATCTAAGGAGACAACACATTCACGTTTATCCATACCTGGACGATTGGCTGATACAAGCAAAATCGTACGAACAGTGCAAGAGCCATATGTCTCAAACACTTCAGCTGCTACACAGCTTAGGCTTTTCAATAAACTACCCAAAATCCAACCTACAGCCATCCCACATACAGCAATATCTGGGAGCTACTATAAACACCTCGCTGGCAAAGGCATATCCAAACGCAGCAAGGATAGACAGTATGCAAATGCTCATTCGCAAATTCCAACCACAACACTCCCTGTCAGCTCGAGTGTTCATGCAGCTCATAGGCATGATGGCCTCTGCATTTTCATTGTCCCTCATGCCCGACTTCACATGTGTCCACTGCAGCAATGCCTAGCAAAACAGTGGAACCAAGCTCAAGGTCTATTAAAGGACCTAGTGTTGATAAACAGTCGTGCATACAACTTTCTGCAGTGGTGGAACCCACAAAACCTTTCCAAAGGACGACTGTTCCAAGAGCAGGTTCCACAAATAGTGATAACAGCGTACGCATCACTGTTAGGTTGGGGAGCCCAAGTACTCCAATACACAGTGCAAGGGCTTTGGACAACCCAGCAGAAAAAATTGCATATCAACCATTTGGAGTTGCTAGCAATATTTCTAGCTCTAAAAGCATTCCAGAAACACCTGTACAACAAGACTGTGTTGATCCGGATGGACAACATGACAGCCATGTACTACATACAGAAACAGGGAGGAACGCACTCTCTACAACTGTCTCACTTAGCGCAAAGCATATGGAAGTGGGCAATTCCAAAAAACATCTTTCTCCTGGCAGAACACCTCCCAGGGAAGGACAATCAGATAGCGGATCTACTCAGCAGACACAGCCAGCAACTACACGAATGGGAGATTCACCCTCAAGTCCTCCAACCATTCTTTCAAAAATGGGGGCACCCAGAAATAGACCTGTTTGCCACAAAAGAAAACTCAAAATGCCAGTACTTTGCCGCCAGTTTCCCACATCCATTGTCACAGGGCAATGCGATATGGATGAACTGGTCAGGCAGATTTGCGTACGCTTTTCCCCCAGCTCCACTAATTCCGCTAGTGGCACGCAAACTCCGGCAACAGTCAGTCACAATGATCCTAGTTGCTCCAACATGGACAAGGCAACCATGGTACACAACGTTCCTAGAACTCTCAGTAGTGCCTCATCAAAGATTAAAACTCACACCCAGTCTTCTGACTCGGAGCCATGGAGAAATCAAACACCCAGATCCCAATCAGTTGAACCTAGCGATCTGGCTCCTGAAGTCTTAGAGTTCAGATAGCTTAACTTGCCTCCAGAATGCATGAACATCATTAAGGAGGCAAGAAGGCCAACTACTAGGGCATGTTATGCAGCTAAATGGAAAAGATTTGTTATTTACTGTAACAATAACCAAATCAATCCATTACATGCTTCTATATAAAACATCATATGCTACCTGTTGCACCTTCAAAGGTGCAACCTAGCTTATTCTTCTATAAGACTACACTTTGCTGCTATAGCAGCATACCTCCAAAACGGACAACACCTTTCACTGTTTAGAGTACCAGCAATAAAAGCGTTCATGGTCAAGTTCGCGCTCTATAAAACTCAAAAATAAAATAATAAAAAAATGAGTCACCTTAATAGAAGATGTAAAAGACCCCCTAATCTTTCTTAAGCCTATGGGAAATCATGTTCCACATACATATTTGCACACACAAACTCATACTGTGTGAAAGAGGCTATGTGGTAGCATTTTCCTATGCTCAGGTAAGCAAAACAGGGGACCTTAAATAGTTTACTATGGTCGGAACTGCAGCGAAACCCAGCCTCGCAAGCTGCTAAGTATTTGGAAAAAAGCCTGTCGAACCTAGGCATACAGGAGCTGTGGAACACCTAAACTAATCACACCACAGTCAAAAGGCTGGTAAAGAGAACAACAAAGTACCTTTCATGGATTGAGGATAAGGCGACAGTTGCCAAGAGGTCACATGGTTGGTTTGTCTTAAACTCCTATTCTCAACAAGGACAACAGAGTTATCTCGATCTGGGATACTCCAGGACCACGAAATTGAAGTTTTTAAAATTCAGATTGGGCCTGTTACCTTGTAGAACCCACCTTCCACATTGGCTGAGGGATAAAGGGGGCCACCTCTGTCGTTTATGTAGCAAGGCAAAGGAGGATATGCCACATTTGTTGTGTTCCTGCGACAAATTGTTAGAGGAAAGAAAACGCTTGCTGAAATTTCTGTTCAGCCAACTAGGAATACGCACTCGAAGGAATGCAGTTCTTGCCTGCTTCACACCAGACGATCCACAGTTAAACTGCGGCCTTGTGAAGTATATGAAGGAGGTGGAGAAAAAGATGCAGAAACTTGACTCTTAACTTAACTTGCTGTTTCTTGTTTAGGTTGAACCATATGTAAAATGTTGTCTAATATTATCAAATCACTGAAGGTGGTGGAAAGAGGACACTGGAACCCAACCTTTTTTAAGCTCACAAAGAAAATCGATGCTAAGATGAACATCATTGCAAATTTGTATTTAATTTAGAAGATTTTAAAAATGAATGATATCGTTTTATATGCAATTTTAAGTTTACGGTGAAAATGTACTGTACGTATATGTATTTTAAAATTGAGATATTGCAATGGTTTTTATTAACTATGCAAAATAAATTGAAATTCTATGCTGAAATTAGCACATTCTGTTTTTCTAAATTAAAGATGGAAGACTGTGTATAAATGATGTACATATAGCTGAAAAATATAACTTATATGGTTATGCACATAGCACGAAGCTACCTAACAAGCATCAGAGCGCTGTATGTGATTATTAGTTCATGGCCTGTAACTGAGCCACCTTTTTCTTCTTTTTATGGAATTTCTTTCCTCACTAGGAATTCTTTGACTGTGCAATGGTTTAAGCACTCATCTATGTAAAAACTATCAACGCTGCCATGCCTATTTGCTTCAGTTTGCCCTGTTCTAACCTCACCTCCCTTTTTAACAAAGCAGGTGGCCTCTCTGCTCCGAATAGGGCCCTATTCGTGTTATTGAACCATGTCTTCAAAGCATTCATGGCAGACTACAGCTCAGCCTTGCTCTTATGCACTGCTTTTGCTAACAGTTGTTACGACCTTTCTTGTTGAATTGACATGTACTTACAGCTAAATAGTTTTAGCAAAATAAGAAGCAGCCAAAGCTGAACTTGTTATGGTTTTGTTGTATTTTGTATTGTTGATATTGTGCACTCTCTGATGAGTGCCTTTTGTCAACTGTATGATCAACAGTCGATAGGTGGTCCTGCTAATTTCTGAGATTCAACTGATTTCTGTACTATACAGATGGAGCGTTGCTTGCTGTTGCTTCTGTTTTTTCAGCCCTTCTTCCATAGCGACTGTCCACATAATCACTTGTGTCCCTCTCCTATCCATCCAGTTGTAAATGCTTCTATCTTGTCCTCCTTACCCTTAGGAAGAAGACGGGTCTACTTGTCTGCACCATGCTGCCAAAAGCGGGAATCTAGAAATGCTGAAATACTTGCTGTCCACAGGGCAGGTGGACGTAAATGCCCAGGTGAGATTTCTCCAACTCAGCTTCCCCCATTTCCCCCACACCACTTGCCATGCACTGCCCCCTCCCACCACATACAAAATGTTGATTTATTATTAGTAAGAGTGTTGCATATGTCATGGGGCAAGGGCTGTGTCTTGGGG
Source organism: Lissotriton vulgaris (assembly GCF_964263255.1). NCBI lineage: Eukaryota > Metazoa > Chordata > Amphibia > Caudata > Salamandridae > Lissotriton > Lissotriton vulgaris. Next base: position 1,936,260,445 of record NC_141693.1, read on the forward strand.
TTTATAATGAGGCTTGTGTCTACATTGGGCGGAGTCTTAATTTTTAGATTTAGAAGTAGGTCGGCATTGGAAGGAGGTTCACATTTTGAATGACACTGAGATTGGCTTCAGGAGGGACATTTGGTTTTGAATGGAGCATTGAGAAGAATCTTCAGTCTGGTTTGTTTTTGGCCTCCGGAGGAGACTTATGTGTTTTTAGTGAAGTGAGTCTCAGACATTTTGTTAGTTTCCGGCTTAGCGTGGTGCGGGTGCCAACATTGAGAGGAGTCTGCAGTTGGAAATACAGCTGATGCCCACTCTTTGGGAGTAGGCTCAGGTGTGCAACCTGGGTAATGTTGACAGTGCAGTGGCACTAAGGTTTGCAGTATTGCAACCATCTGGTATCCAGATGAGACTGAAGGAATGTGTATGCCTGGCACTGTAAAGAGGGTGAAATTCTTAATTGGTGGCAAGGTTGGAACTAGTGACATGTAGGTTCCTTATCCTCATTGGAGGTTTGGGTTTTAAGTAGGATTTGCATTGCGAGTTGTCTTGGGTATGGAGTGAAGCTTCTATTGTTGTGAGAGCGGTGTAATGGTTTATATTTGGCCTGGAAAGACTCTTGCCCTAGGTATGGTTATAGGGCATTGGCTTTGGAGTGGAGTTAAACAGGAAGGCTTTGATATTGTGCAGTATTAGAGTCGCTAATAGGCAGCAGGTTGGATATGGAGCATACTGGATGTAGAAGCAGATTTGGAGTGGGCCTGTACTGGCAAGGTCAGTAGTTTTGTGTCCCATTGATCGTTGTTATTATTAGGATTTGTCTTGGAGTATGGCTTTAGGAGTCATTTTAGGCAGTTTTTACATCTGTTTTTTTTGCATTGTGGCTGGTAGCGGCCATTGGGAGTAGTCTTGGAGCAGGTATATTTTTGCACAGCTTCTTCCTCTGTGGTTCCTGGACTCCGAAAATCTCACTTTAATCATTTGTCTGCACCTCTCAGGGTCCCATATCACCCTGTCATCCACACTTGCTCTTAACGATTGCAGCTAATGTTTGCAATCTATGTCCTATTGTGATCTGTCGGCCAAGTCTCTGTTTAAATGTTTCTGTTTCTCTCTATGTCCCATTTCTCACTGTCTTTCTTTTTACCCTATCTGCTTGTCTTCCATTGTTTAGGATAATGGAGGTTGGACTCCAATCATCTGGGCAGCTGAGCACAAGCACATTGAAGTTATCCGGATGCTGCTGGTTAGGGGTGCAGATGTTACATTGCAAGATAATGTGAGTCCCAGTGCCTTTGGGTGAAGTTCTCTCACTCCTCCCCACTCTACTCTTAAACTGTCCAGCATGGTGGTTACTTGCTGTCAGCCTTGTGCTATATGCGAATTATACATACTTCAATAATCTGTTTTTATTTAAGTCTTTAATAAGCGATGCTTGTCTGTTAACCTGATTTATGTTTTACCTAAATATATCCTCTACTTCATAAACCTTTCTAACATATTCCCATCATCCCCATCCTCCTACCCTTAATCCTCCCACTCATTTTACATTGCCCACTTACTACCACCTTCGCTTAGCAGGGCTCGACAAATCTGAAAAATTGTACTAGTCCTGCAGGTCTAGTAACTTGGAAAATCCCCTCGACCCAACTGCAACCTACTTGACCCCTGTCTTTGAAAACAGAGCAAAAGTGACAAGTGAACAAGATTTAAAGGCATCTTTATTGCTTAGTTCCTTTGTGAGCAATAAAAATGCCTTTAAATCTTGTTATCTTGTCACTTTTGCTCCGTTTTCAAAGGCAGAGGACAAAAGCTAGTTTGTTTCCTACTCGCCAGAAAGGGCGAGTAGGAGCTAAAAATAGCTCGACCTCATCCATTCTCCCTCGCAAATGCGAGCGGGCGAGTGGATTTGTCGAGCCCTGCTTAGGCTCGGTTACTCTTCTGTTAAGTCTACCTCCTGTCTTTCTGTGATACCTCTCCTCTCCCCTATTGTCCCTCTTCTCTCCTGTCCTCCCTTGTCCTGTTGAACACACCTCCTCTGCCTTTTACCCATTTCTCTCCTCCTTGCCTCCACCTTATTACTCTGACTCACTTCCCCTCCCACTTCCCATTTGTATCTTGTATTGTACTTCCCCTCTCATCCTCTTCACTTTCCATCTCTTCTACTTCCTTCTCTCCCTCCTCTCCTGTTTTACACACTGCCCCTCACCATTCTTCCCTTTCACACTCTTCCTTTCTATTCCTTTTACCCTCTCACTTCCCCGCATCCCCCTGTCCTTATCATTCCTCTCTCCTTCCCTCTTACATCATCTTGTCCACTTGTCCTCCATCCTATTCTTTTCCCCTTTCCTACCTTGTTTTCTTCCTCCTTACTACTCTTCCCACCTGTCCCCAACCACTCCTACTCTCCCTGTCCTTGATCCTGCTACTTATTTTCCATCTGGCTCTTGCTGCCCTTTCCATCTTACCCTCCTGCCCACTTCCCATATCCCTCCCTTTGTCTTCCTATTTCACTCGCCTATGGTGCTTTTTTCCGAACCGTCTTCATCTCTCCTTCCCGCAATCTGTCTTCAACTCTCCTTCCCACAACCTGAACATCTGCATAATCCCTTCAAATGTACCCTTTCGTATTTCTTAATCTCATTTTCTTTCTTGTTCCCTTCTACTCTATTGTTCCCCTCTTTTTCAACCCTTCTCCATCCGTATTCTCACAGGAGCATAATATCTGTTTGCACTGGGCCTCCTTCACTGGTAGTGCGGAAATTGCTGAGGAGCTGCTTAACGCCATGTGTGACATCCATGCTGTCAATTTCCACGGGGACACCCCATTACACATTGCTGCAAGGGAGGGCTATACCGAATGTGTGAAGTGAGTACATTCTTACCCGTTATATTTCTGTCTGTTTACAAATAAAATAAAAGGGAAAATGGTCCGAAGTTCTGAAAAGCCGGGTGAGCCAACCCATTTGCGAAGTAAGAATTCCTTAGTTTTGGATTTTCAGATCTCCTTCCATGTGCATTTCCTTCAGTGGCAAATACTATCCCAAGCGTCCTGTCAAGTTCTAACCCAATGCATCTTATCCCTGGGTTACAACCGACCACCAAACTACGACTGTCACATAGATTTGTGAGCTTAAAATGTTTCATGCATCTTTATGGAACCTGTACAACAAAATCTCATAATGTTAGGATTTATGAATATGTATTGTTCATTATTTATGTATCCACCGACAAGACACAGTCAGATTATAAAATTGCAGGCATAATACCACGTTTGTTTACAAATAACAAAATAAATTATATTTTTACTAGAAGGTGCTTGAAGATTGAGTAGAGCTAACAAGATTGTTAGTGATGGCTCCTTTGGACTATATTATGCTTGCATGGACCAACTCAAGAAGCTTATTGCTACACAAAACCGTGCAGCAACATCAGCTCTTAGTTGAATGAATCATAACACTTAACAGAGCACTCTTGGACCGTGGTGAAAGCACGTTCAAGCCTGCTTGAAACTTCTATGCACAAAGCATTCTGGAAAAAGGGCCAGATTACATCAGAAGCAGGTCACATACTAAGACACATCTGCTGTATCCGAGAAAGACCACCCGCCAACCAAAAATAGCGAGATTGAGGTAACTTCTTTTCTGGCACACCTTAATTAAGTAGGGGAATGGCTCCGGGGTCCTTAATTATTAGTAGGTTTAATTGTATGTCTTGAGGTGGAGTCCTCAGTAGGAGGTAAAAAAACTAATCATCATGTGGTCATAAGAAGTTGGAGAGGCTTAAGACCATTGGTTTACCTTCATGACCCTTCTTTTTGTTGTAGACTTTTCTTATCCCGTGGTGCCAACCCTGAAATCCGGAACAAAGAACGTGATACGCCCCTCGATCTGACTGCTGAGAACAGTGAAGTCTGGTATGCTCTTCAGCTGAATAAGAAAATCCGACAAGGCATCAGAAACCGGCTGACTCGTACAGAGAGAATCATCAGCAGGTGAGAGAGATAGAAAAAGGGGGATAGTTGGTGCATATGCCAGGATGGGAATGGTATACTACAAAGATCATAAAACAGTGGTGTCAGTTCTCTTCCTGCTCCTTTCCCTAAATAATTGGCATCACCACCCCCGCCACCAGAGAAACTTGACTGTGACAAATTGTTTTTATGATGGATGCTCTTTAGAGAGAAAGGCTTCATCCTGACAAATCTAGTTGAGTACTGACGTACTAGTTCATCACTCCTATCCGTAACAGGGCTACAAGTTGAGTCTTACATTTGTTTGTGGACTCCATTGGCTTCAAATTATATGGAGTTTGTTTATAATTGGGCACTGAAGACTGGGCCACTGGCATCACCAAAGACTTTGCTGAGTAGGATACTGGTTATTTGGTTACAGGTTTTTTGGCATCGATTTTATTTTCAGGGTGACACCTGTTCAATTAGTGGTAATCATTGCCCACCTTCAGACCTTTTAAGGTCCTGCTAAAACTCTAAGACCTGAAAGTCTTTGAGAACCTCTGAATCCACCCAAACCAAGCTACATAGAATAACATTTGCCAATAGTATTAAAAAGCTTATGCCTAGCTCAAAGACGCTATATTATGTTTGGGTTGATATTGCATCCTATGAACTTTCTAGCACTTTCTGTTTGTGTGTATTTTTTTCAGAGATTGTATTTGGATTACAAAACTCAAAGGAGATTAAGAGAATGTTTTATCCAGGTTGAATACAAACTGTTATAAAGTATTTAACCAAGATGTCCCTTCCTCTCAAAATGCGGGCAAAATAAAAAAGAAATGGGATTTGCTAGCATCAAGCTTCTAACCTCTTTTAAAAAGCCATTTAATTGATTCATCACTGGTAAACAACTTTGATTGCTCTTAAATTTCCAGACATTTTAGAGGTTAATCAAGAGGGGACAATGAAGTTTTCAGTTTCAGACTCTCTTGTTGGAGTTGATGTTACCAAGTTTCTAGTCAATGAGCGATCCTGAACTTCAAGAACCTGCTCTTCACAACCTCATTCAGTACTGTAGAAGGTGTCACTAACCTGTACTGTACTTTAATTTCTTTTCATAAACCGTTTTAAAATAATGTAAATGAATAGTCTGTGAATTGTTTTGGAGAGCTGTCAGTCTTTACAATAATGTGGGGCCCAAAGTTTGTTAAATAATTCCTATTGTGTGAAGTAAAGTGCAAGTTAGGGATATGTTTATTAAGCCATCTTGGACAAAGACCTAAGCAAATGGTGATCCATGGTTTGAATTTCGAAAATTATATAATCTAAGTACAGGACCCTTCGCTGGTAACATATTGCACTGTAAGTAGATACATTGCTCTTTGAAATTGTCAACTTAGCGGTTTGCAACTTTGGGGTCAAATATGAACACCTTGCTAATAGCATTTATCTGATATTAGACTTTCTTGTGAAGAAAAGTTCTAATTTAATGCCATCCCTGCATAACTATTGTCGTATCACTACCAGATTCAGACTGTAGAAAACTGGTTTTTTGTTGCAGTACCCCGACAATTTGCCTCTTATTTGATGCAACTTTGACTAAAGTGTATTAGGTTCCTGCTAACCAGGTCTCCAGTACCAGTGTTCTTCCCTAAAAATGTACAATTGTTCCCCCAATTGGCAAAACCTTTAGCAATATTTGTACGCCCCTAATGAATGGTACCCCTGGTACGTAGGGCCTGAGGTACTCAAGAGATACTAAGGGCAGCAGCACAAATTGTGCCACCCTAAGGGACCCCTCACCAAGCACATGCAAGACTACCATTGCAGGCTGTGTCTTGGTGCAGACAAAAGTCAAAACATATGTCATACATCCCTGTGTGCCATGTCCCTAACACTGCATATGATATTTGTAAGCCCCCCTCCCTCACAGCAGATGTTGGTTCTGCATGCCAGGGCATACCTGCATGAGCAGATATGCCCCAGTGCTGCTCAGCCCTCTTACTGCCAGTACAAGTGACCAGAGAAGTAATTTTAAACCATGTGCTAGACACTGGATGATTTCCTACATGATGGTTTCGCTGAAAATAGGGATGTTTGGAATCAAACATGTTGTATTGGTAAACACACACGGATACCAGTGTTGGATTTACTAATAAATGCACCCAGAGGGCACCTTAGATGTGCTCCCTGAAAACCTACCACTCTGTGGTGTACTTGCTGACTAGTTTCTTCCAGCCTTCCACCAGAGACGCTGTTCTGACCTCATGGGGTGAGACCCGTTGCTTTCAGGAGACCCAGAACAAAAGCCTGTCCAGGCAAAGGGTGTAACACTCCCTCCCTACATCAGGATGATCAGCTGATTAGCCTCCTTGGGCCGGCAAGCTTCAAAGAGCTGTCGCCTTTGGAATGCAAATCTAGCTCCCCTCTCAGGAGAGGGAGCCACCACCTTTGTCCAGGACCCCCTTGGCACCTGGACAGGTGGCAACATTAGCTAGTCACGTAGGCGTGCCACCTCCAGGCTGGTACCACCCCTAAGGTGGGCTACTGTGAGGTGCAATCGATTTTTCAGAAGTATCTATCTTTGTGATGGCATACTTAGGAATTCTGGGACAGGGTTATCCCACTTCTCTCAGGAAGTGGTCATATTGGGGGCATAGTGACGCCAAGGGTCAGTAGCCCATTAGCTACTACCCCACACTCTCCTAACTCCCCTAAATTCAGTATTTAGTTGAGGCCCTTGCACCAGAGCAGATCCTGATGACCTATGGAGAAGGACACGAGGAGCCACAAAAGCAGAAGACTGAAGACAACACTGACTTGGCCTCAGCCCAGCTGACCTGTCAGCCGTTCTCCATCTAACCTGAGGCAAAGATGACGGGTCCTGCAGCTGTGTGCCTCCAAAATCTGGACGACTGCCTGCCTTCAATAAAGACCAAGACTTCCTGAAGAATAGCGGAACTGTTCCCTGCATCCTGCAGAAACTCCAGAAGCAAGGACTCGGAGGCCTCCGGAACCGCCAAACCCGACACCTGAAGCCACTACTGCACCATTCGCCTCCGGCCTGAGTTGGCCACCGGTGTCAAGTTCCCGCAGACCTCCAGAGCTCGAGTCCATTGTGGATTCACCCCTCGTGGACTCCCCAACATTGCCTGCAGCCTCTAGATGCCGGGCCCGTCGACCGCTCCCAGTAAGAAAACCCAACACCTAAAGGCTCTTCTGCATCCGTCACCTCCGGGCTGTGGAGAGGAGGACCCCAGGTGTCCCTACGTTTCTGAGCAACGCAAGCCTTGAACTACCCTGTTGGGTCACCCCAACTGGCCTTCCAGCCAGAGCCTGCAGACTCTTTCCGCAGTGACCGATCTCTATAGAAACCTATTGGGCTCCTGACGCTGTTTTGTTCCCTGCACCTGACCACCCCCGTACCGCTGGTGGTGTTCTGTTGGTGCTGCCTTGGACCTTGCCAACCACTCATGTTAACTCCTGGAGTCTTGTAAGTCTCTGTTATACCTGTTCCTTCCATAGGATAACATGGCAGAACTCAGAAATGGTACTCCACTTTTTGAAGTGAAAAGAATTTGTTTAAACACATACTTACCTGAATGATTTATTCTCTGATGCCTAAACATATATAAAGATACTTGCTGTTTTCATTAGTTGGTGTGGATCTCCTCCTTAAAGCGTGTGTGTCATTTATTGATCACTGTGTGTACTTGCAAATGTGCACTCCTCTGTGTTAAGCCTAAGGCTGCTCGACCACCATACCCTCTAATTAGAGCACTTTGGGATTGCATAGCAAGCCCCTGTCCACTCATAAGGGGACCCCTGGACTCTTTACATGGTATATAAAATGTTTGATATGTCACATAAAGAGCCAACTTCCTACATTCAGATAGTGTACATTTTCCAGACCCCAAAAGGAAATTAAAGCCATTTTGAAGGAATCAAAAACTGGCAGGGGCCTCTCACTACTCTACTAGTGAGTTACACACTTGTACGCGAGGGGTGAAAACTGTTATTCATTTATCTTTTTCTCCCAATAAGGCTAGTGTGTACATTTTGGATCTTGGGAAATCTACCCAGAGTTAAATCAGTAATTTGTCGGTCACCTGATATGGCACTGAATGTGGTGCTCGAGTTATGAGGGCCCATTCTTGTTCCTTCTTCCTACATTAAGATCATCTCTTATTAGGTGAGCAAGGTAGACCGTTCAGTTTCCTTACTGGACAGAGCAGGCGAGAAAATAATTTTTTTATGGTCCTTTCGTTCTTATTAATTTTCAATTTCCCTATAGGCTCCTGACAGCCTGAAACCTCAAGAAACAACATGGCATCCTAGCACATCTGTATTACCAACACCATTTAAGCAAATTAAATTGTTTTCTAGACCCTACACCAGACTCCAGTAGTTTGAATACACAGAGAGTGGAAATTCTGGTATACAACCAGCCTGTATTGCATTTATCATTAAAAATACATATAGATACTTTGCCACACTCGTCACAATGTGTTATCGTTATCTGTTCAAATGCCTCCTCGTGTACAGTTCATGTGTATATAATTTCTTTGAATGTTCAGGGTTGGAATGTAGTCCCTCAAAAATAACATTTGAGTAATCATTCTGTACTTTGAGAACCTCCTCTGCCGTAAGATTCATCTTTTCCATATCACTTGCTGGCTGTACTCTGCCAAATTTCTCAAAATTATCTAGCCAGCTGAAAATGTGATTTTGTAGTTCCAAACTTGTTTGGTTGGTTTACTGCTAAGATAACATGAACTTAAGCACAGCTGCTATCAAAATATGGTAAGTCGGTCAGTCTACCCTCCTGTCTATTTAGAACCTGTATGTTTGTTTTGCACACTCCACTACATACTCGTGTAACTTGTTTTTCTTTTTTGCACTTTCATAGGGATATAGCACATGGCTATGAAAATGTGCCAATCCCATGTGTAAACTCTGTTGATGAGGACCCGTGCCCCGAGGATTACAAATATGTCTCTGAGAACTGCGAGACGTCCACAATGAGCATCGACAGGAACATCACTCACCTACAGGTAATCAAACTCTGAGCAAGATTATTTGAGTTGTGCATGGGCAGGACGGTAATAAGACGCTTAGTGGGGATGGTGCTGTGGGCACGGACCTGAAGTAATAAACAGTTTCACAACTTTGGCTTGACTGAACAGATCCACCATTTTGATGCAAAAAACTATGTCAAGTCTTATTTATTTTATTTATTTATTTTTTCAATTTATAGGGCGCAACAGCTACCCAAAAAGGGTTTCCCGGTGCCTAGACACAGCTAGTTTGAGGACCGAAGAGAGGGGTAATGGCTATTGAGTATTATTGTTCAAATAGCCAGGTCTTAACAAGCTTTCTGAACCTGATGTAATTTTCTTCCTTTCGGATGAAAGGAGGGAGCGTGTTCCAGAGGGAAGGTCCCAGATGGGCGAAGGATCTGCCACCTGTTCTCGCCCGTTTGAATCTCGGTACGCAGAAAAAGGCTGCCGTCTGCGACCGAAGGTTACGCTTAGGAGTGTAGAGGTAGGCGAGGGTTTGAAGGTATTTAGGTGCTGTACCCGCTTTAATTCTGAACATATAGTTCAGGGCTTTAAAGCGGATTCTGTTTTCAATCCTGAGCCAATGGAGTTCCCGGCGATGGTTCGAGACTCCGGAGTTTTTGGGAATATTGCATAGTAGCCGAACAGCTGCGTTTTGCACCACCTGCAGTCGGCCGACTACTGATTTGTTTGCGCCCAGGTACAGAATGTTGCCGTAGTCAAGCCTTGATGTAATGAGGGCATTGACTACGGTCTTTTGCGTGGACAGAGGCAGCATCCAGAGGATCTTCCTCAACCATTTAACTATGGTGAGGCATAGGCCAGTTACTTTACTGGCCTGTTGGTTCATGGATAGGGAATTGTCCAGAATGAAACTCAGATTTCGAACGTGGGTCACCGGAGTAGGAAGGGCCCCCATCTGATCAGGCCAGTGTACGGGATTCCACAGATCTTGATGTTTTCCCAGGACCAGTATCTCCGTCTTGTCGCCGTTAAGTTTTAACTGGTTTTTTGTCATCCAGTTCAGGATGTTTAGGAGTCCTTCTTTGAGTAAAGAAGGGGAGTGAGGACGGGATCCGGATAGGGAAAAAATGATTTGGGAGTCGTCGGCATAGTTCATAAGAGTGAGACCCGATTGTTCAACAAGGTCGGCCAGGGGTAAATTAAAGAACAGAGGACTAAGAATAGACCCTTGGGGCACTCCATGGGATGCAGGCAGGATGTCCGAAACGGCTCGTGAAGATGTAATCTGGAAGGTTCGGTTAGTCAGGAAGGACCGGATCCAATCCAGTGCCTTTCCTCGTACACCATTTTTGTGCAATTCTTTGACAAGTGTTTCGTGGGAAATGGTGTCGAAAGCCGCGCTCAGGTCTAATAGCACGAGCGCGACCGTCTGACCTTGATCAAGTAGCTTTCGGATGTGTTCAGTGACTCCAACCAGGGCGGTTTCTGTAGAGAAACCAGCCCTGAAACCAGATTGTGAGGGATGTAGTAGAGAGTTTTCTTCTGCAAAAGTAGCTAGAGCAGAATGCACGTGTCTCTCCAAACATTTGGAAAATGCCGGGAGCAGGGATATGGGTCTGTAATTGGCGAGGATTTCCGGGTTTGCAGTCGGTTTTTTCAGAAGGGGCGTAACCATGGCATGTTTCCATAAGGCTGGGACAGTGGCAAGATCAAGGGAGGAGTTCAGAAGATTTGTAATGATCACCAAGTTGTTTAATGATTTTGATAGGGATGGGGTCCCTGGGGGAGCCGGATTTGATGGTCTTAAGAATTAATTTCAGTTTGTCTACTGAGAGAGCAGGCCAGGATTCCAGTAAGTTGGCACAGGGGGAAGTTGGTACTGAGTCAGAGGGAGAGGGTGGTTCTGTATTGTTTGCCTTGATATCTAGGATGATTTTATCAATTTTTTCAGTAAAAAAGCATGCTAACGCCTGACATTGTTGAGTATTTAATGGGGGTGCAGCAGCTGTAGTGTGTGCACCAGCCAGTTCTTTAACTTTGTTGAAAAGGGTTTTTGGCATATTAGTGGCTTCCACGATAGTTTTTGAGACAAAAGCAGCTCTTGCTTTTGCGCAGGCCGTGTGATAAAGATTCCTGGCTTCCTGGTAGCTTCTTTTCGCGTCATATTTCTGAAGTGTGGCGGTAAAAAAACATTTCAAAATCAGGAACACCAATCGATACACTATGTGGACATTTCCACATGTTATCATTAGTGCGTTGTATACTTTTATCAGTGACATTGTATGTCTGTACAAGTGTATTGAAGATGTGTTGTCTGTAATGGTAGTATGCTACTCCACCATGCATATCCCACTCTACCCCATTCCACTCTGTTGTGCACAACTCCACGCAACTGCACTCTAGTCTGCACCACTCCACTTTACTTCACACCACTCTACGCCTCTCTACTCTAAACCACTCTACTCTTTGCCAGTGCACTCTACGCTACTCTACACCACTGCACTCTTCACCACTCTGCACTTCTCCATTCTATTCTACTGTATTCTACACCACTTCACGTCTCTCTACTCTGCACTACTCTACTCTGTCAATCATTCTACTGCACTCTTCGCCACTCGAGTCTAGGCTAATCCACTCTACACTACTCTACACAACTCCACTCCACACCCCTCTGCAACACTTCACTCTATGCCAATCTACTCTACGCCACTTCACTCTACCTTGCTGCACCACTCCATTCTACTTCACTCTACTCTGAAACAATCTACTCTGTGCCACAGCACTCTATTCTACTCTGCGCCACTCCACCCTATGCCACTGCACTCTACTGTGCAGCACTGTAGTCTATGCCACTGTTCTCTACACCACTCTACACCACTTCACTGTACGACAGTCTACTCTGCCACACCACACTCTCCACCACTTAACTCACCACCACTCTACTGTCCACTTCTGCACTCTACAGCACTCCACATTACCCCACTATACTCTAGCCACAATACTCCACCCCATTCTACACAACTTCACTCTATACCACTCTACTCTGCAACAATCTCTTTATGCCGTTGCACTCCGTGCCACTCTACTCTGCACCACTGCACTCTATGCCTCTGTACTCTAATCTATGCCACTGCATTCTACAACACTGAATTCTATGCCGCTACACTCTATGCCACTAAACTCTGCAACACTACACCAGTCCACTCTATGCCACTACACACCACTGTTACCCACTCTATGCCATTGCACTCTACTCTACACCACTCTACTCCGAACCATACTACACCAGGCCACTCCTCTGCACTTTACTGCACTCTACGCCACTGCACTCTACTTTGCACCATTCAACAGCACTTCACGCTGTAGTGTTGAACACTATACCAGTTCACTCTACGCCACTTCACTGTAACCCACTCTAGGCCATTGCACTCTACTCTGCACCACTGCACTCTATGCCACTGCATTCTACTCTGCACCACTCGACTCTATACCGCACCACTCTACGCCAGGCCACTGTGCTCTACACCCACTGCACTCTACATCACTACTCTGCAAAACTACTCTGCACTCTATGCCGGTGAACTCTATGCCACTCTACTCAACGCTTTACCAGTACACTCTACTCCACTGCGCTCTGCACCACTCTACTCTGCATCACTCCACTTTAAGCCACTTCTCTCTGTAGCACTCCACTCTACGTCACTGCACTCTGCGCGTCACTGCACTCTGCGCGTCACTGCACTCTGCGCGTCATTGCACTCTGCGCCTCCACCCTCTACTGTGCAGCACCCTAATCTACAACACTGCATTTTATGACGCTGCATTGTACACCACTGAATTCTATGTTGCTGCACTCTGCAACATTACGCCAATGCACTCTACACCATGCCACTCTAATCTACGCCACTCCACTGTACACCACGGAACTCCACTCTGTACCACTCCAATATACAACACTCCATGCCACTCTCCTCTGCTCCACTAACCTTAAGCAATGCTGAACAGCTGCCACGCTGGTGTACAACATGGCTAAAACACATTAGCAAAACCAACTGCGTTATAAAGGTCCTACAAATTAAGTAGGGATATATATCTGGACAACATGAACTTCAAAATATTGGGACTAAGTTAGAAAATACTGTCCCAACCCCTAGCTAGCTCACAGTGCCCCATCTGAACCCCTAACCATACCAGGATAACGGGTGGTATCAGCAACCTCAAAAATGACCACTCTTATTTCCCAAAGAAATCGTGGAAACAGATCTACTCTTTCGTTGTTACTTTGCATGCCCAAGGTAAACACAAGAAAGATACTAAATGGCTTTTGAAACATGTATTGAAACATTGTATTCTTGTATAGAAATCATGTTCTGCAAATGCAGATGAAACAAAGCATAGTAACCAGCATTATGCAAATGGGGAAAAAGAGAAACAATTCAATCATGATAACATTACTATGTGATTATATGCCTATCTAATACTACCTGTACTAGCACCATCTACCAGATCCTTTGGGATTTCCTAGCTCCCCCCCCCCCCCATTCCAGGGTATGATGTGCCAGGAATCTGATCTAATGTAGAGCAGGCTGTCGTCCTTTGCAGGATAGAAGTTTAAGAGTCAACATTGCTGCATCTTATGCACAGTGCGTTGTGTTCCACGACAATCCCAGTAGAAGTGCTCCTCTGACGAATTTGGCACAGAGGCTTTATTTTAAATATATTAACGGCACAGCTCAAATCACACTGTGTCAAAGGTGCAGAGCTGATGCGATAGTTTGGCTAGAGCTATCTCTAACTGGAAAACGTAAATTCAAGGGCATCGCGTTGTATGTGCGTAGCCTTGGACATAGTGTATGAATAACATGATAGCAATGCTTACTAAGAAATTAACTGCATGGGCAATAGTTACTCAGTACATTATGGGATAAGTGTAAAAAATGTAAAAAGTCACAATTAGTAAAATGATGTCAAACTAAAATGGAGACTCAGAGTGGCCCTATTGTACCTCACTTAATAGCTTTTGCATAGGCAGACCTATTGGCTTTGCCAATGCTTGTTATTTTTTGTTTCACAAACATGAAGTTACACCTGCTATATTTCCACCTTTATTTTACTAATAAATGGAAACTCTTATTTTGATGCCTGTCAAGTTTTCGCACTATAAGCTTTGGAAATGTCTATAATATACACCCATGTTAAAAGTTTAGCATGATAGTATAGACGAGTGAACAGATAAGAAAGCGTCATCATTGTTTACTCTCCAAGTCAGTATGCACAGGTAATGGCCTGGCCACCCTGAATGACCGCATAGCAAGTGATGGAAAAAAGGCCAATTTTCCATAATTTTTGTTTTTCGAAATTAAATACAAGCAGAAAAAAAGAATAGTTTTCTGCCAGTGTTTATCTTTAAAAATAACTCTGGATCCTTAATTATAACAAGCATTTGCAATGCAATAGGTCTCGCATTTGTGAGAGTTTGAGCTATTTTTATTGTAAATTACATTGCCTTTTATTTATGTTTTGGTTTTTGAAACATCAATGAAAGCCATTGTCATTTACAATGCCAATAGGTCAAACTCGCGTAAATGCGAGACCTATTGCATTGCAAATGCTTGTTTAAAGAAGCTCGTTAGCACAGCTTGTGTTTTATTGCAGTTTGGGCCCTCTTGCTGCTTTTGCCGGCATGTACTGCAAGAAACCCTGCGGCGCTTCCCTTATTCATGCAATTTTTCAACAAAAGCTTCCTGCTGCGAAGGGCTGCTTTCTTTCAGTCTGTCTGCCCCAAGGAGATCATCAAATAAAATGATGCACTTTTTAAACAATGATGAGAGGGACCAAACATTAGCTTCCTTAAGGCAGGTACCCTGACTCTACCGGGGAAGCCCATGTCAGTGGGTCCGCACAAGAGGGGCTTGTTCTTTGGCCAGGTTGTCGGTGGTCAGAGCACTGACAGCCGAGATATTTGCTAAACTAAAATGTCACATTTAAGTATACAAGGCACCAAATAACGTTCACAATGATTTAAACGTCCCATTACAGATGAGCAGTTTTAATCAACAATGAAAGCATAATATTAAGGCATTAAACATTGACAGAGTCCTGCCTGGAAATTATTACACTGGGATTCACCCACTTGGCAGAACAGAAGCACAGAAAACTCCAGGACATTCCAAGTGTCACAATGGATCTGTAGGGAGAGTGCGGGGGGGACGATTTTCCTCTTATAAATTAAATGTAGGTTACAAATCTTAACACTTACAGTGGGGACAAATGGAATACATCCCGTTATAACGGCCTCTCAAACCCATCACCCAAGTCTTTAAATTTCCAGCTAGCTAAGGGTTTGGAAACCTAGACAAGCTTCAAATGAGAAACTTTCATCCCCCGTCAATGATTCATTATGAATATGCAAATGTCTCCTCAATACATTTTGCTTCTCTATCTGCCTAGTGTTGCAAAGAGCTGCCACCTTACCAGACACCACCAAAATACCTTCAGAAATCAGGGCTCATTTCTAATCCAATATTCGAGAATCAATATTCCCCATTTGCAGTAAAATAAGTATAAAACATTGCGCTACCAAGGCAACTTGAAAAAAAGTCATATGGTTTAAGGAGGCATAGTACACTGTGGCCATGGAATGTCCGGCTTCTTGAAGGGGAGAGGAAGTGAAAGTGCGCCATAAGTGTTTTGTGCCGCCGGTTTCTCTGCTGAAGGGAGACAGGAGTTGGCACGCGTGGACAGGAGATGTGCACGCATACGGAGTGCCCATCTCCTGTCCACGCGTGCCACCTCCTGTCTCAATTCGGGACAGAAAGCGTCATCAATTGAGTCTCGCAAGCAAAGCAGCGCATGCGCTGCGTTCGCGAGACCTAAAAATTAGTGAGCCTGTAGACTTCACTCCAGTGACGGCATTTAGACAGAATTTCAGAAACTGAAATATCGTGGACCAAAATATCATGTCAAGAATGTCAAGGGCACAAATATCATGCTATAGGTGACCAAAGGTTTACCATATATTACTCCACATATATGTAACTCTCTACTTACCTATTTGCACTCACCTTCTCGATATTTTGTTCCTTAATATTTTTGACACAATATTTCGTTTTCCCGTATTCTGTCAGTGATCCCCCTGTGACAGGTTAAAAAAGAACCTGTTCACTCCAGCCGATCACTACACGGTATGCTTCTGCTTTTTAACTCTTGGTGATGGCAGTAACCTTCCACCACTATGAAGGTAGCACTTTGGGTGCCCCTGAGAGTCCAATAAGACTGCAATCCGTGGGACAGGCCTATGTTGTGGCGCACAACATGAACCGTGTTTGCCTATGACAACAAGAATCCGCATTAGGGATCCACACAACAATACAGTTGGCCACCCAGGGCAGAGGTACATGTCCATTACCTTGCAGTGGACCTTGCAATGGACCTTTCTGTCCCAACACTGTCTATTACCATATGCACTGTTAATGTGAGGAGGAATACATATACACATGAACGCAAAGACTCCAATAGAGTTTACAGCTGCTTATTGTTGACGTTTTACATTGCTTTGCTCCAGCCTTCAAAACATTCCTTTAGGAATTAAGCCCTTCTTTTTTCCTCCTTTTGCGAGGGTCAGACTATTAGCAGTGTAGAAAAGTAACTCTAAGGGCCATATTTATCTACATTTTGCACAGGTGCAGTCACCATGAGTGACGCAAATTGGCACAAAATGTTAATTTAGGATTTACTTTTCAGTACAAAACCTGCTTTGCACTGGAAAGTTGCCTACAAGTAAAGCAAGTACTACTTTTTATCAAGGTGGGGGAAGTCCCATTCCTGGTGCATGTGCCTTCCTATGCTACCGCCTATAGTTATTAACACAAAGCCCTATCTACTGACATTTGTAGCAGGGCTTTGTAACAAAAATATTAAACCTGGGCAAAGTTCACCGGGATCCTAAAATGTGCAAAGAAAACTCTGCTGCGCTACGTGGAGCTCTGCAAGCGGCAGAGTTTCTTTAGATAAATGCCATTCGTAATGATTTTCAGCGCCAGGTGCTTGTCCACACTGTGCAATCAACGTGAATGGCACCATGCGCAACGCAAGCGAGCGCTGCTTCCTTTCTGCCACTTGAGTAGATTTTTACTCGAGCGGCAGCTTTCTCAACGCACACAGACAGCTTCTCAGCGCGAGCCTGAGCATACGCAACCACTCACCATGAGAAATCTGACCGCCCACGTAGAGAAATCTCACCAGGAGATGTCTTTTTTTGCCTATCAAGTCTCACAATATTATAATGAGGGGGCACCAGAAGATCCATGACTAGGGACGAGGATTCTGATAGTCATGTTTCAGTAAGGATTGTTATGTCTATTTCCTGGTTAATGATGATATCGGCTATGTCAGAAGCATGTTTAGCTGTAGGCATTTCAGTGTATTCTCTATTCTACTTGGGTTCAGATTTTGCGAGTCGGTGATTAGCTGTTCTTGTTGTAGGTTGTTGAGATTGGGTTTCCTCTCATTCAGTCTGGATATTCGGGACTGTTTTGATTTCCTCCCCTCTACTGCGGTCAATAGGCTCTTATTCCCTGAGTAGGGATAGGGTTTCTTCTTCCATTAAATATTTCTGATTCCTATCAGGTCGATTTTGTCTATTTGATAATGGCATCGCCATCTTATTGCTCTTACTTTGAGAATTATTTATTAGTTCTCGGATGTGCTCGACTTTGGTGTGTGTGTTTTCCGTAATATCACGTTGTTTTTCTATCCCTTGAAGTGTGCTTAGTAAGTCATGCGATAAGTTGCCCATTTGTGTTTGGAGCTCTTTGATTTTTCTCAGGATCTGGGGTGACTTATTAAGATTGCTCACCCGCTTATTTCGAGATTCACATTTTTTGTTCCCGTGTTTTCATTCTGAACTCTTCGCCTGGGTCTTTTTCTGTTTGCCATTAGATCAGTTGTCTATTCCACCATTATTTGCTGTGTTGGATGCGCTATCTATGCTTTGTGTTCATAGTATCATGTTTGTAGAACATACAGTTCGAGTGGATCTAGCTGACCTTTGTGATGAAGTACTTAGGGGTATGGAAGAGGTAGCCTTCTCCATATCCGTTATTCCTAGGTTTTCTTTGTGTATTCTGTTAGTTGAAGATGTTCCGTCATTGTGGGGAGGCCTCGATTCTTCCCTTTGAAGAGGTTCTGTAACGTTGTTTCCATGACGTGTGGACACTTCTTTTCTCTCTGTATCATTCCCAAACGTTGGGCCTCCTCTTTCACTAGTGTCTCCTAGTTGCGTTGACTGTTGTAGTTCCTGAGGATCTCTAGTTAGTATGCTGTCTGAGGTCCATATTTCCCTCTTATGAAGCTCTGTGTTGTTGTTCGCATGTTAGTGTGGACCATTCTGTTCTCTCTGCATCTCAAAACTTAGACTGTACCAGCAGTACCTACCAATAACACACCACAACCGCCAATACGATCATCCTCAATATCAATACTAAAGGAACCAATACCTCCAATAATATTACAGTCAATAACACACCACCAATACCGTCACCATTAATACCTTCAACATCAACACTAAAGGAACCAATACCACCATCAATAATATCACACTACCAATAACAGAACACCACAAATACCATATTCCTCTAAGCCACCAATATAATACTGCAGAAACCAATACCACAACCAATATTATCAACACTACCAATAACACACCACCAATATCGTCACCATCAGTGCCACCAACATCAACACTAAAGGAACAAATACAACTACCATCACCAATAATATCACACTCATGTGGGAGCGCGGTGTTTTACCAATAGCTTAGCAAAGCAGCTGATGCAGAATTCCTTGTGTGTCCAGATTTTAGGCAGCAATAAAAATATCAAGATAACCCTTGTGATTCATGTTAGAGAGAGATCAGGTTTTTTTCTAGTCGCAGATTTGGCTCACCATATGGTAGCGCAGAGGGTTAATATGCCTGCAGCAAAGAACAGATCTATATTTTATATGGAAAACTGAGTGAATTAGTAAAGGCAGCGTTTTAAAACAAATGACATGGATGCGAGAAATAGGCTATGGAGAGATCAGGAGCCCTTTTGCCAGGTGTTAGTGAGGGAACCTGAGGAGGCGGTATTGGGGGGGGGGGCTCTAAAAAAAAAAAGATTGGCGTATTGGGCGACAGCAGCGCTAAAGCCGGCCCTGTCAATGCTTAAGGAAACAATGCCACAACACAACTACCAAGCACTGGCAAAGCCAATATGCCTGGCTTTCACTTCCTATCGCCCCGAAACATAATTGCTGCAAGCCAGTGTTTACATGCGCTGTCACATTTAACAGTAATCTTTTATATTTCTCCTGCGTGTGTAGTGTCGTACGCCCCTCCTTCCCTGTGCATTAGTCTCGCCTGTGGGTAGAGTGGGTCGGCCCAAGGCTAAGAGGGCTGTATGACTTTGGGAGAGTGGGTGAGATGGGGGACGGGGTGGAGGGTCAAAGTAAAAGAACAGGTGTTGAGCAGTGAAAAGGGATGCTGCCAGGGGGGCTATGGGTGGATATAGGGGCACTGGGGGGTGGGTAGTTGCACTCTAGCTGGGTAAGGGCCCCGTCGATAGGTGGGGCTCTCGTGGTGGGTAGCTGTGCCCGGTCGCAGGTGGTGGTTAGGGGCAGACCAGGTGAGCATTCAGGTGTGGCCTTGCTTGGGTAGGTGCGCTCTTGGATGCAGCTAGGCGCGGCCGCGGAGAGGGCTAGTGGCCCTCTTGGCGATGACGCCCCCTCGGTGGGCCTCTGGGGCTCCGTACTCACCACCTCCAAGAGTTTGAGGGCGAAGCGTGGTGGCTTCAGGTGCTGCCACCCCACAAAGGTGGGTCCGTCGTCTTTCTTCTCGACGGTCTCCCTGTAGACAGCAGCATCCCCTTCTGCCATGGCCTCCCGGTAACACGAACAGATCGAGTAACAACCCTAAACAAATCACAAGAGACCACCTCAACGCCACCTCCAGCCCCCCGCAGCGCTGTGCTGGAGATCGAGGGGCACAGAAGCAGGAGCTGGGCGAGAGGGCGAAACTCCGAAGTGAAAGCATCCGCTCCCCGAGGTGCCCTGCCCAGGAAGGAGGAGCTATGGCCGCCTAAGCTTGCATGGCGAGGGTAGTGTAAACACCCCGCGCCACAAGATGCAGCTCTGCAGTGCGACGCCTCCTTCTGTCAAAACAAACGACAATATGATCAAAACTAGGTTACCTTCAGCCACAATGCGCGTTCTTCTTGATTCCTGCAGGGGATCGGCACTCAGTTGTTGGCAGTAATCAATTCGAAGTTTTATTTGCCTCCGAAATTATTTTTTTATTGTCTTAGTATTTTTTTGAACAGACCTTCCTCTTTGGGTTGCACGACGCAAACATGCAAATATGTTAGTTTTTAAAAAGAGAACGTAACAGTAAGGCCAGACTGAGGGCAATAAAGGCAACTGAGATGCAGATGGGAGCCTCCTTCTGAAGTGTGTGTGTATGTGTTGTACTCGCTGCTTCCTTCCTGCCACTCTCATCTATGGATATTTCGTAAAGTCCTACTCCTACATAATTGAGTGGCAAATTCTCTCAAAGCTTACACTGATTACGTACTATTGTAAATTATCTCCCCTTGTGAAAGTTCGTACGTTTTGAAAGATGACTCAACTTCAAAAAGTTATGTAGCAAAGATCAACACGTTAAAGATATACAAGCGCTCGCCATGACACAGCCTTTTGTCTCTAATCCCCGTCCTTTTCAGACTGGGCGCCCGGACTTCCTGCTGACTTAAAAGGTTTCTTATCTTCTTTATGGGGCCATCTGGACCCATAAAGAAGATCAGAAACCTTTTACTTCATCAGGAAGTAAAGGAGCCCAGTCTGAAAAGGACGGGGCTTAGCGAGAAAGGAGAACGTCACTAGGACCTCTTCTCCAATGGTTGGCCACCGTTTAGGAGGCCAGCCAATGGAGAAGAGGGGCGGAGCTTAACCCTCGCTAGTGAAGTACACTCTATAACAAAATCTCGCGAGCTCGTCTGCTCATGTGCGCAGTATGCCATGCGAGACCTAAAAAGGGCTTCCGGTTTTATGGTGTATATTTGTTTACTGTTTCCATTGGTATTTATCCACTTTGTTTTTTGCTCATCGCATCTGTATTTATCCCTATTATTTTTTGAGTTATGTCAAAGAATAAAGTGGCTACTAGTATTTTTCCACATTTATGTAACCTGTAAAAGTGCAATTAATCTTGAAAATCTTTTGTTTTTTTAAATAGTGTAACAGGCTTGTATGTTGTAACAATTGACTTGTGCTATAACATAAGCATTATGATACATATGTGCACAATTAGTTTGTCAAGGAAATCCTTTCCCCTTTTTAGGTCTCGGCTAGAAGCGCGTTCTCGCCAGAGAACTATAGCTGTCGGATCAGCCGACAACGAGAGGGAAGAGGAGATAAGAGCCGGCCACGCGCAGCACTTTTCCATAAGATAGCGTTGTGTGCGTGAACTTCTGCTGTTTTCAGCAATGCTGAAAGAATCGGATCGCGTTGTGCGCCTCGGGAAGAGGTCACGTGACTGGGTTTGGAATGCAGGGGAGTCTGCAGCAGTGTTATTTATGGCTTCTGACGTGCAATGTGCAGATAACGTTCCTGCCCCCAATAGTTATCTGTCCTGCTTGCCGCTACCTTCCCGGAAAGCTGGAAACATGCCGAACTCAGCGCCCTCCTAAAGAAGCCCACAGTAGACCCCACCAAGCTTAAGAACTACCGCCCCATTTCGCTCCTCCCATTCCCTGCCACAGTCATTGAGAAAGCTGTCAACAGTCAGCTCACCGCCTTCCTCGAATCCAACAAATCCCTCGGCCCTTCACAGTCCGGCTTCCAAGCCAAACACAGCACCGAGACCGCCCTCATCGCAGCAACAGACGACATCCGAACTCTACTGGACAACGGAGAAACAGCTGCCCTCATCCTACTTGACCTCTCCACAGCCTTCGACACAGTGTGTCATAGCACCCTTATACAACGCCTCAGCAACGTCGGAATACAAGGAAAGGCATTGGACTGGATCATCTCGTTCCTCGCCGGAAGAACCCAGAGAGTCCGCCTCCCCCCTTTTAGATGAGAGGCCACCGAAGTCATCTGCGGCGTACCACAAGGATCTTCACTCAGTCCCACCCTCTTCAACGTATACATGAGTCCCCTCACATCCATCGCGCGCCAACACTACCTCAACATCATCTCCTACGCAGACGACACCCAGCTGATCCTCTCCCTTACCAAAGACCCAAACAACGCCAAAACCAACCTACACGAAAGGATGAAAGACGTAGCCGAGTGGATGAAGAACAGCCGTTTAAAACTGAACTCGGACAAAACGGAAGTCCTCATCAAAGGATCATCCCCCTCCGCCTGGGAGGACTCATGGTGGCCACTGGCCCTGGGAAACGCACCCATACCAACGGACCACGCACGTAACCTGGGATTCATCCTGGACTCCTCCCTCTCAATGACCAGACAAGTCAACGCCGTCTCATCATCATGCTTCAACATCCTACGTATGCTCAAAAAAATCTTCTGTTGGATCCCCACCGAAACAAGAAAGACGGTCACCCACGCACTGATCACAAGCCGACTGGACTATGGAAACACCCTTTATGCCGGAACCACAGCCAAACTACAGAAAAAACTCCAACGCATCCAAAACGCCTCAGCCAGACTTCTACTTGACATCCCCCGCCAAACTCACATTTCTGGTCACCTGAAAGACCTCCACTGGCTCCCAGTCAACAAGAGAATCACGTTCCGTCTCATCACCCACGCACACAAAGCCCTCTACGACCTAGGACCCGAATACCTCAACACGCGCCTGTCCTTTTACACCCCCACCTGCCAACTATGATCGTCCAATCAAGCCCTCGCCGCAATTCCACGCATCCAAAGATCCACCATGGGGGGGAAGATCCTTCTCCTACTTAGCGGCCAAGACCTGGAATTCTCTCCCCACCCACCTCCGCCTCACACAGAACCACCTCTCCTTCAGAAAACAACAAAAAACTTGAATATTCGATAAGTAAAGTACCCCCTCCCTCAAGCGCCTTGAGACCCTCTGGGTGAGTAGTGCGCTATACAAATGTTAAACTTGAACTTGAACTTGAGATGCACGCTGTTAATATATTTTATGGAGGATGGTTCTCGATCTCCTTGCTTCTTTATGTACCCATTTACTGTAAAATGTAAACTTCGTTGAAATGAGCCTTCCGTTACTGGTGTTTCTAAGCATCGCATCCACGTCTTTTGCTTCCCCTCAGTGTGCAAGCTTTATGTGAGGGTGCAGAATTAACGAATTTCTGCTGGTTCTGTGTGTTTGCTGGTATTAAAAGGTGACACATGTTCTCTTTATGCGAGGGTGCCGATTCCGCTGGGTCTGTGTGTTTGCAGGTATGAAAAGGTGACACGCGTTAGCTTTATGTGAGGGTGCCCAATTATCGAATTTCCGCAGGTTCTGTGTTTGCAGGTATGAAACAGTGGTACACTTTTTCAGAAGCGAGCACCAGTCCAGATATGCGGTGGCATCTCCGCTTCCTCATCCAGTGCGGCTCTCCCAGACGCCGCCGCAAGTTATCAGCACTGTGGAAATTTCCACTGCTGTGATACAGACACCAAGGTAAGGCTCGCGCTAAGTTGGCATGATAAAATAAATGTAGGTGGTGGAATGGGAGAAACACAATTGTGCTTCTCTGGTGATGCACTCTACTGCGGTGAAGACTGCCCGAGAGTACTGGCAGCGGCGAGAGTGCACGGAATGCAGCGAGAGCGAGCGCCAGCGTGTGTGCAGCGGAGGCTGGATCCTCTCGCTCTGCCCGTCATAGGCTTCCACACCAGCCCTTACTGGGGATTACACAGTGCTGGCCCAGCCCTCCTGTGACTCGGTCGCTCGTTTGCAGCTGAAACTATGTTTCACCGCCTATATTTCAATGAACGTGACATACCGACGAAGAACTGCATTTTTTACGTCGGGTAGATGATGATGTATAGCTATAAAATAAACATGTAGTAATTTTAAAGGACTAGTGTACATGCCTTTCTGTGACTATTTTTAAATCCTACTAAAGGATTTATGGTGCACCTCTTAAACACTATATATTTTACGGTTTTACAGAAGCCTTAGGCGTTTCAGCAGCGGGATAAACAGCCGGAGCCCGTGTGCCCGGAGCGGGGAGCACGCCGGCCCTTCTGTGCTGGGAACAACAGTGCATGAACCTCGGAGCTGGCAGGCGCCCAACCTGCTGAGAATACTTTAAAGGGCGCCTCAGGGGCGGGGCTCGGGCTGAGTGATCCGAGGCCACAAGTGTTTCCTTTCAGGGGTGCAGGGCACACCGCAGGTCACCTGACTCCCCCCCCCCCCCCCCCCCCCCCCCCCCACCTTGACTCTCGGGAAAAGGGACAGGGCTTCCTGCTTCTCACCAGCAGTGTGCGTGTTTGGGGTGCCCAGTACGTCATTAGGCAGTGCTGCTGGCCTGTCATTGTATTCTTCTTTCTTAAGTTTAGCTTTTTTGTTGTAACCATATAAATAGATGTAAACCATGTGAACTCGTAACTTTGAATCTGTGTTTACAAACATTTCTAGGACTCTGTTACAGGATCTCACGATTTTCTATTAATAAGTCTGAAATTGAAAGCGGGCAGGTTTAAAAGAATTGTAAAAAAATACAAGCTGAGAAACAATACAGGAAAGATTGGGAAAAGGCGGTTGGCCTGTTTCTTTTTTAAAGATATATAAGAGGTTAATTTGTGATGGGTCCTGCATACACCGGACCCAGAGAACAATGCAAAGCTTCACTTTGATGCTATTAACGCGAGTGCCTAATTTGTGCGTGGTGCTCCAGGTGGTGGGCAGTGCCACTCCGTTTTCGACCTCGGGCAAGAGCGAAAAAAATAGATAAGGAGAGAGTGAAGAAAGAAGACAAAGGTAGAACAAGGGAGACCAAGAGAGAAAGCAGGGATGACAAAGAGTTTGGAGGACTGAGACAATGAGAGAGAAGCGAAGGATGGTGGAAAAAGGGGCATGGGGTGGAATCAAAACTAGAAGTTATGTTGTTCCACAACCAGGGCATTGGACAGCACCTGCCTCGAATCCAACAAAAAACATGGGCCACTCATTCAGGGATGGGTGACCTGGTACTGGAGGCTGATAGGAATGGATGAACAGGTTCTGGAGGCAGACAGGAATGGATGACAGGTACTGAAGGGAGGCAGGAATGGATGACCGGTACTGAAGGCAGGCAATATGGACGACAGGTACTAGAGGCAGGCAGGGATGGATGGCCAGGTACTGGACGCAGGTATGGATTAATTAATTAATTAATTGTGGGTTTGTAATGCGCTAGAATCGACTCCCGAAGGAGTATCTCTGCGCAGTAGACCGCTGGGGAACCCGTCCTGGCTTTCCCTGTGAGATGGTCCCTACTGGGTATCTCCAAGGTGAAACCAGGCATCCCTGGCGTATGTGGGGGGCCGTTGTGGAGATGAGGCAAGCTAATGCCCAGAGTTGCCTAGTGTGATCCCTTATTAGAGTAGGCACCGAGGTGAGAATTATCGAGTCCGCTGACCCTGGTCCACGACCCTGCCGCGTCTGGAATTGAACCCTGGTCCCGGGCCGTCCTCTGCTCTCGAGTCTGCCGCCTCTAACCAGTGAGCCACACCACTCCACTTACCGGGTACTGGAGGCAGGTAGGGATTAATGACCAGGTACTGGAGGCAGGTAGCGATGTCCAGCATGTGTAGGTTGGCAGGAATGATCTGCTACCTGAGGCTCTCAGGCCTTGACATACTGGCCCAGGAGGCAGGCAGGATTGGCCAGCATGCAGAGGGATGCAGGGATGGCCAGGTGCTGGAGGCTGCAGGCAGTGTCCAGTTATCATGCACCCTGACAGTCCCTAGTACCATTGCTGTTCTGAGTGTGGGCACTGTCAGTCACTGGTACTACCGCACCATTCTTTTTCTACAGTTTTTTAGGTCGAGTCGAGGCAGCGCATACGCTGCTCTGTGAGGCATGCTGTTTTGATGATGTACTTGAAGCCCCGCCCACTCTGCCCATATTTGTTATTGGCCTGTTTCATTGTCCTTTGTAAATGATGGCTTCTGATTTGTAAATAGGCTTGTTAGTTCACCCTTAGTACCGGCTTGATTATTTATTTATTAGTTTTCACTTTTATATAGCGCAAACTTTACCCGCAGGTATCAGAGCACTTTAAATCAGCATGCTTATAACAAGCAAGACTAGCACTCTATATTACTGCCAACTTAGCTTAGCATAAGCAACAGCTAACCATTCACAAACAATGTTTATATACCAATTGCAAATTAAAAAAAAAATTCATGCAAGGCATTGTCATTTACAATGCCAGTAACGCAAACTTTAATGCTGCAAGACCTATTGCATTGCAAATGCTTGTTTTTACTTGGCATGATGCCATTTTATATGGATTTGGGCCTGACCGTCATGTTTGATAGCACTGAGAGCCAGCAAAAAAAACTCATTCCAATATTTTGTGTTCTTATGTCTTTAAAATAAATGCCATCAGGAAAGCACATACTTTTTTATCTGCATTAAATCACTAAAAACTGGGAGCCTTAATTATAACATTTATTGTTTGGTGTTTAAAAAGAACAACTTGGCAACATTTGCAGCATTCACTGCAGCTTATAAGAGACATATATATTAAAAATGGAAGGATTAATTAAGAACAGGGTCCACACAGGTAGGTTCAATCCAACACATGAATTGTAACTGTTTTTCTCACCTGTGGATTTTTCTTTTAGCACTGTAACTGCTTTGATGACTGCTCCTCTAGTAACTGTCTCTGTGGGCAACTGAGCATTCGCTGCTGGTATGACAAGGTAAGGTTTCTGACAGTCACCCTTGAAAAAAAACTACTTTTTAACTAGCTTTAGGTATGCATTTCTCGCAGTGCTCTCTTTACAGGCAAAAAAAGCCTTTATCACTGTGCGTGTCACGAACCATAGTTAACGCCACAATACACAGTACTTCTACAGTGTTGTAACTAAATACTGTGCATACCACCACACACAGCACTACACAAGCCCAGCCACCTGTGCATCAAGGCAACATCAACATTTTGACACAATAGAGCGTATAAACCTGTAACTGAACCACTTTGCACCTAGACTGTATGTTGCCACACCTACTATGGATCCCCTACATACAAAAGACATGTGTAACCTTTCAGGAGCTCTCATCCCCTATGCCTTTGAATGGAGCAAGAACATATGGAGTTAAAAAGAGGAACAAAGATGTAAGCTTAGTAAAATACTTTCAGCATGTCTTAGCTACGTTTCCCGTCCTGTTCACCACCTTCTCTCTTTTTCTGAAACGTTTACACTGCTTTTGGGCGACATCTGCTTGCGCTCTCTTTCTCGCTCGTTCTCTTTCTTTACCCATCTCTTTGTTTATCCCTCTTCTTCTGTCCCTCCTATGACCCTCTCTTCATTCTCTTCTCCCACTTATTAGCTAGGATGCCGAGCACTGCAATCTATTTTTGTATTTTTCTACTTTATTTATTGATAAATGCAGTGAATAAAGGATGACACTACTGACATGGATTAAAGAACTATATGTTCGAGGCATGTGGGCTGCTGAATTCATATCTATGCATAGATCGCCGCCTTGTGTTGGGTCCGGATGATTGCACCTTGTTGTCCTGGAAGAGTCTTCGAAGTATCACAAGATAGGTGACTCCTCCCCTGGACAACAGTGCGCATGGGCATCTTCTCCATCCTCAGATTGTTTTTTTCCGCCATTGGGTTCGGATGTTATTCCTCTACTCCAACTTTGGAGCCGAAACTTCTTTAAAAGGCCAAAAGGCCTTCGACTACGACGGTATTGTTCTCGCTCGGTACTTCTTGATTCGACCAAACTTTCCTTCTTGATCCGGTCGTTGACGCGGGCTGTTGGGCCTTTCGACGCCACGTGGGCCTGCTGTCGATGGAAAGGAGTCCATTCAAAAGATGCCCACAATGCCACTCCAAAGTCCCGCATACTGACAAACACACAGAATGCAACAAGTGCTTGTCACCAGAGCACAACGAAGAAAATTGCCAAGCTTGTGCCCAATTCTGTTTTTAAAAAAAACATCAGGATTCGACGGGCCGCTAGGCAAGAGATGCAGCGACAGGCACCGGAACCGGAGAACATCTTCGATGATGAACACGACCTACCAGAAGCGGCGGACTCGGATCTAGAGATCGTCACCGTCGAGGACCAGTCGGACTCCGATGACGAGATCCCACCGGGGCAAACCGTGAGTACACAGCCCCCAACTCCGCTTATCCCGAAACCGAAGGCTCCGGTCGAAGCAAAGCCTTAGCCGAGATCGACAATTCCCTTCAGAAGCCCCGCCTTCCGGCTTGGCTCCGAAACCAAAAACAAAGCCTTCCGATAGCCTAGGTTTTCAAGTAACGTTATCCCCAAGAAGGTCGTCGATTCCAAGAGGGTCGTCGAACCAAAGGTCGTCGAACCGAAGAAGGCCGTAGAGCCAAAGGTTGTCGAACCAAAGAAGGCCATAGAGCCGAAGAAAGGCGTCGAGCCAAAAGTCGGCGACCCGAAGAAGGTGGTCGAACCAAAAAAGGTCGCCCAACCCAAAAAAGTTATCAAGGTGAAGTCCGTCGAGCCGAAGAAAAGCCTCGAACCAAAGGGAACACACGACCCAAAGAAGGCCGTCGATCCTAAAAGGAGTGGAGATCAACAAAAAGACGATCACACTACAAAACCCGTCGAACCGAAAAGTCATCGAGTCGACAAAAGACATTGAGCCTAAGAAGGCTGTCGAACATAAAGTGTATCGACCAAAAAACTCCAGTCGATCCCAAACAGGGCGCCGACCCAGAGACAGACAGCGAACAGAAAAAGACGGCTAAACCGACAAAAGTCGTCGAACCGAAAAAGGTTACCGACCCCAAAGCAATGGTCGAGCCGAAAAAGACTCCACAACCGAAGGCCCTGGAGCCAAAAAGTCAAAAACACGTCAGTAAGCCATAAACATTGGCGCCAAAGCCACGGACAGTGGAGGAAGAACTCTTCCATACCGATCCCGAATCAGAGGAACAATCTAAACTGTATATAAACCCTGAGACTGGCAAAGTTACACTTTATTATCGAAAGAAAAGACCACTGGACACAGACACTCCTTCCCCTATTCCTCCAAAGAAAAAGGACTTCGGGACTTCTCCCTCTAGGCCCTTTACTCCTCCTCCTTTCTATCCCAATATGCCTTTTGTGCCCTACTCTCCTATACATTCTGACTATAATGATGAGGATTAGTGATCAAAAGAGAATGGACACTGGTATCCGCAAAAAAACCAATAGTTTTTTGTATCGCAAACCCTCATAGACTTCCTGGGAAATGTCAAAGCGGTATATCTTTTCTCCGCCCCATCAGGAGTCTTGGCATAGTCATCGGGTCTACGATTAACGTGCAAATGCCTGCCTCACCCGAGGCTACTTCTGGTATTCTGCAGAAGTGTCCAGAGATGAAAAAAGGAATTTTTTAAAAAAAGGTAATGGCTAGATCAAAAAAATGAAAAAATTTGATCACTAGTTACTTAGAAAGGGGAAATGAATGGACCCTATTCTTCCTCTTCCCTCCATTTCAATTTTTTCTATAATGATGAGGATAACATGAGGGAAGATACTCAAGATGACTTTAATCAACCAGAGGATCCAAATCCACAAGATGACACATGGGAGGATCAGAATGATCCATACGACACACAACCCATCCCCGATGCCTCCCCATACCCTACAAATCCGTCGCCTACCAACAACACCATTGTCTTTAACCAGCTGCTAGATACGGCAGCAAAATAACACAAGGTCGACATGCACACTGACCCAGTAGAAGAAGATTTTCTATTCGACACATTTCCTACCTCTGAGAAAAATGTCTGGACACTTCCTATGCTAAAAGGGGTACTAAAACATGCACCTGATCTATTTAAAGATCCAGCCAGAGCACGTGTACTCAATCCCAGGATTAAAAAAAAATATAAAGCGACCCATACAGACCCTGCCTATATTAAAGATCAGTTGCCTCTAGACTCACTGGTAGTAGCAAACGCTCGCAAAAGAGCAAACTTGCAAACTACAGGAGAAGCTCCACCTCCTGATAAGGAGTCTAAAATATTGGAAGCCTCAGGCAAGAGAGTAGCCTCACAGGCCTCTAATTCATGGAGAATCGCAAACACACAAGCCCTACTGGCTCGCTACGATAGAGCGCACTATGACCAGCTTGAGGGTGTAATGCAACACCTGCCAGAACCTTACAAGGCTCAGGCTAATGACCTCATTCAAGTGCGCTTGACGCAGCAGACACAGCAGCCAGATCAATTAATACCAGCGTCTTACTGCACAGACACAC
This sequence comes from Lissotriton vulgaris, assembly GCF_964263255.1. Lineage (NCBI taxonomy): Eukaryota > Metazoa > Chordata > Amphibia > Caudata > Salamandridae > Lissotriton > Lissotriton vulgaris. Next base: position 1,936,290,837 of record NC_141693.1, read on the forward strand.
GTGGTTACGCATCTCTGGTTTTAAGAATGAGGTGCAATCCACCATCCTCAACCAACCAGTTAATCAAGACTTCCTGTTTGGGCCCTGCTGTAGACACCATTTTGGATAAAATGAAAAAAGATACCGAAACTGCGAAATCTATGGGCGCACTGCAGTTTCAACAACACAGAGGTTCCTTTCGTCGCTCCTCCTACAGAGGCACCGCACGAGGCAACACTTCACAAACTTCCTCTACATATAAAAGCAACACCCACAGTTCCTTTAACAAAGGCTCTAACAGGGAGGTTGTGGGGAAATAATAACAAGGGCAGAGGACGTGGCGGCAATAACACCAGAGCCTCCACTGCCACCAAACAGTGACTTAATCACACTCCCTCCAGACCATCCAACACCAGTCGGAGGCAGAGTCAAACAATTCCTACCAGTCTGGAACGCAAATACCACAGACAGGTGGGTGAGACAAATTATCCAGTATGGTTATTGCCTGGAACTCACTTCTACTCCACCCAACATACCACCCAAACACCGTCCTATGTCCAAAGAACACATCACCCTGTTACAACAAGAGGTGAAATCCATGCTAGAAAAGGGGGCCATAGAGCCAGTCCCTATTCAACACCAAGGGACAGGAGTATACTCGCTATACCACCTTATTTTAAAAAGGACGGGTCCCTCAGACCAATATTGGACCTCGGACCGCTAAACCAATACATACTCTTGGAGGACTTCCACGTGATCACTCTACAACAAGTACTCCCGTTACTCCAGCAACCTAGCAACATTAGACCTCAAGGACGCATACTTTCACATATCTATACATCCAGCTCACAGGAAACACCTCAGGTTCACAATAGAAGGTCAACATTTTCAGTTCAAGGTTCTCCTCTTCGGGGTAACCACAGCCCCGAGAGTATTCACAAAATGTCTAGCGGTAGTAGCTGCACACCTCAGAAGGCAACACATCCATGTGTTTCCATACCTGGACGATTAGCTCATAAAAGCAAGCTCATACACGCAGTGTGCAAGCCATACATCTCAGACACTCCAGCTACACAGCCTGGGTTTCTCCATAAACTACCCAAAATCGCATCTACAACCCTCCCACATACAGCAATATCTGGGAGCTACAGTATACACCTCTGTAGCAAAGGCATACCCAAATTCAGCCAGGATAGCCAACATGCAAACTCTCATTCGAAGATTCCAGCCACAACGCTCTTTGCCAGCTCGAGTGTTCATGCAGCTCATAGGCATGATGGCCTCCTGCATATTCATTGTTCCTCATGCCCGACTTCAAATGCAACCACTGCAAGAATGCCTAGCACAGCAGTGGAACCAGGCTCGAGGACAACTGAAGGACCTAGTGTTGGTAGACAGTCGCGCTTACAACTCTCTGCAGTGGTGGAACCCACAAAATCTTTCCAAGGGGCGACTGTTCCAAGAGCCGGTTCCACAACTAGTACTAACAGCGGACGCATCACTGACAGGCTGGGGATCCCACTTACTCCAATACACAGTCCAAGGGCTCTGGACAATAAAACAAAAGAGACTGCACATCAACCACTTAGAGTTGCTAGCAATATTTCTGGCACTAAAAGCATTACAAAAATACTTGAACAACAAGGCTGTGTTGATCCGGACGGACAACATGACAGCCATGTACTACATCCAGAAACAAGGAGGAACACACTCTCTACAGCTGTCCCACTTAGCACAGAGCATATGGAGGTGGACAATTCCAAGAAACATTTTTCTCCTAGCAGAACACCTGCCAGGGAAGGACAACCAAGTAGCGGATCTGTTGAGCAGACACAGCCAACAGCTACACGAATGGGAGATTCACCCCCAAGTACTCCAACCATTCTTCCAGAAATGGGGGCACCCAGAAATAGATCTGTTTGCCACAAACGAAAACTCAAAAGGCCAGTACTTTGCCGCCAGGTTCCCACATCCGTTGTCACAGGGCAATGCGATATGGATGAACTGGTCAGGCAGATTTGCGTACGCTTTTCCGCCAACTCCACTGATTCTGTTGGTGGTCACTCACGATGATCCTGGTTGCTCCCAAATGGGCAGGACAGCCATGGTACACAATGCTCCTGGAACTCTCAGTAGTTCCCCATCAAAATCTGCGCCTCTCGCCCCATCTTTTAACTCAGAACCATGGAGAAATCCAACATCCAGATCCCAATCGGATGAACCTAGCGATCTGGCTCCTGAGATCTTCGAGTTCGGATACCTTAACTTACCTCCTGAGTGCATGAATATTATCAAGGAGGCAAGAAGGCCAACTACTGGAGCATGCTATGCAGCTAAATGGAAAAGATTTGTAATCTATTGCAATAATAACTAAATCAATCCATTGGATGCTTCCATCCAGAACATCATCTGTTACCTCTTGCATCTTCAATTAGCATACTCTTCTATAAGACTACATCTTGCTGCTATTGCAGCATATCTCCAAAACCGGCAACACCTTTCCCTGTTAAGGGTACCACCAATCAAGGCTTTTATGGAGGGTCTTAAAAGGATAATCCCTCCAAAACACCCACCTTCACCAGTCTGGAACTTAAATCTGTTTGTTTCTTTATCACCGCAACATAAAGGTAATCCCATCTCAAAATCAGGAAAAGCCAGATGGATCATTAAATGCATTCAAATATGCTATCAAAAAGCTAAACGCACTCTAACAGTTCCCCCAAGAGCACACTCAACGTGCAAAATGGGGGCATCCATGGCTTTCTTAGGGAATATATACCTTGAAGACATATGTAGGGCAGCAACATGGTCTACCATACACACTTTCACTAAACACTATTGTGTAGACGCGCAATCAAAGCAGCAAGCTGCGGTAGGCCAGGCTGTCCTTAAAACCCTTTTTCAGACTGCTGCAGCTGGTACAGGTGACCGCTGCTAGAGGAGACACTGCTATACAGTCTATGCACAGATATGAATTCAGCAGCCCACATGCCTCGAACGGAATATGCTACTTACCAGTATGCATCTGTTCTTGGCATGTAGGGCTGCAGACATTCATATCGCCCACCCTCCTCCCGATGCCTGCTGCAGTATTCTATCTTTCAATATTATCTTTTGCATGGCCATCTCTTACTTTGCTATACTACATCTGCCACAATGGTGAAAAACAATCTGAGGATGGAGAAGATTCCCATGCGCACTGTAGTCCAGGGGAGGAGTCACCTATCTTGTGATACTTTGAAGACTTCCAGGAAAACAAGGTGCAATCATCCTGACCCAACACTAGGCGGCGATCTATGCACAGATATGAATGTCAGCAGCCCTAAATGCCAAGAACAGATGCATACTGGTACGTAGCATATTCCTTTTTTCATTTATTAGATGTGATAAAATATCACTTTATATACAGTAAACATTCAACAATTGCCACCTGTTATTAAAGCTGCCTTTGTTCCATATATATATTGATTTGCTGTGTAACATCTTGTTTTACATGTGCACTATTCCTGGACTTTGAATATAAAATGTGTACTACATACTTATGTCGATTGGAAAAGGACTATTTTGGCCATCAGGCTCCACTTCATTCTTAAACTCCTCTCATCCCCCAAACCGCACTCACACTCCTACCCCACTGACCACATCCTGTATGATTGTGGAGCAGTTGTCTCACAAAAGCTGTTACTAGTAGTCTTGACCGAGCAAGAACGTTTAACAGGTGTCAAAGGAGAAAGCATCATAGGGACATTTCCTAGTCGGCTCATTTGAGCAATTAACTTTACTGCCTGGCCTGCTGACCTGATAAGAGACCTTCTCACTGTAGTATGCAGGAACAAGATTGGGCAAAGAGATTCTGTTTCATAAACCCTATCAGAATTTCAAGAATATTGATATCTGGTTATGTTTGTAGTTCCCCATAGATCAGGCTCCCCTCTCACCTTTTCTGTGTTTACCAAGATCCAGTTACTCCAGATCAGTCCGTGGGCTGCTGGGCCTGCAGGAGTCACTGGGAATGATCAACCATGGATTCTTCTTTGGTGTATTTGTGGAGCTCTCTATACTATACTGTGCTGCGTACACAACCTGCCTGGTGTTTCAGTGTAGTGACCTTTGAGGATATCTTGCCACATTTCCATCTGTAGGAATGCCTTTTGTCCATGTGTAGCTTACATCCACACAGGTTGATATTTGGTGGCATGAGTTCATCTCCTGTCTTTGCCAGTCACCGAAGTAGTGGAAGATGTAGGTATTTCTAAAGTCTTCATATATTCACATCTACTTGACTTGGATGATTAATGTGAGTGCTCAGTTCCGTCAGATGCTCATTGATTTGTGGCATTTTTTTTTGTCCTGGCTCTGCCTGTGAACAAATTAGGCTTTCAACCATGAGCTGATTTTCATTTGATCCCTTTTAAAGGTAGAAGTGAGAAACTGTATTTGCTCAAGTCTTAAAAATGGCTTCTTGCCACCTTTACTCGATTACCCACTTTATGGATGAAAGGGCCCTTGGCACTATTAACAACTGTGCCATCATTCATGCCAAGCAGTAGATGCACTATCTCAGCTTGTCCCTTATATCTTACAAGGGAAGATGGAGCCACAGTTATATGTTTCCATATAAAGCCGTTATGTTAGGTTTGCCACCCTCTATGGATCTGAAGATATTCATTAAATGTGAATTCTGAGGGCAAATGGGGTCACCTGAAACCCTCAATTCATGGTCTGGACCCGGCAGGTTCCTTTATCAATGTCACACTGCTGTTACATTCTGCACCCCAACCTCATGCTATACCCGCTCATCAAGACTGTTCTTCTCAGACTTACTTATCATGATAAAGGATTTTTCAGAGTGCTCTCGAACGCTGTTTTGCAAAGACTTGGTGGCAACGCAGAGCCTAATGATTTGTAGTTTGTACAACGCAATTCTTCTGACAGCTCTGATTTTTGGTAGTTTCTGTGTTCAATACATGTTGTGAAAGTGTATTTGTATGAATTTGTCACTAGATTAAATCTGTCTACTTTTAGGATGGGGTGAAAGACCAGATGAAGGTGATATATGTCTAAATATGTACAGACAATAAAATCTTAAGAGTGTACTTTTCACATCTTTCTCAGTACTGTTCCTTAATAAAACTGCTTTCGTAAATCATTGATCCCTGGTACAATGGCTCACCTGTACACTTAGAAGCCATTTACTTGCTGGGATTTTTCAATTGGCTAGTTAGCAAGGTTGTCTGCTGGGTTTTGGCGTGTTATGTTGAGGACTGTAATTTGAAAAGGAGAATTTACTGCTAAAGCCTATGTATATCCTTTATGACCATAGGAACCTAAGATTATCTTGTTGGCAACATTCTCCTTGAAAATAGTCTAGCACTTTTGTTGGTTTAAGGTTAGTTTTGTGCATGTTTCCAGTCACCTTGGAGATGTGTGGTGTTGGATCTGATATCATTTGTCTCTTGCAGGGATTTTGATCACCACATTTCTTTTATGTTTCTTTACACACTTTCTTTGTTGCATGTCTCATGACTTTTTTGTTAAAGTAATCTTTCTATTTTTTTTATTTGTTAAAGGCAACAACATGTCTGATGCCTTCTTATTCGTTCTCACTTATAGGATGCACGTCTTTTGCAAGAGTTCAACAAGATTGAGCCACCACTAATTTTCGAGTGCAATCAGGCCTGCACATGCTGGCGCACCTGCAAGAATCGCGTGGTACAGAGCGGTATTAAGTGAGTGTCTACAGATGGGTCCTTTATCAGCTTGAATCTTTGTCAAGTAAAATGTCTTGCTTGTGTCCACCTTTGAGCAATCTCCAGTCATCTCCAGTCCCTGCTTAGCAGAGACTTCTATAAGGAACAGACTGAGAGTGATGAGTGTATTCGATTAAAGAGGTACAGAGGAATAGAATGTATTAAGCAGTTACAGTGAACATCCTCAAATGTAACATTGGATAGGAGTTAGTCAGAAACTTCATCTATGGTTCAGAACACCCAGCAGTGAACTGCAGCCACAGAAATACATTTTCAGGACCAGAAAAGACCAGAAAGACTCCAACTCCAAATTAGCAGATGCTCTAGTCTGTCCCATGTGGGCTTAAAGTCTGATGGATACTTCTAGCTTCATATTCCTTGCCTTGTTAATATTCCCCAGGCGTCGACACAGATCCGGAATACTCCAAAGCAAAACTCCTGCATGCCGGTATTTGAAGTCTCCCTGCTCTGTATCAACAATGTTCTGCTCCAGAAGTAACAAATGGAGCTGTATATAGTGCCACCCATGCGCGCTAATGTCAGTGCCTGTCTTTCAATGCATTCTGACACGGATCTGGAGCTCTGCTCTTTTCGTCTATGACGAGATTTTTCTAATATTTTTCACAAAATGTTGAAAGCGTGTAAGAGAAATGTCTGAGAGGTGACAAAATTCTACGTATCCGAGCCAACAGTACATCACACAATTTCAATACACCTTTTTATGAAAATAGAAATTATTTATTTGTTAAATTATAGTTCATATAATGAATCCATGTAGAGACTTTAGAACACATATACAAACATAGAATTAGCAGTTGGCTTAATGTGTGTCAAGATTAAAGTTCAGGTAGAAAATTGCGTTCATTCATGTCCCACACACTCCCACAGTCATTCACTAAGCATACACTCACTCTCAATCTCACTCACTATAATAATAATAATAATACAGTCACACACATCAAATCATAAAGATAAATTGGGGCCAGCAAATAACAAATTTTGTAGCTGCTAGGACTAGAGTAACAACATGGAGGCAAGGCAATGTGGGCAAGGTAATTTAGCAGAGACTTCACTTGAAGCCATCCATGTGGATCACGCCAACGCGCGTTTCAATGCAGAGCCTATTTGGGCTGCACCTTCATCAGGGCGAGGAAGACCAGGGGGGAGGGGACATGCACACTGTGGATGAGAGAAATGTTAGTTATATTCAAGTCATATGAGGTAATACATGTCTAATACATACATTCGAAATTTCTAAAAAATATTTAACATGATTAATATTGTTCCAAGATACAAATGCATATATATATTGAGGGATTTCAAAGAAATTCATATAATGGGCTAACTCAAGGTGTGTGTCACGGCTCTGAAAACGTGGTCACTCAGAACATATGGGTTCTTCCTTAATGGGAGGAACACTCAGGGCAATGCAAGGGATGGGCCCTGAACAGAGTACGCAAACCATGCAGAACACCAGTGTACTTACAAACTTGCATTCAGTTAGACATCTGATTATCTATAATTTAATAACAAGGGGCAATTTCAAGGCAGTTCCCAGAATGCAGCTAAGAATCAAGGGATTATCAACAATAAGCAGTTTAAGCACAAATTCGGAATAGGGTAAAAGATCTTTTCACCAATAGAGTGCCTCGATGTATACATAGTGAGGCGTTGTACATAGGTGAGAGCCTACCGGTGTAGTAATAATGAGAAAAGGGAGACTTACCACTTTTCACACTATAAATGACTAGCGTCTTAGGGACTTCATCAGCATGGGGAAATGTTCCTGTGTCAAAGATCAGCGATTCTCTGAGGGCGAGGGTCTAGGTTTTAGCGGTCCGATAGATACGTTTTTAAGAAGTTAAGGGTGCAAAGGATCAAAAGTACCCCAGGTAGTCCTATGGATGGAAAAACAGTTTAGAGGTCAAAGACTGTTTTATAAAGGCCGACTGGGAGTCAAAAAACTCTAGGCCTCCTAAGTGTCAGAGGCCCCAGGCTCTGGAGGTTCTAATTTTTACTCTGGACTTAGGTGGGAAGGTGGCTCGAGTCGCACGAGGGAGGGGAAAAGAGTTACCTGATGGGGCATAGGACATCGCAGAGGTGTCCTTATTCCGTATTAGGTACGCGTTCAGTCAGACAGGGTCTAGTAGGAGTTAGAGGCAAAGTCCTGCAATCGAGATCGAAAAAGCACATTGGGTAAATGTAAAGGAAAAGGATGTCAGGTTCGAGGTTAGGGCTTAGTGGCTGAAAATAGGCTCATTATTCTTGAAATGGTAATCGTGAAATCACCTAATTTCGGTAAGACAGGGGCCGTGGGTCCCAATAAGGCCGGTCTGTTATCCCAGACGTAGCATGGGAATAGCGTCTCGGGTGGATGGTTTAAAAACTGGATATGTTCCCCGTCAACATAGTCATATATAAGAGCGCGAAGAGCCCGGGAAAAAAAACCTGTCAGGATTAAATATATATGTTATTTTCGAGGGGGCTGACACCGATAGGCAGGCAGGATAAAAGATCATAGCGGGAAACACTCTTACCCCAGTAAAAACGGGGGTAGGGGCACCTCTGGCGGATCAAATCCTTTAATCATCCAACGTCAGAGTGAGGTTCCGTCGTGGAGAAAGTACATGCAGGATCCCAGGACGGGAGGGGGAGGGGTCTGTAAAGAATGAAAAGGGTTTTAGGATGCAGGGTACAGCAGTCAAGACCAACGTAATGAGGACTGAAGCGCTACTACAATACAAAGGGAAGGTGCATTACCTGGGTCATCAGAATCAGCACGGACCGTAAAGCGGCATCCTCTCTCGAAGGGAGGAAAGCAGAAAGATGCCGGGGGGGGGGGGGGCAGCCTTTTAAGGTCTGTTCGGAAAACAGGGTAACTGTGTAAGGAAGGCGCGGCTCGCGAAATCAAACAAACGGCGTCTGGGGGCCATTTCAGAAGGGTAGGGTAAACAACAGAGAGGGCGGGCAATGGATAAGGCGAGATCAAGGCGGCGGCCATCCTGGAACAGGTAAGAGATCAAACATTAAAATCAATGACTTGAAGCTCTTTGTAAAGATTAACGCCATGTGACACATATTAGAATCTAAGTAGTTGCGACGGCCACCTAGAGACGGGTAGGGAGTCAGGTGGGAATGGGATAACCTCAACACGGTCGACGAATAGAGGCTCCTACAAGACCCCACAGGGCACAAGTTAGGGTCAGAATCAAAGCGGCAGCCATCTTGGAACAGGTGAAGGGTCAGATAGATGTGGGGTGACCTCACAGAAATCAAAGAATATGGGCTCTTTGGGATGAATAGCCCCACAAGGTATAAGTAGGAGGAATGGGGAGATGGACAGGGAGTAAATAACTCACTAGGGAGAAAGGTAGGGGGGATCAAACCTTTCAACGCTACTGCTCTCATGGGGGCAAGGATCATAGAAAATAAGGTTCAAAGAAGGGCATTGGGGGGCGTGGCTACGCAAGCGGAGATGGCGGTCGCAGCTTGCTAGAGCTCCCGCCGGCCCGCCATTAATCCGACGACTTATCCTGGTCCCCGAGCCCGAGACCCGCAACCAAAACGGGGCTAATATTACCGGAGGCGCCAGTGACCATCCGGTGTGTTCGGTGGCGATCCTGCGCTCCCGGGCCGAGCTGGGCGGCGAGGTGAGGGGTGCGGCCTAGTGGACTGCGGAGCAGCCGGGGCCTCAATTTTGGGTGCAGCTGTGGAGAGCGTTGTGACCCGGAGACGGCCGCGGCGTCCGCCTGCCCTGAGGCCGAGTGACTGCTGGCGATTGTTCTCCCGGGGCCTGGCTGGGCCTGAGAGAGGTGTGGACGTGACGAGCGGACCGGAGTAGCAGAGGCGGCCCAGGCGCAGCCGGGACCTCGATTTTCGCGGCCCGGTGTCTGCCCGGGGCCGGCGGCGTCGGAGGGGGACGGACGCCATAGAGATCCTGAACGGCGATGGGCATACCGAGGTGAATCTTCGGACCGGCTGGCAGCAACAGTGAGTAGTGGCGGGGGCCCGCGGACCAGAGGGGACACCGGCGCGGTGGAGCGAGACGCAGTGGGCCACGCACCATCTGGAAGAGCGATACTGGTCACAGAGAGCCCTGACTATCGGCGGCTGGGGGGGGCAGCTTTTGGGGGCAGTGGCTGAAGTTCGCCCTGCTCTATACCCAACACTGGGTCATACCGAAGTGACTTGCCAGAGACTCCCCCCCTCCCAGGGGCCAGCGACTATCAGGTGTTCCTAACGACCTTGCAATTATGACCAGGGGAGGTAGCGGCTCCACTAAGCAAGTGACGATCGACAAATTTACGGGGCCCGGTGGGGGCCCTGGACCATCGGGGGGTGGCCCGCCTGGAGGGGGGCTGGACAATGCAGCCCTTATGGCGGCCATAACCCAGTCAAGAGACATGCTGGATGCCAAGATAGGGGCAGTTGGCGCAGATGTGACCCTGCTGCGCCAGGACCTGAGAAACGCCGTGGCGCGAATCACGGAAGCCGAATCCAGGGTGTCAGTGGTGGAAGAAGACGTAAATACCCTTAAAAAGAAAATGGCAGCGATGGAAACTGCGCAGCGGATCACAGCGCTCCGTGTGGAAGATGCCGAAGGGCGGGCACGCCGCAACAACCTCCGCTTCCTTGGATTTCCGGAGCGCTGTGGGAAGGGCAGCATGGAACAATTCCTCACACAGTGGCTAGAATCATGGATGCCCCCAGGGTCGCTATCTGCCTGCTTCATTGTTGAAAGAGCACACCGCGCCTTGACGCAAAAACCACCTGAGGGCGAGCGACCTAGGGCGGTAATCGCTCGGCTGTTGAACTATCACTACAGGGACGCCATACTGAGGGAAGCTAGAAACAAGGAAACCCTCCTCTATGAAAATCAAAAGATCTTAGTCTTCCCTGATTATACCAAACTCGTCCAGCAGCAGCGTCATTCTTTCGTGGCAGCCAAGGCAAAGTTGAGAGGCCTCAAGTTACAATACTCCCTGCTGTACCCGGCGCGCCTGAGGGTGATCTTCCAGTCACGGACACTGTTCTTTGATACACCGGAGGACCTGTTCAGATGGACAGATGAAACGGTGCAGGTCAGACCGAATTCACAACCAGGGCTCAATCCGGGCTCTCCTGAGGGTTCGCCACGGGCACAAAGAGACCGGACATCAAGACACGGACGGAACAAACGCTCCAAATCGCGCAAGCGCGCAGCCTCGGCCGATGGCACACAGGACACTGGAAGAACCGAGGACTCAGAACAATCTGGCACGGATCATTGAAGACTCCGGGGCCTCGGCTCCCTCTTCTGCTGTTACTGCTGTGAATCCTGGATGGGTGCACCTGGTCGCCTGAGACCCGCTGTATCACTATCCGTATTGCAGCCTTGAGACAATGCTGCTTCTGTCTCCTGATCGTAGATGGGGTTGTGGAGTGGGGGTTCGGGTACTACATCATAGAGGCTACCACTCTCCCATTCGAGAGAGGGACACTGAGGGAGGGGGGGTGAGTTCACTGTTCCTTTTTGGGATGTTGGGATCCATTGGTATGGGTGGGCCCGAGCCCTCTGTTTTGGTCTCGGGACTGCCCATGCCGCGACAGGTACTTCATAGTTACTTGAGGTATAGGGTGGGGGGAGGCAGGGGATGGGCGGTCAGGGATGTGGCTGCTGAGTTGGGGTTGGGTACTGTTGGGGGTTGTGGGACTGGGGGATTGGTGGCTTTTTCTGGGGTAGGTAGTAAAATGCATGTGTGTGTCGTAATGATGGTCCGTGTGACGTGCGGTGGGTGGCGCTGGAATGGGGGGCTCGCAATAGACTATGGCTGAATCGACTCGTAGACTCCCTGAAGACTCTATGCGGGTGATTACGTGAGGTTAAAAACCGGAATACCTTTTATGTTTTCCAGTATTGATGGCTGCGGGTTTAGACATACATCGGAGGTTGTCCCCGACCCGGATGGAAGTTCCTCGACCGTGGGGTCCCCGGGGTGGGGGCTGATTGCCCCGGTGGTTCCCTAAAAAACGGTTCTGAGGATTGCTGCGCTCATACCCTCCCGTTCTGTTGGGTCTGTTGGTATTATACCCTTGATCATAATTGGAGTCATACTGTTCCTGGTTTTCTCCCTCTGAATCAGTTGTGTCTGAAAAGGGGGTGACCCTTTTGTTGCCCCAATGGGCAGCTGGGGCTCGTGTGTTGCCTTCCTCCTGGTTGGTGTAGTATCCAGTAGATAAATAAGGATAAGCTTGTTCCTGTGAGTACATGCGGATGTCTTTACGAAGCTTGTCAGTTTTTCTTATTAATAGGTATTCCGTAAAGGGATCCAATTCCAGATTTATTTCTTCAAGTTTACTTTTGCCTAGATCAACCGCATTTTTTAATCTCCGAGTTTATTTTCTAGTTCCAATATTTCCTTATTGAGAGCTGCTAACACTTCCTTGGCAGTCTCCACAATAAGCATCATATAGTCCCTGGAGCAACGGTTGGAGATAAGAGCCCATCGCTCCAGGAACTGTCTGATCTCTACAAAAAGGCCCGGTATGTTGCGAACTCTCCGGCCTATGGGGATGGCACCAGATCTCAAGTAATCCAACATAAATTGGGTGTGTAATTCAGTTCTTTTGCTCTTTTTCTTTACATTTAATAACTTAGTCCAATCCCCATCTAGGCCCTTAGGGATGGAGAACTGGGGGTTGCTATTGGAGGAGGTGCCCATCATTTTGGCAAAGTCCTCGTCGGTAAATCCGAAGGTCTTGATGCTGTCCATCTTATATGAAGGGAAAAGAACTTGGATCAGGACAAAACATCACTCTAATACATTCATCCACACTTTCAAACACACTGGTGGGCTGCTATGGTGGTAAAACCCAGCAACAGACCCCCACAGCACAGGGCTGTGAAGAGACAACAGACTAGACGGGGGTTCCCCGGTGTTTTTTTTGTTTTGGATACTGGCAGGAAAAAGGGGGGAGAGAACAGCTAAATAGAAATACAAGAACTACCCTGCCAGGGTTAGTTTAAAGGTCCCAACAGGGGATCCTAATGATGAGGAGAGAGGTGACAAAATTCTACGTATCAGAGCCAACAGTACATCACACAAATTCAATACACCTTTTAATGTCCTATAGCGCCAGGATACTCATGGTGTCAGCGCGCTCTACAAATTCCATTTAATAATAATATTAATAATAATATGAAAATAGAAATGATTTATTTGTTAAATTATAGTTCATATAATGAATCCATGTAGAGACTTTAGAACACATATACAAACATAGAATTAGCAGTTGGCTTAATGTGTGTCAAGATTAAAGTTCAGGTAGAAAATTGCGTTCATTCATGTCCCACACACTCCCACAGTCATTCACTAAGCATACACTCACTCTCAATCTCACTCACTATAATAATGATGCAGTCACACATATAAAATCATAAAGGTACATAGGGGCCTGCAGATTCAGTCCAGGCACCATACTCTGTGTTGGTTCCTTCGAGGAGTCCACGCCATTTGACTCCAAGCCAAACTCGTCTCGGCCGAATCCTCTGGAGCGCAGCCCTTTGGCAATCCTTCTTATTCTGATGCACTACATTTAACACACACACACGCTCGCTCGCTCACTCTCACTCTTTCGCTCACTCACTCACTCGCTCACTCACTCACTCGCTCACTCTTTCGCTCCTTCTGATCAGAGCCAGAATTATGGTGATGATGAGAATGCATATGTCCCACAATGTGATGATAATTGGTGTGCCGAATTACAGAATGCCAGTGGCTTAGAAACCCCTCCAGACAATCGATGTCTCTCTCCCTCCCTGCCACAGAGTAGAGTGCATATTTTGAAATTATGATTAGAAGGACTGCAAGGGTCCTTGACTGTACAGCCCCACTATAGAGGTGGAAATCCACATTCTCAATCAGCATTTGTATAGCGCAGTACTGTCACCCCTAGAGGTATCTGAACACTGTGGCTGCGACATCTCGGTTGAAAAGCTAGGTCAGAAATGAGAAGAAAGAGAAAAAATGAAGGTCAGAAACGTGCAGAAAGAAGAAAAATAAAGGTGAGAAATGAGCAAAAGTGGAATAATTAATGGGCAGAGATGAGCAGAAGGAGGAAAATAAAGGTCAGAAATGAGCAGACAGAGGCATATTAAAGGCCAGAGACAAGGAGAAAGAGGAAAAATAATGAGCAGAAAGAGGAAAAATAAAGGTCTCAAACTAGCAGAAAGCGGCAAAATAAAGGTCAGAAAGAGGCAAAATCAGAGGCAGAACTAGCAGAGAGAGGCTAAAATAGAAGGCAGAAAAACTAGCAGAAAGTGAGCAGAAAAGAAGACCGAAAACTAGCAGAGAAGGCACAAATTTAAGAAAGTAGAGGATAGCTGACTGCAGCAAGCTGGACAGGAGATCCGTCGCGGGGAAGTTGACTAGAGTACCTGCATTCTAATGAGGATGCTTCAGCCTAGCAAAGGTCCTACCGAACCTTTCCTGCTATTTAGTGAGATTCTCACAGATACGGTCTTGGACACACAAGCAAAACCATATTCTGGTCAGGGCAGATAATGAGTAACTACTGGTGGTACTTTGGATCTAGTGCTCCACCCCCCCCCCCCCCCCCCCCCCCCCCGGGCCCTAAGTCCAGAAGTAGCCCTCCAGAATCCGAATGCAAATAACTGTATGCTATACGTGCCTTTTCTCCTATAGGAAAGCATTGTGCGTAAAGACTCAATTTAGTGAACATACGACTTCTTTTTCAAATTGGTGTCTGATTCATTCTTGTGTGTCTCATTTATTGCCTCTGTGTGTGTCAACAAATGCTTAGCGCTATTCTCTGATACAATTAACTGCCTGCCCACACTACCACAAAAGACAACGTTTGGGATATCATTTGTTTCTCTGTAAACCAATCGGGGTTGGCCTTGACTCCTTACACAGTGTACCTCATTTTGAGTCACTATGTAAAGAATCCGCTTCCTACACTAGGTCTTCCTCTGTTCACATATTCGCAGGACACTATGTGGATAATCAGGCCAGTAAGAAGGATCAGTTGGAACAAAGTGTATTGAAACAGCGATTTGCAAATAATACATTCTGGAAAGGAAAATAATATTGCTACGAAATCAAATGCACACCATATGAATCCAGATAAGATACACACTACAAAACGAAGTAGTTACTTACCTGTAGGAGGAGTTTGGAAGCTTGAAGAGTTTCTGAATTTACATTCAACCCGCCTACCTCCCCAGAAGAGGAGAATTTGCAAAAAGGGAATGTAAGCAAGGTATGAAATGGAACCAGACAAAAAGTTGCAAAAAAGGAAATAAGAACCTGAAGATGGCAAATACGCTGAGGGTTTGCTCAGGCGTATGTCTGATGTAATTCAAGGAATGACAAGGGACCAAATGTTCGAAGATGCTCAAAACCTGAAGGAAAAAAAATGAGAAAAATAAGATTAAAATAAGCCATTCCATCCCAAACACTAGATTGTGCAATAATGCACAGCATTTAAATCCAGAAAATCCTTTATGCTGCAAGACTACTGCTACAGCGAAGTAACCATTTAGTTACAGGTTAAGTAATTTTTTTAATTTCCTCCCTTCGCCTTTTATATCAGGCCGGGTCTAGTGGACTAAGGCATCCACTGCAGGGGCGTTTTTTCGACCTCATGGTCACGGGTTCAAATCCCGGTGTGTCCACTCAGCCTCTCATCCTTTCTGAGGTCGATAAAATGAGTACCATTGAGTTGGGTAACAATAAACATCTGTTATTCAGAGCCAAGATGCCCGGTTGGGGTTGGACTTGCGCTTTACAAATATACGTTATGTTATGATCTAAATTTGCTCTTTTTATTTCTTTAGTGACACAGTTTCTCTTGTTTATTTTTTTCTTGCTTTCATAGGGTCCGCATGCAACTTTATCGCACGGCCAAGATGGGCTGGGGAGTACGAGCCTTGCAATCCATTACACAGGGCACTTTCATCTGCGAGTGAGTTCACCTTTTGTTTCCTTCGGAAGTGCGAGCAGCTTCCCAAGGCTTTGGCAGCAGTGGGCAGGTTGCCTGGATGCAGTCTAAAATGTTATGCAATCATCATAGATCAAAAATAATCAGTGTTGGAGCTTCTGAGGATGCCTTACTTCATTCTTGATTTTAAAAACTTGTGGAAATATTTTGAAAACCTTTCTGGTCTTTGGGTGATGCTGGTCACAGAAATACCCTTTCCTATATTGCCCCTGGATCACACTTTTCTTACTGATTCTCTGGATTGTACGTTTCTTTTGAGATACTTGGTCGCCATTTTTCTTTAGGTCTGGATTCATAATTTTAGTTGGGTCGCCATTTTCACCCTTTTATTTGTGAGCCTGGGATCAACCATTTCCCTTGGATTACTAGTCTACTTTTATTCTTTGTTTCCATGGGTTTCCCATTTTGTTTAGGTCCTGTGGTAGCAAATTTCCTTTGGTCCCCAGGATCACTCATTTCCTTTTGTTTGTGTGCATGAAACATCCCTTTCTTATTTGATGTTGAAACATCTCTTTCTTTGGGTTGCAGAAAATCTCGATCCTCCAATCCCATTAAACATCTTTCCTTTTGGGCTTTAAAATGTCCCTTTCTTTTGGGTCCCTGAAATATCCCTTTGATGTGTGCCCCTTAAACATTCCTTTCCTCTAGGTTCATGGAATATTCTTTTCCTAAGAGTCCTTGAACAACAGTGTCCTTTTTGCCTAAATAATACCGCACTTTCTTTGATTTCCAAAAGCGCCACACTCTTGAGTTTCATAATACCCGCTGCCCTCTGGTCTCCGGACCTCTGCGCCCATTGCATCGCTGATTCTCCAACGGTCATTTATGCCTTTTATTTACTGCCTCCCTGTCCCTTTCCTTTGGGCGTCAGGTGTACCATCATTGTGTTCTCAACATGTTATGCGCCTTTTATCTATGATGTCCCATGCTCCTGAACTTTAAGTTCTATTTTTGCGTCTGCCTCCTGAAACTGGCCTGTTGCCACTTTCATGGCTGGCTGACCTGTGATACTGCTAAAGTCGAGAAAAGGATCAAGACTAACTAAACTTATACTTTCATGGAATTAGCATCAAGTAGTGTTGGAACACTAATCCTGTCAAGTGTTAACCTGTGATCATTTGATTCACTTACCAGCATTTTACAGTGTAATGATCTGTAGCTGATTCAGCCTCCTCTTGCTTTTCAGGTATGTGGGTGAACTAATCTCAGATGCCGAAGCTGACGTGCGAGAGGACGATTCTTACCTATTCGATCTGGATAATAAGGTCAGTGACATATACAGCTTTTTAAAGTGAACCACTTACAGGTACATTTACAAGTTATGAGCACTAACGCTTAGGGCAGTTGAATGCTACAAGTTCTCATCTGTTATCTGTCTCAGATTTGTGATCTGGGACTTGTATCTAGCCACTCCTCACCCCAGTGCTTGTGTTTCCCTTCTGTATCCCCAGCTTATCCATGCCCTCTGAATTGTTGTTTGTCTTTATTAATGCACTTTCAGTCGAAATGTCTTCAGGATGCACATATTGTCAAACGTTGCTGCCTTTTGAATGCATGAGGAACCTTATTGAAACGAAACTGAATTTCAGGGTTAGACGTTTTCTTTGCGTTTCATTAGTCCGTGATTGTTTATTATCAATAATGATGCTTGCCATCGTTGTCAGAGGGCCACACCATACCATACCATTGCATTCCAATTACATGGCCTAGTTGCTTTCCTTGGACACTTGACTCTCTCCCAAGGTAGTAAAAGTACTGAAGGCTGACGTTGTGAAGTGATAGCAGTTATTAATTCAGATATGTTATGGCACAGCAAATAGCACTCAATAACTACAATATTCAGTCAGTGTTTTAACTACCAAAACAAACAGGACTTTAAAAACAGGTAGGGAAACAGGAAGGTTATACTAGGGCTTGCCGAGAAAACATGAAGGTTGCCAGTACCTTCTTTGACTTATACGCTACTAAAGTATTTATATATCCCAGAGGGGACATATGTCCTCTTGTTGAAGAAAATTTGTGTTACGGCACCTATCATCCAATGGATCATTTTCCTCAGACTTTATGGGGAAGCATTGCTGGGCTACAGTCTCTCAAAGCATCCACCTCAGATTCTTCAGCCTACTGGTTATTGTGTAGGTCTTCCTGGAAAAAGGTTGGGTTCTCTTCAGAATCTAACATTTATCCCTGGACATGACCAAAGAAACCAGCATATGCAATGCAGAGAGCACTGGAACTATAATCTGCAATAGATCAGGAAGTGTGAGAATGTTATCTTTGTCCCTTCCCTGCCAAAGTTTGGCGAGTTGGACGAGATTCATTGAAACTCATTGATGGGTGAAATTATTGGCATTCCGTTCAAGTGCCATTACCAAATGTGGTGATTATTCTGTCTGCATGTTCGGTTAACTGACCTTGTTCCATGTCGCTCAGGGCAAAAAATGCTGGAGTCCTTGATCAACTCTGGCTCTTCTGGCCCTGGTCAACTCCCGCATTGATTATGCCAACTCACTTTACGTTGGCATCCCTGCCTAGCAGCTCCGCCGTCTGCAACTGGTACAGAACCAGGCTGCCAGACTCATTTTCCACCAACCTAGACACCATCATGTTCGCCCCCTGCTTAAAAGTCTTCACTGGCTCCTGGTGGCCAAACGCTGCGAATTCAAACTAGGCTGCATCACCTTCAAAGCATTGGCCAGCCTCGGCCCAGCCTTCACTTCCTCTTTGATCCACCGCTATCTTCCCTCTCGTAATCTTCGCTCCTCCCACTTGGCTCTGCTCACAACTCCCACTTTCAAACATAAGAAACATGGTGGTCTTAGATTTTCTCTTCTTGCCCCCTTCTGTTGGAATTCACTCCCTCTGGAACTTAGATTAACTACATCCTATACCCACTTTAGATCCCGCCTGAAAACTTTGCTGTTCTGTCCGGTCTTTGAGTAACGCAATGCCCTTCTCTCACTCCTTGCTGCTGGTTCTGCTGCCCCCCGTTCTCAGCGCCATGAAACCGCCTGGTGTAAGTGCGCTTTAAAAGTAATTTTAACATTTTAACATAACATAACATCAACTGGTGGTTACTTGGCAATATCTCTGGTATGTGTCACTAGTGGCTGGGCCAAAAGTATACTGTTTCCCTCTAGTTGGACACCCTAATTGCAACATTAGGAACGTGAATGTCATAACACTGTAAATAACACAAAGTAAAGTCAGAGCTACCATGACTGAAAAGAATTGGTTTGTATTTACAGATAGATAAAACTGCATGGTTCAGTAGAATCGAGCTGCAACTATCATCTAATAGTCCCATAGTCTGGTATGTTCAAGCACTTGCCACTCCCCAATACTGGTAGGATACATTAACCTTCAACAGTAGAGACTGAGCTCTACATCGTGACAAGAATTGCTGGTTGTTGTGCTCTCTGCAGAATGAAATGAAGCAACCTTAAAAGTTCTCTGACAATGCATGATTGAACAGCTTATATAAGTTGGTCTTCTGTTCACTCTACTCTTGCCTTCTCAGAAAATGCTGCAGAGCTGCATGATAGTGCAGCTCTGCCTGTGTCAATCTTCGATACAACCGGCCCTGGCAAGTGAATCTGCTTAGGGCTATAATAGTATGACACTTTTTATTTTTTACATACTGATCTGCTCTTTGCGCGTTATAGCTCGATGGGCATAAGAGAACTTCAGGATCTGTCCTAAGCTCACAGCCATAACGTGAAGCTGGTTCACTTCAAACACTGTGAAGCATTACCTGTCTCTTCCCTGTAGTTGTTAGTCAGTTCCCGATTTTGTAACATATTTATTTGTGTCACAAGTGTTGTTCATTCAAGATATATCACTAGCTGCACAATCGATTTACTAAGGCTTACTTTGTGAGTTACTGGTGGTCTGATTTTCAGACCCCACACCTCCTCTTCAAACTATGCCTTTGAGTGCTTACCTGGCAACCCTGAGCGCCAAGTGCTAAAGGGGAGAACTTGGTGGTCGCTTTTTGGATTACTCACTAAGTCAGCCGCAGAACATCCAAGGTAAAATGAAGCAGTTCCCACAATTTGAGCCTAGTAACTCTGTGGGACTCCTAATTCGGTTTCAAGACTGGGCTAATTTCTAAGGCAGGTGAGGCCAGAGTAGCTCAGCCTGTTCTCTCTGTGTTTGTAACACCGACCTAAAATACTTTGAGGCATTTAACAAACATAGTATTGTAACACCGACCTAAAATACATTGAGGCATTTAACAAACATAGTATTGTAACACCGACCTAAAATACTTTGAGGCATTTAACAAACATAGGGGCTTCTTCACTCCTTTTCATATGCAGAGCAACATCTATAATCAGTCTTGAGAGAGAACAAAGTAATAAACCAAAGCAATTAGCAGAAGTGGAGGAGCAACATAATTATAATGGATAAGATGTGGGAAGGAATGGGGCATGGAACTAGACTGAAAGGTTTACAGAATTCAAATTTGGGACCAAGATGTGTGGAGATATGCTCTCTCCTTAATGAAGCATGAACATGTTAGTAATAACTCACTGAATCTTGACTACATAAGCAGGAAGTTATTGCCTTGCTAAACATGTAGCAATGCAAAACAAAGATCTTGTAGCTGTACTCAAACTGATTTACTCTGTATTTGAGTTCTTGTGGTTAATGTACTCATCATTGAAACAATGGTGTGTGGTAACTCAAAACCTTTAACAATTGCTGGGCTGCCTCATCTGGCTAGGGAGTGGGGATTGCAACACACTCAACCTTAGATACAACCGGCCATGGCAAGTAAATCGGCTTAATGAAATTTGGTTCATTCTGGCTTTAAAGTGGTACCATTGATCCCGACCACCCATTGAGTGGGAACCCGAAACGTAGAATACAGCTTCAGTGACCTCTCATTTTTTCATTTGTGAGCATGCACATTTTGACTGATACCTGGGCAGTGCACCGCTGTCTCTTCTTGGCAGTATATCTGAAACTTGCGGTACCGAATATTGCTCATTGGCCATGTGTAATTCTGCTTTAGAAAATCATGTTGGAGTTATATCTGCTGTTGATTATCTGATTTGATCATTGACATGTTTGTGGAATTATTTGTAGGTTTAATCACAGGGCTGATGATCAATGTCCTCCTATTCAAGTTGTTGAATCTCTTCATTGTGCTTGTGCACTCTCGCCTAAGCCAAGAGATTGCACCCCTAGAAGAGTACTTCAAGTGAACTAATTTTTTCATTACATATTTTTCTATTGCTCTATCTTTCTGTGCTACTCACATTTGGTGGTTCCCTGTTGTTTACTCTTTTATCTTCTATTTACTCTCTTTCCCTTTGTCTGCATTGGTTCCTCTTTTTGTGTATGTTCGATTTCATTCCATCTCCCTTCTTATCTTACCGTGTTTTTCTCACCCTGTCTTGCCTGATCTTTTCATCATTCTTTTCTCTATTCTTTTTTTTTTTTTAAGGATCGTGCATGTTTTTACTTTCTACCAATCACGTTCCTTTTCCCTCCATGGTTTGATTTCTTCCATGCCCTCTTCTTTCATTCATTCCTTGAATGATTGGATAATCCTGTTGCATCTTTCAGGATGGCGAGGTATACTGCATCGATGCCCGCTACTATGGGAATGTGAGTCGTTTTATCAACCACCTGTGCGACCCCAACCTGATTCCTGTGCGCGTCTTTATGCTGCACCAAGACCTGCGCTTTCCCCGCATCGCATTTTTCAGCAGTCGCGACATAAAGATTGGTGAAGAACTTGGGTAAGTACCCCCAGTACATCTGTGGTGTAGGTGCCAAGAGGAGGTGTGATTATGGCAGTGTTCTAGGACAGAGGAGTTCGTGAGGGAGATTCTGCTATCAGGTTTTAAAAATATGCACAGGATTGTGGGGCTAAGGGCACCCACCTGTAGTAGTGAAATGAGTTATGTTCTTTCTATCACCACTTGAAAGGGAGTTTCTGACTGCTGCGAGTATACGTAGGACAACCCACCACGAGTAGTATCCTGTGCATTAAGAGCTGTTGGTGAGCGCTGTGTTCTCGTTGGGATATCTGTTTATCAGCTTCAGCACAAAATATTGTTCTCTGTGTGTCAGCAACTGATGATTACAATGGCTACCTTCTTAGGGTAGTAGGTTTACTATGATGGGCTTATGTAAGCTTACTCAAGGCGCTGTCATGTTAGTTATAAGCAGCTATCAGTCATGAATTTATTAAAACAATTGAGTTGTCCATATCCTGTAATGGATAACTGATAAGAGCATCACTAGGTTCTTTCTTCCTTGGGTAGTGGCATTCTCTCTCTCATACCATAGGGCCTCATCAAAAAAGTTAATCTTATCTTCAACTTTTAGCAAACGGAGTGCCTTCTTAGGTTCAGGGACGCAATGTCCCACTTCCTCAGCCCTGCCTCGACTGGTAGTCTGTACTGTCTAGACTCTGTTCATCAGTTTCAAATTATAGGAGTTCTAATAAGTCAGCTTACCATTGACCATTAATCTGTATAAATAGATTTTTTTTTATGGACTCTGTATCTTGGTGAAAAGATCATCCAGTATGAAAGTTGAATTTTTTTGTATTTTCTCCACTGAATTTATTTCTGTGTGAACAAATTTTGTACAACCCTAAATTAAGAACTATTGTCAGTCTGGTCTCTGATACGATCACCATTGTCTTGTTGCCAGTTACCATGGAGCTGCACCCAGCTGTTATTATTCAGACAGTTCTGTATCGTATTAAACTGCGTGGAAGACTCCCCTCACTCAGCCATCAGTTGAGTTTCATCTGCATAGGACCGACGTGACAAACTCCATCCATTTATGTTCATAAGAAGGGGGTACAACTAATTATTAAAGGAGGAATGCACAATCCATGTGAAACCCCAGAAAACAAATGATCTGGGGTTGAGTAAAAAAAAATGTTATCCATGTCGGCAGGATTCACGCCTACTACCATAGAATATCTGAAGAGCAGCATTCTGTAGCAGTACAAAGTGCGTTATTAGGTGTGCCCTATTGCTGAGGAGTAGGGATGGGCTAATCAGCAATGGATCTTTCAGAAATTTATAAGCTTGAATTAGTCTCCACTGTCAGATTTGGGAACCCTCAGTAGTCAATATTGACACAGCAGTATATATACTAAATATAGACATTGAAAACAGCCATGAACTCTAAGTAGTGTCTCTGTCTCGTTGTGTGACTTGAGCTCCAGGCAATGAGGGACAGAGACACAAGGTTCAGCCTTTCCCGAAGCTTCAACCTGCTACATTTCTGCTGCATGTCTAGTGTTAGGAAGTCCTGTAGAGATTTGCCTGCCCTGTTTCTTTTTAGCATTTTTTAGGATTCTGAGGACTTCTGCTTTCTTTTTCTTCATCTCATGAGAAAATCTGTGTTTTGTTCCTGAGCAACATTTTGGCTAAAACTTCTGTAAAGTAGTCTCAATCACATCATTGGTTTCCACTTCCTCACTTCAGATCAAACCTCGATGGTTGTTCGGCCAGCTTTAGACTATTTATCGGCTGCGCTAGCATTGGCTGAGTACCTGGAAGGTTCGTCATCGACTGCTACAGTCAGTCCTACGGAGCCTTGAGTATAACTGAGATAACTGAGGAGAAGACTGTTGTTTCTCACACCGTCAGCTGCTAGAGCATGATTGGCTTTAAATGACATACTGATTCCATTAGTGCCAAAGACATGATAGGCCTCATCAGTCTCTAGTCCTCTTCATCCAGTGTCACATGCATCTTCTGCCCCAACAACCTCACCACTTTCAACGTTGGCTCCGTTACATATTTTCATTGTCACCCTTCACAATCAACTGTGGCCTCCAAATAATCTACTGCAATACTTTTCCTCTAGTCTAGAATGTTAGCTGAAAGATCAAGAAGAGCAGGATTAACACTGCGTTGAAGATAATCAAGGCATTTTCATCCAATGTTGCTTTGACACTAAGAGACCTGTACTTAGAATCTGTGGATTCTGAGAAGAAAGATTTTAGTCCTTCCTATCGTAGGCCTATACAACCTATCTACAACAGTATTTATTACCAATACAAAAATGCTGTTATTGAATGAATAAATTGTTTCTTCAAAGCTCAAAACGGCTATTCAATCTAGGTTGTCCTGATACCTATTTACTCTGCAGGTCCACTGGGGAGAAACTAGCCAAGATTGAAACGTTTTCAGTTTCTTCTTAAAGGGCAATGATGTCATCAAACTCACATCAGATGGCATGACATTCCACTGTCTAGCTGCCAAAAAAGTAAAAGAGCAGCCTCCGGTATGTGCTGGGAGAACTGTAGGGGTTGTAAGAACCATGTCTTCAGCTGACCATAAGCTTCTAAGAGAGATATGTTTATGTTCTAAAGTTTGTAAATATCTTAGACCTTCCCTCTTTACCGCTTGTTATGGGAGTACCATGGTCTAAAAAAGCACACTCTTGTGTGCTGGAAGCCAGTGCAGGTCCTGAAGATGGTTGCAGATCGATTAAAATCGAGCGGTCCACTGCGGCAGTTGAGATGCTGCGATCTGGACCACTTGCAGGAGCTGATTGGAATATACAAGTTAATCCTGAATAGAGTGAGTTAACATAGTTCAGTATTGGGGTGATTGTGACATTAATAGCTGCTTTCCTGCAGGACGCTGGAAGAATGTCCAAAATGTCCTTGGAGCTTTCACAAACGTAAAGCAGGTCACTGATACAGTTGTAACCTGTGAATTAAGAGCGGTCATGATCAAAGAAATCCCCAAATTCATGGCATTTGATGAGGTAGCAGGGAAATAGCATAGATCAAGTGGCCTCCAGGACTGGAACCAAATAGAATTTACGGGTACTAAATATAAACATTTCTGTTTGTTAGAGTTACCCTTTTGGTAAATCCTGCGGCCATGGCGGATAGACAGTCTTTAAAAAGATAAAAACACCACCTTCAAAACAGGCACCTTCCGAGACGTCTGGAAGCGCACAGAAGTCAGAGCTCTGCTCAAAAAGCCCACAGCTGACCCCACCGACCTCCAGAACTATCGGCCCATCTCGCTCCTCCCTTTCGCAGCCAAAGTTGCAGAGAAACAGTCAACAGGAAACTGACACGATTCATTGAAGAGAGCGCCATCTTCGACCCGTCCCACTCCGGATTCCGAAGTAACCACAGCACAGAGACCGCTCTGCTTGCCGCCACAGACGACATCCGCATCCTCCTGAACCAAGGCCACTCCGCAGCCCTCATCCTACTCGACCTATCAGCGACCTTCACACTAGTTGCCAGACTACACGATGCAGGCATACAAGGAACAGCCCTGGACTGGATCCGATTCTTTTTCAGCGGAAGAAGCCAAATGATCAGACTCTCACCCTTCCGCTCCGAGCCCACGAAAATCACCTGCGGAGTCCCACAGGGTTCATCCCTGAGCCCCACACTCTTCAACATCTACATGGCCCCCCACGCAGCCATGGTCCGACAACACGGCCTCAACATCGTATCCTACGTTGACAACACCCAGCTCATCCTCTCCTCACCAAAGACCCCACCACTGCCAAACTCTACTTCCAGAAAGGAATGCGAGACATCGCAGTCCGGATGACCCACCAGCTGCCTGAAACTCAACGCCGAGAAGACAGAAGCTCTCGTCCTCGGTACCACCCCTTCTGCATGGGACAGCACCTGGTGGCCAACCGCCCTCGGAAGCCCACCTACCCCTTCAGACCACACCAAGAACCTTGGCATCGGACTCGACTCACCTTGAACCGACAGGTCAAAGCAGTCGCCTTCAGTTACTTCAACACCCTCTGCAAGACCTTCAAGTGGATCCCCATGATTCAAGGAAACAGTCACCCACGCACTATGGAAACACACTTTATGCCGGCATCAACAAGTCCCTACTCCGCAAAACCCCAGACAATACAGAACACCGCTGCCAGACTCGTCCTCGGCATCCCCGACACCAACACATCAGTCAACACCTACGAAGTCTTCACTGGCTCCCCGTGGAGAAAAGAGTCCCATTCAAAATCCTCACTCACGCATACAGATGCCTACACAACAACGGACCCAAATACCTCAACGACAGAATCAAATTCCACGTACCCAAAAGGAACCTCTGATCTTCCAACCTCGCACTGGCCGAAACCCCGCGCACCCACAGAGCCAGAGCAGGGGGAAGATCCTTCTCTCACATTGCAGCCAAGACCTGGAATGAGCTACCGGCAGACATCAGATGCGCCCCCTCCCTGAAAACATTCAGGAAGACCCTCAAGCCCTGGCACTTCGGCTAAACAGATCTGCGGACCTCCCCCCCCCCATCCCCAGCGCCTTGAGACCCTCAGGGGAATAAGGCGCTTACAATTCCTTGATTGATTGATCTGGTGACATGAACCTTCTCATCCATCACTAGGTGACATTGGGAGGTTTCATTATCTTCTAGAAAGAGCACTGTAGAGGTTTAGTAATGGTCCCTCGACTGTGGGGGAAGTTCTGTTTATTATTCTTTTTTAAGGAGAAAATGCATAACGACGAAAAATCGCAATACCACATCAACCTCATGTGGGAGGAAGGGTTGTCACTGCTGAGAAGTATAGCTACCACTTAAGGTAATTTGTCAAGAATAGAACAATACAAGACACCGAAATTGTCACTTGATGTATTCTGAATCAGGGTAAGGGCAAATTTAGTGGTCTCTGTAGCTGTAAAACCTGTGGTTCCTCCAGTGATTCTTCCGTTTACTTAATGAGGCAGATTAGCAACGCAAAAGTGATGCGGCATGACAGAGGGTAAAAAGTGCATCTTTCAGGCCTGATGTACAATTTTGAATAACGGACATGCCATTTGATGAACAAAATATTTTTGGAATGCAGGTGGATGAAGCTTTACAATCCATTGATACAGATACAAACACAGCAGATCTTTGGGCTTCCTCGAGAAGTGTCAATGCTTCTCCAACTGCAGACAAAACCAAATTGACTATCAACATGAAAGTGCAAGTCTAGATTCTTTCTGATATAAAATGCGTGGAGACTGGTGACAAGTATTATTTCTGCCGGGCCTAAATAAATATTTTTAAAAATGGTGTTTACCATGGTCACCTTCCAGGTGATGCTCCAATTTCTCAAGGAGAGTAACTTCCTTCCTTATATCTAGTGAATGCTTACTTCAGTGTTCCAGTCATACAGGGCACAGAAAGTATCTACATTTTAGAAAGACAGGGTGTCCTTTTATTTTAAGTGGCTGCCTTGCACTGTCAAGTCTGCACTTCTGAATTTTCACGTAGTGTATGGCTCACGTAGCAGCTTACCTGTGTCTGTGGGGTTTATGCAGTCTATCCTTATTCACGCGACTGGCTCATCAACCAAGCCTTCCATTCAGTCCAAAGCACCATCCAGTTCATGTCATCTCTAGGCCTAGTGTTCGTCAACAAGGTTGTACCCCATCTTTTCAGGGACATTGTGTGTAGGAAAGGACCTACTTATGTATGCCGTCCCCCTAGCTTTTTGACTAATGGTGCTTGTTTTTTGACTCTGTAGTGCACGGGCCCTGCTGTACACAAGTCTCGGTGTATGTGCTCTGACTCCGCAAGAATGTGTACGATTGGCTAATACCTGATTGGCTTCTTTAAATTACAAGTCCCTAGTATATGGCACAAAAAGTACCCAGGGCTAGGAAGTTAAATGCTGCTAGTTGACTTGAGCACCTAATTGTGCCACTACTACTGTGTCAGGGTGAAAACCTGCCAGCACGACATGTCAAAATAAACCCTTTTGCCAGGTTAAAAACGTACTTTATAATATTAGTAAGCCACTGCTAGGCTTTGGTAGCCCACCAGGCATGGTGCGGAATATTAAAAAGAAGAGCATGTTCCTGTTGTGCTTAACATGCCCTGACCGTGAAAACACAAAATTGCCTTTTTCAGTGTAGCACCGCAGGTGGTCCCATTGGCTAACATGGAGTTTTACTAGCCACTGTGTAAAGTGCTTAGTTTCATATGGGACTGTAAAAGATTTTACTCCGAGGTATTCAGTTGATTGTTACATTAAATCTGACTCATTCCCGAGATCAGATTTAAGGCAACCTTTAATAGAAAGGTGGATTTAGACAGTCACCACTTTGTTGCCCAAACTTCCAGTAGCCTTTCCTGACTATCTGCAGCAGTTGTCACCCGAGACAACATGGCTCCCCAGACCTACAGTCCTCAGATAACTACTGGAGTCAGGAGAAGAGAGGAGGAGGAGTAGGAGGAGGAGGACTGTCCTGCTGTTCTCTGGACCCAGCTAACAGAGCCTGCACTAAAGACTGGACTGCAACTGAGGGACCCTCAGAGGATAGTGCCTCCCATGGAAAAGAGCTCCTCCCGTGTCAGGGCGGAAGAAGTGACTCCTAGGGCTAGCTGGCTAGCTCCATTTTCAGTACAAGGAACACAAGGTCTGAAGGAAACATGCAGTCCCAAGATCCCAGCTGCCCAGGAACACGTGCCAATCGCTGGATGCTTAAGTACCTGCCGGGAAACAAAGTCCTGACCTATCCGAGTTGCCCTAAGCCTGTGGGACATGTGTCAGACATGGACCCTGGTGGCTGACCAAGAAAGCTCTGCTGTAACCAGGAGACCAGTTGATCGCTGGCGGCTTGACCTGCACTTCACTCTCAAATGCACCTTCAGAGATGACCTATGGTGTGAATGAATACAAGCGTAGCCCAAGAACTCACCGCATCTCTGCAGCATCTTTAGCATCTCTGCATCCTGCATCCCCAGCATTAGGTCCATTCTTCACTGACCCGCATTAAAAGGAGAAGAGTGCTTTAAGAACCCTAAGACTGCTCAAAGCGGTAGGTAACTGTACACCTGGACTGGAGTGGTACCTGTAACTGGTTTCCAATCATTTGTGGCTAATCCAGGAGAGTTCTAGCCCTTAGCTGTAAACCTTGCAAAACTTTATTGCTTCTAAAGACTAAATGAAAGTAATTTTACTTAGAAAAATCATACCTCCGAGTTCCCTTCTAGATTTTTGTCACTTTTATGTCTATTTAACACATAAAATGCACTCTAATTTTATTGGTGTTTAATTTTTATTGTGTCGTGTTTCTTACTCACCTGCTGTTTTGGTACTTTTAAATACTTTGCACTTGTTCCTTTGATTAGGCCTGACTCCTCTGCGCCACAGCGTAGGCCTGAACTAAGGGTTTTACTTGTAGAAATTATGCTGGATTATACTGGATCTGATACAGATTGTGCCCTTATTACATGGTGAGGTCCTACCAGCACACCACATATAAAGCCTTTTTCCTACATTGCGTTTTGAGATGTCTGATTTTCTTTATTAAGAAGCAAAGGGAATCTTGTTGTCTGAGAGAGGTTCGAAAGATAATGTGTCCAGCAGCTCATATTCACTCTCAAACGACAACCACTGCCAGGAAAGTCAGTTATTAGTAAGCGTGCCATTGTGCATCCTACTTCTACCATTCACCTTTGAGATGTAAGTATTCAGAAGCAACTGACCGTGCAGTGGCATTAAGTAAATGGAGACTGAACTGATGCAGTTTCACTCACTTAGATGAAATAAAATTTATAGTGGTGGGTAGACAGAGATAACATTTTCAAGGACAAAAACCTGTTACCTCCCATTGTCCTGTTCCTGAGTAGAGATTCTTCCCTGTTGGGATGGGGATGTCATCTGCTGAATCTTCATGTATGCATAGAATGGTCTCACTCAGAGACAAGGTTTTACAATCTTCTATAAATCGGAGCAGTCAGTCTAGCGCTCATAGTTTTTTTGCATAGAGTGAAGCATGCCCAATTGATTAAATACACTTAAAAGGAGAAATCTGATTTCTTCAGGTGTCTATGGCGACTCAGTGTCTCGGAACATAGGACCTCAGAAATAACTTTGATGTGTTGCCTGAACATTTGCTGGAATTAGAGAATGCCCGAGCTGAAGAAGGCGCTAGGGGGCGCACAGCGGAATGGCTGCCTAGGCGCGCAGCTCTGCCGGGCGGATCACAACATTGCCGGTAATGAGCGGTTAGACGGACCGACGACGGGGGAAAAGCACATCGTCCTGCGGGGGAGAGCGCAGAGCATCTGCCGGTAACCATGGGACGGGACTAGCTGTATTGTCCCTGCGTCTCTGAGCGAAAATCCCGAGTTGCTTGTATGGCGGAAAATGGCGGCCGCGGTCCGGACGGCGGCCGGCCGAGATCGGACTAGGAATGCGGGCTGCCAGCTCTGAAACTGTCGCCGGCGGAATCATTGGCTCCAGCGACGGAGAGGCGCTCCGGGATCCCCATGCCGCCGGAAATCTGAAAACACTTGGAGCGCCGGATCAGCGGTTAGAAGTCGATGCGCCTGATGGTAACATGGCGGCGCTGTGACCCGGCGGATGGGCGACCCCCTCGGAGCGCTTTTGAATGCAGTCACTGGTGTCGGCCTGCCTACGGACGCTCCTGCACATCCGACGGACTTTGATCGGTTTCAGTGAGAAGCGTCCTAAGCGACTTTTGAAAATGCGGTGGTTGTCCCTGCACATATCGGATCTCTCCGACAAAATGGCGGCGTCCGTATGCCGAAATGCCCTACTCGGCGTGTGTGGTGGCCTGCATTGATCGACCTGCCGGACGTCGCCTCTGCACTATAACTGGACGATCTCGCATGAAGTTTGAATGTGCTGGCTGTGACTAGGACGCGGGATTCCAGGCTGCCCCCCGCAATGGACAACGCGTTCCCCCGGAGCACCAGACAGATGCCGCTACCCCTGAGATCATTGGCAGGATGGGCATGAGACCTCGACATTGGCGCTGCTGTCACCAACAGTGAACGCAGCACGGGGATATAACGTCTATTGCTGTCCGGGCTAACTAAGGAGCTACGAATGGCCTGATCTCACGTCCCCCACAGACGGAGACGGGGCTGTGCATAGGCGACAGATCCGACTGAGCTACAATACGCCTGCACAATCTTCGAGAAGAGATATTCTCCACCAACCGACACACGTGCAACGAGCCCACAGGGGTCCAGATCCCAGGCCCACGCCACCATACAGCCTGGTAGTGTCACAACTACACGCTGCACCATGGGGAAGCCTGAAAAACAACAAACTAGGCTCACGTTTGAGGCGAAGAAGACGAATAAGACCCAAGCAGAGCAGGTGGAGGAGGAACAGGACACGGACCCCTCTGAAAGCAATGTCATGGACAATATTCTTAAGGCCGTCCAGGCTTCCAGGCAGGAAATAAATGCGAAACTAGACCTCCTGACGGGTCGACTGGACACTATGGCGGCAAAGCTAGACAAGCAAGGCGAGAGACTGGACGTGGCGGAGAAGAGGATTTCCGCAGTTGAAGACGACTCGCGCGCCACTACGTCCAACTGCAAAGGTATGGAGAAAGTCCTGGTGGTAATCAAGGCCAAGTCAGAAGAGTTGGAAGCGAGATCCAGGAGGAACAACATACGTATAGCGGGCTTGCCGGAATCCACGAACACAGGTCGGATGGAGACGTACGTGGAAAACCTGTGCAAAGAACTTTTCGGCGCCGATCAGCTATCGTCCATTTTCATTGTGGAACGCACCCATCGCTCCTTGGCCCCAAAGCCAAAACCAGGGGCTACACCTCGTCCGATCATAGCAAGGGTTCTCAATTACCGCGACAGAGACACTATCATGCGGCTGGCGAGAGAGAAAGGAGAGATTCAACATCAAGGTAATAAGCTGAAATTCTATCCGGATTTCACGATGGCGGTACAACAGGCACGCAATGAATTCAACGATGTCAAGGCCAAACTCTGAGATCTGCAAATACCTTATGCCATGTTGTATCCAGCACGTTTAAGGATAACTTGGGATGACAAACCGATGTTTTTGGCGACACCTAAAGCTGCAATGGACTTCTTGAAGTCAACAGCCGGCAAAGGTTAAAGAAATAATCGCAGAGACAAGCATCAGGACTCAGAATGAAGGTAAGACTGTCTTATCGCCATAGATACTGTGCCTGAACATATGTATGCGCTGACACATCTCATTGCCTACCAGAGCGTCCGGCTCGGGGGGAATTATCTTCCCACCTCTGACTTGGGACTCGTACAGGCGAATTGAGATGTACGGACTAGCTACTCCCTTACCTGTACGAACTATGGGGAGGAACATCCTGTGGCCCCTCTGCGTACTGTCAAAGGGACAGACTACACGGATGGTGCTGCCATGGCCACGCAATGGTCAGCTCTTTATGGACTTGGGTAGACTCTCACTACACTGTCCTACACCTTGTGCTCTACCCCCAGGTATATCGAATTTCTTTTAGGGCGCCATCCAGCACTGGCCCAAGGTCACGTGGTGCCACGCCAATGTGAACCTATGGGGTCTGTTTATAACCTATAGATCCGCCCCCATCTTCTTGCGAGGATGGAATGTTGTGCCCTCGGCGGACCTCTACTAGGGCGGTCCCCAAACTGTTATGTTACTCATGGAAATGTTATGGGTAAAATGGCTTCGGCAGAATTGGGTTGCTGAAGTGGGTGGGAAACGGGGTAGTTGGGGTTTGTTGTTCTTTGGGCCAAAGGACCAAGTAAGATGCACTGCTGAAAGCCATGTTGAACTATGCGTCAACTATGAGACAACGCACAATGTTAGACTGTATATTGTTATGCCGGGATCGAATGAATTGCAATGTGCTGTGCCATGTCCTGTTAATTGCCTCCTCTGTGTGGGTGCCACCTGGTCCGGAGCGTGGGTTGTGCTGTCAGGATGTGCTGTACTGGGAGGACTGGATAGACAAGGGAACGGCAAGACGCACTCTTTACTAGGATGGAGGAGCAGGAATAATGACTAGCCATAAGCTGAATTTTATAACATGGAATGTACGGGGGTTTACTAATCCTAAGAAAATCAGACAAATCTTTGCTACCCTCGACAGACATCACATTGATATTGCACTGATTCAGGAAACGCACATTGACCCTACCACAAGAAGGTCTATTGGCACGCGTTGGGCGGAGTCCACATACTCAGCGGCCTATTCATCCTACTCTAGGGGGGTCATGACACTGGTTAAAAAAGGGACCAATTACAAGGTCACACGTACGATTATAGACACCAATGGCAGATATGTTATAATTTCTGAGATGCTGAGAGGGCAATGTGTAACAATAGTAAATGTATAAGGCCCAAATGTTGACGCTCCTGAATTCTTTCAGGAATTATGGGATCACCTATTGAACTTCACTGACACGATTCTTATCTGGGGTGGCGACTTTAATGTAGCTTTGTGCGCTGCAGTAGACCGCTCCTCATCTTCCATAGAACCACACAAAAAAGCTGGGGAGAAACTGAGGGATATGATGATGGAAATGGCACTTAAAGACATCTGGAGGGTACGGCACCCGACAACACCGGGCGCAACCCACGTTAACTTGGCACATGGAAGCTGGTCGAGGATAGATTATTGGTTGGGGACGGGCAATGCTGTTCTGTGGACCACGAACATCGACACACTCCCACGCACACTATCCAACCATAACCCAGTGACACTATCACTTCAGATACCTCATTACCAGCCCCCACCATTTAGCTGGCGGTTTAATGCGCAGGCGTTGTTGGACCCTTTATACCTTACAGCCATAACTGAGGCTATTAAGGATTACTTTCGCTTAAATGTGGATTCAGTAGACGACCCCTGTGTACTATGGGAAGCATTCAAAGCTACACTTAGGGGGATATGCATTAGCACAACGTCAGGCATCCTTAAAGGCATTAGAGCTTAGATCACTCGGCTAGAACGGGATATGTCTGTCCTAGAACAGGAATATGCCACCACAGGGAATGTAGACCTTCTGGGGCAACTAAAGTTAAAACTCACTGACCATCAAAACTTTGCAGACGACGAATTAAAATACGTAACTAAACGACCGCTGGCCAGGTGTTTCGGTGAGGGTGGCCGACCTGGCAGGGTGCTCGCGAGGAAAATATACACAGGGAGGGACACACAGTTCATAACTCAGGTGCAAGACAAGAATAGGACACTTCATTCGCACCCCACGGGAATACTTAACAGTTTTGTCGATAACTATACAGATCTGTACACATCTCTGGAACCAGCCCCGCCACAAGAAACCTTTCGATACCTGCAGGATATTGCTTTAGCCTGGTTGTCGGACAACCAACGGGAATACCTGGCACGACCCATTACGGTGGAGGAGGTCATTGCAATCATACAGGCGCTCCCCAACGGGAAAGTACCGGGACCTGATGGTTATTCTTGTGAATTCTATAAACAATTTGCTGATCTTCTTGCCCCTCATCTGGCCGAGATGTATGGCGCGGCCTTTGATCAGGCAATACTGCCACCGACGCTATGTGAGGCATTTATAATCACCCTTCTAAAACCGGGCAAACAACCGGATCAATGTGATTCATACCGTCCACTGTCGCTTCTGAATGTGGACTCGAAAATCTTAGCCAAAATCCTGGCGGACCGCCGACAGCCCCTGATGAGAAATTTGATATTGCCTGACCAGGCCGGCTTTATTCCCACTAGAGCCACATCGCACAATACCAGAACATTATTTGCACTATCTCACTAACTTCAACCGCAGACCAAAGCAGCAGCAGTAATGTTGGACGCTGCTAAAGCCTTCGCCTCCATTGAATGGGCCTTCATCCGCACGATCCTACAGAGAATGGGTTTCCCGGTGAGATTCATCACATGGATCACACTACTGTACACACGTCCTATGGCAAGGGTAAGAGTAAATGGGTACGTTTCGGGGCCTTTTGAAATAGCGAGGGGGACGAGGCAAGGGTGCCCACTATCGCCCCTTCTCTTCGCACTTGCACTGGAGCCACTTGCATGTATAATACGGCAAACGCACAATCATTCGGCCTTGCACTTCCCTGGGAGACACCTGCACATCTCGCTATATGCGGACGATATGCTCTTATATGTGCGAGACCCAGAGCAGAATCTAAGCCCATTGCTTCGGGACTATGTGCGATTTGGGCGACACTCCGGGCTACAAATTAATTGGGAAAAATCGTCCATAATTCCGCTTACTGACTCCACCATTCAGTTTATACCGGATTTCCCTTTGGAATGGCAGACGGAACCTACTAGGTATTTGGGTGTATGGTACAGTCGAGATCCAGAAGAAATCATTAGAACGAACTATGGGAGGGTATTCACAGATCTGGAGGGCAAAGTGGCCAGGTGGATACAGCTACCGCTATCACTAGCCGACCGCATCCCCATAGTTATGAATATCCTACCTAAATTTCTCTACATATTCAATAACATACCGATCACACCCCCCAAGGCGATTTTCACAAACATACAATCACTAGTGTTGAAACTCATCTGGGCAGGTAAACAAGCTCGCATTGATCTCTGCACCTTAACCTTACCCTATGAGAAAGGGGGGTTTTGTGTACCAGACTTTAAGCTCTACTATTTATGTGCACAGGCCCAATATGCGTCACACTGGTACCACCCCACACCGTACCTCAAGCATACAGCGGTTGAAGAGGGAGACGCCTCACCAATTCCACTGTCCGCGATAGTGACACATAAACGACCCCCACTTCATTAGAAGGATATCAACACGGTAGACACCACTGCCCGGGCGTGGAGGACACTGGGGAGGTTAGCTCACAAGTTACCGTTCTATGCGCCAGCGCTGCCGCTGAACTTTCACTCGGAGGTGTCAGTGACAAACGAAAAAGTAGGTATGGACATTCTGAGAAATATCGGTATAGCCACATTTGGGGACCTGTATCATGATGGGACTTTCCGCACGACGGAAGATTTGACATATATAAGCAACCCAACTTTACTCTACAAATTCACACACTACAGGTTGCAAAGGGCGATCCAAGACCTGTACCCAGACTACCCGAATGAACCACCGACTTTACAAACACTGCAACTTATCATAACGTCTTCAAACACCTCACACCTGGTGTCCAGACTATATAAGGTGGCTCAAAGCGAAATCCCACACTCTACCACAAAAGCAATGCAGAGGTGTAATGATACTTTAACCGAAGCATTGACAGAAAAGGACTGGTCCATCGCCTGCACCCTTCTTAAACTGCTTACCCCAAATGGGAATCTACGCATCACACATCTGAAGTATCTACACCAAACCTATCACAAGCCCAAGAAACTACATAAGTATGGGTTACGAGACAATGCAAGGTGTAAAAGATGTAGATGTGATGAAGCAGATTTTGCTCACCTAGCCTGGTATTGCCCAAAGATACATGAATATTGGGAAATGTTAATTGTCGTACTGGGCAAAATGGTGGAACTGGACATAGAATGCACCATGAAGGTATGCCTATTGGGTATTCTACCTGGGGTCAGAGCGAGGAAGGGTAAGTTCTGTACGGTGGCCTTGTTGGTCGCTAAAAGGCAGGTGTCCAAGTGCTGGGAAGGGAAAACGGTCCCTACTGTTAAGACGTGGCTTAAGGACATGACGTACTGCAGGGATAAATTGCTCACCTATGAAGAAGAATTGCCCAGACGACAACGTCCGAAAGACTTTTGGTCTTATTTGTCAGATTACTTGTTAACCATTGAGGGGGACGAGGACTCACTGTAGACTTGCATGGTCTGGTGATGTAGCTTGAGTTTTAGTGCAATGTTTCAGTACCCTGCATAACCAAAAACACCTTTTCTCATTATGGCACACTGAGACCCTGACATGTATAAGTGGCAACAGAGTGCAGAATTGACCTACGGCTCTTAATTTCACAGTTCGAACTGTTCTGTTTATGGACTTCAAAAAACACCTAAAAAACTGAAGATTCATGCACTAACGAGATGTAATGGGTCTGAGCAACTAGATGAACACAACTGAACTGGCTCACAATACGCCGCTGGACCCTGCGGGTTGCCAGCTGAATGGCTGTGTACAGATAACGCATCAGCTGCTGCCATATGCGGCCGGCCTCCGGGTTGTAGGCCACTAGCAGTGATAACTGTGATAACTTAATGTCAATAAAGATTTTGTTGAACTTCAAAAAAAAGAGAATGCCCAAGCTGATGGAGCCAGCAGACCGGTTTCATACAACCATAAATGAGAGATCTTTGACATACCGTTATCGCTATTACATTGTGATCGGAGAAGGGTCAATGGAACATGTCTTTGACAAAACACTGTGTCTTTTATTCACCAACATGTGGAGTGGAGTGGAGTGGAGAAGTGTGGCTCACTGGTTAGAGCGGCAGACTCCGAAGCAGAGATCAGGCCCGGGACTAGGGTTCAAGTCCCGACGCTGCAGGGTCTTGGGCTCAATGTCCGCGGACTCGATAATTCTCGCCTCGGCACCTACTCTAATCATGGGTCCCACGCTGCAACTCTGGGCAATAGCTTGCCTAATCTCCACAACGGCCCCTACAACACTGGGATGCCTGGCTTCAGCTTGGGGGTGCCCAGGAGGGGCATCTCACAGGAAGGGTTCCACAGCGTTATACAGCGCCGGGACGCCCCGTTGGGGCAGCTATGCGCTTTACAAAATACACTACATTTACATGTGGCTTATGGGATTGGATGGCACCGGTCTTGAATGGTTTAGGTCCTTCCTCCAGAATCACTTTCAGAGAATCCTAGTCAACTGTAACTTATCCGCTCCCTCTTGGATCACGGTTGGAGTCCCCCAAGGAGCAACCCTGTCCTCTACCCTCTTCAATCTTTACTTTGAACCTCTCACAGAGGTGCTACGCACCACCAGCATCGCCTACCACATGTATACCGACGACACACAGATCTACTTTAAAATCTCTTCTCTTGAGGACATTCACTCCCTGAATGAGGCCTTGAAGCTGACGGTGCATTGTCTCACCTCTAACTAGCTCAAACTTTATGCAAAAAAATGGAATTTTTCCTTATCTCCCCACCTAAAACCAATTCAGACTTTCAGGAATGGATCAAGGTTATCACAGAGTTAAACTGCCCCCCTACTATTGTGGACTCTGCTAAATCCCTGGGAATAACCCTAGACTGGTGGCCATATTAACTCGATGGCCAAAATTGCCAGATTTCACCTGAGCTACCTAAGACACCTGAAACCTTTCCTCGACACCCCCGGTATAATAATGGCACCCAAGGCACTAGTCTTCTCCAGACTAGAATATGGATGCTCTACCTTCACAGGTCTACCCAAGAACTCTTGGGCCCCATTGAAAGCCTGCCTCAACGCCGCCGCCAGACTCCTAACCAGTTCAAAGAAATTCGACAATATCTCTCCCCACCTTAAAGCTCTAAACTGGCTTCCTCTCGAGGCCAGAATCCAACTTAAGCTGGCTTGCATCACTCACAAGGCTTAATACTCCAATTCCCCAGCTTTTCTCGCCCAGAAACTTGTGATATCTGGAGGAGCCAGAATCTCATGATCCGCCAGAGACCTTTTGCTCCAACCAGCACACTTGCGGGGAAAAAACATTCAATTGGGCCTTCTCTGGGGCTGCCCCCAAGAAAATGGAACTCACTCCCGCCCACCATCAGAAGACTTACATCTTTGACACATTTTTAAAAGGAGGCCAAAACTTTCCTCATGGGCAAATTCCTCTCCTAATGCTTGCATTTCAATCACCTCAGCGATTTTGTTTCTCCTTCTATTACGGCTTTAACCATGGTTCTTCCGGATGATTCCTACCTGGCACTTCTGGGCATCCCACCCGGGAATTGAGACAGCTTGTTTTCTATTATAATGTATCTACCTGTTTTTATCCCAACTGAATCCAGGATATGTTACTGCCTATTATTTCTTTCCTTGTATAATGCATCTCCCTGTTCTTATCCCAATTGTATTCACCTGTCCTAAGACTGTTTTTACCACCTGTCAATCCTGTAAAGCACTCTGATATCCTCACGGGTCTGGTTCGTGGTCTATAAAACTAAAAAATAAATAAATAATGTGGCCTTGCCAGAGGTCTAAAGAAACTTCCACAATGGACTGGTGTGGCATGTTCCTGCATGCTACTCAACACCCCATCATCTTCCCAATTCCTCTAATACCCAAGGTTCAATGCAAGATAAGGAATGTACTGTGCACAGGGATTCTGATTCACATATTTATGGGGAACATCAGTTCGGACATCAGTTCTCAAACCAAGTCCATAAATGTTGTCCATGAACATCACGGTAATACCACATCACAATCCACAATCACTTCAGTCGACAGCCAGGCTCTTTCAGACCCAGAATACGGCCAGCTGGATCTTCAAGAAGACCTTGGTTTGCATTGAGAACTTACTTTAGGAAGTGGGATCAACCTGTGGCTTGGGCTAGAACAGAAAGATTATATTTGCCTAACACGGAGGACATACATTATGTTAAAATGGTCCAAGCAGTTACATTATGTAGGAAAGCAAAATACATGAAGCTAGTCGGAGCTAGAAAATTCAGACGTCATTCTTAAAATGAGACAAAATACACGTTACATCTAAAATTGGTGATCAATGTACAGCAAAGTTGATTCAATGTGCAAAATAAGCAAAGTATACACTGACCTGTTTTACGAAAATTTGTAAAAGATTATATTGTTTTTTAATGTTGCGCTTTTTAGTTTTTATCATATATTCTTAAAATTGGATTCTTCAATTAAAAAAATACCTTTTGCTGTTTTTTTCGCGATATCTAACTGAAACCAAATGGTTTATCTTTGTGCTCTTCAAAAATAATTAAACAGTTTGTGAAAGGCATGGTAACAACTTCTTCACCACCAATGTGAAAAGCTCCATCTAGGGAACTTAATACAGTTCTTACAGCATTATTGAAAAGCCCTTTCAAACCTGTTGATAGAGCAACCATTCTCACCTTTCTTTAAAATGGCGGCCTATTACTTCAGTCAGAAGATAAGTGAACTGCACGTGCTTTCAGAAAAAAAAGCCATAAAGATGTTTCTAAAAATATTGTCTTTGAGAACAAATGCAAAATTTATTCTAAAAGTTCCAGCAACTTTTTATCTTAATTAGTAGATTTAATTGCATTTGTTTATCCTGCAAGCCTCAACTGTCACTGAAAGAACTCTGTGTACGTTTGATATCAGGTGATGTCTGACATTTCCCCTGCATTAGACTGGGGACTTCATCAAATTGACCAGCTCTTTGTGGCTGGGCTAATTCATGTACACCCTTAGCAAATTAGAATGTTGACTAGATGGATTGTTTATGCTTCACAGTGGGCCTTAATATGATTCATAGGTTTCTCTCAGCAGTAGTTAGAGCTAACAGTACTAACGGCATGCCAGCTACAAGCTCTCTTTGCTGAAGAATTGTTATTCGATCTGTAGAGCGGGATCAGAGAAAAGACGGACAGCTTTTTCCAGCCCGGTTACCTTGTGTGCAATCTACAGTTAAGCACATGGTGCTTCGGACATTTTTTGCAAAAGGTGAGGCTCTTTCTCACCCCCACTTACTCTCTGGAACTGATTTATTAATCCTTATTCAAAATCCAATCAGTGCGGTAGAAAATATTTTGTAGATTCACATCTACCTGCCATCCTCCACTTTCACGAGTCTCTTTTACATGTACACTACTGACAAGGTGTGAAAATCTGGCAGTTGGAAGCCTATCGGCGGGTTCACAGCCTTGTTCCACCACCTCACTAGCTTGAGTTCGGGTCTATAATGAGGCTGAGAGAATTTGTGAAGTCCGTGCCTGTTTTCAGGGTTACTGAGAGTCAATATGTGTGTTCACAGATATGTTATTAGCCTGACAACAGGGAGTAATTCAAACATGCAAATCTACAAAAGATATCCATGCTGGAGAACAGGTGGTAGATGTATGTAACTTTTGTCATTCATGCTGTGAGCTTAGAGCGATTTAGTGTTGGTTAATAGCATTTAGTCCTCCAAACTGGACTCTTGGCTTATTGAGGTAAATAGTCAAAGTAAAAAAGAACAGGGGTATGTCCAAATCACCCTCCTATACTTGGGCATAGGACATCAAATAGATGAATAACAAGGGAGTATGGAGGGATGAATATCCAATTTATTTTCAGTAAGGGCACAATTAAATACCCTGACATTACTGTAGCATTTTACAAAAGCCAATGTTCAATTTAATTTCACACACATACATGCCATTGGGCCAGTCTCTGACCCACATATCACTTCAAAAATAAATTGATAAAAAAACATAAAACGGGCGTGGCTTGGATGGTAATGAAGAGAGTTGCCTGAATCCGGAGCTCCGCCAGACCCAGGGACTAAGCGAGACAAATAAGCAATCCGAGACAACGGTAGCGTTGACTTAATGAAGAGGAACCAATCGGAACAGACAGAGAACGGAAAGATAATCACCTCAACGGACAAAAAAGAGCAGAAAGGCAACTAAAACGAAAAAGAGCAAGGGTGACCCCCAGAGAATAACAGACCCCCAAAATGGCAACTGCCGTCTGAAAGAACGTGCCTAGAAAAGAAGGCGATCCAGCGAAGTACAGCTGCCGCCTTGACACCGGAGAGGCATCAAGCAGATCGGAGCTGAAAAAAAAAGAACCCCCATCCCCCCCCCACCCCCCTCCCCCCCCCCCCCCCACCCCCCCCCCACCCTGTTTGGCCCCTACCTCGCTAGCTTTAACAAAGAGTCTCCGCGCCTCCATCAGAAACTAAACTGAAGGCGGTACAGGAGGTGGCCATCTTGTAGGAGGGTGGAGAAAAGGGCGGAGAAGGGCGGAGAAAAGCGGAATAGCAGATTCTCCACGCCACCATCAAAAATGAAACTGAAGGCAGTACAGGAGGCAGCCATCTTGCAGGAGGACGGGGAAAAAAAGCGGCACAACAGCGGGAGCACCAAGGCACAGCAACGCGAGCTGCAAGGAACGGTAAGCTGCTGCGAAGGTTTGAACTGCTAAAGAGGTATCCAGAGGCTCCACGCCTCCACAATAGAAGAGCCTCCATCAAATACTAAACTGTAGGCTACACAGTAGACGGCCATCTTGCGGGGCGGAGATAAATGGCGCAACAGTGATAAAAGTAGCAATTAAGGTAGCGTGGGCTACAAGGAACTGCAACGCAGCTGCGAGGCCTGAGTGCGACACCTCCAACCAGGTAAGAAACGGCGCTCACTCCATCTCCGCCCACCATCCATCAGTTAAAAACCTCCGTGCTCCAACGAAAACAAAACTGAAAGCAATAAAGAAAGCCGGCATCTTACCGGGGACAGA
Organism: Lissotriton vulgaris; assembly: GCF_964263255.1. Classification (NCBI taxonomy): domain Eukaryota; kingdom Metazoa; phylum Chordata; class Amphibia; order Caudata; family Salamandridae; genus Lissotriton; species Lissotriton vulgaris. Next base: position 1,936,332,698 of record NC_141693.1, read on the forward strand.
GAAAGCGGGGCAACAGCGGGGCAACAAAGGCAGACTAGCGTGAACTGCAATAGAACTACATCTGCACCATCAACCGGGTAAAACATAGCGCAATAACAAAACAGGCAGACCTCAGAGGCACAAAAGAAGGCAGCCATCTTGTGGGAGGCAAACGAGGCCTCTCCAGGACGTGAAACTAAGCACCACAAGAGAGCCGCCATTTCGTCCTGCTACGACAGAGAAGGTAGTGGAGAGAACGGTATCGCAACAACAAATAGAGAAACGGCAGCGCTCGAGATGAGACACAACTAATGCACAGAACGCAAGTAGCAAAACGAATAGTGAACCTAAGGAGAAACTGAAAGCAACGCAAAGGGGGCCGCCACATTACAGAAAGATATTAAAAAAAAAAAAAGTAAAAAGCGAGAGGGACAAGAACAGCAGGAGCAAATCGAAGGGGAGCCAAACTAATAGTAAGACACAACACAAGTGCGAATAAAGGACTGGCATAGCTAAAAGTTCTGAGAGGAGCAAAAGAGGTTACGAGAGCAGGAGGTCCATAAGTTAAGGAGGGACTCGTGAAAACCGCAATAACAATCTCCGACCTCTTATACATCACCCTAAAACTAGCAGGCTGGCTTAACGAACACCCCACCCGAAAATGGCACTTCAACAGCATAGCAATGGCAAAACAAGAGGACAAAGATAATTACACACCGGACATAGATCCTAAAACACTGTGGGACGCGCTCAAAGCAACAATGAGAGGGACACTAATGGAAATCAAAGCCAGAAGAGATAGGGAAACAAAGCACCAGCTAGACCAACTAGAGAAGGAAATCAAACAACATTAAGGATGCCTCAAACTCCGAATCACCACTAGAGATCACTAGTAAAAAATATGAGTTCAACAGAATCCTGAGTGAACGAGCAGGCTTATGGATAAACAAATATAAGCAAATTAACCTCTGTGAGGCAAATGAAGCAGGGAAAATACTAGCATCTTACCTCAAGCATAAGCAAAAGCAACACTGCATCTCATCGATAACGGACGCTAACGGTATTGCACACACCCAACACAAAGGCATATTGTGTGCGTTCAGGGACTTCTACCAAGAACTATACTAGGAGGACCTAGACCAGAAGGGCTGTGGTGCCTACCTGAGCAAATTAAAGCTGCCCAAAATATCTACAGAGGAGGCACAATCTCTAGGGCAAGAAATTAAAGCTAGTGAGATCGCTCAGGCTGTCTCCTCACTGAAAAACAACAAAGCTCCAGGGCCCGACAGGTACACAGCAGCCTTCTATGAGGCATTCCAAAACAACCTAATCCCAATTATGAAGAAGGTTTTCAACCATTTCGAGAGGGAGGGGGAAGAAACGAGAACCATGTCAGAAGCAAACATTGTCATCCCCAAGGAGGGCAAGGACCCGCAGTACCCCCAGAACTACAGACCCATCTCACTCATCAATATAGACTGTAAGATATACACCAAAATTCTAGCCACAAGGCTAAAAAATCTGATCCCAAAACTAATTATCAGCACACAAGTAAGCTATTTGATAACACGCATGTCACACAACAACACCAGGCTCCTGTGCCATGTGATCGAACACTCAAACAAATCTGATAAGCCAACAGTAGCAATAACATTAGATGCAGAAAAAGATTTGACAGTGTGTCCTGGGAGTTTCTAGAACAATGCATGCACACATACAACCTGGGAGAAAATGTTATAAGGAAAGTTATGGCACTATATAAAACGCCCAAGGCACAAATGGCAATAAATGGATCCACATCACAACAGCTTAACCTACAGCGATGGACACGACAAGGTTGCCCACTATCCCCGACGCTGTTCCTCCTAGCCCTCGAACCCTTAATCACGAACATCATAGCCAATAGCAAAATGAAGGGAGTATCCATCAACAATACTACAGCCAAATAGCAGCCTACGCGGACTGAAGACCCAGAAACATCCATCACAGCTCTTATGGACACCATAAATGCATACTCACCCTACTCGGGATACAAGCTAAACAGGGAAAAATCAGAGTGCATGCCGCTCAACTTGCACACAACCAAAGAGGTGAAAGCCGCCTTGGAACTAGCGTTGGGGTTTGTCAAATACCTAGGGATCCATTTCGGGAAAAACCTGAAATCCACTGTAGAACACAATGAGAAACTTACCTTGGGGAAAATTAAAACACTCCTGGAATCCTGGTCACCCAAATTCATAACGTGGTGGGGGAGAATAGACACCATAAATATGATGATAACGCCACTAGTGAACTACCTCGCAGGGATGCTCCCCCGCACACTCACAGACGATTTTCATCGCAAGGTAGATCAAATGATAAACAAATTCATTTGTCGTGGCAAAAAACCCAGAACAGGGCTACCAAAACTGAGGCTAGCAAAGAGTCTAGGCGGACTAAACGTTGCGGACTTTAAGACAGCCTTCATAGCAAGACAGGGTATGTATTGGATACTGCCTAACCAGGAATACACACCGACGTGGCTCTCCATCGAGAAGGCCATTATAAACAACACCAGCCCTCTGACTCTCCTCACAGCGAACAAACAAGAACTGATGAACAACTCTATACTTAGAAACACAAAACAGGCACTTCTTAAGGTAGACTAGAAACTCGAATGCAACGTCACAAACTCATGCTGGGAATCCCTATGGGCGAACCGCAAGATCAAATACAGAGGGAAAACACTAGACTTAGAAACGCATTGCACAAAGGGCTGTGATTGAGGAGCTGTTGAAATTAAGATTGTGCTTTCTGTGTATGGCAGTGAGCCATAGGTGGTGTACTTGGTGCGGGTTGCACAGTGCTACGGGTTTATTTAGTGTGAAGAGCTACGTTTGATGCTGTGGTCTGACAGAAGGTAAAGAGGTTTGGTTAGTAGTATTTCTTCTACATAATGCCATTTTGTTGAATACAGTTCTTTGAGGGTGGTACAGTGTGAAGTGATTAACATGAGGGGGTTTGTGTATGGAGGGTGAGGACCTGATGATGGTAACGCTAAGGTCTGTGGACCAGAACATGCTGTGTATTTCTGTAGTCTTCAGTCCCTGCACTAGAGCTGCTGGTCCAACATCAGGAAGGGGGAATGATCAAGATGTTGCTCTTCTAAAGGAACCATAAGAGAAGACTATAATCTGTTTTTTATGTTTCTTCAGCTTTGACTACGGGGATCGCTTCTGGGACATCAAGAGCAAATATTTCACATGCCAGTGTGGCTCTGAAAAATGCAAACACTCTGCTGAAGCCATCGCTTTGGAGCAGAACAGGCTGGCCCGGCTCGAGAGCCACCAAGAGCCTGTACCGGAGCCTGCACCGACGCCGTCTACTGTCCCTGCCATGTAGTGGGCAGTGAGGGAGCTGCTGCTGGAGTCCAAGAGCCTGTCAGGCTTGTGCCTTCTGCTAGGAACACCAGTGGGGAACATTGAGGAGAGGATTCCTACATCCAGTGTTGCTTCCTGTTAAGATTCCACATTCTATCTCTGATGTAAGGGCATATGTTCAAATTTTGCTTCTTCTGTTAACTTAACATGTCTTGTTGCTGTGTGAATAGCAGTAATGCGTGTAATGTAAAGGAGAGAGAGACCGAGACTCACAGGAGAGAGTCGGATTCCAGTCTAAAACACGGTTGTTTAGAAATGCAGTGCTGTTGTCACAGCAGTGTTTCAAAGTCGCCTGTTGTGAATTAGCCATTGATCAAGATTGACATATTAACACCTCCTTGCTAGCACTCTGTATCACCTTAGGCCCAATACAGATACGGAACAGTTTGTGTGACTATGCTAGAGCTGTTTTCAAACTACCTTCATCCATTTGGGTAGAATACGGACCTTCACATGGGCTGGTAAGGTTAGGAGAAGAGAAGGTAGATCAAGAAGCTTGTTGGGCTCCCATGTATAATGTCTATACAGCTGCAGTAATTAATATGGCCCATCCAGACCTGCTTGTGGATAACAGATTTACTTGGTACTAGCAGTAAGTGATTTGAATGGAGCATAGCCAGCCAGAGTAAACTTAGTCAGATGGAAACCAGGTATAGTATAGTTAATTTTGTGATCAGGTGAGTAGGAATAGAAGCAGGTACAACACTATAAGATTGATTAAAGGCCTTTAATGCATTCAAAAAGTTGTATAAATTTTGTTAGGATCTGAATGGAGGATAAAGAGCCAGTGCTGTACATGTGAATGGACTAAAAATAAGTCCTTTCTACAAATTGGTTATCGACCGAATAAAAAGTATGTGGCGGATACTGAGCTAGATTTTAGACTGGGACTTTAGGTGTTGTTTGCAAATATCCTTATAACTCTGGTGCCAGGCTGTGCCTTCATCAGCTGGATGTACCATGGTGACAGGTGTGACTGACATGCATCTAAAACTCACACATGGGGAAACACATGGTAGATCAGAGAAGGGAAAAGGCAGAAGATACCAAACCTGGATATCCAAGCTATTCTTCCATATGTGTAGCACCCACCAGCCACTTAACCTGTGCTCTTTGAAATTAGTCTCTTCCCAGCATGCTCACTTCTTTGTAATTAGATCTCATTTCTTCACGTCCTCTTGTAGAATGTTCTTTTCTCAGTGTGATGGGGACATTTTTACAAAGTCATTTTTTTTAAATAAACACACTATCTGTGTTTTGGTGTCCTTTGTGTGTGTGCGATGCTTCATCTCTATTGATTCTGTATAGCAGTGGTCTTTTCTGGTGACTCCAGATAATTTCCAGGCATAAAACATTTTTGTTGTAGTCAACGAAAAGGGTTTTCATACAAGTGACTGGAGGTACGAGGTAAGTTCTTTATTGCATGTTAGGCCCTTAGGTTACAACAGCAACAACAGCAGGTAGGCCCCGTCAGAGCTTCATCCTCCGTCCAACTCTTATCGACTAGCTTCCAGTATACATCAGCATTCTGTACCATCATTCACTCTTTGTATTCCAGTAAGAGAGTAATGGGGACAATCAAGATACTAAACCCCTGCCCCATCCTTTCTTACTGTGAAACAATGAACAGCCATTCTTTTGGGTTAATGGTAAAGGGTCTACCATTCACAATCACTCAATCGCCAACATGTCTACCCATTCACCCAACAAGAATTTGTTAGACTCTCCAGTATGTACGCAGACACACAAAGACTAACAGAAGTCGCAGAACTTCTGTGACGGGTCAAAAGATAAGGCTCCCCACAACTATAAATGAGACCACAACAAGGTTGTGAAGCTCATTGCACAACGGTCCAAGACGTGCAAGTCTTGTGACCTCCTCATTCTGCCACCACATGTGTGCACACTCACAATGACACCTGACAACATTTATGCACACAGGACATGGAGTGATGGACGCCCAGCGAAGCGACAGCCAGGACACAAAAACCACTGGCTCTCTTCAACAAATGGTTTCCCAGTCATCCTTAAGTGTACACCTTGAAGACACGAAACACAGTTTAGCCGTACATCACCTCAACTCAAAATTCCCTTGACCAGATGCCAACACATAAACGTTCATCTCAATTACACTCATACATTTTATTTTTAAATTTGTTTAATGGCATTTATAATGAGCAGCATACAAATTGAAGACCGGTCACCAGTAAATCTCATCAGGTAAGTTGGTGCAGGCTGATGCATTTCAATAACATTACAGTAAATGGTCAAAAAACATATCAAGCACATGTCAACCCGGGGGTGGTGGTGTCAGGATGCGAGTAATATACGAGTTTCTCATCAATAATGAATCATGATGGAGAGTCCCATCGCATAAGCATAGGTCAAATCGTACCTCTCCCAACATCTTCCACTGGGGTTCGCCCATTGCTTGACCTACAGTCTGACCCATGCAGCTCCCCACTATATCTGTGGCTGTCTGTATTATGGCTCAGTGTCATACAAACAATTATTCAGGAGTAGGGGGAAACAAACATAATAAAAAACAAAAATCAAACTGTCTCAGGGTGCGACCCTGCTGTTAATATAAGAGAATGTCATAAAATGAGTGGTAATGTAGCCTTCAGTCGACTGGGAGTCGATACCGGGGAGCAGGGACATTAGTCAGGTATCCTGAACAATTGCACTCATACATACTGTCTTTAGACATCCACCATACTTTACTAAACTATACTGCATAACACTCACAAACATTCTCCATCTTCCACAAGCACCTCTAAGCACTACACATTCACACATAAAAGTGCAGCATTCACTCATAAAAGTGCAGTCCAGCACTCAGCACGTCCTACTCTGTCACCCTAGCTAGCCAACCCAACATGTCCAAATGACAAAGAAAGTACTTTATCTCCAGCAGAAAAAGTTGTGATGCCTTCAAAACACAATGATTACATCCTCTCAGTAACACATACTGAAAGATATTGACACAACAGAACAAACGTTAGTGCAGTTCCGCAATACAGCCATTGACACCAGGACAGGTCAGCAGGTAAAGTACTTACACCACATCATTCAACCAGACTAATTCAGTTACACACAATTGAATGAAACACACCACGAATCAATCACAAACCTACTCTGCCTCCTGTACCACCCTCCTGACAATCTTCCTATTTGTACAGAATTACTGGCCCCAGAATACACTCAGGATAAACTTGTGGTTATCACCCATAAGACCACAGGGTACTAAATCTGTCCCCATTTTCACTCCATGGAGTACTTACCCTTCCAATCTTTTACATCATGGTAATTCTCTTCTCCCAAATTGCACCCATGAGTTAGTCCCCTATGCAACTTTTCATATGGAGTACTACTCTTTCCCACCATAGCACACCTGTCTTGCAGAACGGAGCATTTAGCACACCCCAACCATTAACATATACTATAATTCTTAAATAACAGGACCCAACTTGCTTGGAAAGTTACTAATGTAACTTGTATTGCTAATACGATGTATATGGCACATGTAGATATGCAACAATCACCAGCCAAACTGCTCCACGACCGAATAAACCTCAAAGTAGAAGCAAGGCACATTTCGTAATAGAAGCACAAAGAATAATAAAATCTCCATAAATTCCCAATAACCAAGTGATTAATTAACTAAATGTCATATTTTAACATCACAGTTGGGCAAATGCAGACACATGTCCACTTTCCATTACTTCAGGACACTGTATGCACTGGAACAGCACAATCTCATTTCTGTCTCAAATGTCTTTGGAGGTAGCCCCGCTTCTCTTTTTAAATTAAACAGGAAGCATGTTCTTCAACATCTCTAGAGTTGTCCCAATGAAACATCAGCTCTCTGGATTCCTTCATGATATCAAAGTCTACATAGCCTGCACCTTCACTCTAAACATCCAGGATTGGAATCTGTGACATTGATGAGCCTCACAAGCAAGTTGGCTGCTATATCAACAAACAACAGATCTCTTCTTTCAGCGCCGACTGACTCATGCTAGATAGGAACATTTCCATTTATCTAGTGTTGCACATTGCCACATTACTTCTGTCAATTGTCTTGACCATAGCGCTAGCAGAATCTGGTCATTCTGTATTGAGTGCCATAAAATTTGTGAAATGCCTTTAACCATCATTCTTAGGACAGTTTTCCTCAAACTTCAGGCCTTACGCTGTGACCATGGTTCTTGCTCCTCAGGTGGCACATGCCCCTCTAGCAATGCAGGTAGAGCTGTTTTGTAGTGTGAACCTTTTTTGGATTCACATGCTGTGCATTATTCTGCCATCTAGTAGTTTGGTGTGGAATTCTCCCCTAAAACTTGTCCTATTTTTAGGTTTTGCCTGGGGCACTGAGCTTTAGCTCCGCCCCCAGGAGAAATCTTTAGTTTTCAGTAAGGGTGCCTTGAATATGCCCTCTGTTCCATTGGCTAGCTCCATAAATGGAGGCTAGCCATTGGAACAGAGATCTGTCCGTCAAGGCCGGACCAGATTCGGGGGCGTTCCCGCGATTTTTTCCCTGGGCGTGGTTATCTTATGTGGGATCGACTTTGTTGCACGTCATTCTGGCCAAACACGCCCCCGAATCGCCTCGCCTTCCTGCTTCCTGCTAATCCATTAACACTAGTGCTGTCCGTCAACGCGGACCAGATTGGGAGGCGTTCCTGTGTTTTCTTCCGTGGCGTGGCCACAGAACAAGGATTGGCGTGGCCACAGAAGAAGGAAGCCGTGCGTTTGTTTTCGTCATTCCGTGACGACGAAGTCCAGGTGAGTGCTTTGTTTGTTTACCCTCCGTGCTGGGGCTAGGGGAGGCTCCCTCCCGCTATCCGTGTGTCCGTTCCTGCCCCGGCACCCCCCCACTCCCGCTCTCCGTGTGTCCGTTCCCTCCCGCTGATTCTCCCTCCTTCCCTCTCTCGCTGCTTCTCTCTCGCCCCCTCCCCTGGTGGCCCTGTCGTGGAATGGGGTGTATGTCGTCCGCAAACACCATGAGGCAGCGGCAGGGACGAGCACACAGCACCCCTTAAAAGCGTGCATCAGTGTATGACCCTTGCTGCGTGGGGGGCCGGTGAGCCGACCGATGTGAGAAGGGCCGGAAGTCCCGCCCACGCAGCGAGAAGCAGAGGCTGAAGAGGCAGGCGGGGCTCCTGTGTTTGGAAGAAAGCCCCGCCTGCCCACAGAAGAAGGAAGCCGGTCCCACCAGCGGGAGAGAGCCCCGAGGTGCGGGAGCTCTCCTGTGTCCCAGCGGCAGAGAAGAGCTGCCGTGTAGCCGAGACGCGCTTCTCCCGGTGAGTGCTGATGGGGGGGACGGGGCGCCTCCACTGTTCTCCCCCGCCCCCGCAGCATAATCCATGTGCTCCTCCCCACCCGCTCCATGAGGCTGTGTGTGTGTTTCTTTACTTTTCGTACGCATGTTTGCGAGTGCTTTTAATTCTTCCTGCCCCCCCCTCCCTCCCGCTGTCCGTATTCCCCGTTCCTGCCCCCCCTCCCTCCCCCTCCCGCTGTCCTCGTGCCCGTTCCCGCCCCCCCCCCTCCCCCAGCAACCTCGTAAATAACCTTTTCAAATCTTGAGGGTTCCTGAGAACTTTGTTTTATAAAGGTGTGCAGCGGTGCCGAACCCGTGATGCAGCTGTGTCCTAATTAGGTTTGATGAGCTGGTACCGTGGACACGGCAGGGTAGGGCTCAGTGCCCTGACGTGGACTGCTGTGGCCTCTAGTCATCACGATGGGTCGGTTTGTGTTGGGATAGAACCGAAAGGAAATGACCCCCTCCCTTCCCTGTGCCGATAATCGCCATAGCTCTATAGGCCAGTGTCCTGCCCTTGTACGAACCATCATGCATCACCCCGTGGACGGTGGTGTTTGTGCTGTCCATAAGTTGGATAAATATAGCACTCTCAAATATTTGGGCTGGGTAAGTTCGTTGAACCCTGACGAGAGCAATGATAAGAAAGGGCTCCATGTCCACTGGAAGCAATCTGTGGTTTTATTTAAGGTGGAGGAGATCCGTTCCATCCCCAAAATGAACCACAGCCTATTTAGCCAGCCTGTATGGGTGGGGTGTGTGGAGGTGCCCCATTGTGACAATATGTTTTGCAGGGCCGCCCCCAATGCCATCCCCATCTGGCGACTTTGCTTGCTTTTGAGAGGGATCGTGATGGGGTTGGACTGTCCCAGGATAACATGGACCGGTAGTCTCACTTTCTGTGTTTTAAAGAGCTCGTCTACCGTGTCTAGGATTCTAGATCAATAGTCTGTTAGTAGAGGGCACTCCCATAGTATGTGTAGAGGGCTCTGGGGGCACTGCTTAGTTTTGCGAGCCCGGAGAGGCTCGAGAGCAGTTTCTTCTTTCCCCCCCAAGTATCCCCATTTGATTTCGAGTCCCGAGAGGCTCCCGACCGCATTTCTCATTTTGAGCCCAGGGGGGGCTCGGGCCGCATTCTTTGTTAAAAAGCCCAGCGAGGCTCAAGGCGGCATCTTATTGGTTAAAGCCCTAAGAGGGCTCTGGGGGCATTTGTAATTAGGAGCCCCGAGGCTCCAGGGCCACATTGTTGTATTGAGAGCCCAGGGAGGCTCTAGGGGGGGCATTCCTTTTGGCCAGAGCCGCGCTTCTCCCCTGCCTGTCCATGTTATGCTGCCCTCCTGTACGTCTCCCCCAAGAGTTGCTTTCTAATCCATGTGCTCCTCCCCACCCGCTCCATGACGTTCCTTCGCCTGTTGCTTCCCCTAACCCCGACCTCCATGTTACTTTCCGCCACCCGCACCCTCTGTGTTGTTTCCCCACCCTCATCCTTTGCGATTCTTCATTCCACCTGTTCACTACATGTTGTATCACCCTACACCGCTATCATGGGGTCTCCTGGCCCACGACACAGTACCCCATCACCCAGTTCACCACTGCCATCCTCAGGAGAGTGAACGAGGCATCCGGCCTGTACCAGATGTTCGAGGTCCTAGGGGAGGTGGTACTTCTGAGCCTTGTACACCTGATGTTACACAAAGAGCTTCTCCCACCCAAACCTACCCATTATCTACACACTCCCTCTCAGACTTCTTGCTGTAGACAACCCTTTTCACACTCCTCTTTTATCTTCACAATCCCTCTTTCTCTCACTCCTACATCATCATCTCTCTCCCCAGTCTGTCACCTTTGAAGTCCTTTTTACACCTGTTGGTAACCTATGCGTTTCACCTCTAACAGTGTATAACTTGCACAGGGGGCTCGCAGTGTGGGGGGGGGCTCTGTGTGGGTGTGTGGGGGGCTCTGTGTGGGTGTGTGGGGGGGCTCTGTGTGGGTGTGTGGAGGGCTCTGTGTGTGTGTGTGTGTGAGTGTGTGTGAGGGGCTCGCAGTGTATGGGGGGGGCTCTGTGGGTGCGTGGGGGGGCTCTGTGGGTGCGTGTGGGGGGCTCTGTGTGGGTGTGTGGGGGGCTCTGTGGGTGTGTGGGGGGCTCTGTGTGTGTGTGTGGGGGAGCTCTGTGTGGGTGTGTGGAGGGCTCTGTGTGTGTGTGTGAGGGGCTCGCAGTGTGTGGGGGGCTCTGTGTGGGTGCGTGGGGGGGCTCTGTGTGGGTGTGTGGAGGGCTCTGTGTGGTTGTGTGGGGGGCTCTGTGTGGTTGTGTGGGGGGCTCTGTGTGGGTATGTGGAGGGCTCTGTGTGGGTATGTGGAGGGCTCTGTGAGGGTGTGTGGGGAGCTCTGTGAGGGTGTGTGGGGGGCTCTGTGAGGGTGTGTGGGGGGCTCTGTGAGGGTGTGTGGGGGGTTCTGAGGGTGTGTGGGGGGCTCTGTGTGGGTGTGTGGGGGGCTCTGTGTGGGTATGTGGAGGGCTCTGTGTGGGTATGTGGAGGGCTCTGTGAGGGTGTGTGGGGGGCTCTGTGAGGGTGTGTGGGGGGCTCTGAGGGTGTGTGGGGGGGCTTTGTGTGGGTGTGTGGGGCGGCTCTCTGTGGGTATGTGGGGGGGCTCTGTGTGGGTGGGGCTCTGTGTGGGTGTGTGGGGGGGCTCTGAGTTTGAGGGGAGGCTCTGTGTGGGTGTGTGGGGGGCTCGCAGTGTGTGTGGGGGCTCTGTGTGGGTGTGTGTGGGGGGCTCTGTGGGTGTGTGTGTGTGGGGGGCTCTGTGTGGTTGTGTGTGTGTGGGGGGGCTCTGTGTGGGGGTGCTCTCTGTGGGTGGGTGTGTGTGCCATTTGCGAGAGATTAAGCTATTGGCATTGTAAATGACAATGACATTTATTTATCGGTTTTCAAAACGAAGACGTAAATAAAAAAATTGTCATTTACAATGCTAATAGCTCTAACTTTTCCAAAGGCAAACCCGTTGCATTGTAAATGCTTGTTTTTTATTTGTTGGTAGGCGTTGACTTACCTCCATTTGGTTCCTCTTGTGACGTTGTTGTGCTTCCTCTGGAAGCTCCCACATTTGGTTGCCATCTTCATGTTCTTTTTTTCTGCCGTTGGGTCTGGATGCATGCAGAAGGCTCTCCAACAATCGGAAGTTGATGAAAATTGAGAAAAAATTGGACTCTAAATCCTCAAAGGCATTGGTGTTGAAGCACTCGACAACTGCAAGCATGACCAAAGATAAGAGTACCCTCAAATCCTTCAAAAAGGACTCCACAGCAGTAAAGACCCCCCAGAACGGTAAAGGAAAGAGGCATCAATGTTAAAACAGGAGCGGTGGAAAACAGAACGACATGGTTCGCCGAACATGTTGTCTTCAAAGGATTCTTCAAAGACAACACACGATAACAGCAACAGGCAGCCAAAAAAGAGAAAACGGCTTGAAGCCGGAATGGCCAGTATTCTGTAAAAGTAGAAAGACTTGAACAAAAGTCTCAAGCAATTTCGAATCCCAAGTAAGTCTTCGACATTGGAGGATCAAGGGGACAAAGGCCTCGAGGAAATAGAGCCACCTTGTGTGTGTGTGTGTGTGTGTGTGTGTGTGTCTTGTAAAGCGCACTGCTACCCGGAGGCGTCCTGGCGCTATAGACCGCTGGGGAACCCGTCCTGGCTTTCCCTGTGAGATGTTCCCATCCTGGGTATCTCCAAGGTGAAACCAGGCATCCCCGGCATTTGTGGGGGGCCGTTGTGGAGTTGAGGCAAG